>NW_028261385.1:78455474-79082974 GCF_051295495.1 Thamnophis sirtalis | reverse complement strand
ATGTGACCTGCCAAAGCAATTACTCCCACTCACTGATCGGATGGGATCCTTCCAGTGGTTGGTTCCGGATCCCGTTCCAACTTGTACGGTTGGAACGGGTCCTATGGTGTCCACACACATGCAGTGCACGCATGCATTTTAGTACTTCTGCAAGCCTCCGTGATGCTCCAGCTGCTCAGCGGAGTGTCATACAGGAGCTGTACGAGCCATGCGCATGCACGGAAGCGCCAAAGACTTAAAAGACCAGTAAGGAGCTCGGACGTGCGTGTGGGCACTCCATACAACTGTACCAGAATGGTATCCTGTGCTCCAAGCACGCTCTGGTACACCCGTATTGGGGCGTACCACACGCAACCTACCACTAGATGCTTCAGGCCCTTAGCTTGGCTTTAGTAGCTCCAGCTCTTCCCTCCCTGGGAGCCCAGGCGCTTCAGTGAACACAAAACTTCGCCCATGCTGCTTGAAAGGCAGAGTTTTCAGGGGCCAATTTATCACCCAGGCTGGCTACAAGACAAACATTCATTCTTGGCTGTATTTGAGATTTCTAGCTGCAATGGACAGCTTCTCTCCGCTAACAGGTGGCCTAGCTAAGTGTCTGAAGGACCCCATCCCATCACTAATTCATATTAGTGGTCCACAGGATTTAAAATTATGAATTTAGTGGTCCCTGAGGTCTGAAAGTTTGGTGAGCCTTGGTTTATACAGGATACAACAAAGACAAATTGAGAGAATGTTAAAAAAAGAAATTATTTTCCTGACGTATGGAATTCCATGGAATTTAATTCTGATCCATAGAATTTAATCTATGAAAGTCAACTTTTAAAGGTGCTGCTTTAAAGAACAGTGCCCATAGAAAAGACATGGTAATTCATGCTTCAGGAACACATAGCAATACAGGTAGTCCTTAACGTACAGCAGTTCTTTTTAGTGACCGTTCGAAGTTACAACGGACTAAAAAAAGTGACTTATGCCCAATTTTTTCACATTTATGACCTTTGCAGTATCCCCATAGTCATGTGATCAAAATTCAGATGCTTGGCAATGGAATCATTTTTATGACAGTTGCGGTGTCCTGGGGTCATGTGATCCTCTTTTACAAAGAAGAGGGAGTCAAACTATTCTCCAAAGCACCTGAAAGTAGGACAAAAAGCAATGGGTGGAAACTAATCAAGGAGGGTAGCAACTTAGAACTAAGGAGAAATTTCCTGACAGTTAGAACAATTAATCAATGGAACAACTTGCCTCCAGAAGTTGTGACTGCTCCAACACTGGAGGTTTTTAACAAGAGATTGGACAACCATTGTCTGATGGTGTAGGGCTTCCTGCCTAGGCAGGGGGTTGAACTAGACAACCTCAAAGGTCCCTTCCAGCTCTGCTATTCTATTCTATTCCATTCCATTCCATTCCATTCTATTCTATTCTATTCTATTCTATTCTATTCTATTCTATTCTATTCTACAACCTTCTGGTAAGCAAAGTCAATGGAGAAGCCAGATTCACTTCACAACCATATTATTAACTTAACCTCTGCAGGGATTCATTTAACAAATGTGGCAAGGAAAGTCGTAAAATTGAACTTAACAACTTACTCACTTAGCAACAGAAATTTTGGGCTCAATTGTGGTTGTAAGTCGAGGTTTACCTTTATTCTCTCATTAGTGCTGCAAAGGTGTTTGCAAGTTAGCATGCTTTTGTTTGTTAATAATGATCTGCCACCTAACATTGACAACCTAACTAATGCTCCCTTGTTGCTAATAAAAAACTTTAATCAGAGATTTAAGTCCAAAGTGGACAAAAGCTCTGTAACCTTAGATTTAACATAAGCTTATGCAGCCTGCAGAGCTGTGGTACGTTTCTCCTCCTCTGGAAGAATACCTACTTCGTAACTGCTAGCAGTCGGAGATCAGCCACCAAAGAGCATGTATTTTATTGTATGGTGTTTGAGGATATACTTGGAGCTTTGTTTGCTCCCCCACCCCCTGAAAAGCTAAATGTTTGAGAAAGATTACTACTGCACAAAGGACAGGGTACAGAATTTGTACATGAATGAACAGCCGAAAGAAGGAAGTTGTGAAAGTTCTTTGGCTCAGCTAGAATGAGCAGTCAGTATGTGATATTGAAGGGAGAATGCCTATGGATTTATGCAGAATATCACTTTTGGAAAAATGTAAATATTTTATTTATTGTAATTTTTACACCACCCATCTCACCTAAGTGACTGTGGGTAGCTTATAACAACCTTGAAAAAGAGAGTCAGTTCCCTAAATACATGGATTTCTGATTTCTGCATATACATATCACTTTATAGAAATGATAGAACATCAAAATAATAACTAATGATTGCTGTTTATTCATTGGTTTTTCCTGAAAAGCCCCATTTGTATAAAATGAGGGTCCAAATTTAAAAAATAA
This sequence comes from Thamnophis sirtalis, assembly GCF_051295495.1. Classification (NCBI taxonomy): domain Eukaryota; kingdom Metazoa; phylum Chordata; class Lepidosauria; order Squamata; family Natricidae; genus Thamnophis; species Thamnophis sirtalis. Next base: position 79,080,562 of record NW_028261385.1, on the reverse strand, counting down.
AAATAAATGAAATCAAATACAAAAAAGGAAGGGCGATTGAGTAAAATTAAATAAAGAGAAAGAAAGAAAGAAAGAAAGAAAGAAAGAAAGATAGATAGATAGATAGATAGATAGATAGATAGATAGATAGATAGATAGATAGAAAAAGAAATACAAATAGCTAGTATATACTGTTCTGAATAAGTAAAAAGTTGAGGTTGTAATGTTATCTTCTACTGTGCTAAAGAAAGCTGGAAGTCAGTATCTTTTTCTTTCCTTTTTCCTCTTTATTCCATATTTTTTTCTTTTTACACCCCCCACCTCAGTTTTCTATTACCTTTAACAATTTCTCTTTGTATTTTATACTTTGGTAAACTAATAAAAATGTATTAGAAAAAAAAGGAAAGACCATGAATAGAGGTTCATCATTCTATAAACTTAACAGGAAGGGGGAAATTAATAAACAATTATTTCAGGGAGAAGATCTTTTGGCTAGATAAAGGATTGTCATAAAGTATGTTTCTGCTTCAATCATTGAACTATTTTGTTTGAAGAAAAAAAAGAACCATTCTCCCAGTCATGTATGAAATAACACTTTATTTTACCTATATAGCATTTAGCAATAGCAATAGCACTTACATACTGCTTTACAGTGCTTTACAGTCCTCTCTAAGTGATTTACAGAGTCAGCATATTGCCACCAACAATCTGAGTCCTCATTTTACTCACCTCCGAAGGATGGAAAGCTGAGTCAACCTTGAGCCTGGTGAGATTTGAGCTGCCAAATTGCAGGCAGACAGCAGAAGTAGCCTGCAGTACTGCACTCTAACCACTGTGCCACTGTCCCTATTATACTGTCTCAAGGCATATAAATAGGGATAAGAATCATCAATATATTTGTCTGCTTCTTATAATATAAAAGATTCCCTTCTCATCCCTATGAGTGGTCTCTGTGTTTTTCAATATCAGGTCCTCTAGCAGAGACCTGGAAGTTTGAAGGTTTTGCGCAATATCTTTGCTGTCCCTAGCAAAGGAGGTCTTTTGGGCAGAGGTCTAATGTTGTTCCAGGGATGTTTCTACCACCATGGATCCACTTTGGCATTTACTTTCCATCCTCTCTAGTTACTCCATGCTCTGGTACTTCTTTAACTTCTCAAACTCCTTCTACCTTATGTTTTTGTCTGGTCTAAGCATTAGATCAACACATCAAGAGTTCAGGTTGGTTCCTTTATTGCCATACTACCTATAATACAGGAATCTCTTCAAACTTCTTGACTTTCCTTGGGACCACAATTTTTGTGTATGGGGAGTGTATGGTGTGATTGTTGGACAAATGAACCCACCTAATTTTAATTACTTTTTTACTATACTATTGTATTTTTATATGTTTTAAATGGATTTTGTGGGGTATGTATGTGAGAGTGACTGGGAGTGCATCTAAGAGGATTGAGGGTACGACCTGGTGCCTCCCCCACTGAGTGCACAAGAAGAAGTGGGAGGGGGGCCCAGGCCTACCCCTCATCCTAGAATGAGTGATAGATGTGTCCTGCTGAGTAGAGCGTGGACCGTGGGAAGGGGGAGGGACCCTCTGGGATGGGGACGGGATGGAGCATTCCGGTCATGTTGGGGAGGGACAGATACGACGGGGGCTACAGGGCTAGCCATTACCGGGGAAGGAGGGCTCACTACGTCACAGCAATCCCTTGTTCCGGCCCTGTAAGCTCAACTCTAGGGCCAGATGGCAGGAGAAGCCAGGGCCCTGGTCTCAGGTTGCTGTTGCTAAATGCCAGGTCTGTGATCCAGAAAGCTCCCTTCGTCCGGGACTTAATACTCGACGAGGGGGCAGACCTGGCATGTATTACTGAGACCTGGTTGGGCCCCCTCTCTGAAATGTGCCCAGAAGGGTTTCAGGTGCTCCATCAACCACGACACCATGAAGGGATGAGGGAGTGGCAATTATTATCCGGGAATCTTTAGTACCTCGCAGGAGCCCTGCTCCGGAGATTGTTGGGTGTGAGTCCCTTCTCTTGAAGTTGGACCTAGGGGTTCAAGTGGGCATGTTGCTGACATACCTACCTCCTAGCTGCATCACAACAGCCCTGCCTGCGCTCCTGGAGTCAGTAGCCGGGCTGGCGATTGAGTTCCCCAGACTGTTAGTACTGGGGGACTTTAATCTGCCGTCCTTAGGCGAATGCTCTGATGGGGCCCAGGAGTTCATGGCTTCCATGACAGCCATGGACTTGACCCAAGTAATCCAGGGTCCGACTCATAGAGCGAGACACACGCTTGACCTAGTGTTTCTCTCGTGGCAGTGGAGACATGATCTCGAGTTAAGGGCAATAGACATCTCGCCCTTGTCATGGTCGGATCACTACCTGTTGAGGCTTGATTTTTGGAAGCTACTCCCCCACCGCAGGGAGGTGGAACCGATTAGGTGGTTCTGCCCCAGACACCTGATGGACCCGTTGGGATTCCAGAATGAGCTTGGGGAGATACCTGACTCTCTTGCCCACAATCTGGCAGAGTCCCTGGTCGCCGCCTGGAACACAGCGGCGACTGGGGCCCTGGATCGGATTGCGCCTATGCGGCCTCTCTGCGGCAGTGGATCCAGGAGGGCTCCTTGGTTTACTGAGGAACTCTGGGAGATGAAGCATCAAAAGAGACGCCTACAGCGACGCTGGAGGGCCAGTAACTCCGAATCCGACTGAACACTGCTAAGAGCCTTTATTAGGACTTATCTTGTGGCGATATGGGCGGCAAAATGTGCGCATTTTTCCGCTCTCATTGCATCCGCAGAATTGTGCCCAGCCGCCCTGTTTAGGATAACCCATTCCCGCCTGAATGGGGGGGAAACGGGTGATGCCTTGCAGGGTCATGCTGAGGAGTTTGCTCAGTTTCTGTCAGACAAAATCGCTCAAATTCGGACAGACCTGGACTCCATTTGGATAGAACCAGCTGAGTTAGTGAGGGAGGATCTTGCTCAGACTTTCTGGAATGAGTTCCAGCTTGCCACCCCTGATGAAGTGGACAAGGCCATGGGAGCGATGAGTGCCTCTACCTGTTTACTGGATCTGTGTCCCTCCTGGCTGGTCTCAACCAGCAGGGAGGTGACACAAGGCTGGCTCCAGAGAATTACAAACGCCTCCTTGATGGAGGGATCCTTTCCACATCCTCTTAAGGAGGGGTGGTGAGACCCTCCTCAAGAAGCCTTCTCTGGACCTAGCTATTTTTAAAAACTATCATCCAGTCTCCAACCTCCCCTTTTTAAGGAAGGTTGTTGAGAAGGTGGTGGCCCTCCAACTCCGACGGACCTTGGATGAAGCAGATTACCTAGACCCTTTTCAGTCTGGTTTCAGGCCTGGTTACTCCACCGAAACCGCTTTGGTCGCACTGCCCGATGATCTCTGGCAGGCCATACCTCTGTCCTTGTGCTCCTTGACCTCTCAGCAGCCTTCGATACCATCGATCATGGTATCCTTCTGCGACGGCTGGAAGAGGTGAGAGTGGGAGGCACCGTTTTACGGTGGTTCTCCTCTTACCTCTCTGACAGGTGTTGGTCCTAGGACAGAGGTCGACTCCGACAGAGGCCTCTCAATTATAGGGTGCCGCAGGGGTCGGTCCTGTCCCCCCTCCTATTTAACATCTACATGAAGCCACTGGGCGAGATCATCAGCCGGCACGGGATTAAATACCACCAGTATGCGGACGATACTCAGCTGTATCTTTCCGCCCCATGCCAACTCAGTGAAGCGGTGGAAGTGATGTGCCAGTGCCTGGAAGCTGTTAGGGTCTGGATGGGAGTGAACAAACTTGCACTCAATCCTGACAAGACCGAATGGCTGTGGATGTTGCCCCCTAAGGACAGTCCATCTATTCCGTCCTTAATCCTGGGGGGAGAAAACTTGCCCCCCTCAGAGAGGGTTCACAATTTGGGGGTCCTCCTGGACCCACAGCTGACCTTGGAACACCACCTGTCAGCTGTGACCAGGGGGGATTTTGCCCAGGTCCTTGGTCTTTTGCACCAATTGCGGCCCTATTTGGACCGGGAGGCACTTCAGACAGTCACTCACGCCCTCGTAATCTCAAGACTGGATTACTGTAATGCGCTCTACTTGGGGTTGCCCCTGAAAAGTGTTCGGAGACTGCAACTAGTCCAGAATGCAGCCGCGCGAGCGATACTGGGTGTGCCAAGGTACACCCACATCACACTTATCGTCCACAAGCTGCACTGGCTGCCCATTGGTCTCCGAACACGATTCAAAGTGCTGGTTATCACCTTTAAAACCCTACATGGCCTAGGACCTGGGTACCTACGAGACCGTCTTCTGCCACATACCTCCCTTAGACCAATAAGATCGCACAGGATGGGCCTTCTCCGGGTGCCTTCAGCAGGACAATGCCGGCTAGCGGTGCCTAGGCGTAGGGCCTTCTCTGTTGCCGCTCCGGCCATATGGAATGAGCTGCCCCCAGAGATCCGGGCCCTCCCCACTTTCATGGCCTTTCGCAAAGCCATTAAAACCTGGCTTTTCTGGCAGGCCTTCTGATTGGTGTTTGTTGCGTTCCTTTTTTTAACTTCGTGTGTACTATTGTTTTTAAGTTCTTTTAATTTCTTTTCATTTCTGTAAGCCGCCCGGAGTCCTTCGGGATTGGGCGGCATAGAAATCAAATAAATTCAATTCAATTCAATTCAATAATGTCCCATGGTGCTTAGAGGGTGTTATTCCTGGATCTTTTGCAACTGTGCAATGACTCTAGGCTAATTCCCAACATGTTTACTCCTCCCTGCCTGTCTGGGCATTTTCCAACATTACCCCACTCCCTGCAACAATCCCCTCCTTCTTCCATGTAGTCTTCATTGTCCAAGTTGTCACATGAACTTGGGAGATGTGAGACCAATGCCACTTCAATGGGGTCCCCTGTCCTACACAAAGATTACTCCTTGCCAAGTGATGCATCCTGCAAAACATCTAGATAAAGAATTCCTCCTCATTTTCCTTCAGGAAGTTTAGCCCATAAATTGAAGATTAAGCCTCATCTGTCTCAGTGATTCAACTCCCTGCTTGATTCCTGCTCTGGGACTGGCTGGGCATTGTCCAGTAATTACTGTCACTTGACATCATTACATGCTGTTGTAATGCCTCATTGCCTGGACCTAGATGTCCATGGGATCTTAGTCGTGTTATTCTCCATGACCTTCTATAGATGGAATGGGGCAACTTGCTGCAGCCAACTCAACCGCGGCCAACTTACTGCGGCCAACTCATCACAGTCAACTCACCATTGGTGCAGGACAATTCATCGTGGCCAACTCACTGTGAGACAACTTGTTGTGGGACAATTTGACAATTCTATTCAATTACTTAAAATAAATAAAAAATATTTTAATTTTTGCCATTCACATTTCATTCTGTCCCACCTTTTGCGTCCTTTCCTTAATGATTCTATTCCTCTATTTCTTTGGTATTAGTGTAATTCTTGCCCTGCAGTGAGTTGTCCTGTGGCGAGATGGCCGTGGTGAGGTGTCCTGCAGTGAGTTGGCCATGGCCAGTTGGCCATGGTGAATTGACTATGGCCAGTTGGCTATGGCAAGTTGGCCGTGGCGAATTGTCATAGACCCTTTTATAGAATGTCCCATCTGGACCTAGCAGGGTGTAGCCTATATATATGGCAAATATTCCTGTAGGCTTTGAAAGCTACTTGATTGTGCCATTCAGTGTATGCTGTTTCTACCTGCATCCTACACCTTGCCACAATGTGTTGGACTGTGTTTGAGGTTCCTCTGCACAGTCTGCACCTTGGGTTTTGTCTAGTGCAGTAGATCCCTGCTTCTATGGATCTGGTCGTAGCAGCACAAGAACACACACACACACACACACACACACACACACACCTGTTCCTAATACATTTCTTGGGTTCGATGCTTAAAATTCCTATTCAGGAGATGAGTTTGTGATAAACAAAAAATTTACATTTGAGAACAGCATCCTGCCAACATGTGTACATTTCTTGGTCTTCTTTAAATAAATCCAATCACGGTGTTTACATTTCATGGTGAAGCAAAACTTGTGATATATACAGATAAATTTTGCACAGACACATTCCAAACACATGTGTATAAATTGATATCTTAAGGAAATGGCAAGGCAACTTGAGGTTTTCTCATTTAGCTGCTCTCCAAAATCTTTAGAGGTTCTTCCTTGATGACTTATTAAAGCTTTGCAGTTAGAATACCTGGATTTTGAAATAATGAACCACTGCTGGTTACTATTCCAAACTCTTAAAAATGTGTTTACTCTGTAATTTGCTGAAGTATAGCAAATTTTACTGAATTACTGAGCCCATCCTCCCTTTGTATTTTTTAAATTAATAAGATTGTGTTAGGCCTACTGATTGCTTTTTGTCAATGAGGTGGTCTGAAGAATTGGTGCACGGGAAGTATGATTTGAATGATATGTAATTACTAGAGACATCCACAAGAAAAGGCAATTTCTAAAAAGGGTAGGAAGAACTTAGGCCTGATTAAAAAAACTCTGAAGTCTGCTGCTGTAAAAATGTATAGTGAATTAATAGATATATCTACCTATCATAGATAGATAGATAGATAGATAGATAGATAGATAGATAGATATAGATAGATAGATAGATAGATAGATAGATAGATATCATACATCTATCCATCTTTCCATTATCTCTATCCCTATCTATCTATATTTCTCTATCTTTCTATGTTCCTGTCTGTCAGAAATATAAATTTATACATTAAACAGACAGGCAGAAATTTATATTTCTCTTTATGCCCTCTTACAGACCAATCTCCATAGAGAAGGATTTTGAATTAATCATAAACTTCCATGCTAGATGAAAGAATAAATTGAAGCACATCACAGATAGTCCTCAATTTACAACCATTCGTTTAGTGACCATTCAAAATGGTCACTAAAAATGTCAGTGTCATTCACAATGGCCCTGAAAAAAGTGACTTAGAATCCTATTGCACACTTACCACCATTGCAAGAACCCCATGTTCAAGTGATCAAAATTCAGACACTTGGGAACTGGCTTATATATATATATGAGCCAGTTATATATATATATAAAAGTTGGGCTCAATTGTTGTAATATGTCTAAAACTAATTGTAGTTGTGGAAAAATAGGGAAGTAAGTATCTTCTCAAGTCTTCCCACCACAGGGCAACTACTATGATGACTCCTCCTTCCTTCTATACCACTCTTTTGCCAAAGCCCCCAAATATAGCATTATATATATTTACTTTATCTTATTAAAGAATATGATGGACAATTCTGCTGCCTCCACCATTTTCTGTGAAACATATTTTCATAGTTATGAAGCTTCTTGTGCTGCTCCTATTGTCAGACCTGAAAAACCCAAAGGGAAAATGTCCCTTATCATGTCTCCTGTGAGGTAGAACTATCAGGCATTAGAAGGCAGGAAGGCATCCGTCTGCTGCAGAGATGAAGGTTCAGTGAAAAGTAGCATATTTGTATAGAACCAGGGGTGGTATACACTTATATTCCGTACTGGTTCACAAATGTGAGTGCGCGCTTGTACTTCAACCGCACACACCACCTCTGTGCATGCACACAGCCTTCGGCGCATGCGCTTTTGGTGAAAACATGGCCTAAATGGGATTCTATAGAGCTCTGCCCGGGTGGGTGGGGCCGCCCTCGATTTGCATTACTGGTTCAAGTGAACTGGTCCAAACCAGTAGAATACCTGAGTAGTCCCTATTCTGAATGGAACACATAGTCATTAAGTGCAAATAAACATTCCACTATTTTTATGAAAAGATGATTACACACACACACACACACACACACACACACACACACACACACACACACACACACACACACACTGAGATGCATGAGAATTAGTAAGGAAAATGTCTTTGAATTTCAAATTCTTAATCATGTTATAAATCCCCCTATACACACTAGTTGGAGAAATAATTGAAAATATTACCTTGGAAAGTGGCAGACAATCAAAATTGAAAGCATCTGAACCTCAAAATATTCTAGAACAATTGTAGAGTACTTCCTGAGTAGTCCCTATTGTTTTCCTGGCCAGTCTTATTTCCAATGAAGAGTTAGAACTGAGATAAGTAAGCAGTTTGGTCAAGATAGTTCATTAATGGTCATAATCTCAAACTCTTTTAGGCTAAGAATTAATTATCTGAATTTATCAAATCATTGTAATCTTCCACTAATGATCAACAATATTCTAGGCCAACTGAAGCTGAATAGACAACTTAAAGATAGGTTGCACCGTGGAGTGTCAATTGTAGTAATCAAGAGTCTAGATATCACTAAACTATGCTAAGCTGGGACTCTGACAGTTCTTTTTTTTTTTTTTGCCAGTGCCAAATATAGCCCTGTATTCAAGAGCATGCCACTTGTGAACATGATTCCTCAGAGGCATTATTACCTTTATAAAACAACTTTTTACTCTAGTGTGTCGCCTTCCTTGGAATTTTCTCTTTTTATTAGACCTCAACTAGTCCATCTGCACCTCTAGAGATCAATTCAGAATTGCTTCTGTTCCTTTGGTTTCAGATGAAAGGGACGAAAATAGGGCATGTTATTTGCATATTGATTAAGAGTGCTGTTTAAAATTGTACAGGGCACTGTACATTAATGACCAAATTGTCAGCACTAAAGAATGCCAGCTATCGTGTCTTTACCTGAACCCACCCCACACACACCAATCCCACCAACCCCCACTCTCATCTCTGCTTTGGGAAAAACTGTCATCATCAGTTTTGAGAACCAAGGAACTTTTCCTAATAATTTATTGAAGATCTTTTTATAAAATATATGAGTTTGTTTCCTTTTTATCTTCAGAGGTACTAAATGTAGCATGTCAGGTGAAGAATGGATTCATCAAAGGATTCTTTTTTGCAGCACAATAAGTATTTTTGTTGGCGTTAATACGGCTTATTGAGTTTGACCCTGCACCCTTATGCTGTAGTGGTAATCCAGCCTCAGTACTTTTTAATGTTCAAGCCAACAATTACATAGCTTACAGCAGCCTATCCTTACAACTGTGGCTCTTAAAAAAGAATTAGTTGTTTCTCAAGCAACTCTCTAGTGTTTAAAGGATTTAAAGAATGAGACCGTTTTAATTTGTGTCCAGCTGAAACTTGGCACATGGTGGTGGGGTGGGTTTTTTTTTCAGTTTGGAGAAAGATTTATTTATTTTTAAAATGGTTTAAATTGGCTCAACCATTTCCTAGGCCTGGAGTTGTTAAAAGGTTTTAAAAGAGAGAGGAAAAAATCTGAAACATGTTGCAGGATTTTTAAAAATACAGCTAACACTGGCGTTTTATAAGCACTTTGATTAAACACAGGTCAGTGCTACTGAAGATGGAAAAAGAAATAAAACCAAAACAAACCAAAAACCAAAACAGAAAAAAAAGCATTTTCTGAACAGTGCAGCAGCATCACAAGCAAAATAATTATCGGCCTGATCCATACCAAAGTAACAGTTACACCCTGTTTATATCATTGGGGAAATTAAATTAAATTAAATTTCAGCCAGTTTTAGATAAGAAACATTTCCCAGTGTCATTTCAGTCTGGCTTTAAGTCTAGTTATTGGGCAGAAATAGCTTTTGTTTCTGTGGGAGAATCTTCACTGAACAAGAGATTAGAGAGTAAAGTTTTGGTAGTTTCCCATAGATTTCTCTCTTTCTTTTGATTCCACTGAATGTGGGGCAGATCAGCAACTTCAGATTTAGGATCACATGAACCCCTCAGCCTAGTTTCAGGCATCCTTTTGAAAGCAATCTGGTCAGAACTCTGGCCAACACTTATGTACCAATATGTGCCAATAGAAGAGAATATTTGTGGCTCAGAATTGAACTGTGGGGTCCTTGGTGCTCTGAGAGTGATTGTTTGGTGTGGGTGGGCGGAGCCTCCAGCCGCCGCCACTACCGGTTTGCCCAAATCAGTAAGAACCAGCAGAATACTATCACTGAACTGCAAGTAAACAATCAAGCACGGAGAATATGCCACAATGTACTGTGTTCCCACTCTAGGGGTGTCTAATATATCTTTACAACTTAGAGCAAAATTTAGAGACCATTTAATGTTTTGAACATTCAGCCAAGTAACTGCAGAAGATCAAGTCAACTAAATCTAGTCCCCTCCCCATCTCTTTCTATTTTTCCCCCTAATAAAAGTTTATTCACTATCAGATTGATTTACTTTTTCATTTAATGGAATCATTTTTAATACAATAAGCTTAACAATTTTTCATTAACATTAAGATAAAAGTTAAGCTAATCTTCCTTTGGGGGCTCTGATTGCACTATTATTAGTCTGTTGCTTTCATGCACTACCCTTCCCTCTCTGTGAAGAATCTAAATTGAGCACCCTGATGTATCTTCTATTTCCAAGGTTTCTATGTTTACAGATGTTTATGTCGTGTACAGGTAGTCCTCAACTTACAACCACAATTGAGCCCAAAATTTATGTTGCTCAGTAAGAAGTTTGTTAAGTGAACTTTGCCGTTGACTTTCACCACATTTGTTGAGTAAAGCACTGAAGTAGTTAAATTAGTAACTTGGTTGTTAAGCGAACCTGGCTCTCCTATTGACTTTGCTTGTCAGATGGTTGCATACATGATCACCTGACCTTGGGACACAGCAATGGTCATAAATGTGAGTCAGTTATCAAACATCTGAATGTAGAATCTGTCAGGGTTTATCTATTAGATTAGAAGGATATAACTAGCCTGGTAAGTAATTCTACCTATTAGGTGTAAACAAATGAAGAAATGGATTCAAATGGTTTCACTGTGTCATCTTTGGCCTTGGACCTGACATAAGCCTTCTTTTCCACTTTTTTCAACATTCCCCCCCCACCCACAGATTATTGAACAAAGTGCAGGGGTTCAGTCTGAACCTGCAAGTTTCTATTCCAATTGAGACACCTCCAGTCTACAAGCTCGATCTGAAACTGGAAATACCCAGGGTCACTTGAATGCCCTACTGTATATAACCGTGATGGCGAACTTATGGCATATGTGCTAGAGGTGGCATGTAGACCCCTTTCTGTGGGTAAGCGGACTGTTGCCAGCTGCTCTTCTGGGTTACATCATGCGCATGTGCGCTGGCCAACTGGTCTCTTCTGGGTTACAGTGCATGCATGTGCCCTGGCCATCTGATCTTTGTTGAAGCACTGGAACCCAGAAGAAAACAGCTGGCCAGTATGCCTGCACACCGGACCAGCTGTCTGTCACACATGCACATGACAGAACATGGAAAGGCAGTTGGCCGCCACATGCATGCACACTGACCAGCTGCTCTCTTCCAGGTTCCATCGCTCCAGCATGCATGCATATACTCCAGTTTTGGCACTCGGTACCAAAAACGTTAATCATGATTGGTATATAACATAATTTAACTTTGAAGCAGCTTCCAAATATGGCGTTAATTATGCCATCAGTCTTTGTAATGTATAAAAATTATATGTGGAGGTCTAACTGTCCACTTTTTTCAATTTCTTATCCTTCCATCTCTTTTCTCTTACTATAGATTAACTTTCAGAAATTAAAGATTCAAGAAGCTGCACAATGCCTTTTTTATTTCCAACACCTTTTTTATTTTATTTTATTTCCAGAACTGTCTGTTTAGAAATACTGTTCTCTAGTTTAAATTACTTATGATGCAGGATTTCAAAGCAAGTATCTTGGTTGCATCTTTGCAGGCAACAAGTGGCTACCATCGTATCACGTGCTTTAAAAATCTTTCCATTTTAGACAAAGAAACACCCTATTTTCCTCTAAGAGCACCTTATGCTACACATGAAGTGCTGTGACTATTATTTTATTGCGCTTTATTACATCATAAAGTTTTATCTCTCTCTAATGATCCTACAGGAGGTTTAATTGTTTATAGCAACATCTTAATTAAGTAAAGTTCACCAGGTTAAACAGAATACAAATTGAAAGTGTTAAAAGTGAAACAAACTCCACCACTGGGCTGAAATGTAACACCATTAAATTAAAGCAGAAGTACTTGATTACAAGAATAAAAATGTCACATTCCCTTCTGAGTATATACCGGTTTGGGTAACTTTTCCTTTGCATTTGGAGCTGAAAACTGCTGGATAGAAGGTGGGAAAAGCTTGGCTACATTTGTAATATTGTTTTGCTAAAGAATATATTCCAGGTTTAGCTGAACAGACTCCTTAAGGTTTCTTAATTATCCTATTCCCATTTGGCCTTCAGAAATAGGAAATGTACTCTGGATTGTACCCTTAACAATGCTAAAGATTTCTGTAATTACAGTCTAATTGACTGCACTCAAATTTGCTGGAGTATATTTAATCTGGAGCTGAAATGTGAAATGGTCACAGTAGATGAACTTTATGACAATCACTCACAAGTGTCCTGTTTAGTTGCAGGGCACAAAGGAAGGGTGATTAAAAAGGATAATCATGACCTGACTATTGGCATATTGTACGGACTTTATAATAGCATGACGAGTGTCAGTTATGAGGAGGTGCTTGTAAAACTACCTTAATTAACTTATATTCTCCTAATTGGAATGCTTGAAATCATTATTGATTTATCCAGCAGTGCGCACTGGATAGAACAGGTTGTAAGTATGCTGCATACTCGAGCAGCATGGACAAAGGAAATCAGCATTAGGTTACTTTTATAGGGCTATTTCAGAAGGGCCTGCATTTTATATTTTTGGTGGGCTTTTCTGTTAAAGAGAACATTACGCTACACAAGCAGTCAAGTTCACCCCTAGATAGTGGGGATGATTTCAGAGTTGTCTTCTTTTGCAGAGTTCCCCAACCTTTCTAGATTTGTGGCCTGGCGGGGAAGAGGGGAGAAGGGGATGGTTCCGCGTGGGCAGTGAGAAAGCACCCATGCTCAGCTCCATTTGCGAGAATGATGGGCACATCTGCCCACTGGTCAGGAAAATGGAGTATGCGGACATGTACTCGCCTGCAGCTCATGTACTTTCATGGCCCGGTTCAGAATGATTCAAGGCCCCGTAATAGGTCAGGGACTGGGGGACCCCTGTTCTACTGTAGCACAGGTAGACCTCGACATACAACAATTCTTTTGGGTTAAGGTTAGGGTTATGGTTATGGTTAGGTGTTATGACCCAGGCTTCCTTAGAAAGCAAGAAGCAAAGTTTTGATCCTGACAAAACCTCTTTTATTTCCACGACTGTGGATCCCTTTCATTCACAGTCAGCAAGTCTTTAGCAAACAGTCTTTCAGAGCAATGTTTATCCACGTGCATCTTATCTCATTTGGAGCGCTGCACGATAACTAGTTTCCAAACTCAGGGCAAAGCAAAACTTGACACAGTCTCTTATAATTACAAACATAACTTTCCATTATTGACACCATCGAATGAACGAACTGTTTCCTGCAAAAGCCCACTCTTCTTTCATTCCTCTTTGTTTTCCTATGGAAGGGACCAATCACCTCCAAGGTGTGGCTTTACTCTTAAGTTGAACCTGCTTTCTAAGTTGTTCTTGTCTTCTGGCAGCTCTGTATGTGCACACTGGGAACAGCCTCCAGCTGTTCTTCTGCCTTATTGCTCTCTAACTCCCTCTCTGCTTCTGATGCAGAGCCCTCATCTGAGGTTTCCTCAGCCCCCAGGATTGGCCCATGTTCCTCCCCAACCTCCTCACTGTCCAACTGTGCTGCCAGCTTTGCTGGCCACCGGTGGGCCACAATCTTAAGGTTCAAAGTTACAATGGCACCAAAAGAAGTGACTTACGACCGTTTTCATACTTACGACTATTGCATGGTCACATGATCAAAATTCAGACACTTGGAAACTGACTTGTATTTGTGATGGTTGCAGTTTCCTGGGATCATGTTCCCTTTTGGTAGACCTTGTGGCAAGCAAAGTCAAAGGGCAAGCCAAATTCACTTAACAATGCTGTTACTAACTTAACAACTGCTGCACTGATTCATGTGGCAAGATAGGTTGTAAAATGGGGCAAAACTTACTTGAGAAATTTCTTGCTTAGCAACATAAATTTTGGGCTCCATTGTGGTCATAAGTTGAAGACTACCAGTAGAGGGGGGGAAACAGATTCACTTGGACATACTGTATGTGTTATTCTTCAGATATGAGGTCTGCTTTAGTATTTTCACATGGCAAACAGCAGTAGATAAGCTTTGATTTTTAAAAAAAATAATAATACACCATATCATCTACTTCTACCAAGAATTTTGAAATTTCTTTTATTAGATTATGATGGCTGTTGCTATTAAAAAAGAATTCTTGAATGAAGAGTTATTCTTTGTTGCTCCGCAGAAGCATGGAAATGCAGAGGCAGGCCAAGCACAGGTAGTCCTCGACATACAACCACAATTGAGCCCAAAATTCATGTTGCTAGGTGAGACATTTGTTAAGTGAGTTTTGGTTGTTAAGTGAATCTGGCTTCTCCATTGTCTTTCCTTGTCAGAAGGTTGCAAAAGAGAATCACAGGATCCTGGGACTCTGTAACTGTCATAATTATGAACCAGTTTCCAAGTGTCTGAATTTTGATCCTCTGACCAATAGGAAGCTGCAATAGTCATAAGTGTGAAAAATGGTCGTAAGTCACTTTTTTCACTGCCGTTGTAGCTTCGAACAGTCACTAAATGAACTGTTGTAAGTCAAGAACTACCTGTAGTTACAGCTTTTTCTGAAAACACTTGAATGAAGAATGGGATAGCGAAAGTCTTGCAAAGAGTATGAATTGAAGAAAAAACATCTGTTGAATGAATTTTATGATAAAGAGTAGGGAAGTAAATATTTATCTTGATCTGGAAAATTAATATATTCATTTTCAAGTGAAAGTTTTAGACAGTCTTTTCAATAACTTTTTGTCAGGAAAGATGGTAAAAAATTCAAGAAAAACACAGGTATGAAGAAGAGGAAAAATGTGGTTACTATTTAAGTTATGATTGTAACAAGAATTATTTACATATAAATGCTGGTTAGGGTCAGTCACGTATAGAAATATTGTATGGTTGCAACAGAAACTTTCCCCAAACTAGAAAATGCTTTCATTTTTGGAATATATAATGAGACTATAAAAGTAAAGGGTTTGCATCTTTAGCAACGTGTACTGATTCCATTACAAATGGAAAACAATTAGTACAATTAATAGATATATCTAACTGTTGAACAGTGACCTAAAATATATCGTATGGTTTCTTAATGATGCTTCCAAAGCTCTGACATAATTCCCGTATTCAAGCAATTTTAGAGGTTGCTAGTTGCTTTCTGAACTCAATTCAAATTAGTTACTTATGTTAACGACTAGTGAGAATCTTCTGTGAGTGTTGGCATGGCTGCGTTTAACATTTGTGTTTAATTATGCTTTATTTGTGATGGGGCCCATATTTGTGGAGTTGCTACAAGCACCATCTCTGTTGCAATTTATGAGGGAGCTTAAAACATATTTGTTTATCTAGGTCTTTTTATTGTTTTACATTGTGTTTTAACTTCTTAAAATGTTTAATATTTGCTTTATTTTTATTTTTACTATTTTATCACTAATTATGTAAATCACCTGAGCAATTAAGAGAGTGGATAGCATGCAAGTTCAACAAACAAACATAAATTCTGTGCAGAAAGCTTGTGTTCAAAAAGCAGTTGTCAGGTTATAGTGATAGCATCAGCTTTTTAATTTTTAGTATATTTCATAATTCTACCACTTGAATCATTCCACATTTTAAGGAAAATTAAATTCTTCCTTCATTCTTTTGTTTCTTTGTTCCTTTCATCCATCCATCCATAATAAGTTTAATAAAGATGACAAAGAGAAAGAAAGAGAGAAAGATAGAGAAAAAGAAAGATGAAAGAAAGAAGAGGGAGAGAGGAAAGAAAGAAAGAGAAAGAAAGAAAGAAAGAAAGAAAGAAAGAAAGAAAGAAAGACAGAGAAGGGAAGGTCCTTAGCTTGGAGATATTGATGAGAAAGTCTGTTTTCCCAACAAGCCAATGGCCATTTCAGGTCCCCTTAGAAAAAAGAAAGCAAAGAAACGCACCTAGGGTATTCCTTTTTGGTTATTTCATGTGTTTATTGGCAGAAACACTGACAAGCAGTTCTTCATATTTTATTATGTTCTTGTCTGGCAGAATCTCTGTCAGGCAAAAACCTTGTCAGCGGAAAACCTGTCGTAGGATCAGAGGAGACAAAAACAGGTGTCACACAGACAGTCAAAACTGAAAAGAAAAAAAGATTAGGCTAAAGAGAAAGAGGCAGACAATTACATTAATGCCACTGCTTTTATCTCATAGATGTGTGTTATTATCTCGGGGTGCTGAGTGCGCAATTGCCTCAAAGAAAAGTAGACAGGAGACAAGAGAAACTTGATAGTTATTAACTGAAGAGGCAGTGTGTCAAACCTGGATGAAGTTCAAAGTTTTACAGAGGGATGAAAAAATGCAGGAGCAAGCATCATATGTGAACGAACCTTGGTTCTGCTTTCGGCTACATAAATCAGTAGCCGTCTAATTTTTTTTCCTTTTGGAATCAGATCATACAAATAGAAATTAATGAAAGCTTTATTTACAGTTTTCAAATAATCTTTTCTGTTTTGTGTAAATTCAGTAGATTTATGAGTGGAGGCTCTTTCTAGTTTATCTAAACAAACAACTAGGAACTTCCAGACAGGTGTTTGGTAATTTTTGCGGGGTTCAAATTACTATATATATACACATTTGAGAAAATTATACATAGCAACCTATCTTTATTATGATCAATGATCCAGAAGAAATAAATGTATTAATATAAAAACCAGGGGAAGCAGTATGTTAACTGAAGCAACACAACATTTTGCCACAAAACTGGTAATGCTAATATTAAAATAAAATTAAAAAGTAGAAAGTTTATGTAATAAGGATCTGATTAACCTGGATAGTATTGCAGAAGAGAAGAAATAAGAGAAATACTTATGTCCCTGTAAAAATGGTAGTACAGCAGTGATGGGCCCCAGAGTTACCCACATGCACGTGCATGGCACGCACATGCGTTCTAGCATCAAATGATGCTTCTGCAAGCCTCCGTGATGCTCCAGCTGTTCCGCAGAGCGTCATGCAGGCGCCATGTGCGTGCGTGGAAGTACCAACAGCATAAAGCACCGGTAAGGAGCGTGGGCGGGCAGGTGGGTCCTCCAGAGCACCATACCGGAATGTTATCCGGTGGTCAGGGCAGGATCCGGTATGCCCATACCGGGGCATACCGTCTGCAACCCACCACTGTAGTACAGCCAAAGTTTAATGTTCCATCAACTTTCCTACTGAGCAGGTTTTCCAAAATTTTAAGAATGAAGGTGGAAGTGACCTTTGTGGTCCTCTAGTCCAATCCCTTGCCCAAGCAGGGGATTCTATATCATTTCAGACAAGTGACTATCTCTTCTTAAAAACTTCCAGTGATGAAGCACCTACAACTTCTAAAGGCAAGCTGTTCCACTAGTTAATTGTGCTCACTGTTAGGACATTTTTCCTTAGCTCTAGGTTGCTTCTCTCCTTGATTAGTTTCCATACATTGTTTCTGGTCCTGCCCTCTGGTGCTTTGCAAAGTAAGTTTACCCCCTCCTCTTTGTGGCAACCTCTCAAATACTATAATACTGCTATCATGTCCCACCTAGTCCTTTTCTTTTCTTCAGAGTAGCCAAACCCAAATCCTGCAAATTGGTCCAAGTGATTTTGCTCTTGACATGTGAAGGAAATTGAAAAAATGGCTCATATATTGCACAAACTAAAAATGAGAAGATTTTTAAAATGTGATGTTTCTGTATTTAATATTTCTTATTTTTGCTACATTTTAATAAGTAGAAGAAGAGCCAACTCTTCAGTGTATCCACCAGGAGCTAAGAAAGATTTGAGATGGGGCAGTGTTATCATTAAACCTATACTATTCTCAAGAGCCACTTATAAACACCTTGAGAAATCCGGTGAATTTTGAAAACATTTATTATGGTTACTTGCAAATTGTCAAAATATCAGGAATATTCTTTGCTTTTGCATTCAGTCACTTAATCATCTAGTAACCTGCAGCACCTATCAAGTCCCACATCCAACAGGGGATCACTGTTATTCCCCGTGAACCTTGGCCCTTCTCCGTTAGTGTTACACAATTGCTGGTCAGCAGCCTCTTCATCAGACTGAACCCTGCACAGCAAGAATAGAAGTTGGATTTGCACATTTCATTGGCATTGTCTGTTTATCTTCAGAGTTTAACGTGGAGGATGGAAACAAGCCAATGAGCTTTGATGATGGTAATAAAAAGAAGGAATTATTCTGGGAGGTGCCATCACTGAGAACATCTTTCACCAAGGTTTCTCAAAATCTAGAGTGAATATATTTCAGATCATATGTTCATTTCACTGTTAATTGTAGCAGTTGTCTGTCTATAAAATGAGTGAACCAATTAGTGCTTTAAAGTCTTCTCATGTCTTCTCTGGAACTATGAGCCATGGTGGCACAGTGGTTAGAGTGCAATACTACTACTTTTGTTGACTGCCAACTGCCTGCAATTTGGCAGTTGAAATCTCACCAGGATCAAGGTTGACTCAGCCTTCCATCCTTCCGAGATGGATAAAATGAGGACACAAATTGTTGGGGCAATATGCTGACTCTATAAAACGAGAGGGCTGTAAAACACTGTAAAGCAGTATATAAGTCTAAGTGCTAAGTGTTAACACATGTTGTTACAGCAGGATAAATCCTTTAACAAGTGATGTAAAAATCTCAGTGTTGGGGGATGTTGGCCAGGAGAATATTCTTATTTTTATTCCTTCTCATCTGCTATATAAACATGTTGTAGCTATGGGATACAGTGTAAATTAAAACAGCATCCCATGTTGGGTTAGATTGGATAATTACTGGATTTTGGGTGCAATTTCAGGTTTCCACTGGGTTCTACCATGTGCCTCTCAATGCTAACTTTCATGATCAACCACAACTTGTCACAAGAATCACATTATATTTTTGGACTAAACGTGGGCCATAATTCAATATATGGGCCATAATTCAGTATGCGCTCAGACTTTGTGGTACCTATTAAAAGTCTCTCAGTGTGCAGTAGTTTGGGGTCAACAAGAGGTCTTGCATAGCCATAGGTAAATTTTAGTGGTTAAAAAATATGTGAAATAGAAACTAGTGTTGTAGTTTCTGGCACTTGATAAATTGAGTAAGCATTTGCCATTGGTTTAATGCATGGTGTGTATTTAACTTCCTTTGAATCATTCAAAGTCTCATAATGCCAATAAAATATACATAGAAAAGTAGCCATTTCCCTTACCTGCTTTCCTTCAGCAGTGTTAAAATCAGTGGGTTGTATAGTAACTGAAAAGTCCAAACCAGCCAAGGTAGCTTAATTTCAAGGCTAATAAACAAATATGTTCGCTTACATCTTATTCCAAAGATTTACATGTCCAATAATCACATTTGAATTATTTTTATAATCTATTGGAGTTACTTCATTACCTCTGTCTATCACCTTTCTTTTTTATTTGATTTGATGCTATACAACTCTAAATAACTCTGAGTAGCTGACAGTACACCACAGCAATATAAAAGCCATTTTACAAAAACAAACGACAGAACTAGACTCATTTTTAAAAAAACCAACAGGAAAACCCCAAAACATCCCACCAACATCTAACATCCCCTTAGGGGTGAACACTAACCATTCTGTGTTTAGGGTTGATCAAAATACTAGCAGGATGGGAGCCATCCAGATGTTAGGAGAACTTCATTCAAGAGGGCAGGTGCCTTAATATGATTGAAGCAATTCTGTACCTGCTGTTTTTTAAGGAATTTGGCAGCCTAGTGATTTGGATATATGGTTGCATGTCCAGAACACTTCAGTGCACACAAGCCCTAAATGGCAAAATATCTCAAGAGCAAAGAAAAAAAGCTACACAAAGATTTCTAGGATGCTGAGCTGGCTAATATGAGATGCTATAAAAAAATTAAGTACCTTCTGAAATTTAAATTTATCATTTTTGATATAGTGACGCAGTACAGATAGCTGTTTATGGGACTTTTTGAAACATGTAAAGAGAAAATTGGAAGTATCTTTAAATGCATCTGGCAAGTATTACTGATAAGCACCATTTTTTAATCTGCTTCAGCTGTAAAGTCCATTTTAATGCCAAAATAAAAAGCAAAAATATTCAGAATCTAGGAGCAACATCAAAATAAAATTTATTTTTCTGTTCTCTCAAGCAAAGCATCTTCTGATAGGTTCATATAGGAAATCCAGTATTTTAAATATTTGAATTTCACACTATGTAGGACTTTGTATATCACAACCAACCTATTAAATTGTGTCATAAAGAAGACTACAAACTCTTGTAACAAAGTAGTTAAATGCTTCATATAAACAAAAACCAAAAACTTTACAAATGGCTATTTTTCCCCAGGGTTAAGTACGTTGGATATTAGTGCCCTTTTAAACTTTTTATGTTTCTTTAATTTACTCTCCACTTAGAGAAGGGTTATTAGAACAGATACTAGAATTCATGGGGAGGGGTAAATTCACTTACCCTTTTTCAGGTGGCACTTTTAATCCCTTCCCTCTCCCTCTCCCTCTCCCTCCCCTCCTACAATTGCATCTATTTAGTGCTGTAAGGATTCCACTTATATTTTCTTTCAAAGAGTAATAATTTGATAAGCAATGCTCAAGTGACCATGCAAGATGATCATTCTTTTGCTGGGAAATATTAAACATTTTAACTTCTTTATTTTAAAAATACTTTATTTGCAAACTTAATATGGATTCTCCTTCCACAAAAATATGCAGGACATCAGACATCTTTTCTGATTAGATAAACATTATTTGAAAGAAATTCTAGAAGGAAATCCCCTGCATTTAACAAGGCCATGATGGGACTTTTTAGAATAAGTATATATGTACAGCATATGGGTGTAAATAAAACATTCCATCTGCAAAAATATATCTATTTTCTATTACCTTTGGTCCCCCCCCTTGTGAACAAGTAGGAAAATATATAGTTATAAAACCTATAAAATATTATTTTAGGAGTGGAGGTTGACAAGGGTAGGATTTGTCCTTTCTGTACTTGACTCATTAGTTTAAATTAATTAATGAGTCATTGGAAGTTGGATGAAATATAAATGTAATAAAATATTTATTATTATTACCAGTTCTACAGATATGAAAATCCTTATCCACCTGCCAAACCTGGGTGACCATTTATAACAGAGATGTGAAACTCAAGTCTCTTGGGAGTGGAGCGGTATACAAATTAAATAAACATTCAAACATTCAAGGCCCAGGAGCCAGATCTGGCCCACAGGGCCACCCTGGAAATAGGAAAGAACTGGCCCACAGGGCCTCTGCTAGCAGAAACAGAGCTCGGGAGGGCCGAAAATGGAGTTCCATAGGCACTCCCAATATGAGTGACATCAAGCTGGCCACGGCCACTTTGCCCCCTCCCCCGGGGTCAAACAGAATCCTAATAATGTGCTCTCAATGAAATTGAGTTTGACATCCCTGATCTAGAAGGTTAAGAACTGGTTCAATTACCTTTTTGATTAAACTACAATTACTTGGTAAATACCAGCTTCTCTCCTCTTAAAAGAATTATATACTAAGATTGCACAAATTCTGCTCAAAATAAAGCATATAAATAGTCATACTGTATTTATTTTAGTACAGCATGGATAATCTATAAACATATTAAGCAATCCATTGGAAAAAAGAAAAGAAAACAGAGTGCCAACATAAAAGTACACTGTGGGGAAATATTTGCAATAATGCAGTGTTCCATTCAGGAAAATCCAGAGGTCAATTGAAACAAGCAAATCTCTTCACCTTTGAAAACAAAAAACACTCTTATATATCATTCATGAACTCAAGACAAAGGTTTCATGTCCTGTGTGAAACATACTCTAGAGACTCTCTTGGGACTATGAAAGTGAAGCTTTTAAAGAACCTTAGAAACATTTCCAAAGGAAAATACGACACTACTTCTGGCATCTTCCCAACAGGGGAAAATGTATTGCATGAACCAAGTTAATACATCAGAATCGTCAAACTGAATAATTAAGAATATCCTATAAGATTTTCATATATTCCTATAGACGGTGTGGTGATCTTTCTTATTCCAAACTCTTAGTGTGAATTAATGGATATTATTTGGGAGAAATTAGATATAATTATGAGCTTGAGCAAATTCTTTGTTCTGCTCATTTGAGAGTTTAAGTGGTTTCTATTGACAGACTATCCAAAGTGTTTTACTATTCCCCCCCACCGTCTATCATTAAAGAATAGATGTTGCTTTATCTATATTGCCTCTATAATAGTATTGCTGAAGTTGGCAAATTATACTTCAGAATGCCAATTTGACATGTTATGATATGTACAAGTGGTCTCGCCTAGTGGCCACTCATTCAGGAACTATTTGAAATAATGATGGCACTGAACAAGAAGGCTTACAACCAGTCCTCACAGTTATAGCCGTCACATTGTCCTGACAATCACAAAATGGGTGCTTGGCAACCAGCATGCCATTTCAATGGTCATAGTGCCCCAAGATCACATAGTCACTATTTGTGACTCTTTGTTGCCAACTTCCAACAAACAAACTCAATGGAGAAGGCAGCAGGAAATTGCAAGTCATAATCATATGACATCAAGCTTAATGACCTCAATTAGAACTGCTGGATCTGCTGTCATGAGTTGGTACAATCATGCAATTTTTTTCACTTTGCAATCATGTTGCTTAGTGATGGAGTTGCTGGTACCAATTGCAGTAGTTAACTGAGGACTTGTTGCATTTTCAGAAATAAAAGAGGATTTTGTGAAGTTCTGCAGTTCAGTTTCATCACTTGTCCTTCATTTTCTCATTGTGAATGGGAATTTAGTTATAGAGAGGGATATTTTGGGGGAAGGGGAGCAGTATATGTCCCACCACTCCATCAGCACCTGGGATCCAGTTACAACAGCATCCCTAGGAACACAAACACAAGAGGTTATTCCAGGGTAGCAATAAATTTCAGATGCTTTTGGAGAGTGATTTTCCTGGGTTTCTTCAATGCTGCTGGCATGGTAATGCAAATATCAAGAAGGGATGAGAAGGGAGAAACAATCTACTTCGTAATCTCTAATTTTGTGCAGATGAAAACTCTGGCAGTGATTGATTTTGCTGCTTTAGTATCATGTAGGCCTAGAGAAAGACATGTAAGCAAGGGGCATAGAAATATCTTAAATAATAACAAAAGAACAAAACAAAGCAAAAAGATACATACATTGTTAAAAATACCTAATAAGTGCTTTTAAAAAATAAACAAAAACAGAAAAAATAAAGAATATGTTGTTAGAATATTACAGGTAGTCCTTGACTTACTGTAGAACTATTCATTTAGTGACAGAAGTCACAACAGCATTGAAAAAAGTGGCATGACTGTTTTTCACATTTACTACTATTGTAGCATCCCCATAGTCACAGGATCAAAATTCGGATGCTTGGCAATTGGTTCATATTTACGATGGTTGTAGTGTCCCGGGGTCATGTGATCACCTTTTGCAACCTTCTGATAAGCAAAATCAATGGGGAAACCAGATTCACTGAACAACTTAACAACTGCTGTGATTCACTTAACCTCTGTGGCAAGAAAGATCATAAAAAGGATCAAAACTCACTTAACAACTGTCTTGCTTAACAACAGAAATGTTGGGCTCAATTGTGGTTGCAAATTGAGGACTGCCTATAAACAGTTATATTTCTCTGTATAATTACCTAATGCAAACATTCTACACATACAAACACACTTAGCCATAATAAAGACATGGAAAATCCATTTGCATCATCTAGCTATCAAATTACATACGCTAGACATGTAATCAAAATAATAGTATCTTCTGAAAAATTTAGCTTGTGCTGCACAGTCATATTAATATTGTTCACTATTTTCAAGGTACAGGTAGATAGGAATAGCAATAGCACTTAGACTTATATAGCACCTCATAATGTTTTACAGCCAGCATATTGCCCCTAATAAACTGGGTCCTCATTTTACCAACCTCGGAAGGATGGAAGGCTGAGTCAATCTTGAGCCAATGAGAATCGAACTGCTGGCAGTCAGTAGAATTAGCCTGCAATACTGCATGGTAACTACTGTGCCACCATGGCTCATAGATCATATCGATGTCATTGTAATGAGTTAAAATAAACTGAAAAAGGAATGTGGTACTTACAGTTGGAGGATTGACTGAAGAGAGGAGAGAGGGAAAGAGTTTTGGTTTTTTTTTTAATCAGGTGATAAAACTGTTTAAAGATAATGAGTTATAGTTACTGTATGTATTGTAGCAATTCCATAATTACACGGAAAGCACAATGCTTTTCTTGATTGTTAGTGATGGATGAGTTTTAAATGGAAGTAAATCAAACAATTAATGGTATATGTATTGATACTTCCTTTCATATTTCTGCAGAGTGAATGCTCTGCGAAGAGACGGAGGACTTCAGTCCCCAAGCTTGCCAATCCCTTATCTTTTGTGAACTTCAAATTAATTTTTAAAAACCTATTTATTCAAGGTTGACTAAACAGCTAAAATAGGAAAGATCAGACAAATCAGGAGCAAGAAATGAAATATGAGGAAACCAGTATTCTTTGACAAAGTGTCCCAGGGGGTAAGTGTGCTGAATGTAGCCAGTAGGGAAATGATAAGGGCATTTATGCTGGGATAGAAGAAAGCAATTTATCAAGAGTACATGAGCTCTCCAGTGATCACCAGCAAAGAAGATACCAAAGTGCATAAGGAGGAAGAGGGCTCCCTGCAAGAAAATGTTTAAAGCTGACAAAACTGCATTTTAAAAAAAAACAGGAGGTATAATAAAGAAGTCCATTTTGTTAAACATTACGCTTCGTCAAGGATTCTTGAGTCTTTCAGAATAAAAATCAAGAAACAGTTGAATTGATGTTATTTGAATGAAAAGGGGGCAAAGCCAGAGGGATTATTGGGTGAAGTCTTTGTGTATATATGAGCTTGCACGTATGTATTAAAAACATATTTTCAAACAGCAAAATGTTAAGTGAAAGTTAAAAGCCGACATTATTTTCAGCTTTTATTTCATTATTTCATTTCATTTCATCTGAACCGAGTACATTGTAAAAATAGATATTTTCCCTTTTCTGTCCATGTTAAAGATAAAACGATTTAGAGAGATACTAAATTTATATTCCCAATTATCTACCACACATATACAGAGTGTGTAACAGAATAATAGAGTTGTGTTATGTGTGGTAGATAACTGGGTGTATAAATTTATCTGTTTCTCTAAATAGTTTTATCCTTAACATGGGCAGAAGAGAGAAAATATCTATTGTACAACATAGTCTGTTGAGTGGTTAACAGTATTGTTATTAGTCAGGTATTTGCTATCAGTGTACTTAAATGTGTATTTTGGGCACCTTGTCTTCAGTTATTATAGTGTAATTTGCTCCTTTAATGTAGCCTACAATTGTAGTTTGAACAGTATATTTTAATAGCACTTAGCGATAGCATTTAGACTTATATACCGCTTCACAGCACTTTTACAGCCTTCGCTAAGCAGTTTACAGAGTCAGCATATTGCCCCCAACAATCTGAATCCTCATTTTACCCACCTCGAAAGGATGGAAGGCTGAGTCAACCTTCAGCCTGGTGAGATTCGAACTGCCAAATTGTAGGCAGCCGGCAGTACTTCATTCTAACCACTGCACCACCATGGCTCTTACCTTAATAATCTTAACAATAATATTACATGTTTTAATCTTAATGATAAAATATTCAATTTAATGTACTGTCCTCATGTCACCATTCTCTTTATTTATTCCTTCTTGCAGCTTTGGACAAGCTTAGCACTCAGCATTTGTACCATCCAACTCAAGTGGAGATTGTACAATCCAACGTTGTGTTCGACATCAGCAGCTTGATGCTATATGGTACTCAGGCTGTGCCTGTGAGACTGAAGATTCTGCTTGATCGACTATTCAGTGTATTGAAACAGGAAGAAGTACTGCACATCCTTCACGGTTTGGGCTGGACTCTTCGCGACTATGTTCGGGGTTACATCCTTCAGGTAGGAACCCTGTTCACAAACAGGTAGATAGTCCCAGGATTTTAAAAAAGCAAAACAAGAGAGACATCTATTTCTTTGCTCAGTGCCTCCCTTAAAATGTATTAGGTATGTTGTATGGAATTGAGGAAAAATAATGTTACCAAAAGTGTGATTTCCCCCCCCCCCCTGAATACAGGTAGTCCTCAACTGACGAGCATAATCGAGTCCAACCTTTCTGTTGCTAAATGAGACAATTTTTAAGTGAATTTTGCCCCACTTTACAGCCTTTCTTGCCACAGTAGTTAAGTGAATCCCTGCAGCTGTTAAGTTAGCAACATGGTTATTAAGTTCCAATCTGGGTCCATCACTGGGACCTTCATCTTCCGAGCTTTTGGACTTATGCTGGAGTCCTTCTTCAGGGACCTTCCCTCGACAGATCAGCTCCAGCATGAATCCAAAAGCTCAGAGGACTAAACCTCTAGTTCCGGTGACCGACCCAAATTGAATCCCGCAGCATTATCCTGGGACACGTATATTAGCCTTCATTCGTGGTGATTAAGTGAATTGGGTTTCCATTGTCTTTTCTTGTCAGAACATTGCAAGAGGTGATCACGTGACCCTAGGACACTGCAATTGTCATGGATATGAGCTAGTTGCCAAGTGTTGGAATTTTGATCACTTGTCCATGGGGCGATAACAATTGTAAGAGTGAAAAATTATCACAATTCACTTTTTTTTAGTGCCCTTGTAACTTTGGTCATTAAATGAACTGTTGTAAGTCGAGAACTACCAGTAGTTTTAAAAATTCACCAAAACATTTCTCCTATACATTTTTACTGCATAGCAAGAATTAAATGACTTAAAAACACCTTTAGGATTTTGATGTTTCATTCTGAAATTGGTACAATTCCTAGCCCTCCCACATGAATTGAAAATAAATATTATTTAAAATAATACATCAAGAACGATAGGGTTAGCTAAACATTGTCCTTATGATAAATCTTTTTATGAGTATTATTCATTTTTAACTATAAGATTTTCAGAATAGTTTACTTTCATATCAGGGAAAGTAATGAGCAGCATTTATTGGCTATTACCTGAGATATGGACTATGCCACAATTGTATTCCATTTGAATATCCTGGTTACTTATGCTTTATGCTTAAATGTGATGGCAGGAAACCGATTGCCCTTATTTATAAAGTATGCAAGATTTAGGATGCATTTGTGTACAGTCACCTGAAAGAAAGTCTTGCTGGTCTTCTGATTAGGTATGCATAAACCTACATTGTTAAAATCCCGCAATACTGTACACTAAATTGAAAAACACAAACTATAGCCAAATTGTGAATTGGCATTTTTGAAATTAACTTCAGGTACGCAAGTATAAAACTGAATGCTCAAAGGAAAGCAAAATAATCAAATTATTATCTATAATTGCATATTATATTTTTAAACAGAACACAGTGATTGCAAAAACAATAACATCCTGTGTTTAAATAATCACTGTGTTTGGAGGTAATGTAAAACCATGGTTTAATGTTTCAGAAATAAGCATTTCTCTAAGCTTGCATGCTTTGCTGTAATGCATGTACATGGTAGAGATTGGAAACTTCTGTTTTAGATTATCTGGAGCTTAGTCTGTAGCCTGAGCTCTAAGCTGGTTCACTTTGAACAATTTGGCCAACTATGTTTTAGCTACAAGTGCCCTTGGCTTACTTTTAAGTTACCTTGTCATCCAAATAGAGTGCAGTAGTTATTTCTAACCAGAATAATCCAGAAAAAGATTAAAATAAAACATTGGTTCTTTTTCTATCTTATTCTTGCCAAATTAAGCCATTGTGCCATATTTGAGATGACACAGAAATTTATAAACAAGTTATGTTTGCAAGCCTGAACCCACAAAACACACCTCTGGCACATTCACATCTGAACTAAAATTACCTAAGGGTGCATCATTGGAATGCAGCCTATGTGTGTTTTACTGAAAATCAGCAATTTCATTAGCTACAGTTTAGGGTTATGCTTGAACTGAGAATGACTAGAGCAGTGATGGTGGACCTTTTCGGTACCAAGTAGCCAAATTGAAACACGTTCACATGGGCACCGGAGCGTCAGAAACCCGAAGACCAGCTGGTGATGGCACACATGCCTACTGAGAGGGTTCCACAGATTATATATATATATATATATATATATATATATATATATATATATATATATATATATATATATATATATATATATATATATATATATATATATATATATATATATATATATATATATATATATAATATTTATGCTGATAAATATGACTTTAAATATATATATATATATATATATATATATATATATATATATATATATATATATACACATACATACATACATACACACACACACACACACACACACACACACACACACACACATATATCCATCCATCCATCCATCCATCCTAATAACATGGTCTACTATTAGATGTTGATATAAGTATTTGATTTGTTGCTTCTGTATAAGAAGTAGACCAGAATTTGTTATAAGTTAGGAAGCCTTTTTTTGTTTTAAAGAAAATATTTCTGATCAATTTATATTTAGAAAGATAAATTTAGAAAGAGAATGAGCAATGCTCTGGATGTTCTAGCTTTAAATGCATATCTCCAAAATACAATAGAGGGATAGAGTCCACTTCTTCAGAAAGCACACTTTTGATCTGTTGGGGAAGCATGTTGAGGTGTATTTAACTCCATGACATTTTACTAAGACTGACATAGCCTTGTTTTTGCTGTATACTCTCTTATATATTCCAAATCTGATTTTTTTTAGTAAAAGTGAAACTGCAGCCAGAGGAATGTAAACTTAGAATAAGGGTACTAGTTTCATCATAAAGATCAAATGATTGGTTTGTTCCTAATAACATTTGCCTTTTGTTTTTATCCTAATTCTATAATTATATTTCTCAGTTTTGGATGAGCTGAGCTTATCTCATAAAAACTAATAAGCATGTTAGAGGGGATACTTTATTAATAACCTTTCAAGTCTTTAATCAGTTGGCAGTTGTCTACACGTAAATTAGGTGTAACTCTTTTTTCATTGTGTGAAAACATAAGTAGGTCCATTCCCATACACTTTAGATTCAAATATATCATTTCTGCTCACAGATGTACAGTTTTCTCTTGTGTCCCTGTGTATTATAAATTCTTAGGGACTAAATAATTGTTGCTTAAAAGGTGAAGGAAAAGACTAAGGTAAAGGTTCCCCTCTCAAATATGTGCTAGTTGTTCCCGACTCTAGAGGACGGTGCTCATTTCTGTTTCAAAGCCAACATGACTAAATGCCGAAAGCGCACGGAATACTATTACCTTCCCCCAAAGGTGGTTCCTATTTTTCTATTTGCATTTTTACGTGCTTTCAAACTGTTAGGTTGGCAGAAGCTGGGATAAGTAATGGGAGCTCACTCCGCTACGTGGTGCTAGGGATTTGAATTGCCGAACTGCCGACTTTCTGATTGACAAGCATCTTAGCCACTGAGCCACCGCATCCCAATAAATCCTGATGAATGGATTTGGTTTTTACACAGGCTTTAAAAATGCCATTTTTTTCCAGATGAAAAGTTCAACACCCTACAGTTATATTATATAACTCCTGCATGAAAAAAGAAGCTTGTACTGAGCAAATGTTGCAGGAACAAGCCAATACTTTATTTTTAAGATACCTATTAGAATGGCTGTGCACAAGTAGAGCAGATTTGCAGACAGTTAGTTTAGTTAATTTGTTTCAACAAAAATAGGCAAGATGACATCTTAAAATTAAATATCATTTTAGCAATATTCAGGTGTTTGAATTCATTATCCCTCTCCTGTGAGCTTTCCAAAAGTTCCCCAATCCACGTAGTCCTTGACTTACAACCATCCATTTGGTGACTATTCAAAGTTACAACAGCACTGAAAAAAGTGACTTGTGACTATTTTTCACACTTACGACCATTGCGGTTCCCCAGCTGGATCATGTGATCCAAATGGTCATGTGGTCATGTGATCCAAATTCCGATGCTTGGCAACTGACATGTATTTATGACGGTTGCAGGGAGCCAGGGTTATATCTTTGGTGAGCAAAGTCAGTGGGGAAGCCAAAGTCATTGAACAACTGTGTTACTAATTTATCAACTGCATAGCATCACTGAACAACTGTGGCAAGGAAGGTCATTAAATGCAAACCTCACTTAACAACTGTCTTGCTTTATAAAAGAACTTTTGGGCTCAGTCGTGGCCCTAGTTTAAGTACCTGTATGTGAGCTGAACTGTTACTTTTCCACCCTGTGTCTTTTTCTAAGATATCAGTATTGACAATGCAGTGCAGTAAGGAGCTGATGTTCCCTTTTTCTAGCAGGCTTTAAGTTAGAACTGCACCATGGAATGAATCCACAAGTAAACTGTTCTCTCAGCTTTGTGGTAATGTCTACAAGGCAAAGTTATCAACTATGAGTCACACAGCTGAGTAGTGCAAAGCTCTACAAAACACCATCAGGTTAGAGGTCAGTTTATCTGGGTAAAGATAAATCATACTGTAGCCTTCAAGGCTTCAGAATGATTATTAGATGCAGTAACTCTGTGTGGAATATTAATTCAGTTGAAAAAGAGAATAATTATCGAGGCAAGTTAAAACAGCTATAGAAGGCTTACCACATATTAACTTGGTTAGCAGCTGGCTTGCAGGCAAAGTTGCTGGGCAAATGAAGGAATATGGTAAGTGACCGAGGTAAGTGCAGTTATTACTTATGTTCTCAAATATTCTGCATTAGTAATTTGGAAATAAAAAAGAATCATATTGGTTTATTCCTGTAGAGAATAATACTTTAAAAAAAAAGAAGCTCCACTATTATGAATGTTTACTATCTTTTATTCTTTTTAAAAGCAGCGAGCAGAAGGTTGCACATCTATAAATCATACACCAAACTGTTCATTTATTATACTTACTTATAATCAGCTTATTTTTTTTCCATTCAATTAAACTCTCAAGCAGATCCAAAAGCCTCAGTTGTTTGAGCATTGGCAGCGCTTTAAATTTTAGTAAAACTAGGTTTACACATGGACAACATTTTCTTAAATTTAAGCAAAAGCTAATAAAACAGAAACACGGCCACCCAGAGTTGCTTCAATAGTGAGATGGGTGGCATATAGATTTAATAAATAATTAATAAATAACCTTACATTGCTTTTTTCTACAAAATACTTCCATTCACCAAAGAAGGAATGAAGGTCAGTGTGAAGTTTCTTCTTTTTAATACCTTGAGATATATTCTAATGAAAGCCAATGTAGTATAGTGGTTAAGAGACCAGCTTAGAAACTGAGAGACTGTGAGTTCTAGTCTCACTATAGATACAAAGCCAGCTGCATGACTTTGATCCAGCCCCTTTCTCTCAGCCCTACAAAGAAGGAAATGGCAAACTGATATACTTCTGAAGCCTTTCCAAGGAAACTGCAGGGATTCGTCTAGGCAGTTGTCAGATGTCAACGTTGATTAAAAGCACGTACCTCTTCCAATGGGAAAGATCCCTGTCTGAAATAATAGATAGCTATTGCCAATCAGAATGTACAATACTGGGCGACTGGGTCAAATAATCCAAACACAACGTAGACTATTTTGAAATCTGGTCTGCCAGGAAAGTTTTATAATAATTGATTATGTAATTCCCAAAAAGTTTTACAGTCAGGTGGGATTGTGCTCCCAAAAGAAGTTATCACGATTTTATACATTCCTTGATGACTCAGCCATTAAAGACACTGAGCTTGTCAGCTGGAAAGCTCACAGACTGGATTTGAGACCTGAGCAGTGCATTATAGGGTTACTTGTCCCAGCTCCTGCTCACCTACCAGTTCGAACGTATGCAAATGTGAGTAGAGAAATAGGTACCACTTCAGTGGGAAGGTAACAGAATTTGTGTGCCTCGGCATATAGTCATTCTGGCCACATGATCACAGAAGGTTCTTCAGACAATGCTGGCTCTCTTCCCTAAGAAATGGAGATGAGCACGCCTCCTAGAGTTGAGCGTGACTGGACAGAGGAAACTTCCCTTTAACGTGGATTCAGAAAAGTTGCAAAATAAGAGAGAGATTGGGTGATCTTTTCCAAAATGGAAATTTAAAGGGCTTTCATATATAGAAGTCCAGAATATTCAGGTTATCAATATCAGCTGAGTACCAACAGTATATCGAGCTGTCCTACTATGTTCTCTTTGGGGATTTAGACTATAGCACAAGGTCTTATAAAATAGTGAACTTTTTCCTGGCACCTCAAAAGTTCTAGCAAAAAGTTGGCACTGCCCCACCTTCCAATCTACTCTGACAGCCCAACTATGCCTTTGTCTTATATCTTCATGCCAAGCAACTAAACACAAAGATAACACAAGGTAGCATGTACTGTATATGCACACCACAATGCTCTTCTATGCCTTCCTATACTGCCATACAAAATCTTTGTGAGAAAAGGGTCTTAATTACACTATAATAATCCTTTGGTTTCCCCTTTCTGCATCTTTTTGAGAATATCTTTGGTAGCATATTTGATACAAAGTAGAGATTGACTTTTAAGGCTGAAGACTTTTGAAAAACTGAAAAAATATAGCTATGTACATGCATGACTGGAAATATTCCTGATATATATCGAAAACAGTGTTGCTCATTATAAAAGCCCTAAGTAGGGTTGGGCTGAATTCAATCTTGCATGGCCTTTAATAATTTTTTTTCCCCTTAATATTCTTGCAATCCATTGATGTGCTTTAAATTTATGAGGCAAAAGCGCCTGCTCAGGTATTTTTTAACTGCTAAAGCATAAAGTCCAATTATTGGGGCAAAACCTGTTATTGAAATCCATACTTAAGCCAAAAATATGTGTGTTTCTTCCCTCACCTGTGCCATTTTTTAAAAACAATATTACTCAGCTATTGGTATCCTAGCTGGGCATAAGTGTATAATTTTATTTTGAAATAATTCTATGTTTAGAATTTTAGAAAGTAATCTTACTGTGGGTCCAGAGTTAAAAATGGAAGTGTTCATTGTATCTGAATAGAGAACCCACCCCTATTACAAAGTAAACCAAATAAAAAAAATATTGGTACAGGTTCGTGATACTATTTTTATAAAATAAAAGGAATTGGATGCAAAGTTAATGTTTTATTTGCTACCTTTTCTAAAATTTGGTATATAGGAATAGATTTGCAAACAAACAAAAATCTATCAGGCTGTTTTGATATGATTAGCACATAGAAATTGAATTGATAATGTAAGCAAAATAGACCCAAAGGTACTTTTTCAAAAGTCAACAGGAGTTTGTTTTTCCTTGAAGACGTTTTGCTTCTCATGAAATTCAGTTCTGACTGAAATACATTATGCAAACTCTTTATTTGGATGTGTTCTAAGAAAATCTGAATCCCCTTAAAGTCAGTATGAACCATTTTCATTGGAATGTTTTAAACATGAAGTTCAGTGCAGAAATTTGAGTGAAACAATTATTTTGTAAGTCATGTGATTTCTCAATTGTTACGCTTACATAACATGGTCTATTGGTTAGACCTGAACTTTTCTTGATTTTTTTTCTTTCATAAATTCTTGAAGCTAGGAACTAGTTTAATTTACTGTCACTGGTTCTGGTTTTAGATAATTATTAAACCTCGGACCATATAGATCCCCCTGCTAAGGGACTTAAGAGAATCTCTTTTGCCATCTCTCTAGCATCCATTGATTGACTTTTCCTTGATGTCTAAGGGGTGGGAGGGTTGTCATTTTCCTTCCAGCAGAAAACTTTTAGTGAGATGCTAGTGTCTGTCTTGTGCAGGAGTAATCAACCTTTTTATACCTACTGCCCACTTTTGTATCTCTGTTAGTAGTAAAATTTTCTAACCGCCCACTGGTTCCACAGTAATGGTAATTTTATGAAAACCTAATGAAAATTTTTAAATAATGCTATGAATTTTTTTTAAAAAGTCAATTAAATTTAAAAAAAGGGAAAGTGCTTCAGTATCAGACAAAACCCCTACCGCCCACCATGAAAGCTGGAACGCCCACTAGTGGGCGGTACGGACCAGGTTGACTACCACTGGTCTTGTGTAATAATAAGAAAAACAGTGACGTGTGACTGTCTCTTATTAGAAGGAGTAACTGTCATTAACACTTACTGTCATTCTCAAAGCAGACTGAGTAGTACATCTCTAAAAGTTTTAGGGAATTAAACACTTGTATTCTGAATATATGGAAAGCTTATGTGCTCATACTATACAGTAATTAAAATTGTTTTGCATTGTAAGATTTAAAGGGTCAGTAGGCCTGAAAAATTGCATTTTTTTTATACAGTAAATAATTGCCAAATCCTAAAATTGCAAGGTTCTTTCTGCTTTCCTAATTCTTATTTTTTTAAAATGTATTGAACCCCCACATGTTGTAGAAAATGTTGTAGAAAATATGGAAATGTATGTGTGTGTGAGAGAGAAAGCATAATGTGAGAGCTGAACCAGTTAAAAATGGTGGGATTGTGATGTCAAATTTGTACCCCCAACCATTGGCATACATGCTCATACATTTTTAGTACTTATTTTGAAGTACTATGTTACTCAAACACATTGTCTTCCTTGTGTTATGTTTCATGTACGGTGAAAGCATTTTCTTCATCTTTTTTGGACAAGGATTTCTATCATAGAAAATTAAGAGGCAGAATGTTTCAGAGCACTATGGATTTTATAGCAGTATGACATTCATAGCACTATGAATTTTTATTAGTATTCTTTGTTATATTGTGCATGATAAACTTGATGAAGCTCATCCTAAGTCATAATTTTGTCATGACATAATATTTTCACCTTGGTTTCATGGTCCTTGTCCTCGTCATTTTGGACAGGAGCTTGAACAAGATGTTGATGGCCATTTTGATCTGATAGAAGCAGTCACAATAAGTTCCAAGTACAAAGTAAGTGAGAGTTGAGAAGTAAAAGTAGATTTATTTATGTGGCTTAACATACTTTTCCTTCTATGTTGATTTTAATTATTTGGATGGTTGGTCCAACATTTCTATATGTTAAGTCCTTAGAAGGACTGTTTTCCTGAGATCTTCTCATAGTGATGTGTTTTAACCCTCGGTATCACAAGGATTGTCTGGCTGCCATTGTGGAAGAATTAGTTGACTCTATATCATTACCCAGGGGACGCCTGAGTGTAGGATTACTACATTCTTTGAAGAGACTTTTCCTTGTTCTCTAGCAAAAATAGAACTATACAACACAATGACAAATATGTGAGTGAAGACAGAAAAGAGTTTTTCCTGGAAAAGATTCAAATAAATTTGGCAGGAATAAGTTTGGCGTGTTTCCAGAACTTCACTGTATTGACTACTCTGACACAAATTACATTCTAGTGAATTTTTTTTTAGTGTAAAATGAATTCTTACAGGAAATGATCAATCTCTAAATAGTAAATTTGCAAAAAGCAAATTTGAATAAAGTGAGGAATATAGATAGATAGGTAGATGTAGATGTAGATATAGATGAAAGGGAGAAGCAGAGGCAAGTGCATACATAATATACATACATACGTACATATGTACGTATGTAGATATGCCTTTGCTTCTCCCATTCTCCTTTGCAGTTGACTCTTGGTGGGTTACATAAAATATCCATATGCAATTGCAATTGTATAATACAAAGCAAAAGTATTAGAAACACCAAGAACTTTCCTGGTGTCTGGTCTCTGAATGACAATAGAGAGGCCCAATTTGATGTAGTGGTAAAGGCATCGGACCAAAAATGAGGAAATTAAGTTCTAGTCCTGTCTTAGTCATGAAAGCTGGCTGGGTGACTTTGAGCCACTTTCTCAGCCCAATCCACTTCTTAGAGTTGTTGTCGTGGAGGAAATATGAAGAGAAAGGTGTTCCCCCTTTGAGTTATCTAGAAAAATAATAAAGGCATGATTAAAAAATATTTTTTAAAAACCTTTTCTCTCTTTATAATCCAGAAAGAATGTTCACTTACCAAATAGAATTTTCTTATCCTGCCGCTCAGAAAATCTCTCTGTAGCTGCAAATTAATACACATCCGAAAGTACAGAAGCCATTTCAGATCAGGCTGAGCCAGCAAGAATCACTAGGACTGAAGGAGAAAAATGGTCACACATGTTTTGGAGACCATTTGGGGGGGAAATTGCTTGTGGAAAAAGAAAATAAACTATAGTCCCTAGAACCTAATTCTTCAATTCCCATAGACTTAAAATCTCTTAACCATGATTTTATGTTGGAATACAATGTATTTGAATACAAAATATCACTAGATCAGAGACCTTGGCAGATCTTAGGGAAATTCATTAACAAAAAGTACAGATAGTCCTCATTTATGCTACCGCAATTGGGACTGGCAACTCTGTTTCTCATTGAAGTGGTTGCTAAATGGGATATCGGGTGATCGTGACTTTATTTTCCTTTTCTCCACCCCCTCACTCCCCCCCCCGCACTTTTGGAATTCTCCCCCCAGTTCTGGAATAGCTAGCATGAAACCTGAAACAGTTTCATACTTTGAAATGCTCTCCCTGTTGCTGGATAATTAATAAGAAAAGAAATAATATTTGCATTTGCCTTCATTGGAGATTACAAGAGAGCAAGAAAGCAAAAGATGTGGAATACACATCAAAAGCAATGCACTGGCACAGGCAGTCTGGAGCACGTAGCACAAACGTCCTTGTGTATTTCCCGTTGTGTGCCTAATTACTCTTTTGTAATCCCTTCCTCCCCCATCTTTCTCCTTTACAAGTGGGAAGGAAAGAAAAAACACGGGAAAGAAAAAACACGGACCCATCACAGGACAGCAAGTACTGTACTATCTGTAATGGTGACTGAGAAACAGCACCATCATAACTTCAAACGGTCATTGAATGAGACAATTGGTAAGCAAGGACTATCTGTACAATTTGTCCACTCAGAAAACCAAATAATGAAAGTAATTAACAAAGTGAGTAGTCTCTGCCTTGCAAGAACCGAAGGGACATTTACAGTATTCTTGTAAATGTAATTCAAGTTTTACGATCAGTGGGGGAGGGATCTGACTATGTTGTGCACACACCTTCTAGCCTTGCATCATGGATGGAGAGGAG
Organism: Thamnophis sirtalis; assembly: GCF_051295495.1. Classification (NCBI taxonomy): domain Eukaryota; kingdom Metazoa; phylum Chordata; class Lepidosauria; order Squamata; family Natricidae; genus Thamnophis; species Thamnophis sirtalis. Next base: position 79,043,386 of record NW_028261385.1, on the reverse strand, counting down.
AATAGGGATTAAGAGAAGCGAGATGTTACTGTGGACCAGACTTCAGAGGAACTCCTTCTCCCTGGTCCTTGAAAGTCCCTTTGGCCCCCAGCCCTGTTACTTCAACATGGTCCTATTTAATGCTTAATGCATCAATCTCAAATATTGAGCCAACTTAATAAAATTTAATGCAGTTGAACCAGTTCCTCAAATGAATTTTCACTTTCTTCCAAATGACGCTGAAAAGATTTTACTATAATAATAACTTTTGTGAGAAAGAAAAAGAAAAGATTTGCACAAAGCTTTCAAGCTCCAAGGATTCTTGAGCAACTAGAGTAAAGTAGAGACAGAGAAAGCTTTTTTAATATTTTATGTTTCTAACAAATCTTGGCCATGGTTTGAAAACCAGTCTGGCTTTTACTGCTATTACAATGTGTAGCTTTTGTCACTCAAGAATTCATAATAATCTGTTTTTGTTTTTTTTAAGTATTGCATTTTGCCTGTAGAAAACCAGAGATTTTTACTTAGGATAGTTTATTTACGCAGGTTGACAACATAGTTCTAGTGTGTGGTTTTGTGAGGAGGAAAAAACCTGGGCACAAATTGTATATAGTCCTTTGAGAATTAATTCTTACCAGATTACACTGTAAATAAAGTTAACTGTCATAAAATAAACACAATTGTGGTGTGTGCCATGTGTTTTATAATTATTTTGTGGCTTCTTTTTTGTTTGTTTGTTTGTTCTTAGTGAATGGAAACATTCTGATAGTTCTGTGATGAAGTTTATATGTTACAGAAGTAAATTATATAGACATAGACATGTGAATTGGGTTAAGTGAATTTCTTTCCCTGTTTTTCTTCTTTATCTGGTTTTTTTTACTTACCTTCTAACCATTTCTATAGCTGACCTTGAGACAGTATGCTCCCCCCCCCCAATCCGGGATTTGTCTTTGCTATTGCTGAATGTTCAACAGTGAAACAACCTTTTTTTAAAATTAAAATGTACTGTATTTGTGATCACTGTTGATCACTAATTTGCTCTGCAGTCCAAGAAAGGCCATTCCTAATTCAAGCATATTCATTATGTTCCTTTTAAAGGTAAGTGTTGGCAGAGGGTGTATTTTCTATCTCTCAATAGTCAAACTGAGAGGATGGATGCCATGCTGGGCCCAATATCTTTTCTAGGGTAAAGGTAGCAGCAAGGCACGTAGCCTGGCCTTTGCCTGAAGCTGAGTTGACTTATAACAACCCAGACCATTCTTCTATTTGCATGCCACTTTTCAGCCTTGTGCAGCTCCTGTAGTGTAAAACTTCCTCATCCTTCAGAATTCCTTGTCCCAAACAACACAACTCTTCTTCAAAGAAAGAAGGGTTTTCCTATAGCTTTCTACAAAAGAAACAACTCCCACCCTCACTGTTGTTGTCCTACATAACTTCTATTTTTGGATAGCAGATTTATTGGATTTTTCCCTGTAGATATACAAGTCAGCCCAGATGCTTTTCATTTACAGCTTTGAACTACAGTGAAGATGCTATAGTGTACAAATAAGACCCTACTATACAATGAAGATACCACTTTTCCACCACACCATCCCCAATGCTAGAATTTGCATGCTCTGTGGTCTTGCATTTTGTTTTACTCTATTGCTCCTTACCAACTTGGTAAGCTGGGGAAAACCAGCTTACCAACTAGCTGGGGAAAACCCAGGAAATCTGGACTCATGTTATAAAGATCTTTAAAGGTTTTTCTCTAGTCATTTTACTTACCTTCTAAACATTTCCATAGCCAATCTTGAGACAGTATTTCTCCCTGGGATTTGTCTTTGCTATTGTTGAATGTTCAAAATAAGAGTGAAACAACTTTTTTTTAAAAAAAATTATACATACAAATTGGTGTTAAAATATTTTTGTGATCACTGTTGATCACCTTGAATTGGACTTGGAAGCAGACTGGCAACCAGTGCAGTTCCCGTAACAGCAGTTTACTGGTTCTAGGTCCTCCATGAAGAAAGAGTAAAGAAAGAAGTAAATAGAAAGAGAAATAGTGTAAAGGTAATGTAAAGTGTAAAGACTAGAAGGGGCAAGGAAAAAGCAGATATTCTGGGATGAAACTAATGTGTTGCACAGCGTTACAGAAGTATCAACTGCTCCTTCTACCCAAAAGCAAGACATTTTCAGCCTATTGTGTTTCATGGGTGAGAGAAAGATATAGAAAATTTGAGCTGTGCTTTTACTATAAATATGACTTGCATTGAAGGCTTCACAATTGCTGATTTCTTTGCAAGTGGCTTTTCTTGTTCTTGAAAAAAAACTAGCTTATTAAAAAATGTCCTTGAATCCTTAACAGCAAGTTTTCTCCTTCTATTAACCACTGGGGGGGGGGGCAGGGGGAGTCTGGCACTCAGGAAACTGTTGAACTCTGTCTTGGATTGGCTACAAAACAACAAACAAAAACCCACCTATGAATTATACAAAAACTTGTAGTTGAAGTGATAGAACTGATTAAGATGACATTATTAAGATGATTAAAATCATGGCAATAAACCAGTATTGGGAGAACATTTATTCTGATTACTTGACAATTATCTCCCATGTAGTGGATATTTGCACATCAAAACTGTACAATAATAATAATTTCATATGCTCCTGACTACTGAGCATTTTGCTATTTGTTTAAAACAAGAAAACAAAAAATAACAGATGGCAGAATGGCAAAACCGGATAGGAACAAAGGATATTATATGCAGAGTCAAGCCAATGATGATTACCTTTGCAGTATGGTAGAAAAAAGGTACAAGCATTTGTTTCCAATGGAACTCAAGTGTATAGATAAAATAGGTTAACTTGGACACATTTTTAATTCCCAGCAGTAAAGCAATAAATTGAATTTTGCCTTATTTTAGTTCTGTGCATCACGGAGCTCTGATTTCACTCCATATCTCTGGAGCTTTAGAATTTTAGACAAGTTCTTTTCTTGACCACTGATAGAGAAGGAAAGAGGGGAACAACTTTAAAAAATCTATTTCACTAGTATGTAGAATTGTGACATTGCTATTTCAAAGCTGGGAGTATTATTACTTTAAATTTGGATAAAAATTATCCTAAAACAACACCACGTTGCTAGCATTTCCCTGTCTGAAATTTAACAAACGAGCATTTGTTTGTTAAACAAATTTGGCAAGCTTGATTCCATCATACAGGTGGTATCCTTTTACCTCATAGGATTTTCTTCTGCTGAAAATGAGAGCAAAACAATATATATATATATATATATATATATATATATATATATATATATATATATATATATATATATATATATATATATATATATATATATATATATATATATATATATATATATATATATATATATATATATATATATCATAAAAGCAAATTAGATAAATCAAACAGTTCCAGCCTGTTTGGACTGGACATCACACTGGGTATTTTATGGTTCATTCAGGAGAAATCAATACCGAGAGTTCTGGACAAACCTATAAACTGAATCCTAAGGAATGTGGAAATCTCTACTTGAAATTAGGCTTAGATGAAACTACTTTTAAAAGTACTTTAAAAATCTTCAGTGGTCAGTACATTGTCGCAAACATGCTTTTTCAAAAGGCAACTGGACTATGTTTTTTTGCCTGAGAAATAAGAAAACATTTTGCTTTTCATCCAAGAAGCTTCATCAGTTCTGGCTGGATGAGAAGTGAGGGAGGAATGGAAGCGTTAGTTTTGACTAACTTGAACTAACTAGAATCATCAGAATTAATCCTTCCATTCCCCCCACCCCCCACCAACCAACCAGAATTGATGAAGCTTCTTGGATGAGAAGCAAAACGTCATCTTCTTCCTCAAGGAAAAATATATATATAGTCCAATTGCCTTTTGAAAAGGCACCTTTGATACAACTATGATCTGGATGACTGAGAATCTCCATAGACATTTGGTCAAAACATGGTTGACCCCAAATTTGCATTCTGAGCGTCTGGTGACATTCTTAATTGGAATAGAATGGAAAATAGACATAATGCCTTGGCTATGCTGCATTATCAGCATTTCGTGATTGAATGCCATTATTTTGGAGAAAACACCAGTTGTCTCTAAAACTATATCTCGGGATGGCTGATCCTTGTAGAAATCAAAAGTTTACCCCAAAGCAGCATGCCACTGTGTGTATGGAAACTGTTGCTATGGATGAAAATAAAGATGATTTGCTAGCTTGGTTTTTGATGGTGATCATGACATCACTCAACAGTGATATGATTGATAATTGCTCCTGGCATCACTGAACTCAATGAAGAATGATTGGTAAGAAGAGGCAGTTCTGTGCTTCAGGGAAACCATGAGAGAACTAACTTAAGGATGATCATTCATTCTTATAAGATTGGGAACATGAAGGAACTTTTAAACAATTTCTAGGCATTTCTATAGATACAGATGTTATCTTCTGCTGTGGCATTTCCTGACCACAAAAGCAACTGAAACATATGGACTTTCTCTAACAGCTAAAGAACAAACATGCTACCCATTCTAATTTTTTTTAAATCCGTAAAGTAGAACACAGTATCATGCTTCAATAGTTGTGGGAATAAGTCCTGCTGGAAGAACTTTCTTTTGGAAATAAAAAAGGCAGTTTGTTAAGTGATGTTGGATAAGTTCAGTGTTTACTCAGATGCCAAGAGATGTGTGTGCCAGATGTATATTACCCTAAATGCCAAAAACATTGATCATGCTAGAATTTACCAAGGGCAAGAAAAAAGTTTGTGTGCTATCTCACATGTGTTCTTGTATTAAACATTAGTGATCTGGCAACACAAAAACCGAATGCTAATATCTGGATGTTATTCTTCCAGATATATCTCTACCTTGAAAAAAATGAGGTTTTAACAATCTTAACAAGGTTATACAATAATCAAACAGTCATTTGTTTCGCAAAACTTGTAGTTTCACATAATAGATCCTGATGTTTTGTTTTGTGTTTGTTTATTTTGTAGGCAATATTTGTTCTTGTTTTTTTCTTTTGTATGTATGTGCTATTTGTAGTATTTTTATTTGAGCCTAATTTAAAGAGCATTACCATATCCCTTTGGATATTCCATGCATCTGAGGTTGGTTGTAGAGCAAGTTCTTATGTTTTCTTTATTGTATAGACTTTGCATTTTTTTTTGTAAAAATATTGCAACTGGTTCATTGAATGTAGAGTTTTAACAATTGCTCTCAAAATTGCCTGCCCAATACTTTACAGTGATGCTGACAATTCTGCCTGATTTGTATTAGCCTGTGTGCCATTGAACTGATACAATGAGTTTTTAACATGCCATCAGTAGAAGTAACAGAACACTATGTTAGCCATTCTATTGTAAATTATGTGTTGTAATATAAATAATGATGATGATGCAAGAGATTTAAGAAAAGTGTGTAGGATTTTGTATGGGCATTATGTACATTCACTGCCTTGAATTACTTATAAAGCAATAAAAGCACAATAAAAATCTAATACAGAAATATGTTTTGTATTTAAGCCTACCTTTTAAGAAATTGATGGCATAGTGTAGCACAATTTGTTTTTAAATTGCATTTGTTCCAATTAGAATTAAATTAAATGCTTAAATATTCACCACTGAAATCCATGAAACCTAATTATTTTAAAATTGTTGGTTATAATGAAAACCATACCACACTTTCTCAATTTGTGGCACAATCAGGAATATTTGGCAGTTAAATAATTATCCAACTTTGATTGATTTTTTTAAATAAACCTTAATCATAAAAGCATAGATCATATGCTATAATCTCCATTAAAAAAAACCGCTTAATTTATTTCTTTAAAAGTGCTGTTTTGCATAAAGTGGGTTTGTGGACATTTATTACTTTCTGTCATGGTACTCAGTAGAAATTCCTACAGAAAAGATTCAAAATCTCAATCTCATTGGCAATAGAAGTAATAAAGTTTGTATCCCAGATTGTAACTAATTCCTTAGGGAGAGAAGTGATAAGCAAGTAAAATATGAAAATGTGTGGCGTTTGTGGGTGGTTTGACACACTTTTCTCTTGTTTCTGCAAATATATTATCCCCTTTGTATATTTTTAGTTTACCTCAATGAGAACATGTAGTCCTTAATGTGGTTACATTTGTGCTATGGAATATGAACTGATAGTGTCTAAAACAGAGGAATTCTTTTTTAAATCAGTCCTTTTCAAATTGGAATTTCATTAATCCACTATCAATCTGCACAAAAAGATTATCTCTTCCACTACCATTTATTATTTTCCTATTAAACAAAAACTTATCTGAAGACATTTCCTTGTTTTTCTCTTTTATTTTGCTTTTCTCCTCATTTATTTTTGTCAGCTCCAGACCCATTCAGCATATGTTCCTCTATGAAAAGCCCGGAGGAAAAATTAAAAGGCTGCTGTTGCCAATTCATTGTTATTATGAAGAATCATAATTCACCTAGCAGTTATCTTGCCCCTTTTTCTGTTCTTATCTCAGCTTCTGGGATGTGACACTGCCTTCATGATCGAGGCATCGCTCCAGTCTCGTGTCATCTCTCCCGCCTTAATTTGTAGCGAAGTGCTGCAAGTTTGGTGACAGGCAGTTGTTCGTGCTTGAATAACCCACAATTTGAATTCTACCGTTTGTGGCATCCATGTAATGCTTAGCAGTAGCTACAGCTGTTAACTATTCGCTTATAAATAATCTTCTTCCCCTCTCAACCTGTCTCCCAGGTAGTGTACCTGTCACCATTAATAACTCATTGGTAGCTCCCTTGCGATTTGGCCCATCACTTGTCATTCACACTAGAGCAATATTCTGGCCTGCTAGAGAAGTTCACAGAAGCCCCATCAGTTATTCACTCATTGCAGCAGCTGTATTATTTCAAGGACCTGACTTACGAGAAATTACATTGATACATTTCACAGGTAGGTAGTCGACTTTGTACCACTCTTAATTCCCATGCAGCTGAACACAAGCAAAGCTCCCATATTTACAAAGTTCTTTGCCTTTTAAGAAACACCATATCGACTACCAGCATGAGCAATAAGCTTCATAGAGTTCTTTCTGGCATTAGCTCTATTGATTTCAGTGATGTTACCCCAGTGGTTTGTATTGCCCATAATATAGCGTAATTAAGTTTATGTAATACTATATGATACACCACATTGATTGTGATGCTTTGCTGATTGCCCGGTGGGAATTAAAAGCAAAGTTTGTCTCACCTTCTAAAGAGCTTTGATAGTGCCATTTACCATTACCTGACCTTAGCTTTTTAGGAACGGGGGAAACCTCCCCCCCCCAAGTATATTGCAGCAGTTGTGAATTATAATAAAGTTTATATCCTTATTGTATTTTGTAGTAAGAAAAGCTTGTTGAGTAGAGTGGGGCATGCAATCTTTCCAATAATTTGGACTTCCAACGTTTATCTGCTCCAGCTAGAATAACCAAAGATTTGTGAGAGAATCAGTCAACAGCATCTGAGGGGCACCAGCCTGCAAGCCCTTGGGACAGATAGATAGGTAGAAAAATAGCAGTTCAATTGATTATTCGGGTAGATGAAAATATGGACAGACACTGAGGCACTGGAGATATGTTTTGAAGATCATAATAGGCTGTGTCAACATTTTTAAGGGATTTTTGATGTTTTTGATTTAGATTTTATTGCCTATTTTGTTATAGTCAGCAACATACAAATTAGTTGATTAAATAAAAAAAGTTTTATGTTCTCAGACAAAGAATATTGAGTATGTTTTATTTATGTATTGAATATTTGGCCTGTGGATTGAAATATTAAAAGAATGTAAACCTTAAAACAATGGCTTCCTTCTCATCCTTTCTATCTACTCGTCAAGCTGGCACTGAAGGTGGCCGAATAATATATTTATAAAACATTATACATGCCTGTGTAGAAGAGAATAATTTTCTTGGATAATTAAATGGTTAGCAGAAAGAGAAAATTATTGGGATATTTTTTTTTGCTGGGGTGCTTCTTGATTTGTATTTATTAGATTTTAAAAAATTGTGTCCATGTCAGAAATGGATAACTCATTTTTATTGAAAAGATGGTACTAGATAAAGTCTTATTGTTAGGCAGAGTAAAGTGATGGGCCAAAGAGCAAGTATTTGAGATTATGTGGCAGACACATGTACTTTTCTTTTCTGCAAGAGTATCAGTTGCCAGTCAGGTTGCTCTAAAATCCCTAAACTCAACTGCTGTTCTGAAACAGGGGAAGATTGGTTTTTTTTTAAAAAAAAAATTGAAGCAATCCTGGGTGAGATAGTTTGGATTTCTTCCCTACATGATGTTGGAAGAGAGAGAGAAATAGGAACCAGGTCTTTTCTGTGGCTACTCTCAGTTTTTGGTACATTTTGTCTCTATCCCAGTTTTGGATAGAACAAATACTTCTTGCCTTCAGGAAAGCAATAATGATCATGGTTTTAACATGTCCCATTTGGGGCTTAAGTGTTACTTCAGTTTTAAAACATGTTAGGTTCAGTCAATTTTTATTGTGAATTTCATTTTCATTCTTAATTTGGGAAATTGTTGCAATTTGTTGTGGAGGACATATTTTTTATATGAGCTGCCCAGAATCTTTCGAATGGAAATTGGATATAAATTGGTAGTCAGCATGGAGAGGTGCCATCCAGTCCATCAACTGAACAAGCAATAAATGGCATGCTCATGACTGAAGGAAACTACAATTTATAGAAAGGAGAATTCGTTTCTGTAAAAATGGTTTTCAAATGAGCATGGTGATATACACTTAGATATTAGATGTTTTTTGTTCCAAGGACCATGACATTTAAAGGACCCACAATACATGCTTAGTACTAAAGTACTTAGTACTAATGTATTTATAGTATTGTTTTTAAAATAGCTTTTAGCTTTTTATTACAACGTAAATTCAAGGTATCTTACAAGATATAAAAATATCTTTAAAACAACCTGCAATGCAATTTAACCTGAACAGAATTCAATCATAAATAAAATAGTAAAACCATACTTTGAACAATCATATTTTAATTGAATAGGTAAAAGAACATAGTGTCCAAGATGAGTTTCATGTAGAAAAACATTCCATAAAGTGAGATTCACTAGAGAAAATGTCTTGTTCCTTAGCAACTTTTCTTCATATGTTTAATTATGTTTAAATAATCTGATGCAAGGTTTCAAATACCGAATGTAATATGCAGAGAGAATTATTTGAAGGAAAGTAATCATTATCTAAAAGATGGAATAAGGGCCATGAATTAATCCTGGAAACAATCAGATAACTAATGTATAACTTTCTACAAATAAGTAAAAAATACAATTTCATTTGAAGAAATACAATAATATCAATTTTCACTTTTTTTTAGTGAGGGTAAATTTGCATATTAACTGTTGGAATGTGAATTCTTTAAATTGTTTGCATTTCAATAATCATACTGTTATAATTTTATAATTCATTCTTTTTTGTGACTGAATTGATGCTGATGTTCACCAGTGGATAATACCGTGTTTCCCTGAAAATAAGGCAGGGTCGACCCCTGAAATAAGCGCTTAGCCTTATTTTTGGGGAGGTCTTATTAGTTTTGAGGTGCAGGAGGCTTGTTAATCTCAGCTCACAGCCCAATCAACTGATCCACAGAGGGCTGGAGGTTCTGTCTCTGTTTCTGACATACTCTTGCCAGCCTTAGCATCGCTGGGCCTGCCGCTCTTTTTGCGGCCGCCATTAACCAAAGGGGTATGGTACCTACAGTTTGCAGGAGCAGCCTCCATGAGGCCATTCCAGGTGGATGGCAGGCAAATGTGGGGTGCATGGGTTATGTTCCCCACCCCTTTCCCCCCAGGAAATGGCAGAGACCAGCTGCACATGCGTTTAAATATTTTAAGGGAGGGGAGGGCTTATTTTAGCGCATGTGCTCAAAAGCCTGATTGGGCTTATTATCCAAGGAGGGCTTCTTTTCAGGGAAACACGGTATGTACCTATGTGTACTCCATTGTATGTTTAATTTCAGAAATGTCAAAGATATAGTTGCAAAGACCAGTAGAAAAATCTACTTACTGCTGAGTAGATTTTTCTATAGATTTCTTAAAAGATAAAAATCTATAGAAAATTTTGGTGAGCCATTTTGGATCTTAGATCTACTTTATTCGTAGGAGAGGGGGCTCCTTCATTTATCTTTCTTTAATTGTTAGAATGTTCTGTATGTTGATAACAGCAATGGATTATTTGCCAAGTGTTCTAATTCAGTGGTAAACTTCAAGAGTATTCAAGTGATTATATCTCATAGCCCACATGGACTACATTAAGAATTTGCACCACTGTTAGCATATGGGGAACAGATGGAAGGAGCTTCTCCCACAAGTCACCTCACACATTGAATGAAGTCCAATGCATCACTTATTTGAACCTTGTTCAGATTTTTAAGGGAAAGTTATAAACTACCTGCTTATTGCTTCAATCTAGTTTTCTTGCCATTATATATTCTTAGGTTTTCTGAGATGAAATTGTTCATATTCAATCCCAGGGATTTTTTTTCATAATTTCTAGTTGTTAGGAGATCAGATATACACATACACACAAAGATCTCTATCTACTATATGTGTCTGACATAAAGAAACTTGGTAAACAGTAAACCTTAAATAAATAAAGCTAAATAAATAGCTTTTAAAGATAACTATTAAATGTTATTAAATGACATTTCATTTTAAATGAAATGCATTTTTTCATTTTTTTAAAAAAAGCTATTCTAGCATAGTATATCATCCCAAAGCATTTTTATAAGAAAGGAAAAGTTTTCAATATCATTTAAGCATTCATGTACAATCATGTCCATCATTTCATAGTTCCTATTTTGTTGATAATTTTCCATGGATCCAACTGCGGAAAACGGATAGATATACAAAGTATTTAGTGTCATGGGATTGTCTGTGGTAGCATATAGGCTTTATTATATCTTTTTTACCCAGAATGTTTGGTTCTGAAAGCTGTATAGGGTGTCAGGGTTCCAAATAGCATCCAAAAGTAAACCAAGGCAAAGTATTGCTTCAAAGTTCCAATTTATTAAGAGAGCCATGTTGGCACCTCTGGAAAAAACCTGAATCTAAAAGCTTCCCAGTTTTCCCCACCCAGTTGAAAGTTCAAGATCTTGTCCCCACATCCACAAGTCCATCACATGGTCCAATCTCCCACTGCTATGCTGGCAGTTCCACCCATCCACTTCCAGTCAGGTGCAGAAGTGCAGAGACAAAGGATGACCTTGGCTTTATAGAAAGAATTTTATTGTGACTGCATAGTATGTGACTCCTTACAATCTCCCCTCCCATTTTCCCACAATAGAAAATGCATAGCAGAATAATAGAAAGTATGGCAGGCCAAAGACCCAAAAGAAAAGATGGCTGCAGACCTGAGTTATGGACACTTCTGGACATCATTGTCTATACTAATGGACAGTGGATGATAGAATATGGATGATGGGAAGTTCATGGTGGTATTTTCCTATTTGTTTGTTACATAAAAGCTTCTCTTAACTCTGAATCAATAATTAAGCATCTTAAGACTTTATTATAAATTTATGCATACTCAGGAACAACTCACTGTCTATGTTTTCCCACTATTCTACATCTAGATCATATGGGTGAATTATGATATCATTTTAATTGCTGTTCATTCACTTTCTCTCAGTTTGTGGCCCTATCTCCCTAATGAGATGACTTTCTAATGTTCCAGTAGCATCGGGAGAATACACAAATAAGTAAAAGCTACATTTGTTTCTAATATAAATAATTTTATGTAAATATGGGGAAATGAATTATTTGAGCCTCTCAAGTCTTTCAGTAATTGTAGTCTTTGCATGCATCACGAGAGAGGAGATTCAACTATAACTGCTTCTTCTCATCTGTCTGCATAATTTACTGTCTATATTAAACAATTCCTTTTCTCTTTACATGGACCCAATTATTTGTAGTAGCCACATTTTATACATACATACATACATACATACATACATACATACATACATACATACATACATACATACATGTTCCTCCTGATCTCTCTCTCTGCTTAACTCAGCAAATTAACCATGTTGCTAGACATCATAGGGTTAACTAATCAGGTTTGTTCTTCGGGTATTTCCCAGCTGCTCTTCCAGAGAATATAAAGTGTTTTGGGAGTAGATCCAAACCAGTGGATATCTAAAGGGGGGCAGGGGAAAGTTAGTTATAGAGTTACATTCTCAACAAGTGCAATCCTATACACGTTTACCTAGAAATAACACCCATTGAATTAAACGGGACTCAGTGTAGGCTTGCATTCTTTGTTAACTTTTGTTTCTCTTTCAAAAGAAATTCTGCTGTTCGGTTTTCAACAATATACAAACATGCACTCAAACACCAAAGGACCTCCAGGCCTTGGCTCCTAAAGCCGAGTTTATCAACTTTCCTCCGCCTTTTTCTCTGTAAAAATCCAAAGTGAAGTGTGAAAAGCATCAGAAAGCTTCTCTTGTGCCAGTGCAGCCTTTGAGTTGCTTGCCAACATTTTCATCTCTTCATATGTTTCTAGCTAAGGTCTAACATGGAACAAAAACCCGATAGCAATAGAGACCAGATGCTGCTATTCCTTCTCTGTCACTTGGCTGCTGAGCAGATGGAATTTATATCAATCGGGCATGCTTGAAGGAAGAGGCCATGGCAGCCAACATGTGGAACTGGGGCTGAGTGACATTTTTGCTAATGTTTTGTCCTTGTAGAACATTATGCTTCCTCTTTGCTTATGAGCTGTGGTTTTCCTGACTCAAACAAGGTTCCAAGCCCAGCTGGAATGGCTGTTTCCCCCTTCCTCCTCCCTTCCTGAAGGAGTGCTGGGAGCAATGGAGGAGGAGGAGGAGAAGGGCCTAAACAATGGAGCTCTTTATTAAATACCTGACATCTGCATGCAATGCACCCAAATCATTTTAGCCAAGCATTAAGAATTCGCTGGGCATTAGCAGCCCCTCTGTGTCTATTTCTGGAGCTTATTTGATTTATATAATGAACAAATGCCTCAGGCCAAAGGCTCATTTCATTGGGCTGTTGGTGGGGTTTAAAAGACATTGTCATAGATCGTCTGGGGGGGGGAGATATATGGAAAGCTAAGGGGGAAGGGTGAGCAGGAAGCAAAATATTTTAATTGTCTTCTTTTTTTAAAAAAAAAAGACAGAATAAAGGAAGATTGGTATTTTAAAAAAGCTGTTCCGGTAGAAATATTTTGCACCCATCCACTTTAGAAATTCATGGTGACTGCAAACTAGTGTAGTACCTGCCTGGCAGAGATGCAAAAACTGATACAAAATTCCACCTTTCTACACACAGGTGTTTTGGGTGAGCAATAAGAAGGAATAAAATAACTCAGAAGCAACGTTGTAGAACGTTGTAGAACAGTAAGCAGTAAGAAAAGACCAGAGGCTGTATTGAGATCACCAAGACTTTTTAAAAGACCCAAACCTGCTTGCCTACTGGATATATAAAATGACTTAAGGCATTATCCCTGAGCATCTTTGCAATTGCTTAAATGTTCAGGTCATGACAGAAAGCTAGTCTGAATTTTGGAATACCACAGCTTGCTTTACAAAAGCCTTTTGACCATAGGGAATTAGGGTGTGTGTGTGCACCAGAGGATATCTAATACAGCACTCTGATATTAGCAATTCCTGTTAGACTATATTGTTTACCATCTAATCACCACTTCCATTGATATTAGCTGAATCTGAAAGGACTGAATGCAAAATAATTGCTACATGTAAATCAGAGTTGGTATTTGGCAGATTCTGACCAGTTCTAGAGAACTGGTAGCGGAAATTTTGAGTAGTTCAGAGAACCAGTAAATATCACCTTTGACTGGCCCCATCCCCATATATTCTCTGCCTCCCCCAAATCTCAGCTGATTGGCAGGAAATGGAGATTTTGCAGTAAGCTTCCCTTGGAGTGGGGAGGGAATGGAGATTTTACAGTATCCTTCCCCTGCCACTCCCACCAAGCCATGCCATGACACGCCCACCAAGCCACTCCCACAAAACTAGTAGTAATAATGTTTGAATCCTACCACTGATGTAAATGTCTATAGAAACAGCAAAGTCCATCTTTTGGACAGAGGACCACTGGTTTGAAAGAGGGGTCAAAGAGGCCATCTGTGTCAAAATTGAATAGCCCCTCTCTCAACAGGGGGGGGAGGGATACAACATCATCTATTTCAAGTCTACAACACAGTCCTTTCAAGAGTTTCAAGAAGGCTCCACACCCATTTGCAGTACTCAGGTGACTCTGAGGACACAGATAACCCTCCAAATGGCCTCAGTGATTCTCTAAAAGAATGCAAATGACCCGCTGTCTGCAAGGAATATAAATCCTTCCATTCCCCACCATAGAGTCAGAGCTGAAGAAGCTTCTTGGATGAGAATTGAAATGTCTTCAAAGAAAAAACAAAGTCCAGTTGCCTCTTGAAAAAGCACCTTTGAGTGCTACATGTCTTTACAATCAGCTATTTTGTTTACTTCTTTCTCTAGCTCCCAACTTTTTTCTTAGTTTCGCCCTAATATCTGATTGTGAATTCACGAGATTAAATTTGCTTCTCAATCATTTGGGAAGGTATCGCTCTAATACTCCTCAGGAGCTCATTTATTTACATACATAACTGTAATCCCACTTTTAGCTTCTCTTTATTTCTTCTGAAGAATCAGTTCTGATTGGATATTATCTACCTATATTATCATCACTGTTTTAACTGGTTTTTTTTAAAAACTGATTTATGTTGTTCTCTTACAAAGAATAAAAGGAGAATATAAATTATCCTTTTTAGGTTTTTCTTTTTGTGTGTGTGTTAATCTGTTGTTACATTAAAGAAATGACACCAAGTAGAAAGGACAAATTTGGCCTCAGTTTACGTTGACTCTGAATAGTCTTAATTCTAGTGTATGCGACTGAATGTATGTCGGCTTTAACATTTCAGAGATTTGTGTATTGTGAACTAAACCTGGAAAGCACATTAATAAAGGGTTTTTTTAAATTAATGTAGACAAAAGAGAAGGACAAAATGGAGTTGATTCATATATGCTACTATAGATTCTTCTAATGGTTTCTCAGTCCAACAGCAATGCTTGCCTTGTCTGAATATTCAAATAGAATATTCAAATTTTTAAAAGGAACAAATACCACACATACAACATTCCAGAAATGTGTCTTTTGCAACTGCACACATTTTTTTTATATAATAAGCATGCAAATTGTAGAGATTTATGAAAAGGCATCCTCTTTCTGTCCTTAAAAGGATTTAGTTTCTGAATACAGTGATCTATGGGAGAGTTAGGGCCCAATCTGGCATTCTTTGTTTGATTAGTTGTAATTGAGGCTGCAGTTTTGGTATCTGGATGCTTTGTGGACACACACTCGTCGCTGGAGTTTGCACCTTGAGATCATAACAGATTTTTCTGTTTGGAGAAAGACGGCAACCGGCTTGGACAGGGGAATGCAACTGGTTTCTGTGTTTTCTCTTTGAAGTTTCCTGCCATCTTCTGAAGAAACCGCATTCTAATTGCTTCCTTAAAGTACAAATCTTGGGCAAATGTTTCAGGGAGTGTGTTTCTTCACTGAAAGCACAGTTCTAGTTAATAGCTCTTGTCTATCTTTCCTGCAATTAAGAGTGGGGAACGATGCTTCCTTTGGGGAAAATACTTAGTATTTGATACAACTTCTAATAGGATACAACATATGACATGGTCAGCAGGTGGAATTCCATTGCCCTGGGAGAATTGGGTGCACTTTCAAGCTTTTTTTCTTTTAATGTTTACAGAGGTAACAGAGCTTTTTATGGTTGATTTCTACTTGTTGATAATATCTGCAAAACCTTTTGGAGAAATGGAGACCTGAGAACATTATTCTTCTGTCGTTTTGAAAGAACCTGTCAGATTTCTTCTGGGAAGAATTAAGATTTCAGAATATTGGCAACATTATAAATATATGCCCCCAAGCCCAACAATAATGCTTAACAGTAAAAAAAAAAATCTCCACCAAATTATTTTTTATTACTTTAAAAAGTGGAATTTTTTATAATAAAAAAACTTTTGTGAAGTATAATTAAAGCACAAGTACATACAAATACCACCAATACTTTTAGAATCTGAAAGTATGCTGTGTTTGTGTATTCTACTAAGATGCTGTTGAAATGGGATAACTCTGGTTTTTTACTTCTTTTTTGTTCCCCTACAAATCCATGGGTACCTAGTTATGTAATGTTATATTAGTAAGAAGAAATAATATTTTTTGAAAAAAAATAGTATATTAACACAGGTGGGTTGTTTTTTTAAAAAAAAGCTATTTGTGTTTATTTTTAATTGCTGATATCCACCCAGGACTTCTTTCGTATTTTAATATTCTAAAAAAATCTTGCCACATTCCTGATAGGTATCTCTGGAAGAATCACAGATTTCTGTATTAATTGGTTCTGCTCCAGTAAAATATCCATCAAAGCAAAACCCTGAAATCCAGGGAGGAATTCAGAAGATGAGGATTTTATAAGCATTCTTGGGGTGGGGTGGGGGGAGTTTTAAAGGTTATTTTGATTGTTTGTCAAGATAATTGTTTCCCATCAATTGTATATATTTTTTATTTAATACTTCCCCATTTTATTGGTGCAAATACCTGGTACGCAGCTGAGCTTTTGCAATCCACCCTGCAATTAGGAGGGTTACAGCACTGATATTTTGTCACGTTAGACAGATACGATTGCAGTGTCTGCATAATATCTGGACAGGTATCAATTCTTCCCCTGGTGTCGTGTCTGTTTTAGATTTCTAGCATGGAAGGCAGCACAGCCCACTCAAAGCTTCTGCCAGTTTACCTCAGAACACAGAACAAAAAGTCATTTCACTATACGGATATCTAAATCATTTCATAATCCTGAGTTCACCTACCTCACTGTTGGCAACATATGCGTGCCCCTTTCCCTGGTACAACCGTGCATAAACTTAATAAATCTGAATCTTATCTGACTCTGCAGCCTACAGTGGGATTTCAAAGAATGCTTGTCATTCCAGATTGCCTGCAGAATCTCAGATAGGTTTGGAAGCCAGCTCCCAAATTTTCCAGCTATGACACAGAGGATGATTTAGCTTCTCTTGAGACCCATGCTATGTTTCACTGACAGTGTGTCACTTCTCCTTTGTTTCAGTTGTGTCAGGATGACACGGTACAACATGAAGCAGCGTAACTTGATCTAGCACATACTAGTACCAAACTTAAACAAAAATGTGCTCTGGTGTCTGTCTGTTCCTGGAATCCTTGCCTCTCATAGCTTAAATCTTCTTTTCTGAGTCATATTAAAATCACTGCTAACTTCTATTATTCTGATTCTGATTTAAACCAAATACAGCTTAGCTATCATTAAGTGTCCAGGGAGCCTTATTACCATGCAACTCTCAAAATGCAGGTTTCATTCAAATTGCATTGCTTTTCAGAAAGAAATCTCTGCCTACCATTTTTGATATGGGAAAAAGTTAAAATGTTTTGCCAAAGCACATAATGTAATTGTCATTTTTGCAGTCCTTCAGCTTTGATCTTAAATGAATGTTAAAATAGAACAGGCTTCTCTCTCAACTTCATGTTTAGAAAAGACTTAATATTATAATGGCCAATGAAACTCTTGCTTGCAGTGGTCCTTATTTGCATGAATAAGGCTCTCAAAATGAATAATCCAACAGTAAACCTCAAGGTCCCACTCAGAGCACCATTCATGCTTTCAAAGTTCTTTCAAGCTATTGGAAAAATTTAGAGATGAATTTGCACAGATCAATTTGTACAGAAGGGTTATTGCCATGGAATAGCTATTTCCTCTCTTCTCTGCTGACCCCTCCCAGCTGCCACCCTTCTTTTTAAGAGACAAAGAAATATTTGCTTAGAGTGGTTTGCAGCCACTGGGAATAGTCAAAAGGAAGTGAAAGTTGGCAGTATTTTTCCATTTTCATGTTTATTGCCCAAATGGGAGATTCCTGAAGAACCAAGTCACCACTACCTCTTTTCACATTGTACCTATAACTTTATTTTCCGCATGTAGAGTCTGCTGGCAATTGCTTTACGTATCATCATCTAGTTTGGAGTGATGAATGTTTTTATTTTAAATGCTATCCATGTATATCCATGTGATATCCTGCATGCCTTTTGGAAAATAGATAGATCATTCCCCAAATCTAGAGTAAGTTAAACTTTTCTTTGGTTGTCTTTCCTCTGCCCCACCCATCCAAATTATTGAAAATATCAGCTACCTCTTGAGCATATGCAGCGAAGTTAACTTGCTATTCATTTGTGCAGTTTCCCTTTTAGATTTGAAAACTGACTAGCCAAAATGCTTCTTACAATTTGCCTTAATTAATGTCACTCATCTATTGACTTACATAAGATTAAGGTAAAGGTAAAGATTCTCCTCACACATATGTGCTAGTTGTTCCTGACTCTAGGAGGCGGCGTTCATCTCCATTTCAAAGCCGAAGAGCCGTCTCCGTGGTCATGTGGCTGGCATGACTAAACAATGAAAGCGCATGGAATGCTGTTACCTTCCCACCAAAAGTGGTTCCTATTTTTCTACTTGCATTTTTACATGCTTTCGAACTGCTAGGTTGGCAGAAGCTGGGATAAGTAATGGGAGCTCACTGGATTACACGGCGCTAGGGATTCAAACTGCTGAACTGCTCACCTTCTGATCGACAAGCTCAGTGTCTTAGCCACTGAGCCACTGCATCCCTTTGCCTTTACCTTTACATAAGATTAAGATCCCACAATTAGAAAAGCAGAGTGACATGCTCCTTCTCTTTTTCCTCATATCCATATGCTTATCAACCTATCAATGCTAAAAGAATTTGTGGTACAGTAACATTAAAGGAATTGTCACTTCTATTACTCTAGAGAAATAATATGCTGATGTAAGATCAAATAAAAAATGTTTTATTTTACATAGCTTCCTTCAAAACTCAAGAAGGGTAAGAGGTGTTTATCTGTAATATCCAAATGTAAACTTTAAAGAGAAAATACGCCCCCCCCCCCCTCCGGTTAAGTATGTCTGTTAAGTAACATCTTCTTACTTAAATTTACTACAGCGAGCAATCTTTGGCAGGAGAATTTTTTTTCCATTTTTGGTAGCAGCAGTCCAATTCTTTTTTGGACATATTTTCTTCTGAATTTCCCATTACCTCTCAAACCTGTTTCATGTTATCATTGTCAGATTCTTCTTCTTTGGGTTCTTTTTAGACACACACACTCACACACACCCCACATGCACCACGAAGCCAGGCTTGGAACTGAGAGTCATATGGTTATGATTTTTGGTATGTCAAGACTCTGTATTTTTGTCTTATTATTATTTTTTAGTTGGGGGGGGGGGTGAGCTTAAAAAAGATCCCTGCACCTTTTTCTTTGGACAGCAAACTTGTTGCAGACACATCAAAGCGAACGTGTGCTGGATCAAGGTGATTCCACCCCCCACCCATCACATCCTTGCCAGCTGTAGTGTTTATGATTAGAGGCAGGCGTTCCAGACACCTTAGAGTCTTCAGTGAACATCAGATCTTTAACAGGATCCATCCCAACTGAGTGACACTGAACAGACGGCTGGAGAGGAGATGGTGGGGTTGGAGCAGATGGGGGTGGGTGGGTGGGGATCTTTTTGGCACGCCAGGCACTCAGAAGCCAGGCTTTATAACAAACCTCTTCTAATGCCAGGGGTTTTTTTTAACGTTGCCCAGACGCCCTGTTTATGGGCTTTGAGGATGGTGTGTTTATTAGCATAGGGGGACGCTTAGAGCTCACCCAATGCTGCTATTGACCCTCTTACAAGGAGTGCGGAATTTGCACAGCACTCGTGTGAGAAGACGTTGCTCATCTTTGAAGCTGCTTCGCTGCCTTCTTCTGTCAGCCGTATCCCGCCGGCTTCCTGAGGCTGACACAATTCTCCTCTCCAATCTTATCCTTTGCTCTCAGCAGCTAACTGCTCTGAATTCCCCTCAGATGATTTCAACAGAAGAAACATTAATACTTGTTTACTGATCCTGTTGACATAAGAATTCTGAGAACGGCAGTCTCAGTTGCCTTAGACTATAACTGCGGATTCTGGGGTAGAAGCACTGTTGTTGTAAGGCTTATACAGTATGCAGTTCTTTTGGTCTCACAATAAACTCTGATCAAATCAGAAATCTTCCTTCCAGATTGCTAACATCCTGACAATCCACGAAACAGATGAGACAATTGAATAAGCATGTTGATCATTCACATCAATACCAAAATTATAAAGTCCATCAGTTCCAGAGCTATGCTTTGAGAGTCAAACTTACCTCACTATGTGTGAGACAAATATTTCCTCCTATTTTTTTTAATCCTATATTGGGTCTACTACTTTTTAATATTACTAATGAAGTATTTATCTGAAATAGGACTGCAGTTTTTGTTAGAGTCAAATATTAATTAACCACAATAATTGTTCCTAATCTAATTAAGTAAGACATTATTAACTAGATTCATAAAGAAAACCATCAATTTACAATTTAAATCCTAGATACTTTTACAAACAAAATTTGTCTTGCTTCTCAAGCAATGTATTCTCTTCCTATATGTTTATATTTAATACTTGATCAGATTTTTATAGAATGCTGACTATCTACTGATGAGGGAAACCATTTTTTCTTCTTTATCTAAAGTTTGAATGTTGTCCTGAGTGTTCATTCGGCATTCACTGTCTGGAGTTGGATCAGGGTTACCATTTTATCTTTTTTATACTTTTTTGAAAAGGGAGAAAGGGAAAGTGTGAGAGATAGAAAAAGAGAAGAAAAAGATTATATTTGGTATTTTGAAAGTTTTGCCATGCAATCAGTAATATTGCTTAGTTTACAATAGTTAGTGAAGTATTTGTTATACTTCACTAACAAATTCAGATTATTATTTTTTTAAGAGTAAGTGACCTTATCACTATTAAGCCTTTAGGAAGTAGAATATGGGATTTGAAAAAAAGCAA
The DNA here is from genome assembly GCF_051295495.1 of Thamnophis sirtalis. NCBI lineage: Eukaryota > Metazoa > Chordata > Lepidosauria > Squamata > Natricidae > Thamnophis > Thamnophis sirtalis. Next base: position 79,022,386 of record NW_028261385.1, on the reverse strand, counting down.
TATGTTTCAGAGCCAGCCTATTTTGAACAGAAGATTAGGCTTACAAATGTTAATCAAGACCAAATATACATTTATTCTTAGTCTTCCATCTGAGTCCGTATTGTAAGACAGGATATTCTGTCCATGTTCCATGTCTTTATCATTTCTCTCATGTCAGCAAAAACACCATGTTCCTTGTAAGAACAATCTGAGCTTGCACAGTCAGCTGTAATTTCAGAACGCATAGCATCCACTTACGTGGTTCCAAAAAAGGGACCAGAAAAATAAGTTGGAACATTAATTAGACTGAAATCTTTTAATTAAGAAAGATCACCCAAAACGTATTCTGTGCTGTAGGGTAACAGTTTTAAGTATAGTCCTCCTGTGAGTCTTAGCATCCAGGTTATTATTATCATACACACAACATACTGTTAATAACCCTAACATAACTAGGACTGCCAGCTTATCCTTAAAATAATTAATAAGCTGCTCATTGTAGTAGCATTGTTATTTCCTGGCTAATCTCAAACTTTAAACAGCAGGACACAACACAGGATTATTAAAAACATAACCATCTTCATTATTACCAAGCTTAGCTTTGATTTAAGCCATAATTTAATGGTACAGTTAAAACATCCTAAATAAAAATTGGGATGGACTGACACTGAAACTCGTTGACAAGCCCATGTTCCCACTAACCAGAATTTGGAAATGGAAATAAAAAAAGATGAGAGACTGTTGTGCTATTATTCAGCCAACCAAATTTGGACTGCAAAATGCGATTGACGACAGTAAGAAATATAGAAGACTTTAATTCTTTCTGCCATCAATTGTTGTCAGGATTTTTGCAGCCCAGATCATGTAACCCTGGTTACGATATTGTCTTGTTGGAACACAATACATATTTCCTTTTCTTTCCCATTGCTCCTAGGAGGAAGTAATAAGTTACACAACTTCGAGAACTGATTTATACTTCTTCCCTATTTTGAGATGTGGGGGAGTACTCAGTAAAATAAAATACAGTATTTTGCAAAAGCTACTTGGTGTGAATATTCACATTTTCCCTTTTCAAGCTCTTCTTTTATATTACCTCCAGTGATGGTACAGCATAGATAAAATTAAACTTTCTGTGATTCTTATTAAACTTTCCAAGCAAAGGGCTCCCTTGATCCAAAGGGCTGCTGATAAATGTAATGTTTCCTGATGTCCTAACCCAAAGACGCTTTTTCCAAAGGTAACTGGACTTTGTTTTTCTTTGAAGACATTTCACTTTGCATCCAAGAAGTCCATTTGCCTTTTGAAAAAGCACCTTTGGGATAACCACGACCTGAATGACTGAAGATCTCCATAGACACTGAAGCACTAACAAAAATTGTTTTGTGAATTTATCTTTACAATCATCATGTCAAATAAGCAAATCCCCCCCTGACCTTAGCACATGCTCGCTTTTAATATGATGACTCAATCTAGTATAGCTGCTATTGGTTAAAGCACCAGGCTAGAAACCAGGAGACCATGAATTCTAGTCCCGCCTTACCCATGAAAACCAGCTGGGTAATGTTGGGCCAGTCATTCGCTCTCAGCCCAACTCACCTCACAGGATTGTTGTTGTGGGGACAATAGACAAGGAAGGTGTGTTGGATATGTTTGCTGCCATGAGTTATTTGTAAAAATAATAAGGGTGGGATATTAAATCAATACCATTAGTTCACTCAATCAATTTTCTTCTAATTGGAGAACTTAAAATAGCCCACAACTGGATACCTGAGCTGGAAGATGCCTCAGCACTTCCCACTCAGGTATATGAGCTTTGGTGTCTTCCACAGGCAGAAAACCAAGGGAGAAATATCTATTAAAACTGGCCAGGTAAGAAAAGCCAACTTTCAGATAATGGAAGTGACTGAAGCACCTAAAGCTGGATTTAATTTTCTGTTTCAGGTATCTAAAAAGTTAATTATGAAGGCAAGTCCTCAGCTATCTTTTTCCTACATTGTGGCCTTTTTTGGCTTGTGTTTGAAGGCTCAACAAAAACTGCATACTGTACATTACTGTTGAAGTAAATTATGCAAATTTAGCACCAATTACCACGATTCGCTTTCTAAAGATGTTAATGCCTTTTAAGGCAGTGTGCTCCTACAGACTCAGTTGTGGATCATCTGGTCACTTGTAACAGGGGTCTCCAACCCCTGGACTACAGACCAGTATCAGTCCATGGCCTGTTAGGAACTGGGCCGCACAGCTCAACGTGAGTGGTGGGCTAGCAACTGAAACCAAATCCATCTCCTCCCCGCCCTCCCCCCAGTTTGTGGAAAATTGTCTTACATGAAACCAGTCCTTGGTAACAAAAAAGTTGAGGACTGCTGATTTACAACACCAACTTTCACTTTTTTTCCCCTTGCTATCTCACTTCTACCCAAGTGCTTGCGTTTTTTAAGAAAGTAATTTTCATTACTTTCTTAAATTGGACATAGCTTTTCTAATAGTCATTCCTTATTAGAAGCATATAATATTTATTTGTAAAAATGTTTTAACGTTTACAGGGTTATTTCAAACAATCGTTGTAAATTTCCAAGTAAGAGAAATTTCTGTTTTTGCTAAGGCTGAATTGCAATCCTTCATAAGAAAATGTCTGTGGTGAATCAGAGTATACTTCTACTTTCATATTTCAATGCACTGGGAAACAAAATGATATGAAGATAGTGTCTTTAAAGTTTTGCAATAAGTTCACCATAGTAAGTCAAATTTTAGAGCATTCCTTTTCTACAACTTAACTTGACTTTATCACACATGATGTGTTTTTTCTGTGTGTGGTCCTCCCCCACTTCTCTTCTTTTTTCCCCTGGAAGGTATATGCATAATTGGATAAGGCATTTTGAAGAGAGAAATATTTGAAAACTAGTGGTGTGGTTTCCACTTTACCTTTTGATAAATGTTCTGAAGTGTTGTTGGGGGGGGTGAGTCGCTTCAAACATTTATTAATGTTGGAAAATTCTTTATCTAGTTGATTAATCTTTCTTAGTTGAGGAAACTGAATCGCTTTGAAGATTCTGGAGAAGACTCAAAGGCTAATTTTAGAATCTTCTGCCATGGACTTTTGAACTCTATAGTAATATATCTGAAAGAAGAACCAGGTAATTTCATTTTGCAAAATTTCCAGGATGGCTCTCCAGCTTTGCTGCTTCACATTGTTAAGTGGCCACTTAACAAAACTTAAAACATTCAGTATATGTAATACCCATAGTGTGTATGCGTATGTATTTATACATCATGCTTTATGTCATTTTGTAATTCTTTCGGGCTTTGACTTTTGCTAAGACTTTCTGGAAAAATTAAAATTTCTGGGGTAGAAGCAGAAGAGAAAAAAATATGCACACACATTATGAGTAAGTTAAATAGATGGACTTTTCTCTGGAAAGAACTATCAATTTTTCTTTACTAATTGATAGGGCCTTTCTAATTTCCATCTAACCCCACAGCACAAATGTGCTCTGGCAACATCTGTTTTAAAGTAGTTACAATTTTATGTAGCATGTGCTTCGATCTGAGTGCAGTACAAGACCCATTTTCACCCCACAAAAGCAAATGTGTGATGTAAGTTGGGCTCAGGAGAGAGGCTGTCTCCAAATTCCAAGACTCAGGATGGACTAGAAGCTGAATTTCACTGCTTTAGCTACTGCACCAAACTGTCTTTAGAATATTTTACACTGTGTCTCCATGACATTGTATTCATTTCATTTTCAGCTATGAGTAAGGCAATCTTAAATCATTGTTAACTCAGTGGCACAGTGGTTAGAGTGCAGTAGTGCAGGCCACTTCTGATGACCACTGGCTGCCTGCAATTTGGCAGTTCAAATCCCACCAGGCTCAAGGTTGACTCAGCCTTCCATCCTTTCGAGGTGGGTAAAATGAGAACTCAGATTATTGGGGCAATATGCTGATTCTGTAAACTGCTTAGAGAGGGCTGTAAAGCACCATAAAGCCGTATATAAGGAGAAGTGCTAAGTACTATTGCTAACTGTATTGTGCCTGAAGTTCTGTTTTCCTTCTTATTCCAATATCATCCAAGTGCAGCTTTCAAGGCATACAAAATTTTTTGAGGTTTGTTATCTTGGAGAAGGTTAGGTTTAGGTTTAGGTTTATTTCAAAGTCTAATGACAGCAGAACTGAAACAGAGGCAGGAGAAACAGATTAAGAGTTGGTAAAGGAGACTCCTACTTTCCTTGTGGCCCAGGGAACTTCAATTCAGCAGTGGGGAGAAAGCCAATAAATTTCCTAAAGCATTTATAACTTCTATAAAACTTCTTCCAACTAATAATTGAGATAAAGAGGAAATACCAGAAAGATTCTAAATAGCCTTGATAACAATATTTTAGATGGTAGAGGAAATGATGTTTATGAGTAATGACTCCGTTCTTCAGCCATAATGGTTTACAGTGTTGGCATAAATAACCCTTGTTGATATTAGCTTTATCAAGACTTATGGCAACCTTGGCCATAATTAACCCAAAAAGTGTTGCATAAACGAAGAGCAGAATTTAGTGGCTTTTGTTTACTTTATAAGGTCTGTTTGAAAATATTGTGAAATGTTACCATAGTTAACCCAGATTCCTTATCATCTAACCAAGCCATCAGTTTTTAGATTTTAGTTTTCTTTCTTGTAGCCAGTGATATTGTTTATACTTAAATTATCTCTTAGACTGTCAAGTTTCTTGGTTTTGTTTTTCAGGATTTGAAAGAAATGTTAGGTTGGTGACACTGGTTATAAAGTGGTATTTATTTGCTTATCTCAGATGCCTATTCTACCATCTCAGTCTTAACAGGCAGGTCTGCTCGTTTTGCCTTAAATAAATTAAACTGAAAGTATCATTGTACATATCTAGATGAAATTGTAAAGCAGAGAACATTTTTTCCTAGTCACAGTTTCATAAGTAAAAAGGAGCTGCTGGAAGTTTAAACCAAAAGTGGAATATTAAATGATAATAAATTACAACATTCCTGTGTTATTCTTGCCATTTCTTCGGGTGGTTATAACTTCTAGCCAAGCAGTAATTCCGCTAAGACATAAACAGTAGTTTATGTCTTAGAGGTTTTAGTAGATATTGCATTCAAATAGAAACAATTTTGATCTTTTGATACCTTCTGTCAATATTTGCATTTTCAGTTGTCTACATTGTCTTTCTCTGATTTTAATACAATTGTTTTGGTCTTTGATGCTTAAAATTATAAATATCTAAATTACATATTTCACCCTTTCTCCACATTTCAAAATATGTATGCACTACTAAATATAATAATGATAGCTGGGACAAGATATTATTGTCCACTAAAACTGAAGATATGCAGATTGAAGGGTAAAAAGTTGTTCTGCAGAGTTTCTTAGTCATCCAAGTCATGGTTGTCACAAAGGCACTTTTGTCCAAAAGACAACTGGACTTTCTGGTTTTTCATTGAAGACGTTTCGTTTTGCTTCTTCACCTTCAAAGAAAAACCAGAAAGTCCAGTTACCTTTTGAAAAAACACCTTTGGGACAATCAATTAGAATAGAGCTGGAAGAGATCTTGGAGGTCTTCTAGTCCAACCTCCTGTTCAAGCAAGAAACCCTATACTATTTCAGACAGGTGGCTGTCCTGTCTCTTCTTAAAAACCTCCAGGGATGAAGCATCCACAACTTCTGAAGGCAAGCTGTTCCACTGGTTAATTGTTCTCGTTGTCAGGAAGGTTCTCCTTCATTCCAGGTTGCTTCTCGCCTTGATTAGTTTCCATCCATTGTTTCTTGTCTTGCGTTCTGGCATTTTGGAAAATAGGTTAGTTAGTTAGTTAGTTAGTTAGTTAGTTAGTTAGTTAGTTAGTTAGTCAGTCAGTCAGTCAGTCAGTCAGTCAGTCAAACAAAAATGAGAACAAGAATAAAAAAATAAAAATAAGTTGACCCCCTCTTCTTTGTGGCAACTTCTAAAAAACTGGGATACTGCTACCATGTCACCCCTAGTTCTTTTCTCTAAACTAGCCATATCCAATCCCTGTTCTTCACATGTTTTAGTCTCCAGCCCTTTAATCATCTTAGTTGCTGTTGTTTGCACTTTTTCCAAAAGTGCAGCGGTCTGTGAAGTACAGGTCCCTTCACATGGGTAGACTTGAATTCTCAGAATCTTTTAGCCAGTGTGGAAATGGCTTAGATTTCTGAAAATCTATATCTGCATAAACACAGAGAACACAGAGATTGGGTGAAGAAGTCTAATATTATAGAAAGTCATGAAAGTCCTCTTTCATCTTATTTACAGAGTCAGGTTTTGGATGTTGCAAATTTAACAAACCCATTGCGGATTACTGAAGATTGATGCAAAATGCTGACATTAAAAGTATTTTCTTGAACAATATTCTGGGATTGAATAACCTTATTCATAAATATATTCATCTGTCTTAACTGACCAAAGGAGTGAAAGTGGGACGTCATGCCACAGCAGATCACATTAAAGTAGTCATTCAATAGAGACAGAGTTAAGTGCACTTAATTCAATATTGGATTGTGTCCAGTCTTGCTTTAGGATCCAAAAAACCTACTTGAGGCATGAATTCGCTTTTGACACTAAAAGCCAGGAGAATGTGTCAGCAGGGAATGCTATTGAAAACAGCTTCTTTTGGTAAGCAATTCCCCTTCTAGTTATAATGGGTTGAATCATTGCTAGAGCAAGATCCAAGTTCCCACTGAGCCATGAAGCTTATTGTGGGTGTTTAAGAAGGGCATTTTTAAGGCAACATTATAAAGAAGGTCTAGATAGAAAACAATGTCATCTTGGTCTCTTTGGTTGAAAGGATATGAAATAACGAATAAGTCCTCAGAGTCTATATTCTTTCAGTTTATTTATTTATGCTGTCTGTTAAAATAGTTATCCAAAGTAGGCTTACATAACACTTAAAATAGTGACAAAAAGTCACACGTAAAATTACAGTATACAATATATCTGAATACGAAGCACTCAGTTCAACTAATAAATAAATAATGAAGTAATAAAAGAGAGCAATTCAGAACAGCTACAAAAACAGAGTCTACAAAGCAGGGGTAATTAATTAATTTAAAATTTATTAATTTTTAATAAAATCCATTCCAACTTTGAACTAAAATGGAGAAATAAAATAGTCTGCCTAAACTTTAAAAACCAGAAACCATGGAAGAATCCCTCGGACAGAGCTTCTGGGTAAATATGAAAAGGGCACCCACATTGTGGACAACCAAAAATATATTAAATATTCAAAGCTAATAAAATACAAAATTGGATGTATGAAAATGGATACTTTAAGCTGCAACTCACTTCTGACTCACGCTTGTCCAGTTAATCACATGGAGAGAACAGTGTGCTGTAATTGAAATGATTATTTATTGTGGGGTAAATTTAAGGTGACCAGATTTTCAGATTGGTAAAGAGGGACACCTTTGACCGGGGGGGAGGAGGGGGCTTGATTAAAAATTTTATACGGAGCAACAAAATTTTTTATACAACCCAAAAATAGTATTGTAATATTTTTTTTATTTCAACATAACTACAATTTACAAATATAAATTGTAACTGTTGGCAAACATCAAAATTTTGATCACATGACCATGAGGATGCTGCAATGGTAGCTAAGTGTGAAAATGGTCGCTAAGTGTGAAAAATGGTCATCAGTCACTTTTTTCAATGCCATTGTAACTTTGGTCACTATACCACCTTTCTTGCCACAGTTCTTAAGTGAATAACTGCAGCTGGTATTTTGTATTTTGGATAGAATCTTTTTTTTAATAGTCTAAGACAATTTAAAAAAAGAATCCACACAGAATAAATTGAAGTAAAACATTTCAAACTATTCCACACAGAATAAATTGAAGTAAAACTATTTTTAAAAATTCTATGCACAATATATTTCAAAGTATTGTGCATATAATTTTTAAAAATAGTTTCACTTCAATTTATTTTGGATAGAATCTTTTTTTAAATAGTCTAAGACAATTTAAAAAAAGAATCCATACAGAATAAAACTACTTTAAAAAACCCTATGCACAATAAATAAAATATTGTTTTAAAATACATTAAAAAAATAAAAGAAAAAAAACCCAGCTCACTTACCAGCAGGCACAAGTGAGCATTCCAAATCAATCCAGAATGATGTAGATGTTAATACAAAGAACTGAGCAAATTAAAATGGTGAAATTAGTCAGGGAATTATTTTTCAAAGAAACTTTGCCACCATTTTTTCCACACGAGCCGAACCTCCAACCTCCGTGCCCCTCCCCTCCAGAAAATCCAGGAAGAAACACTTGACTTCTCTAGCCAAGTATTTCCTGGAGCTCTATGGTACTGGGTCATCTTTTCTTATAAAAGTGAGTAAAATGGGTGGGGGGGGGTCCGTTTTCTTGCTTTAACGTTTTATCTTCAATGAAAGTACTGAGACAGAGAGAGGTTTAGACAGAGTGTCTTTTGTCTTGCCCCGGTTAGGATTTTCCACTGGGCTTTCAACATGAAGCCAGAAAATCGGGGCTTTTTAAAAACGCCCCGGGACACGGGACAAATTATTATAAATCGTGACTGTCCCGCCAAAATCAGGACGTCTGGTCACCTTAGGTAAATTCAACTTTCTTTGCTTTTAAATAGAAACAATGAATAAAGTAGAGAAATACTTCACTGAAGTATATTACAAGTTATCTGCCTGTTTATGCTTTTTATTCTTTCCACATCTGTATTGGGCCTTGATAAAAGGAATTGGCTGATCTTCAGAATTAGAGCAGAAGGAACAAGTCAACAAGTCATAATATTTTCAAAAAAAAGATAAAGGTCATTTAAACAATTACCCTCATTCTTAAAGAAAACAAAAAGGTAGTACAGCAAGTGACTCATCCTTCTTCAGTGTTCTCCACAACTGTTCTGACATTTTAAGCAAATGCTCATATCACATCAAACATATTGAAAGATAAAAATCAAATATAGTAATTTATAATCATATGTATCTGTAAAAATGAGGAACAGGCCATGCTTTATATTCTTCCTTTTTTTTTAACCAGCTCACTTGGATGAAGAAAGAAATTTGGCTTACACTAAGTTGGATCAATCAAGAATATTTGATTATTTTACAAAGTGACACAAATCTGACAATACATATTTCTAAACAGTTTTGTTTTGTTTTTCAATGCTTTTTTAATGTTCTCTTTAGCTATCCAGGGTACATCACAGAAAGAACATGAAAAAATCCCGCAGCAGTGAAACTTGAATAATCTAAGTATATCTAAAAAGTATATTCAAGGGACATAGTTTGTGACATAGTGTGCTTTCATGGGTTGTGTTGGAGGGGTCTCTGTGTGTGTGTCCACTAACCTTTGGAATAATTCAGAGAGACAAGGAGCCAGTTGGTTTAAATCTAGGACTCTCTACAAAAGATGGTAGTCCTCTTTATTTACTTCAGAAGTAAGCATTAAAACTAAACCTGTGCTATCAGCGGACTGTATAGTATTTCTCTGAAGCACATGCCTAACAGAAACTAATATACTTATAGAAACTAAAGATGACGAAGAAGAAAAGAATATGTCTGGTTCCTCAGTCATGTTTGTTTGTATATCAAGCAAAGAAAATTGCAGATTAATAATATAGCTTCGTTCAAACAGATTAGAGTAGAATTCAGTATTCAACGCTGATTTTTTTAAAAGAAAAATATGCTTGCTATGCAGGGCTCCAATAGAAGCAAATGTGCCAGTTCATGTTATGACTCTATATGATTTTGTAGGTCTCTCATATTTTTATAAAGTATACAAAAAGTCTGAAATATTACATTGGATTTTTTATATACATAATAATTTTTATCAGAATTGATACAAAGCAAAAATAATATTAAGAACATTGTTTGAACTGCATGTTCGTAAGACTATATTATTATGGATACCTTCCATGCAGAAAGTTAATAATATATATCTCATACAATAGTAGAAAATAGTATTCATAATCCTCAAACTGCATCAAAGCTTTGAACGAAACTAAGGAAATTTTAATATCTCTCTACCTATGGTTTTAGAATGTGTAATTTTTTTGAACCTACAAAACAGTTGGGAGAGAAAAGAGGTGAACAGAGAAAAGGGACTGGATAAAAGTCATTAACTTTTTGTACTGCAGCATCCAGATGGCTTTCCGCCATGTTTCCTTATGGACAACTTCTCTGTGGATGGTTTTACCTAGATTGATTTCTGGAGCATTGTCTTCAAAAGAAAGCCAATCTTGGAGCAGGTCCAATCTCAGTCCTTGATAATTTGGAACAGATCAAAGGTATGCTGTTCAGACCTCACCTGCTTTAGCCACACTACTAGAATAATATATCAGAGGCACAAAATGAGCCATTCTGATTGACTATAATATGGAATCCAACTTCAGCCACATTCTAGTTTATCTCTCGACTTTACTGATAATTCTCATCCTAGTATGAGATATATACGAAAACATCTGGTTAAAACAAGAACCAGGTTTCTTTTTTTAAATATCAGCTGTATCTTGTTAATTTTTATGCTGGTTTATGACCATAATAATAAAGATGGATTTGATTTGATTTGTTAATCTCAGATTATGCTCTAAAGGTCGTTCCCCCCCCCCCCGGCCCTTTTTTATTTTATTTCAATGATCATTTTCGTAGCTCATATCAAGGCTTAAGCTTTTCTGGCTCTTGGTGTGGATAAAATGCCTTTCTGTAGGAATCTCTGTACTGTGCTAAACAGATATAATTTCCCACTGTGTTTATATCAGTCTTACCAAGCCTGGTGTGACCTCCAGATACATTGGGTTCTAGTTTCCATAGTGTTGAAAGTTTAGAACTGGAACCCAACAAGAGAAGTTGAAGAAATCTGCATCATGAGTGAAAGGGATAAACGAGGGTCTTTCTTCATAGGATGTGTGCTTTTGTTTTATTTTACTTTAAAAAAAATATATCTACAAATAATTTGGTAAAGGAGACAAAGGCATATTTGGACAAATGCATGCAGGCATATCATTCAAGGAGAAGGAGTTAATATACCTCTCGGGCAAGGATTAAACTGAATTTGCAGCTGCTGCATAATGTGATGATAAGATCAGTCAACATTTTGATCTCGGGAAATTTTCAGTTCATCACAATTTTTGCTCCACCCCTCTTTAAAGAGCATAAACAAACTGGAAGTGAGGCAAATCCCCATTAAACAGTGTCATAGGGTCAACTTGAGAGTTGACTTTTAGCTTATTTTAGCAATAACTGACAGCCTCTCTTCTACATCACAATTCTACAGGTAGTCCTTGACTTACAACCACAATTGAGCCCAACATTTCTGTTGCTAAGCAAAACAGTTATTAAGTGAGTCTTGCCCAATTTTAATTCATGACCTTCCTTGCCACAGTTGTTAAGGGAATCACTGCAATTGATAAGTTAATAATGTAGCTGTTAAGTGAACCTGGCTTTCCCGTTGACTTTGCTCATCAGAAGCAAAAGGTGATCACATGACCCCTGGACAATGGCCATCCATATGAGTCAGTTGCCAAGCATCTGAATTCTGATCATGTGATCCTGGGGATGCTGTAATGGTAGTAAGCCAAAAACAGTCCTAAGTCAGTTTTTTCAGTGCTGCTGTAACTTTGAAGGTCCCTAAATGAATAAGTCATTCATAAGGATTAAAAGTTAGGATTACTTTTAGCTTATTTTAGGTATTATGTAAATATAAAGGTAATAGGATCAATCTGGAAAACCAAAAGAATGGAGAGATTCGAACCATGAGTGCTTTCCTGTTACCAACCATTTGGATTTCTTATGAACTTTCTATTTGCATAATTCAATGGATATAGACACTTTTTGAAAAGTCCTCATGTGTGAATTCTAGGAAATGAATGATTTTTTTTGTAGAAATTAGAAAATGTATTTTTCAGATACAAGGTTATCATTTCTCCACCTTTTTTTGCTGTTTACAACACTTTAGAAATGCCTTGCTATATAACATTGCAGTTCTATGCACCCTTACTATATTGAAAATGGTAAAACTCAGTTGCAGAAGCAGAGGAAGAGGAGGAAGCTATTATAGTGATCTGAAAATGGTACATTTGGGCAGTTAGTATGGAGAGATTTTCACTCTCTGGTGTGAAACTCCATCGGTTGGTTTCAGATGCTTCCATTTTGATTCTGGGAGCGGTGAAACCAGTGGTGGTTTGGCGGCCTGGGTCGCTGGAACCGGCAGTGACCCAGGCCTGCCACACCCCCTAACCGGTTCTCCCGGCAGTGCCATAGGTGCCACCATCTTGTTTTTTGCTTCTGTGCACATGCAGAGCAATTTTTATTGCAGTGAGCATGTACGTGTAGCATGCATCAAGTGCGTATACGTGTGGCGTGCCCACAAGCGAACTGGCAGTAGTCCCTACCAGAACCCACCCCTGGTTGGAACATATTTTGTTATTCTGCTTCTAGTATACAAAATGTACCGTTTGGCCTGTGGTAAATAAGGTTCTTTGCTTTGGATAGTATGTTAATTTGAGGAATGAGTATTATAACAAGACTAAGTATATGGATACTTATGGAAGAGATATTAGATAAAATTGAAAATTGTCCTTCATTCATCAATACAAGCCATAAGAAAATCCAATGGATATTTCTGATATTCCAATAAAATAGTTTAGCTTCTCACTTATCTTATTTTAGTCTATATTATAAATAAATCCCTGCTCATTTATATCTCTTGGCTTTCTATGACTAAAATGTGCATAGACCATGAAAATAGTTGTTCAGAGGGCAATAATTTGCTCACTGTGCCTGTTCCATCCTTGAAAGATTTACTGAAATAATTCTAAAAATAATTCTAAAAATGCCCTGCTAAGTGGCAGTTTCTAACTGACTCTAGAAAGCTATATGAGGAAGGACCAGGTTCATACCTGGATGGGACTCACTACTGTAGAAATCCCAAGGTTAGGCTGAGATGCTTAAAAAATATCCACAAAGAAGGTAAGCACTAAAGCAATTCCCTGATACCAAGAAAACTTCATGGGCTTATCCAGAAGCCACCAATAACTAACTCAAGTAAAAAGCAGTTTTATGTCTTAAAATAATTTATTTTAAGGTGGTTGCAACATTTTGTACTGGACAATCCCATTTTAGTTGACTCTAAAAATCTAGTTTAGAAACAGCTATTTTAAACCAAAATTCCTGATCTGTGAAATGGTGGTAATAACATTTTTGCATAAGAAAAGAAGTTATCCCCTTTTTGCTAATACCTTAGAAAAATTGCTAAGGTGACTGTGCTCAAATAACTTCTTCTTTGTCCTCTTTTTCCCCCCTCCTAGAGTTCTACAGAACATAATTTGAAAAACAAAACCTGAACTACAATATGTGGTAAAAAAACACAAGTCCAATCTGCATTGTCAATACCTAGGAATAATAAAAAAAGTTCTACTGGCACTTTATAACATGGCTGGGAGCCAATTGTTACTTGACCATAGCTTGACAAAATCAGAACATCCTGCAACTAAAATATTGACTACTTTTTTTCCCTCATAGGGCCTTGACTAGTCATTGATTCTAGTAAACTGAGGATGGGAAAATGACCGAGTGGCAATCATCAGTTCCGTAACTAGCCACGATACCAAAAAAAATGAAGCAGACATGGTGACACCATGTCTCAAACAGCACACTTTCAAACTTGTACCATGACTTTGCTTGCAAATACTTAAGTGGTGCAGTTTATATCACAACATTGTAATAGATGTTGTCCTCCCCATCTCACCCATGGACACCTTTGATGGCAATAAAGGCAAAACAATTTGTACTCAGGTCTTATAGAAAGGGATTCTATCCATGTCCATCCATCCATCAACCCCCCTCCCCCCAAAAAAAATAAACTTCTGGGAAATGTCCATAAGATTTCAGCCTTAAAAAGAACAAATATTGTAATTATTCAACCCTGCAAATCAGAAATGGGCCATATTCAAAATGCCCCGAAATGCCTGGTTTATGTAAGAAATAATTAACTCTGGGTAAGGGCCAGGGACAGTTTTATAAACTAGTATAATTGGCATTAAAAGGTTACTAAGTTTTTATAATGTAAGTCAAGGCTTGTGAGCTTATGTAACCAGTTTGATTGGGTTATTGAATACACTGTAAAATAAAATCCAAGTAAAAGTAATTGTTCAAGGTCTGAGCTTCAAAGATTATTATTACTAAGATCATAAGAAATATTGGGAGGTAAACTCAAGAACATGAAGAGGCAGATGATACAGAAATTAGCTCAGTTCAACCCTGTACCATCACAAAGGCAAGCTCAGCAGTAGTCCTGTGAGAATCATCCTCAATATATATTTGTTTTTAAATAACTTGTAATATATTTTGATTCCCATTTATAATTGCTTTGATTGTATAATTCTACAATACAGGGAAAATCATCCTGTAACGTAGGATATAAACCACTGAACTATACCAACAATGTCACTGGCTTGAATTGGGGATGAAGAGCTGTTCCCTGGCTTTCCTCCCAGCCTTTGGGACACCAGGTACCGGTTCCATGGAGAGAGGTCTTTCCATGGACTGGAGGGGGCGCAGTGTCATGTGTTGCCTGCATCCCATGGATGGGGCTTCACTTGCTTGCACGGCCCAGTTGCTGGTGTGCCGTGCCTACTGCCAGTCCACAGATCAGTGGTTGGGACCCTGTTCTAAGTCATTCTTTCAAACAGTAGCAGTAATACTTTTCTTCACAATTAAAAGAACACATTTAACTTTTGTCAAGTCTCATCAAGTAAATTGTAATTCTCTAGAAAATAAAGTTTTCTTGCAATGATAACTGTGAAATAATTGAATTCCTTGGAGGAAAGGTACGATATAAATGAAAGAGACAATTAATATTTAACACTAATTTATCATATAGATTCTGGAGGAAGACTGTCTGCTGAACTCTCTGTCCTCAAGCATAAGAAAAGTCTGGATTTTGTGTGTTGATTCCTGGGACAAATCTGGAGTAATAGTTTAGGTGTTTGAGGAGGACTAGGGACTCCCAACTTCAAATCCACAGCTAGCCATGGAGATTCTCTAAGTGATTGTAAACCAGTCATTCTCAGTTCAACCTATAGTACCTCATTAGAGTGTTGCTGTAAGGAAACTACAGAGGAAATGGAGTGCTATGGGTCCAGCCCCACCTTTTTTTGGAAGAAAGATAAGATATAAATCTTACCATTGTTACTCCAAAATGAATTGTAACCCACGCACAGAGACACATATAAAAGAGTATTAGTTCTTTATTTTTCTTTCATTTTTCTTCTCCTTCCTTCAGCTTGCCGTATATGCTTCTGTTTGCTATTGGGTTTTTCTGGACATTCTCCGTCTGGTTAGATCAGTGATTGATCTCCCCATTTTGAATCAGGAGGGAGCTGAGCTGTGTATGTCCTTTCATCTTACCCTACAAAGAATTATTCCTAAGCCAGTCTCCTGGGAGACATAACTCATCACAGTCATTGAAAGTAACCACAGAACCAGAAATGGGACTAATTATTATTACATGTACTTCCCTGTTATGTGTAATGTTTTTGCCTTCATTTATGATCAATAAATCTTTTGTTTCCTTAGAGGCTGCTCAGTGTGCTTTGGTGTATTCTTTCCAAACTGTTGTTCAGACGAGAGCATATGCCAGCTACCTACATTTTGAAGAATGTGATTATTTTATTGGAATGTACGTTAATTAATCCTGAAATCAGATGCTGTAATCAGACGCTAAGTGACTCTCAAAAGTTGTGTTCAGTAGCACAGAGTTTAAATATTTTAGCTTTACCACTCTGTGTGCTGGTAGCAAACAGTTGGTTCTTGGTGAAGTCAGCATATGAACTCTGCTTGTGATGACATCTGGATGGCTTGTTTTATCTATAAGCACCCTAGTAGACAAATGGAAGCCGACACATGTAAGGCTGGGGTGGCATATTTGCCTCAAGCACTCTTTGACTGCACACATTCCAGTATGTCAGGACCAGGCAGCATTTGTGTGTACATAGGAATAAGGATGCTGTAAAATTGTCCCATTTCTTCACCAACTACTCTGCTGTCTTTTTCAAGCTTTGACATATGTAAAAGACAAGGCAGAAATTTTAGCATGAGAACCAAATTTCAAACATTGCGTATTAATATTCGCCTATGTGAATTAAAAGATTTAACAGGTTTTTTTAAATTGTCATCTGAACCCAGATATCTCCTTATGTTACATTCCTTAGCAAATCTGTATACCTTGTGCTTCTGAACAGTTTTGCCATTCTTTGTAGGACAGGTAGAAAGTCGGGGGGGGGGTTGTGTGCAGAAATAAAAATGTTTGGGTGATGTGAAGGTGGGAATTTCTTGCCTGGAGGAACTTCATAGAAACCTTTTTCTGAGTGACATCAGCAAAGAATATGTTGATTTCTACAGTCATTTCAGCCTGATTCCCATACCTAAGAACCATGGCTTCAAAACTGCTATGCTTGCAACCTTTGATACAAAATAATTAGGTTTGGAAGGTATCCAGAAGAGGGCAATATGGTGAAAGGCCTCGAAACCAAGCCGATTACCCTGAGGAAGTGGTACTTAGGAGATAATTATTTTCAAATATTTGAAGGGCTGTAACATAGATGACATGGAAGATAAATCTGCTGGGAGGAAAGGTATTATCTAAGTTGCCCTAACACCCATTTCCATAATAGCTATATTATTGAATATTACATAACCTATTTGAAGATCTGTGGTACATTAAGAACTGATGATTGTGATATCTTACTTTCTGTTTTCTCCCCATCCCTTTTCCTTTCTGGGACATATTTTTCTGGACAACCTTCCTGAAAGCAGGGATTCTTTAGTAATTATTTTGAGTCTCATCCAAAGGGGTGACATTATTATCTTTTAATTACTGCACACAGATTTTCCATTTTGCATTTTATTTTATTTTTTATCCTCACTGCTGAACTATAATATATAGAGGAATTCCTATCCAGAATTGGCCACTCCGTTCTGCAGATAGTAAGCAGTGAATGGGAGGAGGCTATGTTAATTCTAAGTGGTCCTACACAAATTCTGTAATAAATTGGTGATATTTTTTTTCTAATAAGGACTCACAATTCCAGAGCAATGGCCCACAAATTATGATCATAGCATACTCATGTACCGAATGCTTTAGATTTGAGGCTTTGAACTTGGTGCTATAGAATAATTCCCTTTGCATTTTCAAATTCCTTGCCCCTCTGCCATTTAAAAAAAAAACCATTCCTTTATTTGTTTTTAATGAAAATAAGCCATGCTCTAAAACAAAATGACAGCCTCCAGCATTATTTATTTTCAACTCTAGTTGTATATCCCTCATGAACACAAAAGGGACACAAATACTAAGGAAAATAAAAAGTACAAGCAGAGAGAATCCAAGGTTTTGTTTTGTAGGTGGCAGAGTTTTTACCGTGAAAGACCTAAACAAGCCTTTCAGAAACTTTAAAATGTGCACACCACCCCAAAAGATTAAGCCTTTTTTTGCTTTAGAAGCTGAATGTGGTGGTGGTAGGAGCAGATTTTCCTATCATTCTTATTTCCATCTTCTCTAAAAGGGCTGCAAATTAAGAAATAATAGTGGAAGCCCAAAACACCTGTTAATTTTTGTTCCCCAATGGAGGGAATTAGAGAGAGGAGGGGAAGCATGGAGAAATAGATTAGAGAACGGCTACTAATAGGGATGCTTTAAAATTTGAAGCGGCCTTTAAAGCTACTTGATCAGATCTCCCTTCCATGAAGAGAAGCAGCAGTGTTTTAGAAGTATCTGTGGAGTTGCTGCTAAAGCTTCCCTGGGTTTTTTAGTAACCGAGCATCATTACGCTATTAACCTGGGAAATGTGCCCTTGTCTATTTCCTGTTGTGTCCCTACCACTCTCCTATCAATCCATATTGAGTGCTTGGAATGCAGTACCCAGGGATCCCGATAAGTACCTTTGTGTATAAGAAAGGGCACTTTTTTGTTTTACATGCTGTTATCATGGGCGAGAGGAAGTGACTGTGTAATCGCATCTGTACAGCAAATAACCATTTCTACCTACAAGGAGCAAATGGGCCCACTCAAATGGATGGACGAGGAGTTTATTAGCACTTGAGTGAGCTGAGAGATGGACGTAGATGTACCTGTTACACCAGAGACTTGAGGCTCTGGTACCTTTGCATGACTTTTCACTTAAAAACTACCGCTTGTGGTTCAATGACTACACCACTCTATTTGTGTTCCTTTGCTTATAAGATCTTCCCAAGCTCTTCGGAGTTTCAGTGTCTAAAATTTTAATGCTGCAGCGTTAACCCCTTGGTAATGCTTCTGGATGGGAAGCGCATTAGCCTTAACTTGAAAGATGCAGTTTAATAGCCAACAGTAAATATTTTACCTTGGTCTTTGAGAGCTAGCTTTTTTTGGTATTAAACGAAGAAGGAGAAAAAAAAGCCCACTAAAATCAGACCTGAAATGTTAAGCCCCATAAACTGTCAACACGACAAATGCCACTCTTTGGCACTGATTTCTGTCTTATTTATCTTTGCTAATTTATAACCAATTAAAGGGGAGATCAATTGCAAAAAATGGTAAATGTAGCCCTGATGTACCACTTGGGGCTCATTTCCCGAGTCCCTTATTATGTTTGAATTTGATAGAAAAAGAGGAATACTTGAAAGATGAGGGTTGAGGAGAGGGGAAGTAAGAGCATACAGTATGAATATATGCAGCAATTTATAGGATGACTCCTGAAGATGCAATATACTCTTCATTCAGTTACTGTTTGTGGAGGAATCGAGGCTCACATTCTCATGTGCACAAAAGCTTCCTACTGTGGGCCAAAGCCCAGGTAGTCGGGAGAGCATGTTTTCAATCATATCACCAGTAGGATGAGAAGCAAGAGGAGAGACTGCCCACCTTTTCTTGCAGCCAAGAAAAGGCAATTGCAAGATTTTTGCAGCACTTAATTTAAGATTGGTTTTGGTTTTTGGTTTGGTTTTATTAGCATTTGTAGGCCGCCCTTTTCCCTGACGGGACTCAGGGCGGCTCACAGAAAACCAGGGAGAGGGGAATACAACATTAAGACAACAACATATAATAAGATATACTGGTAGTCCTCAACATACAACCACAATTGAGCCCAACATTTACGTTGCTAAATGAGACATTTGTTAAAAGAGCTTTCTCCCATTTTATAAACTTTCTTGCCACAGTTGTTAAGTGAATCACTGCAGTTGATAAGTTAGCAATTGAGTTCTTAAGTGAATCAGGTTTCCCCATTGACTTTGCTTGTCAGAAGGTCGCAAATGGGGATCACATGACCTTGGGACACAGCAGCGGTCATAAGTGGGAGCCAGTTGCCAAGCATCTGAATTTTGATCACATGATCATGGAGATGTTATAAAGGTCGTAACTGTGAATGACGATCATAAGTCACTTTTTTCAGTACCATTGTAACTTCAAACCATCACTAAATGAACTGTTATAAGCCGAGAACTATCTGTAATCATGATAGTAATTTACAAAATTTATTTTTGCCCAATTTGAGAAAATGAATCTTTTTGTTTAGAACTGGATTTCTTTACAATACTTCACACAAATGAATATGGATAGTTGGAAATAAGTTTAAAAATGTGTTATGCATTACAAGATTTGTTATCTGTTATGCAATCTATCATGTCCCCAAGGCAGATGGGAAAAGGTAATAGATCTTGATTTTCTGATTTTAGCATCTGAGTAAATGCATTATTAACTTTCCCCATGATAAAGTGGGAAAGTGTTGTATTTTCAAACATGCTGTGCACATGAGTATCTCTGGCATAATCCTGTTGGTACCTTGCTGTACAAGGTAATAAATTAAGATGATGGAATCCTTAGCCTATTTATTTAATTTTGATCTGCATACAAGCATTAAAAACCTTCATCGCTAGTGCAGCCTACAGCACTTTGTGTATTTAATTCATACTTTGTATTCCCTAATTAATAAATGTCTGTACATTAAATTATTTAAAAGTATTATACTAAACATTATTTAATCTTATAATCCGCACTAAAAATGTTCAGGGCTGAAGAACTGGGAAGTATTTTTTCTGCAGAATAAACTTGAATAACCTACCAATTAAGAAGACTAAAGCTAATTAGTGTTGCCTTTTTTAGAAGATGAATTAATACGAAATCTCTTTATCTTTATGTAAATGGCTCATAGAATGAAGAAATCCATTTATTACACAGATCTCCAACACAAAATCCAACGTAAAATCCTCATTCAGCAGATGATCCTTGATAATTTCAATTTTATCTGCAGGCATGACATACTCCAGCCACTGTGACTCTTATCTCACCCCTAACTATGATCAATGGTCATACTTCCTTATCTTACTAGAATTAGGGGGTGGAATTGAAAAATATTGCAGAATTGGAATTAAAATAATTGGAATTCAGATTCGGATTAGGCTATTTCAACCATTATAGAGTCCACGTTCTCATGTCTTTCCCATGTCTTATAAATAAATATTCCTGCCTTTGGAAAGAATTGTGGAACAAACCCGCACTAAACAATGAGCAAACCCCACCATCAGTTGCACTGATGATGTTACCTGATTGGGTGAAGAAACGTCTGCAAGCAAACAATCAATCTCAGAAATCACCATAGACTCCACATTCCAGTTCTTGTGTTACTGAGGGGATTGTTTTCTTATAGATTGCCAGGAATTAAAGACAAGATGTTATCTAGTGCTAATGGATACATCAGAAAAATAAGCAGGTCCATTTTCTATACTGATCACTTCACTGAGTTCAAGAATGCACTTTTTTAAATTTAGCTTTCTTTACTAGTTAATGTTTTGTGTATGCTGGCCAGATGCATGGACATGGTTGCTCTCCTAAGACATAGTGATACTTAAGAGTTTATTCATTTGGCATAGTAATGTGTGTGTGTGTGTGTGTGCGTGTGTATGTATGTAAGTATGTATTTATGTATGTATGTATGTAGATGGTGATAGATAGATTGATAGATTGATTGATTGCAATCATACATGAGATATATAACTGTACAGTGTCCACTGTTGTTTTAATACTATGGCTTATGGCAATGTATTGTGAGAATTGCTCAAATAATGGCTATATTGTGGTTTAATGTAATAAATGAGCCTAGATTGCTATCATTAGACGCCATCTATCTGAGAGCACCTAGGAGTTTTTAAAAATAAGAAAGAATTCAAAGAGATTGACTTTGAACTAGACCGATTAGATCACATAGGTTAGGCCTTCTCCGGATCTCATCTGCCAGCCAGTGTCGGCTGGCGACTCCCCGGGGGAGAGCCTTCTCTGTTGCAGCTCCAGCCCTCTGGAACGATCTCCCCATGGAGATCCGGACCCTCACTACTCTCCCGGCCTTCTGCAAAGCCGTTAAGTCCTGGCTGCTCCAGCAGGCCAGGGGGCTTTCGAAATATCCAGCCCCTTGGAAATTGTGACTGTTGTACATTTTAATATGTTGTCTGTATTATCCCCCTCCCTTGTTTTATTGTAAGCCGCCCGGAGTCTTTCGGGAGTGGGCGGCATTCAAGCTCAATAAATGAAATTAAATGAAATGAAATGAACTAAAGCAATATTAATAAATTATGAATTAGAATAGATTTCAAGGTAGGTGCTTCCTCCCCTTGAAATAGATATCGTTTTGGCTTTTAATATCTGAAAATAGTATAATCCAAACTGGAAATACCACTATATGCTCTATTTTTTTAAGCATTGTGCAGTCATATTAATTCATTAAGTCTGAAGCATAACTTGTAAAGTTAATTCCGATCAGCCAACAACATGATCTCTGTTTAAGGAACTTACTAAAGGATGCAATCAAACATCCTGCATAATTTCATTCAGTAAATATTTTCATTTCAATGCTGTCCTAGAAAGCTCCTAGAAAGCTCCACAGATGTGTCTGTGACCAGCAGTTAGCTTGACTTAGGATTCCTTTACCTTTTAATGCGGATATCAGAGAAATTCTCATGCAATATGTATACAAATATGGGTATATGGATAAATAAATAGAGATATAACTTTCTGTGTGTATGTGATAGAAAAGGCTTGAGAATAAAACTGTCACTAGAATCATCTCTCTATATAAATCTACAGCATCTTATTTTATATACTATGTATTATTTAGTTTTTCATCTCAAAAACATATTGTAAAATAGGAAAAAATATAAATATATAACCAGAAGAAATACATGCATATACTATACAGAGAGAAGCACAAAAACCATAATGTGACATATTTAAGAATTGGAGCCATTGTAAAAAAAAAAAAACTACCTCTGGTGGCATATAATTAAGATTTTTTAAATTAAATTTTTAAAAAGTAAGCAAAAATATTTTCTCTGGCTCTCTTAACACTGGAATCAGCATAATTAATGTGATTATGGTGAGCATAGGATTTAGGGAAAAAAGGAGAAGATAATTTTATTGAAAGAATTTGAAACAAACACACTAAAGCAGTAAAAAAAGAAAAAAAAGTATTACAGTTTAAAACTGGTGTTTTTTTTTTCCTCTAACAAGATTTTTTTTTCTGGACATATTTAGGGGAAGTTATAAATTGTTAGGCTTCCTTCAAAATGGCACTTTAATTTGAGGTGCAGAAACCAAAAAAAGGTTTGTATGCAGTGCAGTATTCATGTATCTTATTAATAACAAATATGACAATAACAAATTGTACAGCATGCAAGGTAGACTACAAATGGTGTTTTTAAATACACTTTAAAGAAACTTACATGAAGCATACTGTGATAATCCTGATATCAAATAATTAAAGATTTCAGCCAAGTCATTTCTAGCCATAGCCAAGATTTATGCATCCCAAGAAAAGAATCCCAATTATACAAAAATGTTTTTCAATCAGTTCTGTTTTGCTGTGCTTTTTGCCTCCCACTGGATGATGTTTTGGGACTTTGACAGCCTTCTTGGACTGAACTAGGAAATGCAGATATCCACTTTCTGATGATATTGAGATCTTAATCCCTAGGTGAACTCTGCCTGCAGCTTCATGTACATATTATATAGTATGTAGATCTAAATGATGTATAACAAAATGTCCCCAGTATTAATTTGCAGTATCTAGAAATACTTGCATCAAAGGATTCTGTTTTTTTATTTTTATTTTTTATTTCTTTGAGGAACGAATCTTCACTTACCATGTTTTTAATTTGTGAAGTACAGAGAATAACATAGGCTTTTAATTATGCATTTTGCAAAATGCCACTCTGAATAAGATGGAGGAAAATTAAAATAGTGGATCAAATAGTAAATTTGAACAGAGGCTGAGAATGAGCTGTAGCATAATGCTAATGGCTTTGCGTCTTCCTGGCATTATGTCAATAATGGCTCTAATCACATTAACTAGAGAGGCCATTACTGTATTCTCTTCAGTGGCATGTTCCATAGCAACATATTGTTCACCTTATAATAATGGTCATTAGGTCTTATTTTTGAAGACAAGTTTTAATGTTTGACCTAAAGAGGAGGCCAGTGTACACAACCGTGTTTATTTTTAAAAAGGGAAATCATCCCTCAGATTTCTTACTTACTAAATGCTATCTGATTTAGTTTTATTACATACCCATACCTAAAAAGAGTTGTCATACTTTAAAGCATAGGCTTTGCTGGATTAGATACAGAGTAATTCATCTAAATTGTAAGAGCTTTGTTATCTTCTCAAGAGCATAGTAAGAGCGTACTAATTATCCTAGTGGATCACAGTCCTGACCCAAATATTTCCTTGAGTAGCAAACATTTCTTTCTTTCTTTCTTTCTTTCTTTCTTTCTTTCTTTCTTTCTTTTTTCTTTCTTTCTTTCTTTCTTTCAACTTCTTTCTTTTTTTCTTTCTTTTCTTTCTTTCTTCTATCATATATCTCTATCATATCTATCTATCTATCTATCTATCTATCCCATTTTAATTATACTGGAGAAATACATAGTACAAAATCTGGTAAAGGCATCATTACAGATTTATTTATTTATTTATTTTTCCCCAGAGCTTTAAGATTTAAGTTAGAAACTTAGTCAAGCTATGAGTTCCATGCAATTTCAGAATCCATATGTATCTCCCAAAGCCTTCTGAAATTGGCCATTCACTTACTAGATGATGTGTTTCTAATGTTTGCCATAAAACAAAACCTTATGTAAGCCTTACTTAGGCTTAACACACATTAAGGAAAAGCCCTTGGGAAGGAAAGGTGCTTTGAATTGCTCATACTATCTACCTGGGTGCCATCCTAATGCTAATGTCATCACTCTGCCTGTAGTGGCCTACACACTTTCTCCAAAAATAACTTAAGCAAAATGAAGTCCAATGGGACAAAAACTACATTTTTGATAGAGATTGTAAAGTTCTGCAATCTATGGTTCCAAATACGACTTTATTTATATGTTGTAAATTTTTACTTTTACTATTTATTCACTATAAATCTTCAATGTGTTTGTACATTTGATACCGCAGAAATGAAAGTTATTTCCCGTGGTTTTGCATCATTAATAATTATTCTGGTGCCTTTTAAGTATTATATTGTGAGGACATGGAGAAGTTTGTACGTCAGCCTTTGAAAAAGAAATAATCAGGGTGGCATTCTGCTGGAGGTGAGCCACACCTGGTAAATAGTTTCTGGGCATTCTCATTAGTCAGTTATGCTCCTGGGAAGTAAACAAGCTTGTTTGGCCATGTGCTTTAACATTTACATTAAGGGGATGGGATCCTTTGGGTGTGTAAGCCTTGGAGCAAGCACATGGACCTGTAGCTCCATGACCCATGAGTCTATGTACACCACACCTGGATATCCAATTTGACTGCAAAGGAACTAATGGCAGAAGAACTTTGTTTATCCCACCTATGTTTTGTGACCATGAACCTTTCTAGAATTAATAATGCTTATATTTTCATAACTCTTTAGAACTTCACTCCTCTAAGTTCTTAAACATACAGTATTATAACTATATTTTGCTAAGGATGAAAGTGTGGTCAAGAAGACTTTTTTTTTTACAAAGAGAATAAAATGTGTTGGCTGGGGAAAAAGTGGTATATCATTAAAGTTCAACTTCAAGTTATTTTGGATGTGAGAATAGAAGTGTTTTTATTTTATTTTTTCCGATTAAAATGAAGGATTTAAAAATCCTCATACAGAAATACAAAATGCTTTGGTGTGATGAATAGCAATAAGTTATTAAAAGCTGTCTTTTAAATAACACAATGTCCAGAGGATGCATGCATGCATGCATGCATGCATGCATACATACATACATACATACATACATACATACATACATACATACATACAGTCCTGAAGAATTTGTTACAATGAGGATTCAGGGCACCAAGATTTTTTTAAAAAAAACTGCATAAATAGTTTCACACATTAATTAATAAATTAGAATTGAATTCCTCTAATAGATACTTAGTAAGGTATAGAATTTAGTATCAGGAGGTTGGCAGAATATGATGAACGGCCTTTAAAGAAACAATAATCTGTCCTCGAACAACTGATTTAATTTGTCAATTCATAATTAGAAAGCAAACATAATTATAGCAAGCTCAGGCAGTTTTTTTATTTGCAATTAAGTTAGGACTTTTTTGAGGTATACTTTGAGCACAGAAAGGAACGCCAGGTATCTTTTCAATTCAAAACTAAGAGCTGGGGGAAAAAAAACTAGAATAAATTTTCTTTTTGGGTTATACAAAAAAAAATCTAGTTACATAAGGTTCATAAGTGATGTGCTTTTGTGCCAGTTTTGTGGCGGGCAGAAGAATTGTTGAGGGCTGCAAGCACATCTGAATAAATTCCCAGGGAAGTTGAGAATCACTCACATGGTAGGTATGTAAAACCTTGTAACTGACATCAAGGGCTGTTGCACTTTTGTAGGTTTATTGAATCAGCGGAGCGCTCAGTCCCAAGTGACAGGAAATGTCACCAGCATCTGCATCCCTGACAAGAATTTTACACCTTGAGATTAAGGGGACATACTTACATACTTCTGCTTAGCCTTATGTCACTGGCTTTTAGCATGGGTTTTGAAAAGTATATTTTCATAGCTGTGAAATAACACCGTGCGATAGGCAGACGCAGAGAGATGGCTCAGCATGGTGAATGTTGATTGGCAGTTCTTTAGGGGATACTTTTCATTCACGTTGTTTCTAAGCAAGGCTCACTCTGTTAACACAAGCTACTACAGTCAAATGCTTACATCGTAACAGTAATTTCTTCAGGAAAAGGTGCTGTGGAGAAAGCCGAATTTTAAAAAATGCAGCCAGTCAGCTGGGAACAATTCCATTTTTGAAATCTAAAATCTGTGTGAAAAGGGGCTGCATTTCATTTTATTCATGAATTATCAGATAGGTTTTGGCTGTTGGTTTGTTTGGTTTTTTTCTATTCTTTTCTCTCTGCTTGATCCTTTTCAGCTATGTGTGTCTGCGTCTGTCCAGTTTGTCAGGAAAGAATCTTGTACTAGTTGTAAATTCACACTCCCAAGGGCAGACAATGTAATGTATAAACAGATACTAAATAGCAGGATTTGCATTTGCACACCCTGCAATGTTGAGAAGGTAAATCTCTTTTCTTGTTGCCATCCTCTGTCAGTTTTCATCTTCATTGATTAAACACTTGCTGCCCAAAAGGTGAAATAGTTGAAGCAGGAGAACTCCATTTTAAAAGATGGGGCAACTTTGTGCAGGACTTTCCTATTAACCTTGTATAGGAAATGAAAACGTGAAGCCTCAAAATCATAATCAAACCTTCTCCCAAATTTGTTGCTATGTTGTCATTTTTACTCTGAATGCAAAGAAAATACCAAGCACACATTGAGAATTATATCAGCTCTATTAAGTTTATTTTAATTGCATTGGCATTTAAATTAAAGACATTTAAAGTTTTTGCTCTGATTTCACCCTATTTCTAGAGTGATTGTTCTCTACAGTAAGAGCTAAAAGAAGGTTTTGTTTACCTCAGTTACAGTATAATGTAGTAGTTTTTTAAAATAATATTGCAGTGTAATTTTCGTAATGTGGAATTATAGCAATGTAACCACAAACTCTTTCCGTACATGTGCATAATTTTTTTAGGGTGTAAAAATTGGCGTGTTAATTAACAAGCAAGATTCTTTTTTCTAGGGGTCTGAATTTGCAGAAGTCAACATTTCTGCAGAAACAGATGTCTGGTAGAAATCATAATAAATTCATGCACTAATCCCACAAATGACACAAATTAGATAATTTGCTGCAGTGCAAATTTTGTCATAATATGAATGATATGCAGTTCACAATTTGCCTGAAAAATCCTAGTCGGTGGCTTTAACCATACATTTGTGCAAAAAACAAACACCCTGTTGTTTTATTCTTAGGAAATCTATGCCTGTTTTTGTTTCATTGATTTTTTTAACCTAAAAATTGTAGTCTGAGGCTTCTTATTTAGTTGAGTTTAGAATTCAAGCTTAATGTGAATTATATACATACCATAAATAAAAGGCTGCTTTTTGATTATGATCATTTATAATTCTGTTTATAATATTCTATGTAAAATAACTTGCAAAATTTCTTAAAACTATGGAAAAATGAGTCAACTACTGTGCTATAATTTTAACCCAGTCTTAATGGCTTATTGTTTTCTATATTTTCCCCAATCCTGAATAGAATGAGATAAATTTCATTCATGGACAATGGAACTTTTAGCCTGGTGTTTAGCATTGCAACTTACACAGCTCACTCTAACGTTCCATTTTAGCAGGGGGTAAAAACATGCATATTGTTATTTTCCAAGCAAAATAAAAACATTGCCAGAAGACTGAAGTTAGACAAATAAGAATAAAATAAAATATCTGATGCAGCAAGCTCAGAAGTCTAATTGAATTTAATTGAATAGTTTATATACAATTGATTCATTTCACAATGAAAATGAAATCTCGGGCAAAAAACAGTGCAAAGAGATTATTTTTGGGATTGTGCTCATTTGTTTTTCTTTTTTAAAAGAAAATGCTATCTAGAAGAGACCTCATGTTATGAAACAAAAGAAAACCCACAATGGCAGCAAAAAAATACAAAATAAGAGGCATGTAAAAGATTTAACTAACAAACACTTGCATAAAACAAGCGCTTTCAAAATTCAAAATTTAAAACTACATTTTAGTGCCATTTCTGAAGGAGTGCACATAAAAAAGTTCGGTATTGTAACAGATTTTGTATAAATTATTTCATTTATTAAATTTATTTTATTTTTGTTTATTAAAATTTTATGCTGCCCATCTCCTATAAGGCGACTCTAAATTATTCCTTTAGAATGCATATTTGCATGGTTCTTTCAGGAGAAAATGCCTAATTTTGCTCCGGGTTCAGAAACAGAAATTATGGTTTAACGGGCAGCATGAAGCCAAGTACTTTGCCAACATTTTTACTTCAGGACCATCTATAAACTTAACATTTACGACCTAATTATAGACTGCATGGACAGCAGTCTTATCATGGCTTTCAATTAAGCATGAAAGTGCTAGTCATAATCTTTGGCTGCTCAGGACTCACAAAACAGCCAAAACAGCCGCTGCTGGTTTATTTAGATACTTGCTTGTTTCTCAGGTTAGCAGCATTCTTCCTCATTAACCAGACAAACACATCCAGAAAACCCACAACTTATTTTAAGTTGTCTTCTCAGCAACATAGACTTATAATTAAGCAATAAGCATAGACAATATTACTGCTCTTAATGGAGCTTAATTGCCATTCTGCATGCTTGTTATGCATGTCTGCACGCATACAGATACATTAATAGGTCCATTCCAGTGAAGTTAGGGAATCGGTCATCATCAAAATTTCTTTGAGTCTGGAGAAGAAACTGTGTTGGGAACAACTGTACTGTAGAGACTATTTTGACTTGACTGTTCTTGAATCGAATGCATTGGATGGCTTCTTCAGCCAAAACTGTTATGAGGAGAGAGGACAGTTCTTTCAGAATTCATGAGTTGAGGGCAGCTGCCATCACATCAGCAATGAAGATAGAGAGATTGGGTGATTGATGGTTAGTGGAAATATTTTGCTCTTCCAAGGAAATAAAACAAAACCCCAACAAGAGGTAGATTTCTGTGATAGCCACAAGCTATGTAGATAGTTGGTCGTAAATCTGTTCCTTTGCTTGTGGAATTGCATAAGACACGTCTGCCTTAAACCCAAAGATAAACCACTAAAGAAATAATTAAGATGCCTACTTTCAAGATGGTGACCATGACCATAGAATCATAACCCCAACCCTTTTTATGTGAATTTTATGACACATGCAGAAAAAAAGAAGAAGCAAGGCTTTTACTGTGTGGTTGCTACTAATGGTAGCAAGATCATTCTGCTTTTAAGTAACAAGCACCCATCTGCCAACATTTAGGATTGCTGTGGCTGTGCACACTTCAAAAATAATTTAGGAAAGGTGCTTTGACCTGCAAGCACCTGTTCACTAAGTCAGTTGGTTATTTCCCAGGCTCGGAATCATCTGCTTTAAGGAATTCACTTACTAAAGTTAATCTATTTTTTAAACAAGCAGCATCTTCTCTTCCAGGCTTGCTGGAAGCCTGAACAAATTGAGGATATATTTTAGCAGGGAGGGGTTGCACAAGTACAAGGTCTGAATCACTTGTGAATCATTTTGGCAGGATTGCATGGCCATCTCTGATGACTTCTTGGTCTTCTATCTTTGTAGCAGAGTAAATTAGGAGTTTTCAACTATACCCTCCTGCCATCCCTTTTGTTTGCTATGCTTACCTGTATTTTTCCTGCTGTCCTGCTGGTCCCTCCAGTGCTACTCCCAATTTTCCTTCCTCCTACGCCATGGCAGCTATATTGCTCTCCTCTATGATTATTTGAATGCACGCAGGCTCCGGCTTTGATGTTCTTCATATACTGTAATTTGTTTTGATTAATGGATTTTTCAAAGGTGTGGTGCTTCATCTTCATCCTCTGTTGATTAAGACCACCAGGTATCAGGTCATCTTGTCTGTTTAATTCTATGAAAGTTAAAATAATTATAATACTGTTGAGTTTAAAGCATGTCACAAACAAACCCAGCCATTGGTTCCATAGCAACAATATGGTGTTGTTGTTTTAATATGACTTGGCAACTTGCAAGGTTTTTTTCCCCTTCCTAATTATAAGAAAGGAGAAATAGTAATTGCCAAACTTAATAATGTTAAAATTGGGTCTTCAAATAAGTGTAGCACAAATAAAGCTATCTCCTGAAAAGTGCATTCAAGAATATATTTAAGAGCTTCCACTTACATTCTACAAGATTTCTTTTCGTCTGGGACATGACGGTATTTGTGGATTGTATATTTTATGATCTTTCATTCTACTTTGACAAATGTGCATGCTTTCCTCTCATATTTCAATCAGCAATTAAAATCATAATAATTAAAATATTGCATTGCCCCACCCCTCGGTATACCCTAAGCAAGATCTGTTTGTTGTAGGATCAGCCTCACAATATATAATTTTGAAATTAGTTTTATATTTTTGTTTATTTGTTTAAGTATATTTACAAGACTTATTTGAAATGCTAGTGGTATTTTGATTGTTTAGAACTAGCTATATGCACTCGGGGCAATTAGTTGTCCCAGACTACTTACAGCTACTGAAGATTTATTGTGTGTTTTCTCGGGAATAGTTCCCACTGCCCTTGCGAGAGACAATGTGGCATAGTAGTTTAAGTGCTGGAATAGGAGCAGGAAAACACAGATTCTAATCTTCCTTTAGGGGGAGAAGCCAAGTGAATGACCTTGGACCACTCACACATTCTTTCAGCCACAAAACAGTGCCTCTGCAAAAGCTGGTTTAAGAACAAACTCTTGATTCATCATGCATTGATGACTTTGCTAGGCAAAGTGCACTACAAGCAAGCAGCCCCTGCAATCAAGTGGAACAAATGTTAGGAAGAAGATTTCCCACTGTGGTAATGAGTCTTGTTTAAAGGAAAGAATATATAAGGGTTGTGGCTGTAGCTTCTCCGACATTTTAGTTACGGAATAAAACAAGTGGTTTGAGGTTTAGCTTATAATATTAAAAAAGATTAGATGCAATATTTAAGAGATTTGTCAACCCCAGCAGACTTCAGGAAGCCTGCCATCTTGAATGTTAAAGAGCGAATCATATTTTTAAAGAGATACTTTTCAAATGGCATTTTATGCCAAATATAATGAGAATTTATTACAAAAATAGTACACAAACCTATAAGTTGGTCTTCATACATTTTAGAAAATGATTTAATTTGGCATATAAGTACTTGTACATTAGATTACAAATTTTAATTGTGAAAATAAAATTCTAAAATAAAGGGAAACAAAAATGAAAAGTCCAATTCTTTATAAAATCATTATTGGGCACTTCCCCCCCACTCCTTGTTATTTAATCTAAAAAAACAACAACAGAAAACCAATTTGTTGCTGATTTAATTTAACAGATTAGGTAAGCAATGGTAATAACAGAAACATTCCAGATTTCTTACAGAGTTTTCTGAAGTATAAAACTTAATTTATTCTGCTATATTTTGATTTCCTCCCATTTAATTAATATGTCTGTATGTGTGTATATACGCATAAACACACACACACACACACACACACACGATTTGCTTTTCAAGGAAATTTTTTCTTCTTGAAAATTCTTTGTTTAGTTGACAATGTTTTATCTATATCTTTTTTTTAGATGCATCTTTCTTAGCAGTCCATTGATAGGACTTTTATCTGGCTAAATACTTTTGGAAATTATAATATTAAAAATATAATATATTTTTATTCCCATTCATCTGTTCCAAACTGATATTCCATGTTATTCCATCAATTTTAGATAATAGTTTCCTTGTCTTTATTAAGAAAAAAATTGAAATATGTAATTGGAAAAAGTTTGTTTCCCTGAGCAAATGCATATTTTCTAGATTTTCTTTTTCAGAGTATGTACATATAGTTATTAGAGTAAAAATATTTGTATAACTCTTCGCTTACTAA
Organism: Thamnophis sirtalis; assembly: GCF_051295495.1. NCBI lineage: Eukaryota > Metazoa > Chordata > Lepidosauria > Squamata > Natricidae > Thamnophis > Thamnophis sirtalis. Next base: position 78,990,429 of record NW_028261385.1, on the reverse strand, counting down.
TTTTGCAACAATTTTTTTTACATTTCAAGATGTAAAACAATGCAAATAAAATGATGAGGTTAATTTGGAGAATCCAAAGCAAAGCATTTGCCAAACTGCCCTTTGTCATTCTAATTAACAAGCTAGCTTTGTGTGGGCTGGATGGTATGTTGATCGAGTATGTGGTTAGCTCAAAAAATATGCCCCAAGACAGATCATCAAAGGTTCTTCATCAGGCTGGAAAGAGGTACTGAATGGGGTACCACACAGCCTTCTTCTTTCCCCTATTTGTGTTAATGACTTGGATGAACAGATGGCAGGAATAGTTCTCAGATTTGCAGATGCCACAAAATTTAGTGGGATAGCTTCTAGTTATGTACAAGAGAAAAACAAAATGGAAAACAACCTTGACAAATTAGAGAAATGAGCTTAAAATGACAAAAAACATCTAATATAGCATCATCTGTCAAAAGTTAATGATGCACCCAAAAATGAATTGGGCTTCGATTGTCATATTTGTCTTGACTTTTCCCTCCTAATATCAGTAGTTCTTGACTTACAACCATTTGTTTAGTGACCATTCAAAGTTAGAAAAGAGTAACTGTAAAAAGTGACTTATGAGTTTTCATACTCACAACTATTACAGCATCCCCATGGTCATGTGATCAAGATTCAGGCACTTGGCAACTGGCCTATATTTATGATAGTTGCACTGTCCAAGGGTCACATGGACACGATCACCATTTGTAACATTCCCAGCTGGCTTCCAACAAGCAAAATTCATTGGGAAAGCCAGATTTGGTTAATGACTTCTGTTAAATATTGGTTAATTGTTCTGACTGTCAGTAACATCCTCTGAGCTCTCTGATTGGCTGAGAGCTCCAGAGGGTGTTGCCGACGCACTGTTATTGTTGATTGGCCGAGGGACTGACGTCAGCAGTTGCTGTCGCGTCCCCGGCCAGTGATTGGTTAAACAAGAATATAAATACCTTGGCGGGAGTTTTCCGTCCCTTGAATCGCCTTCAACCGAATAAAGAGTTCTTCTTGTTTGAAACCCTGGCTGTGCGTTGTCCCTCCGTCAATACTTAAAACTGGCGACGAGGATGGGATACGGCGATTCCACGCAAGCCTAGGTTTAAAGACAGAGAGTTTATTTCAGCTAGCTGCTGTAAGTCGCTGTCCGCGCCAGCACCGAACGCTGAGGAAAAATTTTCCTGTCACGACTTCAGTCCATCCGCTCCTCACAAGTCAGTTTAGCCAGTATGAATTCATTGCCGCCTTTCGCTCCTTTCGGCTCCGCCGGCGAATCCTGGGAAGGATTCATGGAGCGCTTTGAAACATATTTAATCGCAACTAAAAATCAGGCTCAAACGGATGAGGAGAAGTGCAGCTTTTTCTTATCATGCTGCGAACCCTCAATGTTTGCCTCAGCCAGAGCCATGGCTGCTCCCAGACCCGCATACAAATTGGGCTGGGACAACTTGATGGCCAAATTAAAGGGGCACTATGCCCCAACGCCATCCAAAATTGCCCGCAGTTTCGCATTCAGGAGGCGGGTACAGAAGCCGGGGGAGACGATCAGTCAATTTTTGGAAGCCCTGCGCACTGTGGCGGCCCAGTGCGATTTTTCGAACCTAGAAGAAAACCTAGTCGAGCAGTTTGTGTGCGGTGTGCGGGATGTACACTTAAGAAGCCGCATGTTCCGCCACCATGACATTACGCTGCTCCAAGCAGTCGAGATCGCCAGAGCAGCTGAGCTCTCGGAGCAATCGACCGCCGATTTGGAACGGCTACAGCTGTCAACTAACCCGGCACCGGCCTCACAAGTGCATGACATTGACTATGATGATATAATCCCTTGTGAGGACCGGGAGCCAGACAACATCGATCAAGTCCGCGCACAACCACGGCGGAAGCCACCTGCCAAATCCACAGCCGCACCGCAAAACGCCAGGGTGCCTTGCCTTAGCTGCGGAGGCCGCCACGACCGCCAAACGTGCCAATTCAAAAATGCAATCTGCCACCGCTGTCAGAGGCAGGGGCACATCGCCCAAGTGTGCCGAGCCTCCTTGCCGGCCCCTGCCTTCTTCCAATCTTCTGAGAGGACCAAGCAGCAACAGCAACAGCGCCGCCAGCAGAGACCAGCTCGCAGAGGAGATGACTGCCACACTGTTTCCGAGCCGCAGGAAGTGGAGACTTCCATCAACCAGGCCTCCTCAGGCAACCGCAAGATCAAGGCCAATGTCCACCTGGCAGGTCAGCCTTGCCAGATGGAGGTGGACTCCGGCTCCTCCCGATCATTATTATCTTGGGACATGTTCTCAAACCTCTGCCCTACAGTTTCCCAAAATAAGTTAGCCCCATCCCGGGTACTCTTAAGGGACTACCAAGGGAAGTTGATCCCTGTTCTGGGATCCTTTCCTATCCCTGTTAGATATGGCAATTTCAAGGGAGAGCTGCCAATCATAATTGTAAAACACAATTTGCCGGCTCTTCTTGGCCTTGATTGGTTTAAGACACTGGGACTGTCCATTGGGGGGGTCCACCAAGTGAAAACTGCGACAATTGAGGACGTCCTGCAGGAGTTCTCTGATGTGTTTGATGGACAGCTGGGGTGTTATAAGGGAACCCCCATCTCCCTTAGCTTAGATCCTCAGATTGCTCCTATTAGGCTGAAAGCCCGCAGGGTGCCTTTTGCCTTAAGGGCCAAGGTTGACGCCGAACTTGACAAATTATTGGCGCAGGGTGTCATCGAGCCAGTCGATCATGCTCCATGGGAGACTCCCATAGTTCTTCCGGTCAAGCCGGATGGCTCGGTGAGAATCTGCGCCGACTACAAGTCGACGATCAACTTGGCCCTTCAGGCAAACCCCTATCCAGTCCCTGTTGTGCAACACCTGCTCCATTCCCTGGGGCAGGGTTGCATATTTGCTAAACTGGATATGGCGCAAGCCTATCAACAGCTCCCGGTGGATGACGATGCGGCGGCTGCCCAGACCATCGTCACTCATCGTGGGGCTTTTCGTTGTCGCCGCCTACAATTCGGCGTATCCGTGGCCCCGGGGATCTTCCAAAGTCTCATGGAGCGCCTGCTCCATGGACTTCCGGGGGTAGTGCCATATTTCGATGACGTTCTGATCGCTGCTACAAGCCGCTCAGAACTCATCGAAGTATTAAGGAAGGTCCTCTGTCGTTTCAGGGGCGCGGGATTAAAATTAAAAAGCAGCAAATGCTCATTTGCTGTCCCTAGGGTAGAATTCTTGGGCTTCTTAATAGATGCCCAAGGCATTCACCCTACACCCTCTAAGATTGCCGCCATTAGGAACGCCCCTGCTCCCACCTCCAGGGCGGAGCTACAGGCGTTCCTAGGGCTGCTCAATTTTTACGCCCCCTTTATTCCTCACAAGGCGTCACTAGCCGAGCCGCTGCATCGGTTGCTCGACCGATCCGCGGCCTGGCACTGGGGAAGCCGCGAAGCGCATGCGTTCGCGGCTGTCAAAGAGACGCTGACGTCATCGGCAGTCCTCATTCAATATCATGATGGGTTGCCTCTGACGTTGGCGTGTGACGCCTCCCCATTTGGAGTAGGGGCTGTCCTGAGCCATATCCTCCCTAATGGCTCAGAAGCCCCTGTGGCCTTTTATTCTCGGACACTCTCCTCGGCGGAGCGCAATTACAGCCAGATCGACAAGGAGGCTCTGGCTGCAGTGTCCGGGATTAAGAGGTTCCACGATTACCTCTACGGTCGGCACTTTACCCTTGTCACCGACCATAAGCCACTCCTTGGGCTTTTGGCGGGGGACAAGCCGACCCCCTCCATTTTATCCCCCCGCATGACTCGCTGGACGGAGTTCCTCGCAGCGTATTCTTATACGTTGCTGTACCGTCCAGGCAAACAGCTAGGGCATGCAGATGCCCTCAGCCGTTGCCCACTCCCGGAGACGGACACCGCCCCCGTGCCCTCTCTCTCAGTCCTCTCCATTGCCGCCTCCGGGTTCCCACTCTCTGCCGCGGACGTGGCGGCCCACACGAAGGCCGATCCGATCTTGTCCCAGGTCTCTTCCTGGGTTCTAAGGGGATGGCCAGCAGACAAAGTGGCAGAGGGCTTCCAGCCCTTTAAAAATCGCCAGGCTGAGATCTCCCTCCACGGGGGTTGTCTCATCTGGGGGGATCGGGTGCTGATCCCCACCGCACTCCGGCCACTGGTTCTGGATCTGCTCCACAAGGACCACCCGGGCATAGCACGAATGAAGGCATTGGCCCGTAGCTATGTCTGGTGGCCCTTGCTGGACACAGAAATAGCGGCCCATGTGGGCCGCTGCACGACCTGTCAATTATCCAGGCCCAACCCCCCAGCCGGGCCTGCTCGTGAGTGGGAGGCTCCGAGAGGCCCATGGTCTCGCCTCCACATCGATTTCGCCGGTCCCTTCCACGGCCAAAACTTCCTGGTAGTGGTGGACGCCTACTCTCGATGGGTGGAGCTAGTCCTCATGGGCTCCACCACAGCCGAGAGTACGGTCAGGGCCCTGCGGAGGATGTTCGCAACCCACGGGTTGCCGGACGTGGTGGTCTCGGACAATGGGCCACAGTTCACGTCCACCACCTTCCAGGAGTTCTTGGCCGAGCAGGGGATCCGGCATGCGCCCATAGCCCCGTACCACCCGGCCAGCAATGGCCGGGCGGAACGGGCGGTCCGCTCAGCTAAGGAGGCACTGAGCCGCATGGACCGGGGCGACTGGCAGGCGAGGGTGGCGGCTTACCTGCTAAGCCAACATTCCACCCCCTGCCCAACTACCAACAAAAGCCCCGCGGAGCTCTTGATGGGCAGGCGCCTGCGGACTCCCCTGGATAGGCTTCACCCGCTCTATTCAGGGGATCAGCCGAGCAATCTGGGGGTCCTCCCTCCCCGGTCCTTTAAGCTAGGAGATCCAGTGTGGGCTCGGTCGTTTACGGGGGAACCAAAATGGGTGCCTGGTGCTATCGTTGCCCTGACTGGCCCATGTTCTTTCAGGGTCCAATTGGCTGATGGAACCCAATGGAGACGCCACCTGGATCAATTGAGGAGGCGTCTCCCGTCGCAGGCTGGTGGCCGCGAACCCCTGAGCGACAACACTGCAGCCCCGGGGTTGCAATGTGAAGCCTTCGCCACTCCAGGCCTCAACCTGCACCAAGCACAAACCCCTCAATCCGAGAGACCACATCCAGGGGCCTTTGCCACACCAGGCCCCCTCCTGTTTCAACAACAGCGTCCTCAATCCGGCAGTCCGCAACCGAGGGCCTTCGCCACACCAGGCCCTGCTTACCCAAGCGCCGCCCAAGGGGACGCCAATCCAACAACTCAATCCGAGGACGCACAGAGAATTCCCCCACGACAAGTGACGCGCCCCCACGGCTACACCTACCGTTGCAGTTGAGCCCGCCTTCTGGGCCTTCCCGAAAGGGCGTGCCTCGGAGCTACACTCCCTTCGGGGAGGAGCTACCACGAGGAGGTCCTCCTCCGCCGACGACTTCTCCTGCAATGAGAAGATCTGGGCGGGTCCGGCGCCGCCCAGCATATCTTAAGGACTACGCATGCTCCGTTTCGGGCATGCGCAGAACTGGGGGAAAGGGGTGTTAAATATTGGTTAATTGTTCTGACTGTCAGTAACATCCTCTGAGCTCTCTGATTGGCTGAGAGCTCCAGAGGGTGTTGCCGACGCACTGTTATTGTTGATTGGCCGAGGGACTGACGTCAGCAGTTGCTGTCGCGTCCCCGGCCAGTGATTGGTTAAACAAGAATATAAATACCTTGGCGGGAGTTTTCCGTCCCTTGAATCGCCTTCAACCGAATAAAGAGTTCTTCTTGTTTGAAACCCTGGCTGTGCGTTGTCCCTCCGTCAATACTTAAAAACTTCATGATTTGCTGAACAACTGCAGTGATTCATTTAAACACTCTGGCCAAAAAGGTTGCAAAATGGAGAACAAATTCACTTTAAAAACTGCCTTGCTTAGCAACAGAAATTTGGGGCTCAATTGTGATCATAAGGTGACGGCTACTTATCTCCCTGTCGGAGCAAAAAAGAGCAAAATAAAATGGGCTAGGGCAGAGTTTTTCAAACTTTCGCAAGTCAAGGCATTCATAATGGTCCCCAAACTGTGTGCACTCATGAATGCTTTTGTTATGAAGTAATCAAATATGTCCCCATGAATTTATTGTCATCCCATGGAGTGCTGTGGAACACAGATTGAGAACCATGAGGCTAGACGGTACCTGGTAATAGTATTTGTGAAAAAGACATTGAAGCAATAGTTGATTGAAAACTGAATATAAATCAGCAATGTGATACATCTGCCAAAAAAAAAAAAAAACAAGTGCAGTTTTAGGGTACAATATCAAAAGTACCCATTCCAAATTACAGGAAGAAATAATCATGCTATGTTCTGCATTGGTCAGTTCCCTCCTCAAGTATTTTGCCTGCTTCTGGGCATCTTGCTGTAAGAAGGATTCAGAAGGAACATTGGAAGGGTTTTGGAGAAAAGCAGTGTGTCCTCTAAAACTGACACATTTAGTACCGCGTTTCCCCAAAAAATAAGACAGGGTCTTATTTTTTTTTGGCCTCCGAAATAAACGCTTGGACTTATTTTCGGGAAGGTCTTATTATTTTTGAGGTGCAGGAGGCCCCTTAACCTTGGCCCGCAGATCAGCTGATGATGAGAGGGCCAGAAGTTCTGTCTTTGTTTCTGGCACACTCTTGCCAGCCTCAGGGTCACTGGGCCGGCCACTATTTTTGTGGCCGCCACTAAGAGAAGGGGCATGGGATCTAGGGTTTGTGGGTGTGGCCTCCATAAGGCCATTCTGTGAGGATGGCAGGTGCATGTGGGGCAGATGGGACATGTTTACCCCTCAACCCCAGGAAATGGCAGGGACTGGCTTCGCATGCAGTTAAATATTTTATGGAAGGGGTAATTTGGGGGAAGGGCTTATTTTAGCGCATGCGCTCAAAAGCTCGATTGGGCTTATTATCTGGGGAGGTCTTATTTTCAGGGAAACAGGGTACAATTGTGCATCCTTTGTGAATTAATGTCTTGGACCATCCAGGAAGAAAACCTACATCTTATCTGCTTGAAGCAGTGACACAGAGCTCTTCCATGTTTCAAAGCATCTTTTGGAGATAAAATCTGAACTGTTGTACAAGTATTGTTACAATCCTTTTAGCTTAAGACCAGAAGAGTGAGGCTGATATGTTCTCTTCAAAGACCTGTAGGCAAGACCCATTATTTATTGCTCATGGACAAAAGACAATAGTGGGTTAAGTTATTGGAAAGCAAATACTGTTTGCACATCAGAAAAAAAAATCCCTAATATATTTTGACATTGAAACCAGTCCTCTTCTAGCTGTAGAATTCTATGTTTAGGCATCTATTTAATTTTGAAAAATGAAGAACTATCAGCAAGAAATTATTTCTGAAGTAATTGAACGGGTGAATATTATTCTATCCAACTTCTGAGGTACAATATCATACATACATGTGATGAAGGATCAGATTAATTAATACTTTGATGCTTATCTTGACCTTTACCACCTACTGGGTTCGCCCACCTACTGTGCTACTGAGCTTTTTAATAAGCTATTGACCAAAGAAATAAATATATAGCGAAATGTGAAATATAGCAAAACTAAATAAAGTGCAGCATTTCCTTAGATCTTAATGATATGTGTGCAAAGTAGTCAATTTCCTCTGGAGGTTTTAGAAGAGGAAACTGACAAAATGATATAAATTATTTAAATATGAAAGTTCCCCGGGTTGCTTATTGAGTCTATCATTTGTCGTCCCCTGCTTGAGTTATGACACATTTGTAAGGTTGGTTTCCACAAGTTTCTTTTAGGCCTGTGTTTCTCAACCTAGGCAATTTTAGGATGGGTGGACTTCAATTCCCAGAATTCTCAAGCTGACTAGGGAATGCTGCAAATTGAAGTCCACCCGTCTTAAAGTAGTGGGGTTTAGATTAATGATCAGGACTCTGGTGACTTCTTTTCTGACTTAACACATTTTATTAAAAAGCATAAGCTTTTGTGAGCTGCAGCTTATTTCATCAGATACATAGAACACATCTCTGTACACTCATTTAGCTGTGCTGTTGGGGTGTTTCATGTTTTGCTTTTCTTGGTGAAATTGTGTATCAAATTTATCACTTAGGAAATAACCCTCCATATTGAAGGATGTATACATTCTAAATACATTCTCTTAGGAAAAAGCAGTGTTATTGTGGCTTAAATGTTATAAAGGACTTTTGTTAATAACTATAGAAAAGGTCTATAATTTCTAAGCCTGCGATTCAGTCACTTACTACTTTTAAGACATAGGTTTTAGCACATACTTATTACATATCTGAAATCTTTGTGAAAGGGCTTCTCTTGGTAGTGTTTATCAGGTAAGCAGGTAATAATAACATTGCTTTTGTAGCACCTGAAGATGGCAATAGCTTCCCTTTATCCTTATAATTTTTTCCTTAACTGTTCACACCTTAAAACTGCCAGCAGAAATAATCGTTCAATCTGAACAAACAGGGTTTTGCTAACATGTCAGTCTTTAGTTTTGAAATGATATCTTTGGGTGAAGGCAGTACAACTGAAGTGGTTCCATGTCATCTGATACATTTAGTGGTCCGTTTTTAGAAATATGAAGAAGTCTGGGCAATAAATTTCTATTTAACTACAGGATACTATCAGATAATATCTCCGTCAGAGAGCCCTATTAATAATGAAATGCAATGCAAACATCACTGATGACAGTTGACAGTATTTAGGGGAAAGACCTATATAGGACTTTGCCATATAGAACTTTAAAGGTCATAATCAGCACTTTGATTTGCTTCTGGAAAGAAATTGGAAGCTATTGCGCCTTCTGCAACAAAGATGTTACATGGATACCTATAGGATCCCATTACTGTGCACATTGCTGCATTCCAGACCAGTTGAAGTTACTGTGTGAGCCTCAAAAGAATCCTCATGTATAACGTGTTGCAGTATTCCAAACAGGATATGACCAAGGCATGAATGACCGTGAATAGGGCCTCCCAGTTCAGATGAGGGCACAATTGGAGAACTAGAGTGCAAAGGCCACATTATCCATAGCTGCCACAGAATAAAGGTATTTTTCCCTAAGAATCTGAATACAAGGCAGTGGTTCCATTTGTTGATCCAGAAAGTCAAACCCAGCACTGATGCCTGCCCTCCAGCACATGATAAAAATAAACTTAGAGAAAATTAAAATTAGATTAAAATATCTGATATAAAGTAAAATGAATAGGAACCTTATGCATGTTTGTTGTTTGATGTCAGATCTAAAACGTACAAATGTGGCAAATCCTGGGCAGCCCATTGGTAGTCAGCTCCCTTATGAGTTTGATATTACGGGCATGGCATCAGATCAGTCTTCAGCGATTGGACAAAATACGTGAGCCGACATAGATTCACTTGGCCTTGAACACAGCAGCAAGTCAGCCAACATCTGTAGGCATCTATAGTTATGATTCATTCATTCTTTGAATTCTTATATCTTCGGTAGAAATATTTTAATGTTTGAATTTTTAATGGTTACTTAATTGTGGTTTTGTTGTGGGAAGCTGCCCTGTACAGTGGTGGGGGCAGGGTGGGGTCTAAATAAATAAGTGATTAGAATTCATACTGCTGCATCTTTTGGCAAGCAACCATAAAAATGGGCTAAAAAAGGGAGAGAAAGCTACCGTGAAAAAAAAAAAAGGAATATGACAATAAGAAGGAAGTATTTGTTTAGAAAATATTCATTTCCAGAAGGTGTCTACACAAATATAGTTCTGGAATTTAGCCCAGGCATTGAGAACTGAAAATTCCTACACTGAATCATGATGAGCCCCTATTCAATCCATTATAATATGATAGAGGTAGCTGCCACAAATTAATAATAACTTCATGATTATAATGTCTTTTTATCTCTGTGTCTCGTTTGTCCGTATGGCTTCTCCAAATCCTATCTATCTGCCTCTCGATGGAGAAATTAAAATATGATGTATGTTTCTTAAGGCGGGACATTTCAATTTGTGTTCATTTATTTTATTTCATGAAGGTTAAAATTAAGCAAACAAGCACCGCTCTTGTAATTTTCCTTTATTAAAAAAAAAAAGAGGGGGGGAGGAGAAAGATGGGCAGAGAATCAGAAACGGTATTCAAGTGATGATACCCAGTAATTTGTTCATTTTTCTGTCAGTGTAATTTACAAGACAGCGACAGATAAACATGGCTATACAAGATTCATTTACGGTGACACAATGGCAGATACACAGAGCAGAACCCTGCCCGTGAGATAAAGTGGACTGAGTGACTTATGCAGTAATTAGGGGATAATTGTCATTAACCTCGCAAACAGTAGTTTACCCATATTGTTTAAAAGGCTCCAGGATGCATAATGACAAGGTAATCTGTCAAAGCGCTAGGGGGAAATATTAATAAGATTTGTGCAGGTCTGGATAGAAAATATGCAGAAAGCGGCCACATTAAGCTAATTGGTGGATGAATATACACTTGTAAAAGTGCTTCTAATGGCACGTTTGCTGCTCTCCAAATGACTACTGTTAATGTGGAGAAGTGGGCTGCCGACAAAGTCAGGACTTCAGGGACAAGAGGGTATTAAGTCATCCAGGCACGGTTGTTATTATCTAGCATGCCACAACATATTTCTTCCTCCATTTTCTTTCTCATTCCAAGGTCTGTAATACCTCAATGCATGATTCATATGATGTTAATACGTCCCTAATCTCTGCTTTTGTTTGTGTGTGATTTTTGTAACCTGCTCCTCTTCTTCTGCATCGTGCTTTTGTCCCGAGCATGAAGGTTTTGAGCTCCTGAAGACCTTTGTGTGTGTGTGTGTGTGTGTGTGTGTGTGTGTGTTTACATTTTTTAAAAGATTCAGTGACAAGAAAACTGCCAGAAAACTTCTGAAAGGCAGAATATCCTGTGTATTGGAACTTTCTTTCTCCTGTGGAAGAGTTCAAGTTATGTAGCAGTGTTTCTGCTGAAACTTTGCCAATAATAAAGCCTTTCATGGTATTGGACCTGGGTACTTGAGAGACCGCCTGCTGCCAATTACCTCCACCAGACCGATTAGATCCCACAGAGTAGGCCTCCTCCAAATTCCATCCGCCGGCCAGTGTCGACTGGCGACTACCCAGAGGAGGGCCTTCTCTGTGGCTGCTCCGACCCTCTGGAACGAACTCCCCGTGGAGATTCGCACCCTCACCACCCTCCAGGCCTTCCACAAAGCCCTTAAAACCTGGCTGTTCCGACAGGCCTGGGGCTAAACAATCATTGCCCCTATCTCGAATGGTATGATTGTTGCGCTTTTTTAAATTATGTATTGTTTTGTGTTGGTGTCAAACTGTCTGTATCCCCTTTCCCTTGCTCAACTTGTGAGCTGCCCTGAGTCCCCCTCGGGGAAAAGGGCGGCATACAAATGAAATAAATGAAATGAAATGAAATGAAATAATAGCTGTGTCCCAGTCTCCATATTATCCAGAGAGATAATAGCAGTTGCCCGGTCTCTATATTATCCAGAGTGATAATATAGAGAGTCCCAGTCTCTATATTATCCAGACTGAGGGTATAGAGTTTAAACTTCAAATGCATATGTCCCCAATTGGCTTCTCTAAAGGTCTGCCTAAATATTCAAGACATGATCAAAGCTCCCATTCTTGTTTCCAGAATTTAATATTGTGACTATGCAGATACTATAAAATACCCATTCACCTCTCACTAATGAACAAAAAGTAGCATGCGGTTCCCACAAATGAAATTTTTGATTATTGACTGGATAACTCCGAAATAGTATGGACTCCCTCTCAGGCAATGCCAGAACAGTGGTGGGATTCAAAATTTTTTTACTACCGGTTCTGTGGACATGGCTTGGTGGGCATGGCTTAGTGGGTGTGGCAGGAGAAGAATAGTGTTTGTTTGTTTTGTTTTATTAAACATTTATAGGCCGCCCTTTTCCCTAAGGGGACTCAGGGCGGCTTACAATAATAAGGGAGGGGAGTGCAGAACAAAACACAAAAAGAGAATGTGAGTAAAAATAATTAACGGTAAAAACACAACATTCATTCAGCATTCGGGAGGGGCGAGAGTAAAGTCTTATCCCCAGGCCTGACGGGATAGCCAGATCTTGAGGGCTGTGCGGAAGGCCTGGACGGTGGTGAGGGTGCGGATCTCCATGGGGAGATTGTTCCATAGCGTCGGAGCTGCAACTGAGAAGGCTCTCCTCCGCGTAGTCGCCAGTCGGCACTGACTGGCAGATGGAATTCGGAGGAGGCCTACCCTGTGCGATCTGATGGGACGCAGGGAGGTAATTGGCAGAAGGCGGTCTCTCAAATAGCCAGATCCACTACCATGGAGCGCTTTATGAATGGTAAGTAGGACCTTGAAGTGCACCCGGAGACCAACAGGTAGCCAGCGCAGCTCACGGAGGATCGGTGTTATGTAGGCGAACCGTGGTGCGCCCACAATCACTCGCGCGGCTGCGTTCTGGACTAGCTGTAGTCGCCGGATGCTCTTCAAGGGCAGCCCCATGTAGAGCACATTGCAGTATTCCAGCCTAGAGATCACAAGGGCTCGAGTGACTGTTGTGAGGGCCTCCCGGTTCAGGTAGGGCCGCAACTGGCGCACCAGGCGAACCTGGGCAAATGCCCCCCTGGTCACAGCTGACAAGTGATGGTCAAAACTCAGCTGTGGATCCAGGAGGACTCCCAAGTTGCGGACCCTGTCTGAGGGGTATAAATGTAAAATCTCCATTCCCTCCCCATTCCAGGGGAAGAATACTGCAAAATGCCCATTTCCTCCCAAGCAGTTGAGACTCGGGAGGCAGAGAATAGATGGGGACAGGGCCAGTAAGAAGTGGTATTTACCGGTTCTCCGAACTACTCAAAGTTTCTGCTACCGGTTCTCCAGAACTGGCCAGAACCTGCTGAATGCCACCTCTGGCCAAGCCAACAGTCTGATCATCCCCCTGACCTGACTTCCATGGAGAACCTCCTGTAGGTCTTCTCTGCCTCCTCACAGCAGCACTTATCATGCCTGTATAGAATACCATTGTTTAAACTGATACCACAATTGTTGTGGGCCAACTTTGGAATGCCTTTGTGTGGTAAGGATGATTGATTGTATGGTTGATAATTTTTGAGTTTTGGTAAATAAGATAAAGAGCGAAAAATGAAGAAAATGGAAAAATAGGATGATTCTTTTTGAAGATGGAGGTTTGACTGGCTGCATTAAAATGAAGCAAGATCAACTTGATTTGGAAAATAAATATTATGTATATTTTCCATAGAAAAAATCCCGTAACAGATTTGTTGCTTTAAAAAGCCGTATGATGTATCAATAGAAATAATAGAGTCCCTTGAGATCCATACTGCAGAGTATTCTGTAACAAAGGAAATATTTTACAAAAAGCCAACCAGAGTATTTTTTAAAATTGCACAGAATATTTTAAACTTCTCTTTTTGAATCCTTGTTACATAAGCTACAGTAGCAAATCCTGGTTTGACAATGGGAATTGTATGAATTAGGATTATTTTTAATCAATTCTCACCGGGAAATGTGTGTGTTTCCTTGCAAACTCATTTGCTCTGTTAATATGAGTTTTCCCCCTCCAACTAAGTGAGAAACTGCATGTGTGTGCCACTATGCTATTTCTGGAAATCTTAATGCTTAAGCAAAAATAAAATGTTCTATATATCTACAGAATATAGTTTGTGTGCTGATCTATTATGCAATGCCTAAACATTTACTTACTTCATTACATGGGAAGTTTCTGCAGTTACTTTGTAATGCAAATTAACACCATAACTGAGCCTTCAAGTTTTGCTCTATTTTCCATATCAATTTGGCCTGCAGTCAGCGTATCATCTGAACTCTTGATAGAATCAGCATCTATGTAGATTCTTATTGAAAAGTAATCGAAGTTGAGAAAAAAATAATTTGAATTCCTCCATAGAACTCAATTCTATTTTTTTACAATTGTATTCTTAAACTTAAACAGTGTATGAAGATTTTTGGGCAAGAGTTAAAAGAGGATAATTTAGAATGTTTTAAAATTGTATGAATCTAAGAACAAGATCATTTATTTATTTGTATCCTGGCTTCATATGTTAATAAAAAGCTCAGGTTAGCAACAGAAGGGGTATTCAGCCAGTTCTGACAGCTTCTGTAGAACCGGTAGCGGAAATTTGGAGAATGGGGAGGGAATGGGGATTCTGAAGTATCCTTCCCCTGCCATGCCCACAGAACCGGTAGTAAAAAATGTTGAATCCCACCATTGGTTAGCAAGCATTATTAATCTAAGAACAAGATCTAAGAAAAGGAATCTGAGAATAAGAGAAACTTTTGTACTGGGATAAACAAAAGGAAGAATTTGGCCTGTTATGTTTTGCAAAAAGGATTATATTTTTTCCTAAATTGAATCAAAAGGAACCATTCTAGTAGATCCCAAAACACTCTTATTTTTTTTTGTCTGTCAATGTTTTCATTAAAACAATTTTCCGTTGTTTTTTTTTTACAGTATACCAAGATGGAGTTTCTCTGTTTTTGCCATTATGAACTGAACAACTATATTGTTTTTACTTCTTTCAGTTCTTTCACTAAATAATAACTGTAAAAATATCTTGGAACCATAACTGAATTTTTCTATATCCATACTATTAATCTCTTTTTTTGACTTTATACACTCTTAAAGGACCATCATACTTACATAAAGATGTCCAGTGGTTTTCTGCACTTCCAATATTCGTATGTACCTTCCTCAGAAGTTTCAGTACCATTTATGAATAATTTCAAAGCAATTTCTTGGATTTTTGCTGTTATTTATCATAATGTGGAGTTCTTCCAAAATGTAGTCCATTATGTCAGGGATGAGTCTTAACTCTGATTTCCATACAAAGATGTTGATCCCTCTCCAGCAACTTCTTCTTAGACCCTTAGAGGACTTTGAAGATTCTAACATGAGATTTGCAAAAGCTGTTAATGATGTTACTGTACAGTTATATTTTTCAATAAAAAGACTCATTTCACTCATTTGTAAACAATTCAGCCAATTCCTGCTTTAAAATTCTTCTTTCTTGATTATTTATTAAATAGTCCCTTAATCTAAAAAGGCTTTGCCATCTGCATACCTTACTAGATTAGCCTGCTAAATTGTTTGAGAAACACCCGCAATTTACGATTTAGTTACAGAGACTCTGTCCCAGTAAAGATATCCTGAAAGTCTGACCCAGTCATACCTAGCTGCCATTAGTGGTTCTGGCATGATCAAGAACCATGGTAGATCTAATGGAGAACTAATTTTATGAAACGTTGTTTCACCCTAATTGCTGCAGATCTTGTTGAAGCCTCAGAAAATCCAAATAAAATACTACCTTCCTCCCTTCCTCTTTCATTCTCTTTCTTTCTTTTAAAAAACTAGCATTTTTAGCAGAATAATAGAGTTGGAAGCACCTTAGAGGTCTTCTAATCCAACCTCCTGCTTAAGCAGGAAACACCGTGCCATTTGAGACAAGTGGCTGTCCAGACTCTTCTTAAAAGCTTCCAGTGATGGAGCACCCACAATTTCTGAAAGCAAGCTGTTTCATTGGTTAGTAATTGTTCTTACTGTTTGAGATTTCTTCTTAGTTCTAAATTGCTTAATTCTAGGCTCTAGGAAGTCTAAATCTCAGGAAATTTACTGTTAAAATCATGACTGTCAACTCATTTTAATTTAAAAAAATATTTTGTAGAAAGGACATACGCATAGAGTATAAGAAGCACCAAGATTTTGAAGAAGCATATTGGGAAAAAAAACATTGTTGCACTCTGCAGACCTCCCAAAAATGGCCCGTTTTTCATGAAAATGGCCCTGTTTTTTTTTAAAGGGCATGAATAGTCTTTAGGAGGCTTATAGAGTGCTCCTGGGTGGGGGACGAACAAAAAAACGGTCTGTTTTTGCTCATTTCTGCTCTCCCCAGCACCCAGGAGCACCCTGAAAGCCTCCTAAAGGCTATGCACAGCCATTTTGGTGATGGGGGTGGGGTTTCAGGAGGCAAAAAAATGCTGTATTCAGTATATAAGACACACCCAGATTTTCAGCCTCTTTTTTGAGGGAAAAAGGTGCATCTTATACTCCAAAAATACAGGTAGCACTATTTGCAGTGCTGCCTGTTGTTTTATTTTTGCACATTACTCATTTGTAGTTCTTTGGTATTTATCATGTATGTCTATATATAACAGTCAGCCATCATTTACTTAGTCCAAGAAATAAAGTTAGGACATATTATGCTGATGATTCATATTATACTAATAACGGTTCTAATTTGGATGAAGATAGTTTTTGCAGAGAGATCAATTACTAACACAATTAGGACATTGCTAAAAAATTGGCCTAGCCCTTCAAGAAGAATTAAGGGAATACATTTCCCTATTTCCCACTTGGTTAGTATGCTGCTAGTTGGCTTCTGAATGGGGGAAAATACACACAGAAAAGTAAAGTCTGCCTCTTAAAATTTACATAGACTGGCAGTGGCCAAATTATTCTCTTTGTTGTCCTATATTCTCCAACTTTCTTCTCTATGCCAGAACTTCATTTAAACAAGAGAGACACGTTCATTTCACTTTGTACATTTTCATATAATTTGTTGCAAATGCTTCACCTCATTATACCACAGTCCTTCAGGGCGAAGCATTCTGAATGTTGTAAAGAGAGTAATTATTATGGAGATTTAAGGTGGAGTGGAGCTTATGGAGCAGGAAAGATTCATATCAGAATGAGAATTACTGGAGACCTCTAGAGAAAATCCATATCCTGAAAGTAGTAGTATTAATTGGGGATCTGTATATTGTGCCTTTGGAAATTTTCACAAGACCGGTAGTTTTGTAGTTTGTTAGAAAGACTGTGTATTGAGGGGGTTGTTGAAATAATGAGATTTAAAATCCGACTCCTAGAAATCTGTGATCATTTAATAGCTGTGGTACATTTTTTTCTTTGTGTTGTATTCTTTTTTACTTAGACGAACTAATCTTGTTTACTTTGCTATGTCATCTAGCTTTCATCTCCTTTTTTGGATCTTCCTAGATTTTTTTTTATATATACTCTGAATCAAACTTTGCTGCAGTTTAAATGTTGGCAATCTTTCCTCCTATGTTTGAACTGAAACTTCAGTCTATGCTGCTGCTTTTATAATATACAGTTAGGGGAAATAAAATACATTACATGAAGGAAAGATGTACTGAAGGACAAACAGATAGCAGTATTATTCCCAAACATGGAAATACTATCAGACCAACCAAGATTTGTGGCCGGTCGTACTATGAGAGTCACTCTGAAACTTTATTGAAATAGCCTACCAGTAGAATAAATATACATGGTCTCAAATTAATTCCTGGTATCTCTAGGAATTTATTTTTCTATGGAGCTGAGATGGACCAGTGGTCAGATTTAGTGCAAATAGCTAATCACTTCCAATTGTTACTTTTTCTCACTTTCTTGCTATTGTAAACCCAATCTGGTAGATTCAGTGGCTCCTGGGTGTCACTGGCATACAGGTAATCTTCAATTTACAACCACAATTGAGCCCAACATTTCTGTTAAGTAAGATATTTGATGAATGAGTTTTGCTCCATTTTATTATTTTTAGATTTTGCTAATCTATTATGCAATGCCTAAACTTTTACTTACTTCATTACATGGGAAGTTTTTGCAATTACTTTGTAATGCAAATTCAGTGTGGAACCTAACACCTTAAGTGAGTCTTCAGGTTTTGCTCTATTTTCCTGCAGGACAGTTTGGCCTGCAGTCAGCATATCACCTGAACCCTTGATGGAATCAGCATCTATGTAGATCCTTATCAGAAAGTAATTGAAGTTGAGAAAAAAAATAATCTGAATTCAGCTATAGAACTCAATTCTATTTTTCTAAAATTGTATTCTTATTAAACTTAAGCAGTGCATGAGGATTTTTGGGCAGGCCATTAGAAAAGAACATTTTAGAGGTTTTTTAAAACTTTATTAATCTAAGAACAAGATATTTTATTTATTTGCATCATTTTTTATTATTTACTTTTTACAAATAACCCATTATTTTTACAAATAACCCACGTCTGCAAACATTATTAATGTAAGAACAAGAATCTAAGAATAACAGCAACTTTTGTACTTAGATAAACAAAAGGAGGAAGTTGTCCAATTTTACAACAGTTCTTGCCACCGTTGTTAAGTGAATCACTGCAGTTGATAAGATAGTAACAGGGTTGTTAAATGAATCTGGCGTTCCCATTGATTGTGCTTGTCAAAAGTTTGCAAAAGGTGACCATAGGACATAGCGTGGGTCCTAACCAATTGACAAATATCTGAATTTTGATCAGATAAAAGTCACAAGTGTGAAAAATGGTCATAAGTCAGTTTTTCCAGTCCCGTTGTAACTTTGAACTATCATTAAATGAACTGTTGTAAGTCAAGGACTACCTGCAATTGTCAGTATTTAGTATAGTAATTCTATTCCTTGCAACATGCAATAGTTTAACACTGTGAACTCATATGCACTGATCAACCCTACCCATACATCATGGCTATGAAAATGAGGTATATCAGAATAATTTCAAACAATATATCATTTTATCTGTCCATAAGGCAACAACATAAAATGTTGGCCTATGTCAAAAAATAATTTAGCTTAACAGTATCTTTAGAAATATATAGTGGGGTGACTATGGATTCAATACATTGATCTAACATGTAGCTCTAGATAGTTCTACATTTTCAGCAAATTATTCTGTGAAAGTTAGCTCAATAGTGCATTATGCATACACTATGCAAAATTAATTCTAGACAACATTGTGTATATATCACATACACAGTACATTCTCATTATTAAATTATTGCAGTATCCAAAATTGTAACTATATACAAATAATGAAATAAATATTGTTCAAATGCTTCTTGCAAATTATCACAGTAATAATAGAAAATATTATTTCTCTGCTCCCTATTTTTTTTAGGGCTCCTTAAAATATTTTTTGATTAATTTAAATTTTTGCATAATTATCTTTTAATGAATTCACAATATGGCTACATGGATATATACATGGCTTTAAGTAGC
The DNA here is from genome assembly GCF_051295495.1 of Thamnophis sirtalis. Taxonomy (NCBI): domain Eukaryota; kingdom Metazoa; phylum Chordata; class Lepidosauria; order Squamata; family Natricidae; genus Thamnophis; species Thamnophis sirtalis. The sequence continues at coordinate 78,971,322 of NW_028261385.1, read as the reverse complement.
TATGTCAAAAAGCAAATTAGGGAAAGGTTAGCAGATCTGCAATATTGATATATAATAATTAACAATATATAGAATGTGTAATATAGTCTCATTTCAGGATAATAAAAAAATCTAGGCTTTTTTTTTAGAATAAAAGAAATAACATTTGTTGAAAATGTGTTTGTCTCTTAAATAAGATATAAATTTGTTCGTGTTGTATTCAAAACTTTATTTATGAAGCAGAAGCCCTCAGGAAATCATATCTCCTATATTTTCATCCCAGTCCATGGATATTCCCTCTCTAAATTAAAGTGCTGAAAATTACACTGAATCCTGGGGTGAAAGGTCAACATTTCTAACCCTATTTGTATCATCTCTGATAATAATCAACCTGTGATATCTTTCATTCTTAGGTGACCTACATGTTAGGACACTTTACGTCCTGACATCTCTCATCCTCACCTTTAGGTCAGATAAAACCAGAAGATATGTGCAGGATGATTAACTATGACATTATTTCACTGACCCAATAAGAAATTGTCTCTGTCTCTCTGTCTCTGTCTCTCTCTGTCTCTCTGTCTCTGTCTCTGTCTCTCTCTCTCTCTCTCTCTCTCTCTCTCCCTCCCTCCCTCCCTCCCTCCCTCCCTCCCTGCCTCTGTCCATCCCTCCCCCTCCCTCCCTCTCTGATGTGTATGTGTGGATATATATTTTATTTATGCTGTTATAGAAAAAGAAATAATACATGGATGAAAGAATCACAAAGCTATACATTGTGAAGATGTTGATCTTGGTTGAATTAGATGTTTCTTTCTAAAATTGGAAGACAGCACAATTCTATTGTGTAGAAATGGAGCAACTAGTGTGTCACTTTAGTTGGCCGAGAAGCAGAACAACCGAGAGTTGCACACAGATCTTATGGACTTTCTCAGCATGGATACTCCATGAATTTCCTGTCTGCACTGTCCCAAGAGGTTTATCTATTCAGTCATGAGTTGGCTGAAATAATATAAATTGGAATCTTTTGTAATGAAAAAAGTAAATGTTGATAAAATTTAATGGCATCGGGGAAAGTCATGAGAGAAGCCAAAACGAGTTACACGGAAGACATGATATGAGCCTCCAGCTGAGTATTACAATACCCCGAGGAATCCACAGCTAGTTTGTAACAAACTCCAAAGGGATCCTTGTCTTGGTTCCTTATAACTTTAATCTTAAAATATTCCTATTCCTTCTTATCTACTTCTAAATTGTAATGCATTACTAATTTTCATTCAGTTAGCATTATGTGAACATTGCTTTGATTATAATACAGCACATATGTACAGTATTATATAAAACATACATGTTCTGACCTAGTTTTCTGCAATGTAATAGGAACAAAAAAAGGTTACAACTGAGGAAAAGTACTGGAAAAGTCACCACCTTATCGAAAAGTGGCAGGTCTAATTGTTTTTTTCAACTAATTATTGCTTTTAAAGAGCTGTTGCATGTTTGATTTGGAGAATTATTAAATAGCAATAGCATGGATTTACTTGGTTGATTAAAAAAACAATATCTGGTTTAAGTATTTGTTGAGTATCTATTTATTGACCAATATCCCTTTTAGAAATATGATCAATTTATTTTTATAGCATTGTGGTTTCTTTGAAGCAAGTGCAGCATTTTAATGTTTCCAGGTAAACAATTAAAATGTAAAATTTTGAGGAAAAATCTGAATTGCTGGAAAGTGCAGGCTAACTGTCCTCTGAACATGCACACTTCATAAGGAGCTCCACAATCTTGAAATAGCAATGTTCAGCAAGGGGATAGCTAAGCCCTTGCTCCTATTTATATTTGAACTAAAGTGAAATTCACTCTATCACATCCATAGCAAATCATCATCTTCTTCTTCTTCTCCTCCTCCTCTTTCTCCTCCTCCTTCCTCCCCCCTACAAACTTGCAATTTGGCACGTATGTTCCTCTTGGCTTCTAGGTGCCCTGTAATAAAGAATTTTTTGAAATGACCACCGAAGCATTAGTATTTCGTCTATTATTATTAACCCACTCTGATGCTAACTCCTTAGGCGTGGCCAGTGCGTGATTCATCCGATCTGCTGGCTGGGAATTTGGAGAGGAGCCTGAGGGAGAGAAGGTGATAACATAGGTGGGGCAAACCTGAGGGAGAGAAGGGGATAGGATACGGGAGGTTTCTGTGGGGCCAGGCTGAGGGAGAGAAGGGGATAGGATAGGTGGGACTTTTGTGAGGCAAGCCTGGGGGAGAAAAGGGATAGGTTAGTGGAGATTTCTGTGGGGCCAGGCTGAAGGAGAGAAGGGGATAGGATATGGGAGGTTTCTGTGGGTCAAGCCTGAGGGAAAGAAGGGGATAGGATAGGGAAGATTTCTGTGGGTCAAGCCTGAGGAAGAGAAAGGGAGAGGAGAGGTTGATGGTAACTACTCATTAATTTTCAAGCTATAAATGTTGATTTATCAAGCCCTATCACAGGTATTCAATTAGTATAGGTACAAACATACAAAATGCTTCTGAGTATAACATCCTCATTTAGCTCTCTGAGCTACTAGGAATCAACAGAGTTGCCTTCCTTGATGTACTTCTACTATATATTTTATTGTACAGGTAGTACTCAACTTACAACCACAAGTGAGCACAGCCTTTCTGTGGCTAAACAAGACGATTGTTAAGTGAGCTGTGCCGCATTTTATGATCATTTTTGACACAATTTTTAAGTGAATCATGCAGTTGTTAAGTGAATCTGGCTTCTCCTGTTGACTTTGCTTGTAGGAAGCCAGTTGGTGATCATGTGGCCCCAGGCCACTGCAACTGTCATAAGTACGTTCTGATTGCCAAGTACCTGAATTTTTATCATGTGACCATGGGGATGCTGCAACAGACATAAGTGTGAAAACTGGTCATAAAACACTTTTTTCAACATTGCAACTTCAAATGGTCATTAAATGAATGGTGTGTAAGTCAATCAATGCATGTAATGATTTCATAATTTTGTATTGTCGGCTTGAAGAAATGAAACACACTCTACTGTATATATATATCATTTGATAATATTCCACTCACTTGTTTTGTATAGTTTAATAGAGAGTGGAGAGTATACTTTAATAGAGAGTTATGAATCTTTCTATATTTTGCAGGGGGGGAGGAGTCTACTTAGAGATCAAAACAACGGACAAGGAGATTGAGCTACACATGCTTATCTGTATGAATCACCAACTTTTGACTGCTTCTTGCTCAGGAAAAGGGTTTGCCAGCAAAATTATAAAAGTTGGCAATATGGCTGGCATGAACTTAACTAGAAAAATTGCCCAAGAAACAATATATTTATTATCTAAACAGTCTTTCGCTTTCACACATGCATGCTGTTAAGGAGGATGGTCTGATATTACAGTGCAGAATTTTTAAGTTCTACCTTGAGGCAAATCTCATACTTACTAGCAAAAATGAAAGTGTGAAATGCTTTTTAATGTATATTTAACAACAGATAGTCTGGTGATTACTGATGTGTATTCTCCCTGGACTTTTCCTTTGCTATCAAAAGGTAATATTAAAACACATTTTTACACATTTATGATATCCGCAGTGATCAGATGTTTACTTTTTAAAATGCTTGCTACTTTTATTTATTAAAAGTGGTGAAAAGTCATCATGTTTTGACTCTAACCAAATTTAGTTTATACAGGAGCAGCGATTCCATGAATCAAAACAGTAAATTCTGCTTTTTATTATAAAATTAAATGTTAAATCTTCCTTGAAAAGAATAAAAAATATATTAAAGTTTCCTCAATATTTTATGTTGTTTTTTAAAATTTCCATCTCAATTATAATGTCTAGGTATAGGTTATATTTATTAATTTGCTTAAAAAACAAACCTTACAAATTGCATATCAAAGACATAAACTGCATGTCGCTAAATGCATATTTCAAATATTTCATGTAGTGACACCGTTTAACAAGGATTGAAGGTACAGTCCGCGAAATTTTGATTCAATGCATAGTGAGAGATTATCTTCTCTTATTAATGAATGTTAATTGTATGGTATATAAGCATTTATTGTTAAAAAAGATCTCTTAGTTTAGCTCACAAGAGATATTATTGACAGTAGCTCAGTGCAGAGGTTTACACCAATGTTTGTTCTGACATGATTAAACCACTATGTTTCTTTCCCTGCAATTATTATGTTTTCTTGGTAGCAAAGTTTGCTTTCAACAAAGTGTTTGCATGTAGTATTCAGAGCTTAGTGTTTGATGAGCAGTCAGAACAGCACTTTCAATCGAAATCGATAATTATGCAGAATCAATAAGGTTTTCTTCTTTTGTGTTTGTCTTTGTTGTTTCTTTGATATGGCCTCTAGGATGCTGCAGGCAAAGTGCTGGACCGCTGGGCCATCATGTCCAGGGAAGAAGAGATTATTACCCTTCAGCAGTTTTTGAGGTTTGGAGAAACCAAATCCATCGTGGAGCTGATGGCAATTCAAGAAAAAGAAGGGCAAGCCGTTGCTGTTCCATCTTCAAAGACAGACTCAGACATACGGACTTTTATTGAAAGCAATAATCGAACCAGGAGCCCAAGTCTCCTTGCTCACTTGGAGAACAGCAACCCTTCCAGCATTCATCATTTCGAAAACATCCCAAACAGCCTAGCATTCCTGCTACCATTTCAATACATAAATCCAGTCTCCGCTCCACTACTGGGCTTGCCGCCGAATGGGCTCCTGCTGGAACAGCCAACGCTGAGACTGCGTGAGCCAAACCTTTCAACTCAGAATGAATTTAATGAAAGCAGTGAATCTGATGTTTCCCCAGCCCCTTTCAAGAACGAGCAGACCTCCAGCAGGAATGCCTTGACCAGCATCACCAACGTAGAGCCCAAAAGCGAGCCAACTTCCGTTTCCCCTGTTCAGACTTCGACCCCTGTCAGTGATTTATCCAAACCCGAACATACAAAGAGCTCTTTCAGGATTCACAGAATGCGAAGGATGGGCTCAGCCTCACGGAAAGGAAGGGTCTTTTGCAACGCGTGCGGGAAAACCTTTTATGACAAGGGAACCCTGAAAATCCACTACAATGCAGTCCACCTTAAGATCAAACATCGATGTACAATCGAAGGTTGCAACATGGTCTTCAGCTCCCTTAGAAGTCGCAACCGCCACAGTGCTAACCCCAATCCACGACTTCATATGCCCATGTTAAGAAATAATCGAGACAAGGATCTCATCCGTGCTACATCCGGTGCTGCCACTCCTGTTATAGCAAGTACAAAATCAAATCTAACATTAACGAGTCCGGGGCGACCACCTATGGGTTTTACCACTCCCCCCTTAGATCCTGTGTTACAAAATCCTCTTCCTAACCACCTCGTATTTCCTGCTTTAAAGACTGTACAGCCGGTTCCTCCTTTTTACAGAAGTTTACTTACGCCTGGGGAGATGGTGAGCCCTCCCACCTCATTACCGACTAGTCCATTGATGCCCATAACTGGTACAATGGAACAGTCTTCTCTTCCTTCAGAATCAACACTGCCTGCAGGCATCATGCCCCTCCAAGAAACAAGTGCTGACCTCGCCCCTAAGAAAAAGCCACGAAAGTCAAGCATGCCTGTCAAAATAGAGAAGGAAATCATTGACACAGCCGATGAGTTTGATTACGAAGATGATGAAATTAATGATAACAGAAGCATAACTCATGATGGTGGTCATGACAATCATTGCCATTCTCAGGATGAGATGAGCCCAGGGTTGTCTGTGAAGGACTTCTCAAAAAATGGGCAAAACAGGTGCATTTCAAGGACAGAGCTACGAAGGACAGATAGTATGACATCAGATGACCAAGAGCACGAGAGGGACTATGAAAATGAGTCTGAATCCTCAGAGCCAAAACTGTGTGAGGAATCCATGGAAGGGGATGAACACATGATCCATGAAAGAAGCAGCAAGTCTATGATGAACCATGAAAGACCGGATGAAAACCACAATGATGCTTCCCACCCAGGTGAAATTAAAGTCAAGGAAGAATTTACAGACCCTACATATGAGATGTTTTACATGAGCCAATATGGACTTTATAATGGAGGCAGTGCCAGCATGGCGGCTCTCCATGAAAGTTTCGCTTCATCATTCAGTTATAACAGCCCACAGAAATTCTCACCAGAAGCCGATTTGTGCTCGAGTCCAGATCCCAAGATCTGCTATGTGTGCAAGAAGAGTTTCAAGAGTTCCTACAGCGTGAAACTCCATTATAGGAATGTTCACTTAAAAGAGATGCATGTCTGCACAGTGGCTGGCTGCAATGCTGCTTTCCCCTCCCGAAGAAGCAGAGACAGGTCAGTAAATATTGAATTTATTAACTGATTTTATGGGGTTGTCTTTTTTTTTAAGCCAAAGCCGAAGAAAGCCAAACATAGGCTTTATACTGAATATATTTAAATGATATAGACAGAATATTCCTTTAATATAAGACTAGGTAAGCAACCTGGTAGCCTCTAAAACAACTATAGGATTCCACGTTTCCTTTCCTCAAACCAAGAAATCTTTTGTTAGTTTTATTTCTTGCTTTTCTTGATCTCTAGATCTCTATGCAAACACTGAACCATCATATTATATAATGAAATAGAAGTGCAAATATAATAGGACTGTATGTCCTATACTGCTTTTCTGTGTATCTTAATTAACTGTTATTTCCATTTGTAAACAAAGCTCCCATTTCTCAGGGTGATTATGTCTATATCCCATATAGACCATTCATGCGTGGGAGAATGTAAATATGTTGGATCGATGAAGAGACAGTAGACAGAAATGCATACATATTCCTGGGTACACAGATAGGACTGTTAAATTCATTTTTTCTTTACTCAAGTATTTGAAAGTTGCTATTTCAATTTTGAACAGTGGCATGAGAACTCTTAAAACCTAAGCCAAAACAAGTGGTGACCACTGATGATAGATTTTAGCATTTCATGAGGGCACCTGTGAAGTATCCTATTAATAATCAACATGCATGATAATGATGATGAAATGCAGGCTTGTAGATTTGGACAAACCCCGTTAAATGAATGAAAGAAGCAATTTGATGTAGTCTTTTATTCATACAGGTGTGAATACAGTATACCCTGCAAGGTATGTAAATCCCAAATTCAGCTGAGCACTACATACACACATAAACAAAGAGGAACTCAGACATATTTTTAAAATTAATAAGGACCTTTTCTTCTGCAGGACATTTAGATGATATCACACAACAGTTATGCTACACCAAGTCTGAAATAGTTTAGTTTAAACAGAAGCAGCTGGCTCTAAATAGTTTAGTTCCTTTTTTATTCCAAAAAAGTAAGGTAAATGGAATTTGCCAAAGTGGGTCAGTGGCAGGCTAACACAGCTTTTCTATACTTATGGATTTAAACACACATAAATTTATACATACAGAAAATACGTAACACGTATCCATGCATACATATAAATATAACATTAAAAAAGCAATGCTTCTCAGAGTAAGTTAATTAATACTAGAGCATTATCAGTTGGTGTTCACACACTACCATTATGCCATAGAAGAAAAGGAAACTGCTTTATAATCTGTTGGACCGCAATCAGTTCCTATGTCTTGCTAAGTGAAATTGGTTTAAATTATTTAGTGGTAACTGATAATAAAAAATGTGTTTCTGATCTTCCCTCACCACATTTCAGCTACAGTTTTCTTTTTCACTCACATTATGCTTTTCAGGGAATTCCCACACTTCTTACAGTTTAATCCTAGTTTCTTTTAATTAGCTTTGGCTAGTCTGCATGTTGTTCTATCTTGTAAGGCCAGAGGGAGAGAAAGGAAGGAGATAGACTGAACAGGTGGAGCTGAAGTACGGTCTGCCACCACCCTCCAGCTTTCAACAATGGATGAGCAAAAAAGAAAAAAATCTTTAATTCATTGGGCAGTTATTTGCATGGCGCCCTTGACCCACATCCCAAAACAACAGAATTCTTACAGTGCATAAATTGGACATCCCTCATTATAGGTGATTATCTGAACTGTAGCAAGCTACATTTACAATTGTTTAATGTTTAAAAGTAATAGCAAAATGTTAAAAATGGCCAGGATTCAAAAAAAAAGAAAAGAAACCTATGAAATGGATTCCTGATTAGACTGTTCCAGTGGGAAATAGCTTGCTGTTTTTGGGAAAGTAGTGTATATGTATGTTTTAAAGGGCCAGGAGTTTGCAAAGAATTGTGAAGTGAACATGAAAAATAAGTGTTTGTTTAAAAGTTAATCCTTTCAGTATACTAAGACCCCTCGGGTGAAGTAAAGCCAGTTTTCCTGATCTGTCTTTACTTGGAAATAAATTCCAATAGATTCAGTGAGATGTATTCGTTAGCTATGTAAAGGCATAGTTAACACTATGATGTTTCTTTCTCTGAAGCCAATACAATATTCCAAAATACAAAATTTTATTTTTCTCTCAGTCACAGTACATAGATATAGGCTGTTGCTTCCATTCTAACAGATGGTCTGGATTTCTAAAATTATAGTGATAAGTGAACTTCAGACACGTAAACTATGTTATGCACTAAGAAGTAAAAAATAATGCTATTTTTTAAATAATAAAAGATTTATAAGATTTTCACAACATAAAAAGTGACAATATAAATTTAAAAAATCTAGTCAGTTTAACAAAAAACACTGGTAGCTTTTGCATACATTTAAGAAATAAATTATAAGTACACTTGTTTTTAATGTATTGTTTCACAGCTTTGATGTTAACCATAATTGGGAGGTAACTGGAACAAAAAAGAGAATATGATGAAGGAAAGTTACTTTGGAATTTAGTGGTGATCTTACACTTGATTGCAACATAATGCATTTTGAAAATTCTAACCTAAGAATATATAAATGCATTTGAGATTAAGAATTAATGTTTCATTATTAATTCTTAAATTCAACTTGTTATTGAATCTAAATGGGCCTTGAAGTATTATTTAGCTTTAATGACCTTTTCTATGAGGTAAGATTTGTTTTCTTAACTTTCTGAGAAAATCTTATGACCTGTCTGGTCTTTTAGCAAACAAAGAAAGCTTTGAACATACAGTGTCTTACTTCATTACCAAATAAGTAGAGGAATAATAATTGAAAGGGAGTGAACTTAAATGATCTTAACAGGCGTTAGAAACCAGTTGAAACCATTCTAGCATATTGTAGAAGAAGTGTGACACTTCTAATGTAATTTATACAGAGGAATATCAAATCTTCAGTCTAAGATACTATTTACTGTACTTACTGTACATTAAATCCAACATACTATACTACTACTATTCTGTTACCGGCAATTGCACCTTTTTTCAATGGTGCATAACCATATTTATGAAAATATAATGTAATCTTTCAACAAATAAAGCCTTATAATAAAAAGAGGACAGTTATCACAAAGAATAAGCTTGTGGCCATGCAGAGTTATTTTTTAAATAACATGCATTAAAAATGATAAAAAGAGACTTAAATGTTAAGCACTGATTATTCTTTTTGCACTAAAATCTTATTTATTCTTCAAGGCATACGGCCTCTCCTATTCAGTATGCTTTAACAGCTATGGATCTGAACCTTCAGAATGGCGTTTGATAACTGGCTTTAACTCTAGCCATTCTTGTTTACCCACTTGTCATGCGGATAACATGATTTTCGTTATGACCCCAAGGGCTCCTTAATAGAAACACAGGGCCTCACTTAAATTGGCGTATTCCAAGGAAATCTTGAACTTCAACTTCAGAGAAGCCTTGGATAAGAAAAGGCTAGGCTATATAGTTTGTCAGTGGCCTATTTGAGATTAGGATAGCCATAGACCTTGCAACTGTTTAGAGCTAGATGCCCACGAGGGGCTTCTCAGATATTTAAATGTTGAAGAAACGTTCATCTTTCACATTGATCGTTCTGAAAAGTGCCAATAATTTAATATCCATTTCCTATTGCTATCAGCAATTGGCAGTGCAAGTCTTCCTTGTTACTCACGTCTAGGTCACGACTTCTGTACAGTCAGACAGGTTACTTCACGTTTTCAGTTCCCGGATTCCTGTAAAATAAATACATCTGCACTACCACGGTTAACTGCTTCAAGTTACAAAGGAAGGAACTTGATGCATTGCCTCTCTCTGAGCAAAGGATGCTAATTGTTAACATTTCTCTTTAAATTTTCACAGAACAAAAAGCATGTGTGTTTGTCTGCAAGGTGGGAAAGGTGATTCAGCCCCCTGAATAAATTTAAAAACAAAATAATATTTGCTCAGGGTGACTTATAAATAAATATGAGGCAACTATTGGTGCCAAGTGTGATTCTGCCATTAGGTTGCTAGTTAAATCAGTCCAGATTTAAACTTGTAAACTCCTTGATTTGTATGGAGAAAGACATCTGGATTGGGTTTATTAAAATCTGCTGATGTTTCACGAACTAAATTTGTGTGGATATAGGCCCCTGGGTAGTTAGATCAAGAAAGCGGAAGCATGCGACTTGCTTATCTAGTTACCTGACTTCCAGCCCTGTACAGGTGTGCTTGAATAAATTAACATTAAATACGTCCGACGAGCCACTGCATACATTATCAACAAAGGTGAAGATGTGAACAAATACTACCTACCTCCTGTTATCATCTCTTAAACACCACAGCAGCCATCCCCCCTCCTTTTCCAATCATCCCGCTAGCTTTTGAAACTCAGAAAGTTAACTTTTGAAAACTGCTTTCTGAACAAATCTGTGAGATTTTTGAGGAGCCCATCAATACTTCTGGAAAGGAGGTGCTTGAAAGTAAGGTGGTGGTGACTTTAAAGGCATGTGCAATTAACTGTGACTTAATAGGAGAAAATATAGCACTTGAAGGTGTTAGCTGCTTGCGTAACAAATTAATAAAATAATTTAGAAGTTCCTCTTTTCTTTTTTGAAAACTCTACATCTTCAGGCACACTTTCAGTTGTGCTATAGCTTGAAGCCATTTCACTGGCGAGTCGGGACTGCTCGGCAAGGCGAGGAATTTGTTTCTTGCCTTGCCAAATCAACCCTGCAATCAGGCAGCATCTTCTGTTCATAATATCTTCTTTCTGTGATTAGTTAATTTTCTAACTTCATAAGAAAAGGAATCAGAAATAAATAATGGCTGTCTTTGCATCTTTTTTTTTCTTTCCCCTGCTGCATTCCTCTTCTTCCATGAACAGTTTGATCTGAAAGCAGCTAGGGAATTCTATTTTCTTAAAATTCTTGGCAAAATGGGATAGCATTATCTGAGATCCTCGGTGACTGATAAATGAATTGCAGAATTCTTCATACACTGCTCCAAGTGAATGCCTTTTCTTAACTGGATGAAGGCATATATAGTTCACTATAATCACATAGATTTTCTTCTAAATCTCTCTTAGTGATGTAGCAAGCCATTTGCAAACAGTTTGCAGATATAGTTGAAAAGTATAATATAAAATATAGAAGTCATTGCTAATGTTAGTAGTGGCAGAATTCGAAGCCTTCCTGAAAAACTAGGGTGAAGTGGGACCAAGCTTTTTAAGATGTATAAAATTCAATCTTCTTCTTAGAAAGGGTAAGCAGAGAAATAATGAAGTTGGTTGAACAATGAAGTGGATTGTTCAGTATTTGTTTGCAGTGTTAAAACAATGTCTAAGTTGACAACTAGAAGCTATTTGACTGAAACCAGACATTTTTTAAACAATGCCATCCTGTCATATAAGTTGATATTGCAGGAAATTTAAACTAAATTATAATGTTAATTGCATTTCTCGGAGAGTTGGGGGTGCTTTCCTTGAAACTTAATGAAGACCATGCATACTGATGCAGAAGAAGATAATAGAATAGAATTAGAATAGGAGAATTTTTGTTTCAAAAGGTGAGTTTGGGCTGTAGGGGATTGGAACTAAACATATATTATGTTATAAAGATTAGGATGATCGGCAGAAGTGAGAGATTGATTAAAAGCACTCCTTAAACAAAGCCATAGATGAAGGACATTTTAATCAAAGTCCTATATTCCAAACTCTTCTTTCAGATCAGAATTACTCATTGGATTTTCAGAGGTCCATAATATGACACCACCACCCAAAAAATGGTCTGGAAAAAAAGTCTTCCCTTGATGTTGAGCTCAAAGCCATACCACTCTTACATCTTTTATTTCTGCAAGTCTGTTTCACTCCCCCCCCCCGCCCGCCAATAATAGCTGTTAAGACCTCCTATTAAAAACTTAAAATTTACATAGCATTTTACAGTTTACTGAAGTATCCCATTGCTTTTATTGCTCTATAAATGAGCCGTTATTAGACAATATTACAATTTCAACTAAATATCAATGGCTAGTAAAAATATAAGTCCTAAGCTGGAGGTTTGGGAGGCATATCCCTTTAATGAGATTTGAAAGGAGCTGATCCTTTTCTAGGTTCAGAAATTTTCAGATAGATATTCTAAGATCAGCATTATTGAGAAGATGTTTTCTTGAATAAAGGAGAATTTAGCTGTCTAATGTATATTTTCCCTTAAAAGGTAAACTCTTACATGAACAGAAAAGCTTTACCCCACAAAAACTTTTTATTTGCCCTAAGTAGTATGTTACAAATATATAAACCATAGGCTTAATTTGAAAAAAAAAAAAAAAAAAGCAATTTTTCTCTGTAAAATTGAAATAAGGTCAGGGTGGGATTCACTTGAACAACATTTTCCACTGGTAGCTATTTGTTTTTATAAAGTTTTTCCAATTTTTGTTTTTGTTGACAACTTTGTTTTCCAATTTTCATATCAAAAATGAATTTCAAATTATGAAATCATGATAGATTCCAAAAGTGTTGACTTGTAGGTTATGAAGTTCCTTTACTTTTTTTTGAAATCCTTGCCAGAATACTTCTTTCTTTTTTATTCATTGTTTCATCTCAATCATTTTGTCCCATAATTAAACTTGACATCAAAAAACATACTTAAAAAAAGATAGTCAAGTTGTATGTCTGTACATCTCAAGGACTGTTTTTATACAGGTTTCTGCCTGCAGTCCTTGAAATGTCTTTTTAAAGATTGCGCACTAGAAGAATCACATGATTAGTTGCACAGACATTTTAGAAGTTGGTGAGAATCCATGCGCACCGTGAGTTTCAAGATTTCTTAATAAAGGGTGTCCATCAGTGAATTCGGAAAGGAGTAGCTCTGCTGGAGAAACCTCAGAAGTTTGATAACCATATATAGAAAGAGCACTTATTCGACAGGCTTTTTAGCCTATACAGTCACAAAGGGGGCACAGCAGGGTCACTTGGCTCACTAGTAATTGTGTTTTACAGACTTCTAAAGCAATTGGCTCAGTCAGTCCCAATTCAATAAAAGTGGAAAGCGAGAGCACTTTTGTTCTTTTCCTTCTCCTTTTTTTTTTTACTCGAAATTATTTCATTCAGCAGTCTGTCTTTTTTATTACCAGGACTTGACATTAGCACTCCAAGCTATATTAGCATCCATTTCAGCAGTTCAGTAATGGTATTAAAAAAACACTTAACTTCAACGGTGAATGGTTGTATGACAGTGCCATAAAAATCCACATTAAAAAAAAATCTTATGTATTTGTCTCTGAAATTTTTTTCCTACTTGTTTAACCACTTCAAAACTGTGTTGTCATTTATAAAGACTTTCCCTCTAAAGAAACCTGCTTGAATATTGTGAATTTTATGCCCCTGTTCCCCCCAAAGTCAGAAACCATTTAAAAAGTAAAACATGGGGACTGAAATATAAGTTGCGTAGGTGTTAAAGAAGAATAGGATGGCATTTATTTTGTCTCTTCTAAAGCATACACACACAAAATGCCTATTGAGTTCCAAAAGTAATTAAAAGAGAGGAAAACTGTAATGGCATGTAACAGAAACCAGGGGGGGAAATAATCATCTCCAAATATCTTGCATATTTGGGAGATTTTTGAACCTGGCATTCTCTTTTTATTTCTACCTGGAAGGAGACCTTAAGCATCTTGGCAGTCTTGACGCTTATAAATGACAAGATCAGGTTCTAAATTTTGATTAAACATTCTGTAATTAATCAATAGTAGATATGAAGCAGTTGTTGGGGTCCAGAGCTGTAAAAAGCTTGAGACATAAAACATTACAAAGTAATTAGAGTATGCTTCTTCACAAGAGAAAGGATTGCCTTCAATAAAGAGGTAAATGATAGCACCGTGTTTATTGTGGACGTAGGCAGCCAGTGCAATATGATAAACTGCAGGAGATACACATATCAGTAATCATCTGCATTATTAGTGTCATTAATCATAATTCTAAAAATATGACAGCAGCTGCCAACTTTTGACCAATTTTCGTTGTGCCTGTTGGCCATTATAACTTCACTAACAGACTGCAGAGCCCGTGTGTGTGGCAGTTTTGCATTGAGAATGGAAGGTTAATTATATTTCAACTGCTGATTCCTTCTCTCCTTGGAAAAGCCTTTGCACTTTGACAATCCCAAAAGCTCACTGCTGTTAAACCAGTGAAACTACTTTATTGAAATTTTCTTTGTTGGTCAGGAATGAGTAGATGTGATATAAGCATCAGTCTGGGACAGTTGCTTACAGTTCGTGCTTCAGAGTAGCCTCAGAACGAAAACTCAATTTTTATTTCCTCTTTACTTGGCCTCTGAGGCATAGGGTTTTTTAAAAACAAAACAAAGCAAAATTTCTCCAAATGTAATATCCAATAACAAGAGATGTATGGAGCAATCCCATCAAACGTTGGAAACCAAAACTGGCATAGATATATCTCTGCTGATAATCAATTACTAAAGCTTAGGTAGGCAATCGCTAAAATATTTTTTAAAATCATAAGGGAATATAGTAGATCAGAAATTAAACCAGTATGCAACTGGCAGTGCTTTAGAAATATTACCACAATATTCAAATTTAAATACTTGCAAAAATAGTTTAGCATCTAAATAAATTATGATATTTAATTTTTGAAATTAGTTGTCAGATTTTGTTTCTTCATGGCCACAATACAGTTAATTGTTAAAATATCACTTCAAGTCAAGAACTTTTTACTTTTAATATCATCCCTGTAATTTGAAAAGTAGTCTACATAATTCATTCAAATTACTTTCTAACTAGGAAATACATTGTTAAATTATTACCAATAAAATAACCTTAATTCAAGATAGATAAAAACTTTCTCAAAGTTCATCATCCCTTAATTCATTCATGAACTGAACCTCCAGAATAAATGCAGTTCTAATGTTCAAATAAACTCAATGCTTTTCATCAGCCATTTTGTGTGTCTGGCTGTGAGTCAAGATGCATACACAACGTGTGAATAATTTTTTTGATTCACAGTGCATTCCAGAAATGGAAGACATTGTAATAATCTCTTTGGAAAAGCTGTATGTGAGCACTTCTGCACAATTTGTGAAACTACTCCAGCTGGTTAAGGTGAAATATATGTCATTTCTTTATCAACATGCTGTGCAATTCCTTAAACCAGGTTGGTAATTCTTGTGGTACAATGATGTATGTAGGCAGCATAACTGCCTTTTGAATAGCACAAACTAATATTTCAAACCAGAAAACAACAAATTTATTTCATAGGAGCTATATTACAAAAGTATGTAGGTAACACATTAATGTCTATAGTGTCATATAGTTTTAGTGCCAACAGACTTGAGAAGTCAAATACTATGATGGAGATGTCAGGAAATGTGTGACCTATCTATTCTTTTATCTAATGGAGCTTGAGTTCAGAAATTCCTAAATATTGTGAGAAAATTCTTAGGAGGATAAATTGGCATGAACTTTGGATCAAGTATTTTTCTCTAAAAACCACTGAGTTCAAATGATCTTCCATGCAGTAAATCTCAGGAATTGGTATTCATTAAAAAAAAAAAAAGAATTTGGCCTTTCATGGGTGGCATGCAGAAGATCCATAAAAGCCACTGAAGCCACTCTCTTCAGGTATGTATGAATCCCTTGTGTGCAAATAGCTTGCAAACATTCTGGAGACAGGGAAAGAATTGATAATCTCAAACAATTAATTAGGACTGCTAATTATAATTAAGTTAGCCTGCTGCCAACTGTATATAAAGCTGTGATCCAAACATAGTGCATATTCTACACAGTTCCTTAGCTTATTTTAGCAAAGCCTGGTCACTTTTTTCCTTTACATGATACTGACTAATTTTGGATGTTATAAACTTTCAGTCTCCCCACCACCACTGCTTTCTTCCTTTATAATAAGATGGTTTGCATCAAGCCAGCTTGTAAAGTGTGAGCTTGTAGTGCAACAGCTCCACATTTGGGAGTAGCTCTGGCAACTGGTCCCGTGGTAATGCTTTCTGTTTGTAATGTCTTTTGATCTTAACGAATAACAATAGTAATATATTAAGATTATGTCTTGACCTTGAGCACATGCAGCTGTTGAAAAATGTAATTCTGTTCACACCAGCAGAGTCATTTCATTTAACACCTCAACAGGTATGTACTGAATTTCCAAGCCTTGCTAGAGTGGAGAACTCTTGCATCTTGATTTTTCAAGAAGCTGTGCAGACAAAAAAGACCCAGACAAGAGAAAATACCCTGGTAAATTCACAAAAAACAAAACACCATTTGCCCCAGGGGAATGCGCACAGTCGGCACAGATGTCATATTGATATTAATGCTTGGGAGCGTTCTGAGAGATAAAAATGGCTTCCCTTTTGCTCCAGCCTGGCATTTTGTATGCAAACAGCTCAGCCACTTTGGCAGTTATACCCAATAATTCTCCCTAACGTTTCCCGACTTACAACATTTATAATGTTGCAAAGTGGAGTAAACAAACCATCTGTTTGGCTTGACCATATATGTCACACTCTCTTATTAGCATATTACGATTCATTTAGTAAACAAATTTGGTGATTTTGCTCATGTCAAAGTCAGAGGGAGCTCAGAAGATGATTAACATTCCTGGGACAGGCACGCTAATACATCGCTTCCTCCTCAACAGCTAAGTGGCTCCTCGGGAGAATTGCTCCTTGTTGACAAGAAGAGACTGTCAATTTTGTTTGCCTGCCACATTATGGGCCATAAGGGGATGGGGGAATCCGGAGAGTGAGAAGCAGCAGAGGCAGCGGCATCCTTTACTGCAGAGTGAGAAAGACGCCTAATTCTGATAAATGGCCCACCCCAACACATCTTACCTGTTATTACAACAGACGTGCCATATCTGTGCAGTAAATTAGCTAAACCCCTAAAGAGTTTGGTGAGAGCTTATCTCCAAGTGAATAATTTGAGCAGAGAGGGAGCTGCCTTCGTGACCGGTGTGAATGATTGGTTTCATATTGAAAGGGGTTGGTAATGACTTAAGTTCCACATCTTGAATTTGCAAGAATTTTGCTTGTTCTTCATTTCCTGCATTTAATAAGCGCTTCTTTACTTCTTCTTTTTTAATAGGTGCTGAACTGTTTTTTACCTTTTGGATTTTCTCCCTATAAAAGGTTAATATTTTCTCAGATTCTATGCCATTTGTAAAAGCTTTAGTGACCAATGTTGTTCATGGTGCTGGGGGTTGAACTGTAATTTCATTAAGGGGCACAATATTTTACCAGCAAATGCTGCTTGAAATAGTTGTAATGAAAATCCTTCCTATTAAGCATCATCAGTTATGGAAACATCTGATGTTAAACCCTGCAGGAAAGAAGAGGATGCACATATTTTTTGTGAGATACATTTGGATAGCATTTTTTTTTTCAGGGTTGAAAAGACAGGACTAAATAGAGAATTCATGAAAACCAAGATAAGAAATAGTTTTGTTATTTCTGAATCTGAGACTCAATTATGAATGAGTCTCTATTCATAATTAGCCCAACTCTTATTATTGTATTATCATTATGATTTTAAACAATACAGGGAAAACAGGATATATATGGCACGCAGAAAAGAATTGAAGTCACATACCATGTTACTCTGCACAAAGGCTACTTGGTCTTATACTACTGTGCCCAAAAAGTAAAAAGCAATCAGTTAAATATAAAGCATGAAGGTTTCCCACTTTTTCAAGCAAAAGAAACCCCTTGTTTTATTAACATTTCACAGAATAGCTTTAAAACATAGTTAGAATCTGTATTTTTGTTGCTGATCTTTAGCAGGAATTTATAAACTATTTACCATGAATAGTGAACTGCAACATGAATATTCCCTCTAGCTAACCTATTTGAATTTTAGGCCAAAGTAAACATGCAAGGATAAACAAAGCAAAGACCAAACTACTCCAATTTATATAGCTTTAGCGTAAATGTCTTTTAGCCACCCTCTTTTGCGAAAAATGCAGGGAAATGAGCAGTTGATGATGTATGTTACATACCTAAAGGCAACCAAATTTCATTTAGGCAATCTTTAACTCTGGAGGACACATATCTACAGCATTAGGTGAAGAAGCAGAACATTTAAATTTCTCCCCCCCCCCCTCCCTCGAGAATCAGAAAAGCGTCAGATGCTGAAATGATTTCCCTTTTTTGTCTTGTGATGATTTGTTACAGTATGATTGGCCCTGCTGTTTTTTCCTTCTTTCTTCTTTAAAGCCTGTGTATATCTTGCATGAATCAAGAAAGCTTCAAGTAACAAGAAGAGTGACTGATTTGAGAATGTCAGTGGATCTAGCTGTGCAGTTTTCCAGAGTGAAATGACTATGATCTGTGTTTGGCTACAGATGCCACCTTCAGAGAACATCATAAGCTTAAGAAAAGTATCCCCCAGGTTCCATTAATACTTGCAAAACTTCTGTTAATACTTGCAATACTTCCATTAATACTTGCAAAAGCCTCCAGGAATGCATTCCTCCCCCTCTCCTGCCCCCAAGACCACCCCAGGTAGGCCAAAAATTCAGGCCCTTCCATTGAATACCTACCTTTCTTTCTCCCAACCAAGAGTTCTTCCTAGATTTAAAAGCACTGGGCTGGCTGACAAAAAGGCAAACAGTGAATGATTGGAAGAACTTCTAATTCTGTTTTGAGTTATATTTTTATTAACTTTGCAGCAACTTTTTTATGTATCAGGGCTGTAGTGTTTTCAGAAATTAGGTTATATATCTGCAAAGTAATAACTAAATAGAAGGATTTAAACCACTTGCATGTGAGAAAATGATTGGGCAAAATGTGCACAAACCCATGAGGCATAGAAAAATTAACACTGCCTTAAAAAAATAACAATGGATGGACTTAAGATTGGGAAAATTAGAAGTGAAGCAAAGCCAAAACTGCCAGATTCAGGATTTCAAATTAATGTCTCAAAGTATACATTAGGGTATGAGGAATTAATTTGAGAATGTCAGAATCCATATGTTAGAGTCAGATATTTTGGACATTTGCTGCAAAATACTTTTAGGAAATTAGAGAAATGAGTAGGTTATGTTAATACAGTAGCTTGATAAATATTAGCTATTGTATTACTGCTTTTAATTGCTATTGTCTCATTTGAGGAGCCTTTGAAGCTGTTAGTTTTGTTATATATGTTATGTTTTGTGAGACTTAGATTTATGCAATAAGGATCTGTGTTGTGCTGGTTTAAGTCTTTTTTGACCCTGATACTCTGCAAGATTTCTTGATTTTGTAGAAGAAGGGTAGGTCACCTCTAGTCTGCATTCTCAATGTTGTCCCTGGAGCTCCAAGATAGTTCTGCCAAAATTTAGCAGCAAATCATTGAATAGGAGCAGTGAAATCTCATTTCCCCCCCACACACCATAAAGCAGCCAAGATTTCTGTAAAACAATAAATAAATAATTTAAAAAATCAGTGTGGTTAACTCTCCTATAAGCATATCACAGTTGTTTGTGTGGGGGGACCACAACTTCAAAATTGAACTGAGGGAGCGTTGAAAGACTTGGTCCCATGGGAAAAACTGGAAGGGTGGGGAGAGAAGTGGGGATGTCTTCTTTCGAAGAATGGTATATTTTAAAACTAAAATAAAAAATTGTGACAGCCTTGATCTATAAAGAGAAATAAAACTGAAAACAAAGTGTCCCCAGTTATTTAAAAAAAGTTGCTTTCCCCTGTTTTTCTTCAACAAAAAGTGGCACAACTTCATTGGACGTGGAAATTGGCTATTAATTCAGTTGGGGCTACAACACAAGACATACAAAGTGTGTGGTAAATGAAGGAAAGAGGACACTACAAATCAGATGTGGCTCCCACCTCCAGGGATTGAAGTCTGAAAGATTAAGATGCTCTGAATTTAGCCCAGAACCATAGAGGTGCAATTTAAATTATTTTTAAGCTGCTTCTTTATTGAACTCCAAAGCTATGGCTAAATTTGAGAAGAAGAAAAATCAATCCACACAAAATAGAAATATAAGCTAAATCATTTTTAGTCAAATTCATTCAATAGATATGTAATTACGTATCGGAATCAATAACCATTATAGAGGAAGTATATAAAAAATGCAAGGGCCAGAAATAAATGTTCTTTAAAAGGTAGAAAGTACCTAAACTTCATGATATGTTTATGTTAATATTTTTAAGTATTTGTATGATTTATTAATGTCTTAGATTTAGATTCTGCCTCACCTTCAGAAACTCAAGCTGGCTTACAATGCTTTAGTTCTTTCAGGCTTCCCCTTAAAGCAGCAGGCCTGAGGGGGCCCATAGGGCCACAATCACCCCATGATCTTCCATGGCCTTGGTTAAAATTGAACCTCAGTCCTCCTGGTTCTAGTATAACTTCCTACTGTATTTTAAAATAATGAACTGAAGAAATGTTGACAGCGCCTTATTCAAAGATTTTTTTAGTGTAGTTATACTGTAATTTTAATATATTCTGATATCATTTCTAAAAATGAAGTTTTTGTTCTAAAGAAATATTTTATCAGTACTACTATAATATTTCTCACCACACGAATACTTTGCCTTGCACGTTAATGAAGTGATGTATTGTAGGAAGATCTTCAAGAAATTTAGTTATAAGGACCAGTTAATTTACAATTGCAAAGACCTCTCCTTTAAATTTATCAAGCTTTCTATGGAATCAGTTCCAAGTCTAAAAAGCCCCCCCCCAGAAGATGTATGATCCCTTTCCTGCTTTCTGTCATTGTTTCTACATTCCATTCATCTGCTTTGTCTAAGCAAATGAACCTAGAAGGAGAACCACTACTTAGAAGGAGAAATCTTTCTCCTTGCTCTGTCTTGTCACTGATTTATGTATATGAACCAGCAGCAACATAAAAAAAATAATATGGATCCAGGTCAGAGGGCCTGAAGGCCAACAATAACTCCATTCTGGTAAGATCCTGCCTAGATTTTACCCATGCTATGAAAAGCAATGTGAGAATTTGAACATACCTGTGAAGTCTTGTTGAAATTTTCATCTTTTTCAGTCTCCCTAGAGTAATTTCAAAAATGTAAGCTATTTGCCTTTAACTCTTAATCAACAATCATCTGTGACTGTAATATTACTGACCGATATGGAAAATATAAACTATAAAATATAGCGAAACAACATTGTCTTAGTTCCAGGTAAACAAAAGCTTAAGCTAAGCGGAAGAGAGGGAACTCCAGCCCAGAAAATCCAGTTGCCAATAGTCTACGACAGAGTTGGGAAACACCAATGTTTTCCTACAGCTGGGGGTTCCAAGTATTACACCCACAGCAAACAGAACTCCAAGGAGGGTAGGTTCCTCAAAGAATAGTTTATTGGATATATCATATTGGCACAAGCTGGTGAAAACCGACTCTAAATGTTCCCGTGGTTTTCACCTAATTAAAAATAAAAAAATTCCCCCTTTCCCCAAACAATCAGTCACATGGTCCAATCAGGGTGCAACCCAGTTTGATAACATCACTCCTCCTTTCTTCAGCCACCTGTAGGAATGTCCTTGGTTCACAGGGCAAACTATTTTGTTTTGGCAAACTACAAAATCCCAGCTATCACTATTCTCTCCCTCCCTAATTCTCATCTCCAATGTGGCAACCCCTGGAGCCTCAAAGTGGCCTCAGTTAGGTCAGCTGCAGAGTTGATGCTAGATTCTTTTTGTTGGAAAGCATTACATCATGCATGGGAAACCTTCGTGTTTCTGAGTTATAGTTACTAGCACCCTAGCCAGCATAGTTAAGGTTCTGGAAGGTATAATTCTGCAATATTTGAAGAGCTATAGTTCCTTAACTTGCATTTAGGCAAGGCAGCTGTATCTGAGCTATAGAAATCTGGTCAACCACTTTATTAGAATAAAACAAAGTGGTTCAGCATATCTATCACAGTCCATATCTAGTAGTACTGCCTAATTTAGGTCACCTTTAATAAACATTTCTTGCTTTACTCCATGTACTGTAGCAGCAGGAGTTAAGAGATTATAGTGGTGAGCCCGTACTTTGGTGTTAGTAATATTAGTGTCGGAGGCTTAAGTAAATATCTTGTTATAATTGGGGATTTTTTTTAGCTATTGGCCACACTTTGTCTACGAGCTGTGTACTGCACTTTAAAAAAATAATGGATGTAACTTGGATAGAAACAAGATTTTAAGAAACCAACACTCTCTTTCATGTATCTAATAATTTTCTCTTTCTAAATTCAACAAAGGAAAACAATTCAAGAGTGAGTAACAATTTTTGAAATTTTTTGGATGCTGCAGCCATTCCTTTCTTTAACAGCTGCATTGTCAGAATGGCTCTTCTTCTTCTTCTATTGTGGAAAAAACAAGGGCTGGCCATGAATCATAAAAATTGGGGGAAATTCATGATCAAAACTGCCAGAGGAGAAAGGAAAGATTTAGAATTGCCACCAGAATTTAAACCACAGTGACTTTTAAAACAAATTTAGGGATTCTGAGTCTAAGGGAAGCCCTCAAAATTTTCGTTAAGACTAGTGATATTTTTCACTTGTTAATTTTTGCCTGAAGACATCTTTACAAGCTTCTCTTTAATGAAATACTTGAAGTAAGGAATTAAGTAAGCTAAAAGCTCCAAGAACAACCATGTGCTTTAGAAAAGCTTAGAAATAAGCAGTGATTACTCTTAGGACTAAATAGGAGATAAAACATGTATCTATTAAGTAAGTCAGTAATTGGGGGAGATAAGTTAGAATGGTTGATCGTGCTGGGCTTCTACATAGAAATGTCATATGCAAAGTATGATAGATCAAGGAGTGTATTCAATGACAAAATGCAATTCCTGTGTTTAAATTTTGGAGATGTGAGAAATTCCTAACATACTCCAGTTTACCAGACCTTCAGTGGATCAAAACAGTAGAGAAAGTCTCAATCATCCAGGTTAAGGTTGTCCCAAAGGTGCTTTTTCCAAAGGATGGCTGAACTTTCTTGTTGTTTTTTTTCCTTGAAAAATGTTTTACTTCTCATCCAAGAAGCTTCTTCAGTTTTAACTCAGAATGTCAGAATTGAAGAAGCTGCTTGGATGAGAAGCACAACGTTTTCAAAGGGGGAAAAAACCCAAGATTGGCAAAAACCAGTTGCCTTTTGGAAAAAGCACCACTGGGACAGTAGAGAAAATAACAGAAAACAAGAAAGGCTTATAAGGGACATTCTGGGTTCAAGAGTTTCAGGACTTGATCTTGCCTGTTGCTTAGAAGTGAATGAATCGCCCACATTACAACAACAACTTATTATTACAGTCTTAGACCAGCGACCAGAACAAATAAAAGCACTCAGTATATATACACTTAAAACTTCTAGTGTAAAATAATAAGTAACAACTAAAATCTATAATAAAATCCAGTGTCAATTATACATGGTCTGACTATAAGATAGTTGACCACATGTGAAATCCATTTCAACATATAGAATATCTATCTGGCATACAGCTAAATTGTATCATATATTTTAGGTGCCTTACAGAGCAATCCAAATATAGTCATGCTTAAAATCAATGGCACTCAAGATGGTCCCCAGAAGATTAAAGCCCATAAGCCTACTTCAAATCTGGATACAGCGTACTGTTCAGTGTCCTGCCACTTTCACAGCAAGTTTGAACTCCACAGTTTTGCTATTAAACGGAGCATGTAAAAAGAAGAAGAAAACCCCTATCAAATTAAATCCAAGGTGTTTTCTTCCCAATAATCCAAGGTCATTTAGATTTAAATATGAACTGAAGGATGATTTTTCAATATGAGAAATATACATGAAGGAACTAATGGAACAGAAGCAATCCTTGTGAACTGTGGTTGCACAATGGAAATCGACTGCTATGAATGAACTCATGAGCCAAAGTTATGAGCAGCAGAGCTAATGCCCCTGCAAATGAGTTCATCTGATTATTGCATTACACCTGGATCAGTTGATGAAGCAAGTTTTTTTAAAGCTAGGAATGACACCTAATTGAATAAAACTCAGTGTAATTATATTAGGAGAAGCCAATGCTACTCCTGACAGCGGAAAAAGGACCTTGCCAGAAAGTGCCAGAAGTTGCCCGCACATTTCTGCACATTGTTTGCCTGACAGATATTAAGGGCTGGTACATAGTTTAATCAGATTACTGATAGTCAGTGCTGTAAATGATAAGTCAATGGCCATGGCATCACTTTCTATTGATAGCCGAAGCCAGCTGCAAATTTAAACTAACCATCATCAAGGAAAATAAGCAGCCACTTCTTCTTGGATGGAGATTTTTTGTGTATGTGTTTGTGTCCCCAATGAGGCAACATTAATACACATTTGTGTCTTGTATTCAGTAATTCTTGGTGTTATTCTCACATAGCTCCCATTGTTTGTTTTTGCCTGTAGCCAATGAAGGAAACTAAATAATAGACAACCTAGCTGCATTTACAGACAAAGGCACCTTGTCTGCTATATTTTAGCAGGAAAAAACATAATCTAGGCTGAGTTTAATGTTTAACATTTCATGCAGTGGTGGGATTCAAATAATTTAACAACCGGTTCTGTGCCCTAAAAACCAGTTATGTGAGCGAGGCTCAGTGGTCATGTGATTAGGTGGATGTGGCCAACTCAACATCACTCATGTCGATGGGCGCTTCGCCTTAGCTGTTGCAATGTAAGAAGGGTTAATCAGAGAGGCAGTTTCTGTAAGCAGGGCAATAAAGATTAGGCTAGAAACAACACCAAAATGTTTCCTTCCTGCCTTCCTTACAGGATTAGCCCTGTAAAGTGGAAAAAAATAAAATGAGATTTCTTCCAACAACTGCTTCTCCCAACCACTTCTCCCAAATCCTACCACTGGTTTCATGTATTCTACAGCAGAGCTCATGTCCTGCAGTGAGTTACAAATGTGATTGTGGGAAATCTAAATTCAGTTCATCACTTAGCTCTCGAGACCCTTTGGCAAATCCCCCAATCTCAGTGTAAACCTGGCATTAATGGGATTGCTAAAGCACAGTTCAGAGGATCTGTGTATAACTTTTATATGGCTTTTTAAGTTTTGTGTGTGTTGTTGTTTTGTTTATTTGCTTATGATTTATTCAGTGTACCTGTGAAGCTAAAATATTGTCTTGCATGTCTCTAGAGACAATACAGGTTACAAACATAACAACTAAGAAGGTAGTTGTGTGTCGTAGTTGTCAATGTGCAACAAATTGATTTTATTCGGGGGGGGGAGTATGTTGCCATGGCAAGAAACTATGCATTGTGGTTTGTACATGGAGAAACCACTCCACCTCTGTTTGCATGATGCTATCAGAGGAGCAAACACATTTCATAAATATAACATGGTGCTGTGCTGCTGAACACATGCTATAATTGGCAATACAGTCCATATTCAGATGTTCACAGCAAAATGCTTCCTATGTTTACTTAGAGATGTTTCCTTTGAGTTCTTTATCATGTGACAAATGGGCAAGAAATCCCTTTGCTGAAAAGGCTGTGAGGCTGTCCCTCTCTTGATCATTTATGTATGTGAACCCTGCATGAATCTGTTCAGAAGAAAAATGTGGGCAACGCATATTTGCTTCCCCCCCCCCTCTGATTTGATTTATGGCTTTAGATTGTGTCCAGCAACCATCAGGACAACAGTGTAAGTGAGATGATGGGTGACAGAAAATGATCTCACAGCCAAAGCATTTTTCGCCTGTATTTTATTGTTTAAAGATTTTCTTTTCATTTTTTTTAAAGCCAGATGTGACTGGATTGGAATGTGAATTTGTTCTCTTTCTTTTTCTCTCTGTCTCTTTCTTTCTATCTCCCTCCCACCTTCCCTTTTTCTCTCTCTGTCTCTGCCTTCCTCCTCCTTTTGCGATCTCGATTTAGCAAAAGATTAGAAAGCTGAACTTATCACAAGGTAAGCTCAGCCTTCATAAGTGCAGCTTTGGGGATAGTGTAACTCCCTTCTTTAATTAAATCAGTGCTGCAGTACTTGATGTGAAATGATACTTTCACTCTTGTGGATAAAGTTGCCTTCCTCCTATCCACCACCTACCACCCTATTCCTTGGATGTATCTCTCAGTAGCTTTTTCTCTTATTTGGGATCCAAAATTACCTATCCTTCGTTTCCAATCCATCTTAACTGTCTTCTTCCTAAGAAGCCTAGATTGTTAGCTTACTCTGTGACATTTAATGAATTAAATCAATCCTGACAATATATAAAATCCCTCTCCAAAGAAATGGGCGGTTCAAAAATGTGAAAAAATAAAATAAATGAAATATAATGCATCCTCTATTTATTTGTCTATGAAAAATAACTTTCATTTTATGGCACAAGTGGGTACATTTTGGGATGGCTAGTTGAGAGATACACAACGAGTGGATATATTATTTGACAGCCAATGTGCAAATTACATAAAGAAATCTACCTTGTTTCCCTGAAAATAAGACCTTCCCGGATATTTTAGCGCATGCGCTAAAATAAGCCTTCCCCCAAAATAAGCCCTCCCCAAAAATATTGCAACACAGCACAGCCATGAGGTGACCACACTTACAGCTCCTGCACCTCAAAAATAATAAGACCTCCCCTAAAATAAGGCCAAGTGCTTATTTTGGGGGTCAAAAGAAAATAAGACCCTGTCTTATTTTTGGGGAAACACGGTAATGGCAGGATCCAATCTGCCTAGTCAGTCACTAGGACCAGAAATTTAGGTTCTCAAAAAGCATGACTTTGAAAGTTTGGAAGACTAAGTGTCTAGTCCCGGTGACCAACCCAGATGGGATTCTGCAACATTATCCTGGGACATGTATATTAGTCTTCATTCGTGAGGAATCCAATTCTCTGATCTTTGGTTATTGATACTAGTCACCTCGATCCTGCAAGGGACAGCCATGTGCAGAAGCAGTTGGTAGCTGCCCAGCCCAAACCTGCCTCAATTTTCCAATGCCCATCTGAACATCAAGCAAACATCAAATTCTGCGTGATCTGCATTTGAATTACTGTAGATGAAAGGATAAAGACATGCATTTCCATCTACAGTACATTGTAATGTGATTGGAAATGCATATTGCTAACCACTATCAGACTGGAAAGCATTCTTGTGCGTAGCTGGATTGGAAACTGGATTTTTTTAAAAAAAAAAGTTTGTTATTAACATCTTTTCTATGAGTCAGTTGTACACCTGATCTTTGTAAATGTGCAGCTGATTCATATATGCCCTCTGCTTTAGTTCTATCAACTTTGCAGGCCAAAGTTGGAGGATTTATCCTGGCTGCCCCATCAAAGTTTAGGAATTTACTTTGTAGTACACAATTACTGCTTATGGGACTGTGCATGTTGGTTCAGTTTACTGGGTGACCTCATACTCTGGAAGCCCCAGATTGTAAGATACTAAGTGCCTTGCTCCCTTTCCAAATGTTTTCTGATGAAATAGAGTTGGGTTTAGAAAAAGGCATGGGTTTACCAGCATTGTACAAATTGTATGGTGTGACTTGGCATGCAATGTCAAGTGCAGGCCGACTGCTAGAATTTGGACTAAAGACAATGACAGATAACCCAAGATATGCATAATGTTAAGAAGAGAACTTGCACAAGTCAAAGTTTCAGGTTTCAGGAGGATATTTTGGCACCTTTTAATATGTCTTTCTAACAAAATATACTGAGAACTGAAGACTAGTTGAATGCAGAGGAGTGTTCCAGCAGGCACTACTGTGCAATTAAAATTGTTCTGCGCATGCGCAGAACTAGAAAACAAGATGGCGGCATCTATGGCGCTGCCCAGAGAACCAGTTTGGGGGCGTCAACTGTAGGAACAAGTCCCCCCTCATGACTCAGCAACTTTTTAGTAACTTAGAAAGCCACACATAGATTGCTACCTTATAAAATAGCCTCTTTTCTTTCCCTACAATTTTAAAAAATTGTTTCACTCAGTTTTAACGAATCCTGTTCATAAATACTATGTTCCCCTCCCTCTCTTCTTGGTAAGAGGATAAATCAGTTTAAGATTCTTTTCTAATTACCCTTTGTTCTGAGTTGGTTCCTATGGTTACATGTATCAATAGGAACCAGTGGAGCCAACACTGTGATTTGATAAAGAAATTCCATCGAATATGCTCTCCATTAGTTCATATAACATCGTGTTCTTGAAAAGAAAAGTAGTAATCAATCACACTGCCAATTAGCCTCATACATAGTATGATAACCATACCAAAAAAGGGGGGAGGGGGGAAGAAATTGAATTCATATGGATTTGCAGCATCTTGCCTTGCATTTACAGGAATGGTGTCCGAACCATCATGCTTGCATTTCAAAAAAAAAAAAAGGAGCAACAGTTGTGTTATTGCATGAACATTGTCTGTTATGGTTTTTATACTGTTGCTAAAGTTTGCACTATAATCCATATTGCATGTTTCCTTTCCCTCTTTGCTTTCTCTTTTCGCAGACACAGTGCTAATATAAATCTGCACCGTAAACTATTGACCAAAGAACTGGATGACATGGGACTGGATTCCTCTCAGCCCTCCCTTAGCAAGGACCTCCGTGATGAATTCTTGATGAAGATCTATGGTGCTCCACCCCATTTGGGTTTTGATCTGCGGGAAGACACCTCCTCCCCAGCAGGTACCGAGGACTCCCACTTGAATGGATATGGACGGGGCATGTCAGAAGAATACATGGTATTAGACCTGAGCACCACCTCCAGCATCCAGTCCAGCAGTAGCATCCATTCTTCCAGAGAATCAGATGCAGGAAGCGACGAGGGCATCCTTTTGGATGACATGGATGGGGTCAGCGACAGCGAGGAATCATCACACAAAACTGATGCTGCAGCCTTAGGGGTCAGCTTGAGTGCTGAAGTCCCGGGATCTCTCATGTTTAACAGCGTTTCCATGAATAATGGGGGTATCATGTGCAACATTTGTCACAAAATGTACAGCAACAAGGGGACTCTCAGGGTGCATTACAAGACAGTACACTTACGTGAAATGCACAGGTGTAAAATCCCTGGATGCAACATGATGTTTTCCTCGGTCCGCAGCCGAAATCGGCACAGTCAGAACCCGAATCTGCATAAAAACATTCCCTTCACCTCACTAGATTAATCCTGAGATGGACACTGTCAGTGCCAGCTCAAAAAGTAAGACCTTATACTTCTTCAAATTGCCATTTACAGACTCTTCTATAAATATATATAAATATAAATATATAAATATATATCTTTTTTTCTTTTTTAAACAAAACAGAAAAAGACCGGGTGCTTTCCTTCTCCCCCCCCCCCGCCCCCCTCCTTCCCCCCCCCTAATTTTTGTTCCTTGGTTTTGTTATGTTTTTTTTAACAGAAAAAAAAATTATGTGGGTTGGGATAGTATCTTTAACCTGGGATAACATTTCCACTGCTTAAAAAGAAAAAAATAACAAATGAACTTACCTTTTAAAACTCGCTTTTGTTATAAAATTTGTGGTCATCTCCAAAGAGACTGTTTCTTCCATCAATGACTGTGGCCTGCAAGCTTAGAAGCGGAAAGGAAAAGAAAAGAAAAACCCCTAAAAACAAAGCACTGCAAAGATATTAAAATGAGAGAGAGAGAGAGAGAGAGAGAAAGAGAGAGAAATGACAACTTCAATTGTTTTTGTGTATTTTAAAACTTTGAGAGGTTAGTCAACTACGCATGGCTGTTAACTCTTGTATATATTGAGCCTCAAAAGGCCCATGATGTAAAACAATTGTATTGATTGATGGTGGTTTAACCTTTTCTTTGTTTGTTTGTTTGTTTGGGTTTTGTTTGTTTTTGTTTTACATTTACATTTACATCCAGCTGTGAGATATGTGGGGGGTTGGGTGGGAATAGTTTGCTGGCTAGCTCAATTCATTTATATTAGCTTCAGTGCACATTTTTTTAAAGAAAAGAAGAAAACACACAAGTTCAATTTTTAACTACCTGCTAGAAATGCATAAGGGGAGGTGCTGGCATGCTTTAGAGCACCTGATTGGATACAGGTTTTCCTTGTTTTGTTTTTATTTTGGTCTTGTTACGATTACATAAATCCAGTCATGCACTTTTTTCTTACACGATGTGGGGATGTGTAATAATATCCATACCCTTTTTTCCCTTAAAAGTATTGCCATACTATCAGTGTCTTATTAAGAAAAAAAAACTACCCTTTGTTCCATGTGGTGTCTGGTCAGTATGGCAGGCAAATGCTGAACAAAATCGTGTTACGCGTCAAACATGAAACTGCCAACTTTGCACAAGTTTTCAGTAACCAAAATATATGAATCGGCTGGTTGTGGCAGTGAGATTAAAAAAAAAAAACAATCCTAGGAACTGGGGAGCAATGGAATACCATACCTAAATGTATTTCTCAGGTCCTAAAAATTATGCACATTCGCAAAACAAGGCCACAGTTCTGTTTTTAAAAAAAATGAAAAAGGAGAAAAAAGAGCATAAATTTACTTATTAAAAGACAACGGAGGAGGCATTTCTTCAACTAAGGGATGATGAACTTTTAGGAAAGTGGTGCAAGCCAGCAACTGTTTACCTGGAAATAATCCCCATTACACTCAGGGGGTGGGGTAGGGTGGGGGCTTCCTCTCTTGGAGGCCTGCAAAAGATTGCATTGTGGGTCTCTCAAAGCCACTCTTGATCTTTCCCCCACCCAAAACTAATTGCCCTGCCAACGTTCAGGAAATGCAGTTGTATGATGTAATGCTGTTGAGTGTTTACCCACACCTGTCCAGCACACTTTCAGGGTGTGTTGAAGCTCTGAAGACAATGGCATTATAAATCTTCTCTCCCTCCCCCTTCTGTCCCCTGAAGAGATCAATAGAAAAAGGCTCGGGAGGGGTAGGTGAGCTCCTGGAAGGCACACATCTCTGTGGCATTCCCTTTGCACCTCCATGACTTTAAGAGACGGCTTCCAAATTCCTGAAATGAAGATGTTCCTGCATTCCTGACTGAAGACTTGGGCTGTGGTTGTCTTCCAAAGAGAACCACTGGCCTCTGCAGAGTTGACTGGTCCGCACTGGAATGTGCAATAGACTGATTAAGGCATGTTTTTATAGAAGCAATCAAAAGCCATTGACGGCACAAGCACTTAAAGCTTGGGAGATATGCGCTGTTCATTTCGGTTGGGCGACCAGCCTTTGGTAGAGACAAGCTGACAGCTGTGGGGGGGAATCCAGAGCAAATTTCAATGTTTGGGTTATTTGTACTTTCCAAAAGCGATTTGTCAAAGAGAGAGAATCACAGTGGAGTTAGGAATGAGCATCCAAGAAGAAGCCAGGAAGGAATCTGCACACCAACCCCTTTCAGTTGTTCCTGTTTCTGGTGTTTACAAATGTTGTCTGAGCATGGCAAACCACACTAGCAGCCTCTCTAACTCCAACCTACTGAGGGAATGATATTTGCTCAAGCTCAGCAGCAAAGATCATGATGGTATGTGTCATATAACAAATTCTTTCTTGGAAGGATACCTAAGGAGTATTTCCCCCATGCAGTATATTACTAATGCACAGAAAATGTTTTTCTTTCTTAGAAGTTTCTCCTGTGACTGCAAAACCAGAAATGGTTATTTGTTTTCAGCCTTCGAGTTGAACCAATTACATACTTTCCAACCACTGTTCATTGTATAATAACTCAGTCTGTTAATTTTATTAGAGGAAACGATTCCTCCTCTTCATTGGCCCCAATCCAACTATACAGTAGTTTGTGGTGACCAAACCCCATTAAAGCCATGGGAAGAAATTAGTCACAGCTAATGTAAATCCTAACTTGATCATAAGTAGCTTGGTGCCTTTGTATACCTATATTTTTACCCCTAATAACAAAGCAAAAACAATAGTTGCAGTATTTTCCATGTGTGTTTAAAAAAGAAAAGAAAATGGGGGATGAAAGCTTCCTTAATTAAAATGCCTTATTTCAAATCACATTTCTCTGATTTCAGTTAGTGAGCGTAAGTCTTAACATGATCTCCAGAATTCATAGACTCTCGAAAAATACTGACCAGTTCGTCAAAGTATGTTTATATCAAAAAAAATGTTTACATCAAAACCGCCACAATTTTTCCTGACTTGATTTTTTTTTCATTTGTGCTTTGTCTTTTTTTCCAAAGTCTTACTTTTTTAAAAATAAAATTGAACGGAGAGAGATTTGTTTTGTTTTATGCTGCATAATGTGTCGTATACTTGTGAAAGGGAACAGAGAAAGCAAAGGTGTAATTCTTCTCAAACCTAAATGACAGTCGGGAGTGCTACATGATTGTCCTGCACTGTGTTTTCAAACACTTATCAAGATAGTAAAGCAAGAATAAATATTGACAAGGCAAAACAGACCTAAACAAATGGCTAAATGATATCTAAGGAACAAAAAGAAAAAAAAACACTGTTTTTGAAGTATGTATGGTATAAATAAATATCATTTTTAATGAAAAACATGCTTGAGTTATACAAATAATTCTTTCCCGAATAAATCACTGATCTGCATTCTCATTTTACATTTGTTTCTGATAAAGGTCAAATGGCTTTAGTAAAGCAGATTGGAAACTTAAACATCATCAGCTAGGCCTTATTCAGCAAATAAGCCGAACAGACATCTGTTTTTTGCAGAAAATGAAACAGGATGGTAGAACATTTTGAATTGGAAAAGAACAAGCACATGGTTTAGACGTTAGCATTCTTGTCTCCCAAGATTTTGAAGTAGAAGACAAGGCGCTATGGGAAGTCTAGACTGCTTGTATCAACCAAAATATAGTTTAAACTTATTTGTCATACCTTTGTGATCTTCAGTTCATATACTAGCTTGTGGAGGTGTGTATCCAAAGCCTTTGTAGGCATGGGAAAACAGAAATTCTCTCCCTTACTCTCTTTCTTTTGCAAGATATTGAAGTTTAGAGGTGTGTGAATTGCAAATTCTGTCCTGGATTGCAGAAAATTCCTGTTTCAAGTTCTGTTCTAGTTCTTTTAAGGCTGGTTATGACT
Organism: Thamnophis sirtalis; assembly: GCF_051295495.1. NCBI lineage: Eukaryota > Metazoa > Chordata > Lepidosauria > Squamata > Natricidae > Thamnophis > Thamnophis sirtalis. The sequence goes on along the minus strand of NW_028261385.1, from coordinate 78,938,102 downwards.
CATGTTTTTCCTCAAAATAAGGAATTGTCCCAAAGTAATTTAAAAGATTTTATTGTTACCCACAAACCTCTGATTCATGAGTCAAAAGAAAAAATAGGACCCCAGGACAAAACAACCTGATTTGCTCATTCTACCTGAGCATAATGGAAAGTGGTGATATTTTAGTGAAACAGTGAATGGTACTTATTCCAGAAAACAGAGAGGCTGAAATACACAGTTGTCAACAATATCAAATGGTGGGCATGATCATAATATCTGTCCCTTTTTATTATGTGTTACTTGCATTGCACACACCTAAAAAATGGGCAGGGCCTGCCATATGTCACATTGTTGGCAGTCCTTGCAGATACATTGCTCAGGACAACAACATTTGGGAATCAAAGCCATGAGACTCATTGAAAAGAAAAAGAGAAATAGGAAATAGGTACGTTTCTATTAGGACCCATACTGTTTTAAATTCTATGTTACACAAAGATACCCAAAATGCATTTGTTGAGGAAGGTATTTAGAGGATGGGGTGATTGCAACTATTAAGGATATGAATACATAAAATGAATATTTTAATAATAAAATGGAACAATAGAGCTAGAGCAATTTATAAAAACAATTATTTAAACACAAAAAGACATACTATTTGAATTGAATTGAATTTATTATATTTCTATGCCACCCTTTTCCCCGAGGGGACTCAGGGCGGCTCACAACCCAAGTCAGGGGGGGGGGGGGGGGTAGGGGATACAAATAGGAAGAAAAAGACATGGACAGACAATACCACAATTTAAAAGCAACTCAACAGACACACCATTCGAGCGGGGACAGGAACTCATCAGCCCCAGGCCTGTCGGAACAGCCAGGTTTTGAGGCCTTTGCGGAAAGCCTGGAGGGTGGTGAGGGTCCGAATCTCCATGGGGAGCTCGTTCCAGAGGGCCGGAGCAGCCACAGAGAAGGCCTTCCTCCGGGTGGTCGCCAGTTGGCATTGGCCAGTGAATGGAATTCGGAGGAGGCCTAATCTGTGGGATCTAATCGGTCTATTGGAGGTAATTTATTTATTCATTCATTCAATTTATAAAGCTGCCCATCTCAGTCATCTTACAGTTGGCAGATTATATGTGTGTGTGTGTGTGTGTGTGTGCAGATAAATAAATAAAGGGAGACTAGTATAGATCTATTTCAAGCTATTTAGCTCTCATCAGCTAGCCATACCCTTACTGGGATTTATTTATCAGCACAAATAAAAAAACACAAATATAACAAAGGCAACAGTAAAAATATTGGGTTTCTGTCGTGATGGACTCTTGTGATGAGCCGATTGACAGTTGATGGAAGCAGTTAGCTTCCTCCCATAATTGGGGCTTACCAAGGGTTGTAAATATATATATTAGATTTTTACATTAGATTCAACCCCCGGTATGGCCAAATATGGGAGGAAGATCACTACTTCCATTCTCTGTCCTTTGGCTCGTCACAAGAGACCATCCAGGCAGAAACCCAATATTTTTACTGTTGCCTTTTTGTTACATTTTGTTGTATTTGTGCTGATAAATTATATATATATATATATATATATATATATATATATATATATATATATATATATATATATATATATATATATATGTGTGTGTGTGTGTGTGTGTGTGTGTGTGTGTGTGTGTGTGTGTGTGTGTGTGTGTGTGTGTGTGTGTGTTTTATTTGTGCTGATAAATAAATATATAAATTGCAATCAAGATATTGAAAACAGTTTAAAGTAATAAAACAATTGATGCACAGAAACAATGCACAGCTACCTAGGTAGATCTCCACCCAATTCTGCTAATTTCACAAGCACTCTAGTAAAGTTAATGTGATAAGGTATACCTTCTCAACTTCAAGTGAGTGATACTAACATATGCTCTAATCTGTAACATGAACCAATTTAATGCACAGAAAAATGAGAAAAATGATGTGAATTGACAAATGTTAAATTGCCATTATAAGAATGTATATCTAAGAATGATTTTGAAAGGAAAAAAAGAAAAACAATCGTTGCACCAGATTGGCACTAAGGCCAAAACCTGGAAGTTTAATCCGTGTTCCCCAATTCAGTTTAGAAGATGGTTGGGGAATGAAATCCACCTTGAAAGATCTTTTAAGTTTTTGAGCACTTCATTGCTTATGAAGGCTTTTCTCAAAGCTCCAGCTGCCAATAACATGAGAAATATCACACAAGATTCAATTCTTTGTGGTTATACAGTGAAATAGGTTGGTAAAAAAAAAACAGAAATTCCACACAGAAGTATGCATGAACCAAAATTAGAAATAGGTTCCTGATCTCTAATGATTGGTGTACAATTTTAAAGTAGTTTTTCCATTTTGCATGAATAATATCTAAGCATTTTCAGTGGCTAGCCTGAATTATTCCCTAGAGCGCATCTGAAATTTTGGAAAAGTGTTCAGAGTCTTGTTATATTTAGAATGCTATTTAGGATCCACTAGTCTATGCTTTTCTTTTAACTAAAGACTTGGGAATAGTTTTGTAGTAGATCACTGTACTGTAGATCCACTGTAATGGATCACTGATCACTGAGTTCCACTGAGCAGAATTAACCTGCAATACTGTATTCTAACCACTGAGCCACGACAGCTCTTCTCCACCATGGCTCTTCTGCATCACAGCACTACAAATATTACTAACATTTTTGCTCGTTGGACACAATAGATTTGCCCAGGTTAAAAGCCCATCCTAAAGTTGATAATCATTCACCAACTTCAGAACATAGTATGTCCAGCTTTGTTTTTAGCATTCATGTTAGAGAGATCTTTTTCATTTTTGTTTTTGATAAGGAATTTGGACAAAATGTCAATTCCTGTTGTGCCCCTTGGGAAACAGTATTTGCTGTGGAAATAAATGAGAGGCAAGGCATACAACAGGAGTAATTGCACAGTACAATGGTACTTCATAATTAAGGATAGGTGACTGCAAATACTTATGGCTGAACCATTTTACATGTTATTGACATAACAACTTTTCAGCTTCCAACATAATTAATATAATTTTACTGACCATGAACATTTAACCTCTATCTTTACATCTTTTTAACAGAAGTTAAATCTATTCAGAAGTTATTCTTATTTAGCTCCATTGTAGTAAGCCAAGATTGGTACTGAGTGGTGGTTTACATATGGAGTCTATTTACTGAAACCATGTATATTAATATTTACTCATATACAAATCTAGAGCACACGAAAAAATATCATTTATTCTCTTTTAAAAAGCCCTTTTCTCTCATAAAGGCCGAGTAAACCTAGAAATCGTTGGAGTTTGCCTAGACTAGAGACAACATTCCATGTTACTTGCATAAGTGGTACTAAATATCAAGCACACATATTTAAAAATATAATTAAATAGCAGAGAATACAATGTAAGAAATACAATTTAATGGGAGGAAAATGAAGCTGCAATCCCCTGCAATTTAAGAATAAATTTCACTGAATTTAAGAGGGCTTACTTCTACTTAGCATATAACAGATGAGGCTAGAAAAGAACCATTTGGATAGCAGTGCTATGAATACATTTTAAAAAGAAGTTCTGCTTAAGTTGATCAGGTTACTTCTACATTCCCCCCTGCCCCCCCCCATCGATCAGAGGCCTTCTGCAATTGTGCCTCATAACAATGACAATGGCAATCAACCGAGCATGCAATATGGTTCCTTTCCGTAGTGAAAAAAACTAAAGCTAATAAGCCATTAAGTTCATGTACATCTATTGTGATATCTCAGGGGCTGCCACAAAGAAGTGGGAATCAAACTTCTCCAAAGCACCTGAGGGTAAAACAAGAAGCAATGGGTGGTACAAATGTCTTGATCAGAATGGCTCTCAAACAAAGCAGCTTTGAAAAGTATACTTTCTTTATTCATATGCACATCCATTGGGAAGGAACTTTGTTAATTTTAACTGACATACTTGCACAACTCTTTTCTCTCCCCACAATTTCTTTCTTTGTATATTTTGTGGCAAATCCTACTGTCCTTTTCACAAGGAACAAATACTGCAGGTTCTAGATATGATCAAACCAGCAAGTGCAGTTAGTGACAAATAGCAACTCATTACCCAACAGAACAAAGATGAGATAAGTGGCCAGGAGCTTCAGCTCCATTTCATCTCCTATCTTTCTAATAACTTGCCTGTCATTTTATTACTTCCACTAACATGAATGACCGCAACTGACAAGTGTCACATTAACTGCAGACAACACCCTGTCTTTCTCAGCCCTGTTTCTCTTGGCTCCTTATTGCGTGGCCCTGAAGGGATACAAACTAATCGTCTCCTTTCAAGTTCATGACTTGGCCATCAACTATCAAAGGATGCGTAATTGCTGGTTTATCTCTATGAAGGGGAAATTGAGTATTAGAAGGTGGGCCTTCCCTTGGAAGGTCCCTGGAGCGCTCTGATCTGTGCTTTGACATCTGTCATGAGGGAAGGGAGGCCTCATCTGCTGATCTTCAATTTGTCTTGGAAAAAGCCAACGGAGCTCTCGGCTGCTCTAGTGCAGGCAAACTTTAACAAGATGACTTCTCAATAAAAAGGCAGCTGAGAAAGGAGTCTCTTATAGAGAAACAAATTATTTCAGGGTGGCAGGAAACCACTGTTCCTGCTGGCACAAAGTGGAAGAAGGAAAATAAGATATAAGCTCTGAAAACAAATTCAAGTTGCTCTGAAGAGTTTGTTGAGGTTCCAGTGCTGCCTCTTGGACTTGATTGTTGGTCAACAGTGGTACCAAACAAGGCACTGGACAGACTATCTTGTTGCTCCTGATTCTACTGACAATGGGAACCTCATAGATACTGTTGGCAGTAGGCACAAAACTCCAATGGTTAGCATTATTCTGGCAGTAGATAAGGTTAATGGGATTCAAGAAGACTTGGACTTAGTTCATTTGTGGTTAGGTTGTGACTCTGCTGATTCCTCTTATGACTTCACTTCCTCTCTGCCACTCCTTCTCTTATATCTAGCACTTTAAAAAAATACATGTTCTGTTCTTTATTGAAGATGCCATTTCCAGGAATTTTTTTCGGTATTGCTTGATAACTTTCCAAAATTTTGAAATACTTTGGGACTGAAAGTTTGCCTGAAGTAAGGGGACATTTACTGAAACAATCAGATGTCTACTTCAATTTCAGATGTCCGTCTACCCTGGAGAGAGTTATTTCCCACCCCATTCAAATAGTTCTAAAGAGTCTTGCTACCAACGCTGTACATTGAAGCTGCCCTGCATGCCGGTTCAATTAGACTCAAATTACGATGGAAGGTGGATGTTCAGATCAACTGTACATATAGACATGTTCTTCCTCTTATTGATTGCCCTTGATGGATGGCATTATTTTTTTTAAAGAACTTGGCTTGAATAGCAGATAGATTTTTTAAAAAAAAAAACCAAAGTACTATGGGGTAAGACCATCTCTGTTCAGACACATAAGATCTACATCCTAAGACATTCAATACCATAAATGTGTTACTACAATTCCACAAGGCATGTGCTTGATTCTTTTACCTGGTGTAGCACATCACCATTTGGTGATCATGCCCTTAAAGGGATGCAACCTGCCAAGCCTTTTATCCAGAGCACACTGAGATTAGAAGGGACTCCTTAAAAAACAGGCTGAGAGATTGGAAGTGAGTCCAAACTGGTTCGCCAATAAATGCAAACGCCCTGAGCCCTTGCTGTCTGCTTATTCATGTCAGGGGCTGCAATGAAATATTACTAATTGAATAAAGCTGTTACGAGAGTAAGGTCCATCTGCCAACAATAATATGAGAATGCTCAGGAAAAGGGAGGGCAGATTGGATGGTTTGATCACTAATAACACAGAGAGAGAGAGAGAGAGAGAGGGAGGGAGGGAGGGAGAGACTGACTTATGGATTGTTCACCAAGCGAGTTATTCCTAGTCACCTGACTCACGGTTGCCCAATCTTTATCCATATTCATCAGCGACAGCATAATGAACAAAGGTATTGATTAGCCAGAGAGATTTCTCCACAGTGCTAGTTCACATTGATAGGTCTCCGATGGGAATACAACGGGAGCATAGCCCTGTAACATAACTTATGGTGTTCTAGGTCCCGCCATTGATTTTTTTTTCTTTCAGAGGATTTTAAAAAAATAGCCTGGCTCTCCCGCGACCTTTAGCTATCAGCTCTCTCGAAAAAGGAAAAAGAAATGATAGTGAGTGGGCATTTCCCCGGGATCGGCAAATGCTAGGGAACTTGGAGATGATTCCCTAGTGTGGAACCTATGACATGCTAGGGAACATGGAGCCGGTTAGCTAAAGAGCAGAAGGCAGGATGACCAAGCCAGACCTGAGAGGGTCTGGGCTGGCCAACAACAATTTTTATTTCCCTGAATTCACTGGTGTTTAAAGTAAATGATGAAGGTTGCAGGAGCAGCCTGTTCATTGGAAGATCAATGGGTGGCTTGGTCATATTGAATCATTTTAAATTTACTCCACAGTTCCGGAGGCTGCTCTGTATGATGCTAAAACAAGCTCTCGCTCTCGCTCTCCCTCCCTTTCTCCCTCCTGCCCTCTGACTCTCTTTCACACACACACAGACAGACACAATCTCTCTCTCCCCCTCCCTTCCCCCTTCTCTCTTCTCCTCCCCTTTCCTCTCCCCCCCCCCTCTCTCATACAAACACAGAGGCTACATTCTGGACTGACCTTTGCATCCCTGTTCAAAAAGTGAAGCCTTGCCACCCCACCACACTACCAAGAAAATGAATACCGGTAGTTAGATAATTCACCTATTTCAAATGGTCAATGAGTCCCAAAGTGGTCTGTGCCACTACAAAACAAAATCCTGAATTAAATAAATACGCAGTCCCACCCAAAACAGAGGCAACAATTAAAACACTCCGGAAATAAATATTTGACGGCAACAATTAAAACACTCCAAAAATAAATATCTCAATTAAGCAGGGATTATTAAAAAGGATTATTTGGTACTTTTTGATGAGGAAAGTCTACATTGTACTGTCTCTTGGGATCTGAATTGTCCCAACATGACCCCCAATGTATTTATTTATTCATTTATTAAAGCATTTATTCGATGCTCAACTCAGATCAAATGACTTTAGGACAGTGTTTCTCAACCTTGGCAACTTGAAGATGTCCGGACTTCAACTCCCAGAATTCAGCGAATGCTGGCTGGGGAATTCTGGGAGTTGAAGTATCTTCAAGTTGCCAAGGTTGAGAAATACTGCTTTAGGACATATATACAAAAAGAAGGAGTATACCCACAATCAATGCAAAATTACATAAGGAGTTTGCTTTTGTTCTCTCTGAACCCTGTGTAACAGTAGCATTAGGATGAGAGAAGATGGTTTATAGTTATGCTGACACCAACCAAAGAGTTTAGTTTAGTTTACTTTACTTAATTACCATTGTACCTTATGCAACAAAATTAAATGCGATCTTCAGTGTACAATGACAGTTCAGGGTGTGGTTGGTAAGGATTCATGTGCAGTCATTAAGCACAATATCAAGTGGTGGCTGGTTGCCTCATTGACTTGACTTATTGGAAGCTTGCAGTGAAGTTCACAAGTGGTGAAGATGTGACTGTGGGAAGCTGTGACCATTGTAACTGTGTGCCGGTTGCCAAGTGCTGGTACTGTGTGCCAGTTGCCATGATCCTGTGACTGTGGGCACACTGCAACAGCTACAACTTCAAGGACCAGCCATAAGTCTTCTTGCTGAGCACTGTTGTAACTTTGAATGGTTGCTGAACAAGAAGTCACTAAGTGAGGACTACCTGTATAGTCAAAAGCCCTTCCCTGTCTTTCATGGTTGACAAAGCATAATGATACCCCTGATGACAACAATCGGACTAACCACTTGGTGGGCTCTCTGGCCTGCTGGCAAAACCATGTGTTCATGCTTTTTGAAAGAATGTCGGGGGGGGGACACCTTATTACTTCTCCAAGAATGATGTTCCACATATACCTTCAATTCCTCTCAGCTTAAAAAGAACGCCTGCATGACATCCTCTCTTTCTCTTCCTGTCCCTCTGTTTTCTCCTCCTCCTCCGCTACCTGCAGGGATAGTAATCCATGGCTCCCCCGGAGGCCTAGCTGCCTCCTCTGGTATTTTATGAAAACGTATCAAATAGTCTGTAATCGTCTTTTCACATTTCAATCCAATTTGTAACAAGGCTTGCCGACTATAGATGCCCCTTGCCCCACAGGGTTCAGCCATGTTGGCAGCCATCTTGAATGGCAGCTGGAACTAACTTAACTTCATTAAGCTCTTCTGTGTGTTTTCCTTCTAGAGATGTTGAAGGATGATGTTGTGGCCAACTTTTCCAAAGGCTAAATAAAGGCTTGCCAATTATAGATGCCCCTTGCCCCACAGGGTTCAATCAAGGGGAAAAAGCCAATCCACACTATACACTGAAAAAAGGTGTGCCCAGCCTCATCATCCATGCACGCAGCCATCTTGCCTCCAAGAATTGCAAGAAAAGCTACTTTTTCTTTCAAAATTATATTTTGAAACCACTGCCAGAGAAGGACCCATTGTTGCGTATTTGCCATTTTCATTTAAAGAGAAATTTACTGGGAGGACCTGGAAAGAAATTCCTGGAAGTTTTTTTTTTTTAACTGAAAAGTCATGACAAACCCACAAGATATTATTCTATGAACTTTGGCCCAAAATTGGTTGATTTCATTAAGTAGGTTTTAATGATGGGAACATGTAGCACCCATCTTATGCGACTTACCAACCCCAAGGTTAATTTTGTGCACGTGACAAAAAGCAAGGCACAATCCATATCAGGCACATCTTTGACTTTGGTGAAGTGTTCAGAGTTAGAACATGACCTGAAGCGAGACTTTTTGGGATCCAGCCCTAGTTGTCTGAAGGTCCTACATTGGGAAAACGTTACTTGAGGTCTCTTCACCTGTCAAACTACAAGCAAGGCAATTTTGTAAATCCATCATGGAAAAGGAACCAATTTGTGGCACAAAAGATAAAAAGGTTTCTCTCTGTGTTTTCCATGGCCTATGTGCTGAAATACATCAATAGCAGCTTCTTTATTGTATGATGATTAAGTATTCTATTACAATAAGCAGTAGATATTCAGGCTTGAATTCTAAGTCATTAAGTCCAGTGTATTTTAATCCATAATTGTAAAAGATTTAAGGTATTTTATTCATCATTTGATTGGGACTATAATGTACTTTCTGCTTTCCACACCAAGATCTGTCAATTTTTACTGCGACTTTTAATTGTATTCTTGTAGTACCAGCAGTTTTCTGAAGTTGGCTTGTACACCAGACTGCCTTTTGCTTATTCAGGAAATAAGAAATATAAACTATCACGACCCTCCAGTCATATCCACTTTTAAGGAGCCAGTACTAAGGGCTAATGGCACTCCAGCTATGCTGAACTGCAACTCCCAGCACCTTCAATTCTATGCTGAGGGATTATATTTAATGTCTGCATCAGTGATTCTCAATCTCAACAGCTTCAAGAAGTGTGGACTTCAGAATTCCCCAGGTTGATAAATACTGATCTACACCAGTGATGGCTAACCTTTTCTGGGCTGAATGCCCAAGGCATGCGTGTGCACCTGAACCCACATAATGCAATGCATGCCACCTCCCCATGCATACACATGGCTCCTGCACACATGCCCTGCCCCCCGCATGCACCCTACCCCCTGCATGTGCATGTGGACCCACACACATGCTCTTCCCCTGCACATGCGGGGCAGAGACCCCACGACCAGCTGGCTGGCAGGAAAAGCATGCACATGCACGACATAGCTGAACTGGGGCAACAGCTCATGTGCCCACAGACAGGGCACAGTGTGCCACCTGTGGCACGCTTGCCATAGGTTCGCCATCATGGATCTACACATTAGGAATGAAAAGAGCTTGCTGTAGTAGAATTAGAAGAGCCAAGATTGTGCTTACGGAGTCACAACTTCCTTTTCTTTTCTCAAATAAACCTCTGTGATCCTGCCATCCAGTTATGCCTTTTGTAAGCAATTTGCCAATATTCAAAAACCTACCTGAGTATTTGCCAATATTCAAAAACCTACCTGAGTATACAAAGCTAAGTGACACAAAGCAACAGGCCAAAGTAGTATTAGACAGCTTTCCTGAGCAACGTAAACTTTATTGCAGCCATGACAATTGAAGCATCAAATCATAGCATTCTTGGCTCTTGTTAGAACCGTGTTTCTCAACCTGTGCTAACATGGTGAACCCATTGAGAGGACAGGCTGATGTAGCTGTTAGTTGGTGGAGTATAGCTGGGCAAGAGGAGGCGAGAGGAAGCAACAGCCAGGTAGCCTGGCTCCAGCCAAAATCCTGAAGGCCAGAGGCACTTGGACAGAGTAATTATAAACTAGTAGGAAGGGGATGTGATGGCTCAGTGGCTAAGATGCTGGGCTTGTCGATCAGAAGGTCGACAATTCAGCAATTCAAATCCCTAGCGCCACATAATGGAGTGAACTCCTATTACTTATGCCAGCTTCTGCCAACCTAGTAGTTCGAAAACACATAAAAATGCAAATAGAAAAATAGGAACCACTTTTGGTGGGAAGGTAACAGTATTCCATGCGTCTTTGGCATCTAGTTATGCTGACCACATGGCTACGGAGACGTCTTTGGACAGTGCTAGCTCTTCGGCTTAGAAATGGATATGAGCACCGCTTCCTAGAGTCGGGAACAACTAGCAGATCTGTGCAAGGGGAATCTTTCCCTTAGGAAGGGGAACCAAAGGATAGGAAGTAGGAAAAGACATTGCTACAAATGCACAACTGGCTACTTGCTGGCATGGGTGGTGAAACTGGGCATTTAAAAAAAAATAGCTCCATTAGCTAAAGATCTAAGGAGCTCTGATAGGCTGTGCAAAAGAGTTTTGCTCATCCAAGATGAAATCTTCTTGGTGGCGAAGACTTTGTGTGGGTGTTTAGTCTGTGTGCCTATCTATATATGTAGGAGCGTGGAGATATAGATGCTGTTCTCTCCCTCTCTTTCTCTCTCTCTCCCTCCCTCCCTCCCTCCCCCCTTCTCTCTCTCTCTCTCTCTCTGTACTGGGTATGCTTCTGAAAGCTTCCCCTGGCTTCCGATGTTCCCTTGAGCTCCCAAAGGCTGTCTATATTTGGAACAAGATTAAAAGAAGCAATGAACTTTTGAGATGAAGAGGTAAAAAGTGTTCTGTGAAGTCAGAGGATGATTGTAGACTCCGTATCTCAATGCAGAGAACTTTTTGGACTTTTCTGCAACATGCCCAGAGTGATCGCTATTTGGAGTCATGGGGCAAAAATGTTCAAAGTACAGTGGAAAAAGTGATTGGGCTATTTAGAAGAGAAGTAAGGAAAAATGCAGTGATCTTTGCCATCAAAATTCTTCTTTAAGTTTATCCAGGTGGAAGTTGAAAAAGAAATGTCTATTTTATTGGTATTTAACATTTCCAAAATCTAATGGGTTGTTTCTAAAGTGTGATTGAGAGGTTGTAAATTATGGTATCTCATGAGATTCCTTCATTAGCATTGAGGATGTCAGTGGATATAATGCTGCTGGAGATGGATAATCAGGATTCAGGTTCAAAAGTTGCATCATAACGTCTAACTCCTTCCCCCAAAAAAGGAAATAGAAAGGAAAAGAAAGGAAAGGAGAAAGAAGAGGAAAGAAGGGAAGGGAAGGAAATAAAGAAAGGAAAAAGAAGAAGAAAGAACAGGAAAGAAAAAAGGAAAGGAAAGAAAAAGGAAGGGAAGGGGAAGGGAAGGGGAAGGGAAGGGAGGGAATAGGGAGGGAAAGGGAAAGGGAAAGGAAAGAAAATGAGAAAGAAGAAGAATGAGGAAAAGAGGAAAGAAAGAAAGAAGAGAGAGATAGGAAGGAAGGAAGGAAGGAAGGAAGGAAGGAAGGAAGGAAGGAAGGAAGGAAGGAAAAAATTGTATGCTAGTTTCATGAATTACTCACAAAATATTCCATTGAATACAAGTAACTGAAGTAACAAGTAAAGAGAAAAAGGATGAAGAAGAAACAAATATTGGATGTGTTCTCAAATTATCTTTTGAAGAATATCATTTCTCCAGCATCTCTAGAGGGCATTATATTTCTGGGCAACATCTGCTTCCCGAAAAAGAATTAGGATACGAAAAAATGACCACCATGATTGCAAGGAAATTGAGTGTTTCCTCCACAATTCAGACTCATAGATGTGACAGATCAGCATTTTCATGATCAGAGTATCTCATTGCTAAACATTCCTTCTTTAAGAATTGGAACCCCATGTTACTTCCACTTTCTCCTCATCCAAGCTGTTTAGGAACAATTTGATTTTCTGCCTCAACCACTTTTGGATCCATTTCAGTCAAAAAGTCTAAGATGTAATTGTATGAAGCTGAAATCATATTTATCCAAAAAAGAAGACAACAAAATGTGTTTGAGAAAAAAAAAACCATGTCTTTCTCACAGTCCAAGAATGTTTTGTTTGGATATGGTAGAAATGGAAAGCTAATGGACATGGTTTCTAGGAAAATCAAGCTCCTGTCAATAAAACTTAGCAAAAAAAAAAGATGCATTGCTTTGAACTGTAGTCATATGAAAATTAAAAAGAATGTTGATTTTATCACTCATTTTGTAATGATGTTGTTTCTTTCTAATGTTAACACTGTACCCAAAGATTGGGTTCACATGCTGAGATAACCCATGGTTTATTTAATCACAATATAAATAACCCAGAATTGGATGGGATTGCCAAGCATATTAAGTAATAAGCAATTATTTAGAAACTGCATTGGTGACATCCATATACTATACACATTAACCCAAACTCAAACAATGTGACTTAGTGTGTTGCTTGAGGCTTTGGGCCTAAAACTGAATTCTGATGGGTCCTCTACTTGTAACCAATTAGTGCCACCAAATCCTAAACATTATTGAAGATCTGTAACTTGAGAACTTCCTTGACCATGCCCAGTAAGATTGAGCTATTTTATTTCCAGTAGACCTAATGAACCAACAAATGCAATCTAATACAAATATAAAATGTACATTTTTTTTAAGAGAAGCATTCACTTCTTATTCTGGTTATTATGAGGTAAGTAAGAAGAACTCAGAATTTAAGACTGCCCCATCTTAATCCTGAAGATCTATAGATTCATTCATTTGTTTTTGCTTGGATATGCCATCTCTCCAAGGGTGAGGGTGGATAATCAGTAGACTTCCAGAATGACACATCTGCTTTCCCTCCCTGTTTGCCTACACAAACATTCGCATGGACACACGTGCCCACCCCTAACTGGTCAGAAGAAGCAGATTAATTTCATGCCCCCAGCTGAACAAGCAAGTGAGAAGGAGAGAGGAGAACACAACTTCATAATGATTGCTCGCAAGATACATAATTAATTTCCTTTAGTGGAACCGATCTCTATCTGTTGCTATTATTATTATTATACAATTGTATCACAGCGGCCAGTTGTTTCGCCAGATTTGGCATTGATTACTAGTCGGGCCCCACCCAGGGGCCTAGGACGTCGTAATGTATTTTCGTGTAGATCCAAGCAGTGCGGCTTTTTGCATTTGACTGATGGCGATTTTGTCAATTTTTAACTGCTTTAAATGTAATTCCAGTGCTTTTGGAATAGCACCTAGTGTGCCAATTACCACTGGAATTACCACTGCTGGTTTGTGCCATAGTCGTTGAATTTCGATTTTTAAGTCCTGGTATTTTGCCATTTTTTATGTTCCTTCTCGGCGACCCTGCTATCACCTGGTATTGCGATGTCTATGATTGTGACCTTATTTTTCTCAACCAGTGTGATGTCTGGTGTATTATGCGCCAGTATTTTGTCTGTTTGTATGCGAAAATCCCACAAGATCTTGACCATCTGATTTTCGGTGATTTTTTCAGGCTGATGTTCCCACCAGTTTGTTGCTGTTTTAATATCATAATTTTTGCACAAATTCCAATGGATCATTTGTGCTACTGAATTGTGCCGCAATTTATAATCAGTCTGCGCAATTTTTTTACAGCATCTGAGTATGTCATCAACAGTTTTATCAGCTTCTTTGCAAAGTCTGCATTTGGCATCATCAGAGGATTTTTCGATTTTGGCCTTAATGGCATTTGTGCAGATAGCTTGTTCTTGCGCAGCCAGGATTAGTGACTCTGTTTCTTTCTTTAATGTACCTGTTGTTAACAATAACCAAGTTTGTTCACTGTCCACTTTACCTTTTATTTTTTCCAGAAATTGGCCATGCAGTGCTTTGTTCTGCCAACTCTCCATTCTTGATTTTATCACATCTTTTCTGTATTCTTGTTTCGTCTGTTGGGCCTTCAGTAGATTTTTGTTCTTTACTTCAATTAATAGATGTTCTTGACTTTCTTTTAAATAATCAGCCAGTGCATGTTTTTCTTCTTCAACTGTTTGCTTCACTTGTAATAATCCTCTGCCACCTGATTTTCGGGGCAGGTAGAGTCTATCAGTATCACCAAGTGGATGTAAACTGTAGTGCATTGCCATTAGTTTCCTGGTTTTTCGGTCCAAAATGTCCAAATCAGCTTGTGTCCAGTTAACTATACCAGCTGTGTATCTTATAACTGGTATTGCCCAGGTATTTATGCCCTTGATTGTATTTCCACCATTCAATTTAGATTTCAAAATTTTCCTAACTCTGTTGGTGTACTCTCGCCTGACAGTAGTTTTTACTTCTCCATGCTTGATGTTATCCAACTGCAGAATGCCTAAGTATTTGTAGGTTTCATTTTCGTTGCATTTAATTAGTTGGCCATTGGGCATTTCAATTCCCTCACATGCAGTGATTTTGCCCCTTTTTATGGATACAGTGGCGCATTTTTCCATGCCAAACTGCATTGAAATATCGGTGATGAATACTCGGACTGTGTTTGTCAATGATTGGATATCTATTTCTGACTTTCCGTAGAGTTTCAAATCATCCATATATAGTAAATGCGAAATTTTTTCAGCTTCTTTGGCTGTTTGGTAGCCTAATTTCATTTTTTTAAAGATTACTGATAGTGGGATCATTGCGATGATGAAGAGAAGAGGTGAAAGTGAATCACCCTGAAAAATTCCTCGCTTGATATTAACCATTCCGTAGATCTCATTCCCTACTGCCAACTCAGTTCTCCATTGTTTCATCGCCTTTTCAGTAAAGGATGTAATATTTTTGCTATTGCCAGTTGTTTCTAAGCATTTTATGATCCAACTATGTGGCAGTGAGTCAAATGCCTTTTTGTAATCAATCCAGACCATATTCAAGTTCGTTTTTCTGTTCTAACAATTTTCTAATATCATTTTATCAATTAGGAGCTGATCTTTTGTGCCCCTGCTCCTTCTTTTGTTGCCTTTTTGCTCTACTGGCAAGATGTTGTTTGTTTCCAAATAATCCATCATGTTATCTGCAATAATGCCTGTGAATAATTTGAAGGTTGTTGGCAAGCATGTTATTGGCCTGTAGTTTTCAGGTGTTGTTCCTTTAGTTGCGTCTTTCTGAATCAAGTATATTTTTCCAGTTGTCAACCATTCGTCAATTTGGCCCTTTTGTAAAATTTCATTCAGTTGCCTGGCCAATATTGCATGTAAACTGGTCAGATATTTGAGCCAGAAACCATGTAATTGGTCTTTTCCAGGTGATGTCCAATTCTTTACCTTTTTTACTCGATTTTTGACCATCTTAGTTGTTATTTCTAATACTTGCATTTGTTTGTTGCCAATGCTTTTCTCAAAGTCATGTATCCACTTTGCTTCCTTATTGTAGTCCTTTGCATTTTCCCACAATTCTTTCCAGAATTCAACTGTGGCCTGCTTTTCTGGTGTCACCATTCACATTAAGACTTTGATAAAAACGCCGTTGGTCTGATCGAAATTGCTGATTTTGTTTATATTGGATGATTCGTGCCTCATATCTTTCAATTTTTCTAGCTGTTGCTGTTATCTGCTGTTTTACAATCTCTACAGCTTCATTGATGCTTCTTGTATCCAATCTATATCTTCTGATTAGCCGTTCTATGATTTTGTTATTTTTAAGCCGTTGCTCGTGCATGTTCTTTAAGTTACTAGCATCTGCCCTTAATTTTTTGACTTTTTGTTCTAATCGGATTTTCCACTTTGGCTTTGATGCTTATTCTGTTGTGTGACTAGGTACTTTGATTTTAATGCCTAGTTCATTAGTGACTATTACAGCTGCACTGTACATTAACTGGTTCGTTTCCAAGATGGATCCCAATTCAATTGTTGAAAACACTGCATTAACCATTTTCATGATGGGGCCAAAATTTTCTTAGGCACAGTTTTTAGTGATGGTAAACGTTGCCTTTCCTCATTAAGCAGAAAATGCTCCATGATCTTATCCTTCAATTCTTTTTGTTTTTGAGTTAGTTCATCAGTTGGTTCAGTGATAATTGGTTCTAGTGGTGGTGGTGTTATTTCCTCCCCGAGAGCTTCTTCTGGGAGTTCTACTATAATGTCTTTAGTTGTGCCTTGAATATCAGTTATTACCGCTTGTGATATTGTTTTTTTGGTTTTGCAATTTGCCTGAATCTCCTCTAGTTCAACTTCACTAAACACTTTATTCCGTATAATAAATCGCCTTTGATCTGCTAGTCATTGTTCACTAACATTTGAATCTGGATATTGTTGTTTCCATAATTCATACATTCGCTTTAAATAGCCTCTTTTTTCTGGCTCTGAGTTGAAGTAACAGGCCATTATGGCATGGTTTTCATCTGCACCATATATTTGTTGGCTAGCTCACTTGTCGACGGATGTCCAGAGACCCCAACATCCGCCATGGCCCTTGTTAACCCGCGCGACAACCGATGCGGTATAAAATTTTTATTTGTTTCTTTCACCATATTGTATGGGTTGGCAGGTTTTTTTTTATGGGGCCAGTTGCCAACCTGACCCCAACCCTCCTCCTTTCTCATCCGGGCTTGGGACCGGCAACGGCGGAGTTGTTATTGTTGTTGTTGTTGTTGTTATTAATTATTATTATTATTTCTGATTTCTACTATAAGTTAGAATGCCCAGCAACTTTAGACTGTCTGTTGGGTTTACTCTTAAACAGCACTATTTTAAATTCTTTCTTAGCCCTGGAAGACAGGGAGGGAGAGGGAGAGAGGGAAAGAGAGAAGGAAGGAAGGAGGGAAAGAGAGAGAGAAGGGAAGGAGGGAGGAGGGAGAGAGAGAGAGAGAGAGAGAGAAAGAGAGAATGAGAGAATGAATACACACAAACATCCCTCTGAGTTATTTTGGCATTTATTTATTCCTTACTTCTTACTTTTAACATGCACCAAGCTACTGCACCTACAGGCCTGCCTACCTTCTCAATGGCTAGTAGGTTTCCTTTTTCGTTGTTGCTGTTGTTTATTCTTTTTATCTTCAATTAATATTTTATTTTTGCCAGCTTAGCCAGTCCTGCTGGCAAAAGCAATCAATCTTAGTCAAAGCATCTTGCTGTGGGGTGAATAGGCAGCCCTGACGCTGATTCCTTAAAAAAACTCATTTCTTGTAACGTGAGCCCTGCTGAGGATGGCCATGTCAACTTATTAGACTTTTTACTTGGCGGTATTGATTCTGTTCTACACTGATGCGGCCCATAATGCTGGTTAATGTTATTGACGAGCCATCAGTCTTGTGGAGAAGCGTGGGCTCGCAGCTCTTTCTGAACCACAAAATCCTATCCATGGACAATGATGAAGGGAAGGGGAAAAACTGCAAGCAAAGCACTCAGGCCAGCTTCATTCAGCCTATGATACATTAATGAAAGGCATGCGATCAGTTGGAAGAGACAGATGTGGCTCTCCAGCAGACATTTATTTATAAAATAATTATGAATGCACAGCCGAGTCATGGATTTTTATTATTGCAAGCAGCCAACACCCTTTCTTTGTTCACATCTTGCTCGAAATGAAATCCTACCATGGGTAAAGGAAGCTCAGGTTAGATTTTTCTGCCCCACCTTTTGTGTTCAGCCTGAGAGACAGACAGAGGGTGGAGTTTGTTGAAGCACTGCAAGGGTTTGGTCTGGAAGACACATTTCATGTATTATCCAATGAAACAGCCTTTGTAGAAGTGGCATGGAACACAGTCTTCCAAATACTTCCTTCCGAATAAGAGTTAAAAAGGATAGGGAGGAAATCAATAATTAAAACCTCTCCCTTCTTGTGGAAACAAAACCTGATAATAAAGGAGTAAATAGAAAGATTACTCAAAGGAAACTGAACAGTTATTCATCTGTAGCCTCATTCATCTCTCTGTTCAAAAGGAAGCATCTCCTGCAAACAGGAATCTTTAATTAAAGGCACAATAGTTCTCAAATATCTCAGTAGTGCTTGCTACAATAGTCCTGTAAAAACACCTGTGAAAACATACTCAGAATTGAAATACTGATCCATCTTTGCTTGTTTAGGTCAGGATAATAATATCATAATGGAAAGTCATAATTTGGCAACACCTTCTTCTAGACTTTCTCTAAAAAACAGAGGGCTGAAAAGTGATTCCAGATAAACAGTGTGTGGAAGGAATCCACAGAGATTTTGGTGTGATTCTCTATGGCTTGGGAAAAAAGATAAGACCTCATTTTTTTACAGAGAAGGCGTTCACAGATAACAGAATAACAGAGTTGGAAGGGACAGAACAGAACAGAACAGAACAGAACAGAACAATAGAACAGAATGACAAAGCTGGAAGGGACCTTGGAGGTTTTCTGGTTTAACTCACTGCTCAAGCAGGAAACCCTATACCAAGAGTGTCAAACTGGCAGCCTGTGGGCCAGATGTGTCACACAGAGGCCACGCTCTGTGAAGGGAAAAAATGTTGTGATGCGTCACATGATGGCAATATGACACTCCTAGTTTGACACCCGCACCCTATACCATTTCAGACAAATAGTTGGCCAATCTCTTCTTAAAAGCCTCCATTGTTGGAGCACATGCAACTTCCGAAGCAAGGCATTCCACTGATTAATTGTTCTAACTCTCAGGAAATTTCTCCTTCTAGGCTAGTTCTTCCTTGATTAGTTTCTAACCATTGCTTCTTGTTCTGTCTACAGGTTCTTTGGAAAATAGGTTGCTCCTCTCTCTCTTCTTTGTGGCAGGCCCTCTGATATTGGAAGACTGCTATCATGTCTCCCCTAGTCCTCCTTTTCATTAAACTAGACATATCCAATTCCTGCAACCGTTCCTCATATGGTTTAGCCTCCAGTCCCCTAATCATCCCTGAGGTGCTTCACTACACTCTTTCTAGAGTTTCCACATCTTTTTTTTATATATCACAGCAGCCAAAACTGGATGCAATATTCCAAGTGTGGTTTTACCAAGGCATTATAAAGTGGTACTAAGACATCATGTGATCTTTGGTATAGTATAGCACAGTTCTTTTTGCCCTTGGTTAGAGGAATAAGGCATGATTGGAGGAATGCCAAAAAGTGGAAATGTCAGGAGATTTGAGGATTTCTGATTCCAACAAGTCTGAAGAGTGTCAGTTAAGGCTTGTCATGGTGTGTAGGAAGACAAGAGGAAGAGTCTGAGGTTCAACAACCAGAACATTAAAAAAGTATCAGCTTCCAGAAGGAGAGCAGGCATGGAAAGAACAGAACAGACCCTCCCTAGATTTCTAGAGAGCAAAAAGAAAGGGGGGGATACTTTCACTCTTGCAATATTCTATTAATGTAACCTTATAATAAATTGTCTAGACCGCCTTGAAGTCCTAACGTGGCTGTGCTACACAGCACCTTATTCTGAAATCTCATTGCTGGTTATACAGCATAAAATGACTTTTACACCAAATATATCCTCCCCCCAAATATGAATAAACTATTGGGAAATTGGTTTATAACTGCAAATAAAGGATTTAATGGTATATATGCACTATCATAGCATACTGAACCTATTCTGGAATGAAATGTTCTTATTTAAATGTAAATCTTCTTCAAGTCAATAATTTAGAAAATTTCTTTCTCTAAATATGCTCAAAATGGCAGCCTATCTCCATTTCTGTTATTAACCTTATTACATTCAACTGCATATTTTTTCTATTACCACTACAGATTTAAAAAGTATTAAACATGGACTTGCACATTTTATGCTCAAAAGGCAATGTTTTCCATGTATAATGTTCTCTAACACCAACTCTGGATGTATGAAGGAATGTATTGTTATTCAGATGGAGGACTGGATTGTGGCCAGGACTACAAAAACAGTCAATGATTGAAACTATTGTGTGCAGAAGGGGGTTTGCTTTCAGTGAACCTCACAACTAAAAATGATTTTCCTTCCACCCATTAAAGGAGGCCTTAAATGTATATTTTCAACTAAATTGAGGAAATTCTTTGGGTAAACATAATTCTTTCCATGACTGGGTATAAACAAGCAAACACGCATTCTGATTTTTCTTCACTTGCCATACAACAAACAAACATACATTATGCTTCATTTTCAACAAAGATCTAAACATTAATTGTGATTCTAAATCGCCCCTTAAAACCTGGAACCAACATACTGAATTTACAAGCGACCGGTGCACAACGTGAGCCGATCCTGCTGCTTCAGTAGAGAAAGTGCTAACATCTGATAGCCTGTCAGGAAAAGCAGATGTGCCTTTACAGCTATCATTTAAATTTTTGCCACCTGGTCTGATCTGGCTTGCTGAAGAAACACATGTGGAGCTAGCTCCCCATCAATTCGCAAGTGTTACATTGGCAGTTTAAATAACATCATATGTTCTGCCATGCCAGAGAATTCCAAAGTTTAACATATACATATCGTCCTGTATTTTCATGTAGAACCAAATCTCCAATAAGCAAAACTGTGCATGTTTATGAACTTCATCACATGTGTACAGTTGTCGACCTTGCTCTCTATCAAGGAAGCTAGTCATATATAAGACAATTGGGAAATTACACTTGGCAGAGTTTCTGTGTTGTTTCTCCATGTCATATAATATATGTGGGTCAGAGGTGGTATTCAGCAGGTTCTGTCTAGTTCTGGAGAAATGGTAGCGAAAATATTGAGTAGTTCAGAAAACTGGTAAATACCACCTCTGACTGGCCCCGCCCACATCTAGTCTGTGCCTCCTGAGTCCCAGCCGATTGGGAGGAAATGGAGATTTTACAGTATCCTTTCCCTGCCACTCACCAACCCATGCCCACCAACCCACAACCACAGAATTGGTAGTAAAAAAATTTGAATCCCACCACTGATGTGGGTATATGCATACTTTTGTATTTATTTATTTATTTATTCTGCCAGGTTTATGTAGTGTATATTAGAGGTGGAGACCCTTTGAAAGCTACATGCAACGAAATTTCTTTTCGTGCATTCAAAGTGACAATAAACTTATTGTAAGTTTTATGTTTGGTAATAAGAAGGGGGATACTACTAGTAGTACTACTATAGTAGTCTTCGACTTACAATCCCTGTGGAACAATCTCCCCGCAGAGATCCGGACCCTTCCCACTCTCTCAGCCTTCCGAAAAGCCACTAAAACCTGACTGTTCCGGCAGGCCTGGGGCTGTTGACCCCAAAATATGGTCCAGCCCCATCTAGAACTGAGTGCATGGGGTGTTGTTTTTAAATCTATCTTTTCTTTTCCTTATATTTTTGTTTTGATTTTATTTTGTATTGTAAGCCACCTGGAGTCCTACGGGATTGGGCGGCATATAAATGTTATTAAATTCAAATTCAAATTCAATCACAATCAGAACTGGAACTTTCATCACTAAGGGAGGCAGTTGTTAAGTGAGTCATGTCCTATTTTTCAAACTTTTTTGCTGTGGTCATTATGGAAATCATGTAGTTGTTAAGCAAATTCTAGCTTCCAAATGATTTGCTTGTCAAAAACCAGCTGGGAAGATCACCCATAGTGACCACAGGACCCTGGGATGTTTGCAACCATCGTAAATACAGGCCAGTTGCCGAGTAGCCAAATTTTAATCATGTGATCATAGGACACTGCAAGGGTCATAAGTGCAAGGACTGGTTGTAAGTAACTTTTTTGGTGCTGTTATAATTACAAATGGTCACTAAATGAATGGTCTTAAATTGAGGACTACCCTGATGGGGTGATAGTGGTGGAAGCATTTGTTGAATTTAAGAAATATATATCTCCACACTGAAAAGATTATTACATTAATTAATAATTAATAATACGTGTGAGCTGCCCTTGTGACAGAAAACAAGAGTAAACCGTATGTATGGTTCTGAACTCCATCCCCTATGGTTTTGATCCCTCATTCCCTGAGAGACGAGAGAGAGAGAGAGACAGACAGACAGACAGACAGACAGACAGAGACAGAGAGACACACACACACAGAGACAAAGACAGAGAGAGAGAGAGAGAGAGAGAGAGAGAGAGAGAGAGAGAGAGAGAGAGAGAGAGAGAGAGAGAGAGAGAGTCACATACAGAGAAAGAGAGACAGAGAGAGACAGAGAGAGAAGACACTCTCTAAATGAAAAGCCCCTATCATTAATTTGGAATGGCCTTTCCCATATTATTTTCCATATTTCCAAGCCAAAAAATCAATCTGAAATCCTTCCATATTTATTTGTTATTTGTTTGGCAACATTGAAGCTGTTTCCCCCAAATTTATACAAAGTAAGTAACTTTCAACAAGAAGTAAATGAAAGCATCCTCTGTCATAAAAGACCTCCAAACCCATGTGATAAAACTAAAGAAGGAAAGCCAGATTCCATCTTGGGAGACCTTATATCAGAAGAAGGTTTTGAGATGATGACTTTCCTTTATTTAAATATCACAGAAAGTACCTGCTAGTAGAGGTTCTCTTCTCAGCAGATATCCTTTCAAACAGATTCAGCTGTCAGGGCAACACTTCACGTGCCCTAACAAATGGCTCCACGTGCCACAGGTTCACCATCATGGAGCTATCAGCTTTCTTTCTGCTAGGACTCTTCAAAACTTTATTACACTGCTAGAATGTTTAATACAAAGAGAAATAGATAAATCAGTGTAGGTATCTTTTCTAAATTACATAATGTATTTCCTTATTTCAATCTTAAGTATCCAACTTTGCACTATACACCAGAAGAAAATTCTTAACTACATTAGAGAAGCATGTTTATTTGCCTGTAAATAGTAGCTAAGTAGAACAATGCATAAGTAGGACAACACAATTACGACTTAAATGGACTTAAATGAAAAGGCAAACAAACAAAAGATGAAGGGTGAAATCCACACCGTCCCTACAATAGAAAGCCATAATATTTAATTCTTAACAATGAATGTACCACTCCTGCCTTTGTTTATTCCTTTCTTTTAAAATCACATAT
Organism: Thamnophis sirtalis; assembly: GCF_051295495.1. Lineage (NCBI taxonomy): Eukaryota > Metazoa > Chordata > Lepidosauria > Squamata > Natricidae > Thamnophis > Thamnophis sirtalis. The sequence goes on along the minus strand of NW_028261385.1, from coordinate 78,914,805 downwards.
GCAATGGACATATTTGGGCCCACATTGACAGCCACACAAAGTCAGAAGATGGAACCACAACCCAGTACAGAAACAGCCAATACACTATACAATCCAAAAGGCATTTGAATAGAGCAACGCATTATCTTCTGTCCCACAATTGGTAACTGATGTGACCATGTCCCAAATCCTAGGAAAGGCAAAAATATTTGTATGAGCAATGTACCCCTTGGTCCCACTCACAATATAAGTGTATGCTAGAGGGTGATTTCTGATCTTTGAACCCTAAGCTGGTATTGAATCTACCATCAGGGGGGTTGGACTAGAAGACCTCCAGGGTCCCTTCTAACTCTGTGATCCTGTTAGCCACCCTGCTAAAGGTGAGATGCCAAAATAAATAGTAAAGTACATGTAATCCTAGCTTCACAACAATTTGTTTAGCGATTATTTGAAGTTGCAATGGGACTGAAAAAAGTGACAAAGTCACACTTATGACCTCTGAAGCATTTCACGGTCATGTGATCAAAATTTGGATGCTTGGAAACTGGCATGTATTTATGTCCCGGGGTCATGTGATCCACTTTTGCGACCTTCTGATAAGTAAAGTCAATGGGGAAGCCAGATTCACTTAACAACCTGTGTTATTAACTTAACAGCCGCAGCAATTCACGTAACAACAGTGGCAACAAAAGGTCATAAATTGGGACAAAATTCACTTCCCGGCTGTCCTGGTTAGGACTGGAAATTTTGGACTCAACTGTGGTTGTAAGTCGACCTGTAACATGGAAAACCTTTGGGAAAAGACGGAGTGCTTCATACCGAGTACCTAGCTCTTATTAGGCCCAGCTAATTCTGTGAGCAGCCATTGCTTGGTGTATTGGAAACTGGGAGAGCGTGGAGCAGAATAATACTTACAGGAGACGCATCTTCAAGTCTGCTGTAATGTGCTCTGAGCTTTCTAAAGAGAAGCAGGGTGTAAACATAATAAATAAATACTCAAAAGGAGACAGGTATTGATTTTTAAGGGAGGGCTTGAGATAAGAAGTCATTCTGAAGGGGGTGAAATGAGTTGCAGGAGATCCAGCATCATTTTCCAGCGTGGTGAAATCTTTCCTGCCTCTGTGCTCAAATGGAGATTTTTGTTCTGTTTTCAAAGCCTGCTAAATAGTGAGAGCATTCTGGAAAATGAGAGACGAGAAAAGATGGATCCTTAATGATCTTTCATATCACCTCCAACTCTGTTTTAAAAAAATACATTAAATCATCCTGCCGGTTTGGCAATGTGAACCTGCAAAGGGCCAGGTTGAACCAGCGGCCAAGGATTGATCGAGTAAACTCCAAATGCTAAAATGTTAAAATGGCTACCTCAGTTACAGAACCTACTTGCAACCTTTTGGAAAAAGGATCTTCTTTCAATGGAAGAGAAAGAAGGAATATCTTTGAACAACTTCAGACACTGTTTCTCCAGGAGAGGAACACATCTGGCTTGAGGTTGAAAGATATCTTGATGTCAACTAAATAGAAAAGAAAGAAGGACCAAAAGAAAGATTACTTTCTTCAAATGTTTTTTTTCTGCACTCTCCCCCCTTTTTTAATAAAATGACAAGAATTGCAAATCCAAAAAGCCACAAAGGATTTTTAAAAACGGAGGGAGGAGAGAAGGGGAAGAAGGAGGAGAGGAAGGGAAGAAGGGGAAGGGAGTAGAGGGAGAGTAGTGGAGGGAGGGGAGGGAGAGAGGAAGGAAGGAAGGAGGGAAGGGTAAGGGAAGGAGGGAGTGAGGGAGCAGAGGTAGGGAGGAAGGGAGAGAAGGAGGAAGGAAGGAAAGAAGGGGAAGGGAGGGGGAGGGGAGGGAGGGGAGATGAGGGAAGGAAGAAGGAAGGGGAAGGGAGGGAGAAAGGGAGAAAGAGAGAGAGGGAGGGAGGGAGGCTAGTGTTACAGGAAAGCTTATTATTGTGAAATGATATATCACATTGAGATCAGTTTCAGAAATGGAATCTTCTATTCTAAAAAGATATCACCTGGTAAAACCAATGTTAACAGCTCCCTTTAGATGAAATATAAAAATTAAAGATATTTACAGCCCAGCTTAGCAGCAGATGTATTCCTGTTGTGAGGTTTTAGATCAAAAGGTGAAGAAACTCTTCCCCACCCCCACCTTCTGCTTCTCCAAGAATGGAACTTTGAAGCTTTAGTAAAACTCCCCCAAAGGAAGAAAAAACTTGGATGTCATGCAAAATTCAACGCTTACTTTGAATGTTCTTTCCCATCCTTAATTTCGTCCATCCAAAAGTCATGTTTATTTGAAGAAGAAAGGGGAAAGTCCATTTTTCTGAATGCTTTTCATGTTTGCAATCCTTCTTTGGATCCCAGAAAAGATCTAAAACCAAAATTTTGTTCCATTGAAGAAAAACAATGATATCTACTAGTATGTGATGATGAGGATGATGAGGATGATGATGATGAAAATTGTTTAAAATGGAGAAGATAACAATAAATACATTATTCAGAATTTTTAGCTTCACTTGAAGGGTGTATTTTCTATCATATATGTTCCCGTAAATAAATAGTTTTCTATAATGCAATAGTTTCCTTTTATGGCATATTTGGGAGTGTCTAGAACGACATGATTAAAAATGTAAACAATATTCTTCCACTCCCTCCTTCTTTCTCAAAATAGATATCTGAATTTGATTATTTAATTTATTTATTAATATATTAAATGTATTTACCCCAGGTGATCCTGGGCAACTTACAACATTAAAACAACTAAACCATGAGAAATAAATATTACTAATAACAATAAATTGCTTTCCATGCTGAATTTTAGTTCAATACCTAAACATGTTTACAATGTATTTCAATGAAATTTGACTTCACACATCAGCCCCATTCATACTGTAGGGAAGGCTAGGCTTTAATGCTGAGCCTCAAAATGGGAGCCATGCACCATTGAAATGGGTATAGTGATAAAGAAAGAAGTCACAATTGCTGTATATTCTCTTTGATATCTCCATGTTTCTGAAGACAGAAGTACTTAAGAACCAGTGGTGGGATTCAAATAATTTAACAACCAGTTCTCCACCATAATGACCAGCTGGGTAGGCATAGCCCGGTGGTCATGTGACAATGTGGCCATGGCCAACTCACGTCGATGGGCGCTTCGCCTTAGCTGTTACAATGTAATAAGGGTTAAGCGGAGAAGCAGTTTCTGTAAGCAGGGCAATAAAGATGAGGCTAGAAACAATACCAGAATTTTTCCTTCCTGCCTTCCTTACAGGATTAACCCTGTAAAGTGGGTAAAAAATAAAATAAAATTTCTTCCAACAACCGGTTCTCCGAACTGCTTAGAATGTTACGAACCGGTTCTCCCGAATAGGTGCAAACCAGCTGAATCCCACCACTGTTAAGAACTCAACTGAATCAGGTCCACAGTCCAGTATCTACTGCATAATTCTCAAGGCTGGACTACAATTCAATAATTCCTTTCACTCTCAGTTGCCTAGCACCAATTTTGATTCAAGTAGCAGTAGCAACTATTAACTATTAATATTAACACCAGCCCCAAATCCAGTGTTGTGTTTTTCACTAGTGTAGGAAACTCCCATTTATTCCGGTTTTCTGTTTCTCATTTTTTACCCAATTGCCAATCCATAAGAGTTCCTATGTTCTTAGATCATGGAAGCCAAGTTTGCTTAGAAGCCTTCGTAAGAGTTTTTGTCACAGGCTTTTTCAAAACCCAATATCCAATGCTGGGGTGTCAAACTGGGGGCCTGTGGGCCGGATACATCATGCACAGGCCGCACCCACCCAGGCTTCGCAAAGCCAAATACGTCACATCACATGACATCATGTGACATAATCGAGTTTGACACCCGTGCAATAGACAATACCTTTGGGAGTTATCTTTGTCTGTATTCTTGTTGAATACAGAAGCTTAATGGGACAGAGGTGGGTCGTTCCTGGTTCGGCCCGGTTCAGCTGAACTGGTAGTAGTGATTTGGCCTGGGTTGCACATCCAGCAGCGACCGAGGCCAGCCACGCCACCAAACTGGTTCCCCGGTGTCTTCTGCCATTGCCAGCATGTTTCTGCACATGCACAGAACAATTTATAGTCCAGTGCGCATGCGTGAGCAATGTGTGCCGAGCACATGCGCAAAGTGAACCACTACCAACCGGTACAGGAACCCACCCCTGGACAAGACCTACTTTTACCGAAGCAACCTTTTCTCCATTTCAAAAAAACTTATTTTATATATTTTTATTTCAATAATACTTCTAATCATTTTGTCAGAACAACTATTACATTGATTTTATTTAAAGAAAATGAAAGTTTTCTTTATGCCTCTCAGCCCCTTTTAAATATTGGAGTCACAGTGGCTGTTTTCCAGTATTAGGGAACAGAGACTGAAGTTAAAGCAAATTGTATATTTTTAGGAAAAGGATAGAAACTTGATATTTAAGGTCTTTAGGAACTCTTGGGTGGCTGCTATAAGTACCTGAGGATTTATTTATTTTTAGATTTGTGTCATTTTGGTTCACAGGTTCTTCTATCAGTTTTTATTTTTCCAAGCTTTCTCCTGAAAATATCACCAGTTAAGGCATGAGTATCTGTCCCACTGAAACAAAAGTAAAGAAACCGTTTTCCTGACTTTGTTTAGTTAATAATTTAATGCTCTGGACACCTAATAACCCACCTAATAACCCTCCTAAATAGGAGGGAGACGGGAACCCCCTACAGGGTAAGGCTGAGGAGTATGTTCAGTTCTTGGCGGACAAAGTTGCTCGGTTTCGATCGGACCTGGACTCCACTCCTGCAGATCCAGCCGAGACACAAGGGAATGACTTGGCAGACCATCTCTGGGTTGAGTTTCAGGATGTTGCTTCCGGGGATGTGGACAAGGCTATGCGAGCTGTGAGCACCTCCACCTGTATACTGGACCCGTGTCCCTCCTGGCTGGTTGCCAACAGCAGTGAGGTGACACGAGGCTGGATCCAGGCGGTTGTTACCGCCTCTCTTCGGGAGGGGTACTTCCCCACCGCGCTTAAGGCGGCGGTGGTGAGACCCCTCCTGAAGAAACCGTCTTTGGATCCAGCAGTTCTTAATAACTACCGTCCAGTCTCCAACCTCCCATTTGTGGGGAAGGTTGTTGAGAAGGTGGTGGCCTTCCAGCTTCAGCGTACCTTGGAGGAAGCTAACTATCTTGACCCCTTCCAGTCCGGCTTCAGGCCCGATTACAGCACAGAAGCCGCTTTGGTCGCATTGACCGATGATCTCTGAAGAGCCAGAGATGGAGGCTATGCGTCCATCCTGGTTCTCCTTGACCTCTCAGCGGCTTTCGATACCATCGACCATGGTATCCTTCTGCGATGACTGCGGGAGGTGGGGGTGGGCGGCACTGTTTTGCAGTGGTTCTCCTCCTACCTCTCGGACAGGTCGCTGTGTTGGTGGGGGGGGGGCAGAGATCCTACCTCTCAGACAGGTCGCTGTGTTGGTGGGGGGGCAGAGATCGTCCCCGAGGCCCCTAACTTATGGGGTGCTGCAGGGCTCGGTCTTATCCCCCCTACTATTCAACATATACATGAAACCGCTGGGCGAGATCATTCGGAGGCACGGGATAAAATACCATCAATATGCGGACGATACACAGTTGTATCTGTCCGCCCCGTGCCAACTCAATGAAGCGGTGGACGTGATGAGCCGGGGCCTTGAGGCTGTTAAAGACTGGATGAGAGCTAACAAACTGGTACTCAACCCGGAAAAGACCGAGTGGCTGTTGTGTTTTCCTCCCAACAATTTGGCTAATGTTCCATCAATCAGGCTGGGGGGGCAAAATTTATACCCCTCAGACAGGGTCCGCAACTTGGGAGTCCTCCTGGACCCACAGCTGAGTTTTGACCATCACTTGTCAGCTGTGACCAGGGGGGCATTTGCCCAGGTTCGCCTGGTGCGCCAGTTGCGGCCCTACCTGAACCGGGAGGCCCTCACAACAGTCACTCGAGCCCTTGTGATCTCCAGGCTGGAATACTGCAATGTGCTCTACATGGGGCTGCCCTTGAAGAGCATCCGGCGACTCCAGCTAGTCCAGAATGCGGCCGCGCGAGTGATCGTGGGCGCACCACGGTTCGCCCACATAACACCGATCCTCCGTGAGCTGCGCTGGCTACCTGTTGATCTCCGGGTGCACTTCAAGGTCCTACTTACCATCCATAAAGCGCTCCATGGTAGTGGATCTGGCTATTTGAGAGACCGCCTTCTGCCAATTACCTCCCTGCGTCCCATCAGATCGCACAGGGTAGGCCTCCTCCGAATTCCATCCGCCAGTCAGTGCCGACTGGCGACTACGCGGAGGAGAGCCTTCTCAGTTGCAGCTCCGACGCTATGGAACAATCTCCCCGTGGAGATTCGCACCCTCACCACCGTCCAGGCCTTCCGCACGGCCCTCAAGATCTGGCTATCCCGTCAGGCCTGGGGATAGGACTTTACTCTCTCCCCGCCCGAATGCTGAGTGAATGTTGTGCTTTTATTGTTAATTATTTTTTACTCACATTTTCTTTTATGTCTTGTCTTGCACTCCCCTCCCTCATTATTGTAAGCCGCCCTGAGTCCCCTCAGGGAAAAGGGCGGCCTATAAGTGTTCAATAAAACTAAAAAAAACTAAACTAAAACAATGGATTCCATAATTACATTCCTCTTAATATATTTGGAGAATTATTTGTTGATTGTCTTAATGTTCCTTGGCCCCTGCTCCTAATAGTTCTTCTATTTCTTTGCTGCTGCTCTTATTAGCCACTCTGTTGTCATCTTAGATGTAGCATCTTTCTTTCCCAGAGTTATGAATTCTGGCTAAGATTCTATTGGTTTTGAATGATTTCCAGGCATTGTGAAGAGAACAGATCCTCTTCACTCTCCCTTCAATTTTTTTTTAATCAATTTCCACCATTTTAGAGCTTTGCACTTCTGAAGTCAAATGTGACTGTGTTGGATTCAGAACTTGAATATTTTATCACCTCCAGATGTAGGCCCATCAAATCAGGTATAAATGTATAATAGGTTTCAGTGGAATTTCTAGGGAGAAAAAAGGAAGTGTCTAGGTTGTTATAAGATTTGTGAAAGCTATCAACCTGGTCTCTTTTCTATGTCCACACTTTCTGCACGGCCCATTGTCAAAACCGACCACTTGCTGTTTTTCAGTGCAGGAACTAAGGATATCATTCTTCTTATATTCCCAGTCCACTCCATGCCTGCATTTTCCACTTCCATTCAGGCCTATTTCCTGACTGGAGCCTTCTTAGGTCCTTCAAAGCAGATGGCCATCATCATTCCAGTCAGTCACAGCCTTCATCTCTCATTGCATTGCAGTCTGCACATACTCTTCTCCGGTGGTGGGATTCAAATAATTTCACAACGGTTCTCTGCTTTAATGATTTCTTCCAACAACCAGTTCACCAAACTGCTCAAAAACAACTGGTTCTCCCACAGTGGTGCGAACTGGTTGAATCCCACCACCGCTCTTCTCTCCAAGGGCTGGTATTTTCCTGGGCCTTAATTCTAAGAATGCCATCATATTTCCAAAAAGGTGATTTTTCTTTTTACCATGCCATGTATAATTTCTTATTATCCATCAAGAAATCCAGCATATTTATGGAGAGCTTTGCTCCAGCTAACCACAGATCCTGTTATTCTCCCAAATAGCACCTAACTACAGCTGAATTTATCATCTGACATCATCAATATGAGCCAATTTCTGTCCCTTCATTATTACTAGCAGTTTGTTCATTTAATTTTACTTGAGTAAAGTAGATAGTGGGCTAAGTAAAGACCATTAAGATGCTTATCTTGACCATTATTAAGAATGTTATTACTCTTAAAATAAAACCTGAGGAGGCCAACAGGACCTTAAATTGCTGTAAGAAGCAATTTTTGATTACAATAAATTAAAGGAAAAGGTGTCCTTTAAAATGCCCATTAGCTTGGAGGAAGAGTGCATTAATGTATTTTTTTTAAAGATGATGATTCCTTATTTGGAAAGATATTAGTACTTTAGTCCAGAAAGAAAAAAAGTTCATAGGAAAGAAAAAAAATGTTTTTCAAGGTACTGTTTAAAAATGCAGCACATTTCTAGATGCAGCCTGAAATAATAAAGTAAAAAAACAAGGTTTTCTGAGAGACAGGCTTTTTGATTTGAAGTCTGTTTTCTATCAACCTAGAACTATGCACTTTTTAAAAATCTAGCTATTAGGATTGTGCATGTTACAATTACAGTGAGGAAGAAAAGCCACGAGGAAGTGGTTTTAGAGTTTCTGGAGGGTGGAGTTCAGCCCTCGGCTTATTTATTTTATGTAATCAATAAATTACACAAACTAAATCAAAATAAATCAAGATTTAAAAAAAACCTGCAACATCTGCAATGGGAAATAAATAATTCTGAAGGGAGACAATGTCCAAGACTAGTCAGTTGGTCATTATAGGAGTTGTGGTCGAACACCTCTGGCTGCGAACTGGTTGGGGAAGCCTTGATGCAGGATAATTAATTCAGCGTCTTTCTTGGAAAGGGAAAAGTTTCCAGGCAAATAAATACAGACAGTCCATTTTAGACTATTTGGATTCTACCCGAGCATGAAAACATAAACAAAAACGATAGGAATACAGATGTTGAAAATGGGCAACAAAATGACCTTATAAACATAGACAGCTGTGACTCTAAAAAAGAAAGTTGAGGGGAGAAAAGATGGCAAGAGCTTCAGTTACCGTAGGGAAGGCTGCTGTCTTGACTTTTTTGACCATATCCGATGGACACACCTCTGGACTGGCGCTAAACAACATAATGACTATTTCATTTCCATTGCTGGGGGCAAAATATCTTGGTTGTTGTTTTATTTTTGACTCACCCCCTCTAAAGGTTTATTTTTGCTCTGGCTGACTTTCAAGGAAAACACTTGATTGATTTGTTTATTAAATCTATATGCCACCCAATCATTCAGCACATCACAATGTAGCATGCAAGAAAATGCCTACAGTGAAGAAAAACAATTAGAGCAATGCCTCCACAGATAACTAAATACGAACTACTAACTAACTAACTAAACAAACAAACAAACAAACAAACAAGACTACCCCATAGCTGCACAGCTAAGACATCCCATTGGGCCACCAATAGTGTTCGGAGGAAAGGACCAACTGTTGTTATCTTCTACTTCCAGCCTACTGGTTTCCTGCTCTGGCTTAGGAGGACTCAGACATGGCTATCCGATTGGTCTGTGATGTTATACTTTACTGTAGGTCACTCCCTGCATCTTGATTGGCTATAGCACAGAGATAGGAACTTGCATGTTTTTCTCAAGCAATAATGGTTATAGCACTGGTTTGACATACAGATCTCTCCAGGTTTAGAACTCATCAGGAACTCCTTTTTTTAACTACTATTTTTCTTTTCCTGAGTTTATTGACTTTTCCCATCGCCCTTTAATTTTAAGGCCACCAATGCATTGTTTCTTCATTGTTTTTCCAGTTATTTAAGGCTGATGCATTTTACCCTTAGAGAACCATAAGCTACAAGATTTTTCTGTGGAAAAAGATGGGAAATGCCTGAACAGAATTTGTAAAACGGGTTGTTATTCCTGCATGCATGTGCATTTTGAAGCTTATTCTTTCTCGAAAAATATATTTTATCATGTGTGGATGTGGGCATTTGTGTGTGTGGATGCACATATCAAAATATGTATTTCAGTTAGACCTACTCAAAATTGGCATTTGCTTTCATGGAATTAAAAAGTAGGAAGGAAACTGGACAATGATAGGACCTGGTTTTCTACAGTCTGGCCCTTGCCAATGGCTGCCAAAGTCTGTCCATCCGGATAAGTTTTTCTTAAGCCAGCTTTGAGATCAGAAGCAGCTTAAGAGTGCAATGCAAATGCACTCACAGATTCAAAACCTGTAATAACAATTGCACTACAAATAAAAAATGATGATGATTGATTGATACCCTCAAATACTGAGAATGTTCACCCTTTTTGTGCCACTCAAAAGTCACTACTGCAGTTTTTCTCCACTTTGGCAACTCTAAGAGATGTGGACTTCAACTCTCAGAATTCCTCAGCCAAGAATGAAAAACACTGCATTACTGAGACAGCTGGTCTGTCCCCAACCAATTAAACTGTAGGTTAAAATACAGATTATTTTGGATTATAAATAGCATCATTGCATGGTTGGATGGGCTCTCTGGAAAACCAGCAGCATGTAGAAAACAGGTAGCTCAGGAAAGCTGTTGCGCTCTGATGAGCTCAGTTTCCTGAAAACTAAAGGAAATGCATTGATGAAGGCTGTGAGAAACATGGCTTGCAGTTTTAAAGAGTGGTGTCAACCCTGAAGCTGACCTGACCGAGGACATTCTGAAGCTTCAGTGTTGCCACAATGGAGCTGAGGGATAGGAAGGGAGGGAATAGAGATAGGGGGATTGTAGTCAAAACAAAATACTTTCTCCTGGGAACCAAGGGCATTCCCACAGGTGGCCGGAAGAGCGATGTCGCCTGGCAGCTGGACAGTGATTGGACCATGTGACTGACTTTTTGGGAAGAGAGAGAAACTTTTACTTTTAATTAGGTGAAAACTGCAGGAATATTCAGAGTCGGTTTTCACCAGCCTATGCTAATATGATATGTCCAACAAGCCAATTCTTTGAGTAACTTGCTTGCCTCGGAGTTCCATTTGTTATGGGCTTATTACTAGGAACCCTGACATATGGACTGTGCAATCTGACTGAGTGTGTAAACCAGCCTTTATCTTACAATCTTTCATTAGAGTTTTGTGTTTTACATAAAACGCCCAATGCCCAAGCTTTAACCTTTAACTATGTGGCCTGCTTCTCATTGCAACTAGCACCGCAGCTTCCTTTTCTTCCTCAAAAACTGGCTCGTGCTATTTATTTCTCCAGCCTTAAAAGCATGGCTTGCAATAGGTTCATTTTAAACTCCTGCTGATATTTAAAAGGCAATTGGAAATATTGAAAACAAATTGAGATTTTTCTTCTCCTCTTCTTTTTTAATCATGCAGCAGAGTGTTTTTGGTAAGTTGGCCTTGCTCTGGGGAAATAACTATAAAGCTTGTAGAATCCTAGAGAGGATACGGAACATAAATGGATTTGGGATATTGCTCCCATGAACAGGAGCTGCAATAACTCCGGTGACAGGACATTTGTATCCACACATCACATTTGATGAAAATCTTTCACCGAGGAAGCCTACCTTTTATCACCTCATTTGGACTCTTTTGTTTTACTGTTTCACCAGCCTGGATTGCTAGCGAACTTTGCCTATAATGGAACTGGAAGATGGTAGTTCCCTTCAGGTTAAGGAAAGCCAGGGCATAAATTGATGCCAATTACACAAACTATAGGAGAAACATGTATTATATTATTAAATTACGTATATCACACGCTGAGGTAAATACATTGCCTGAGGGAATGGACTCATTCACCCTGAGCTAGACCCATCAGCCACTAAATCAGGAACTCTAGCCAGTGATTTTTTTAAAATGTCATCTTTGAATAAAATGGCATTAAAGGCATCATCTCTTGAGTCAAAGGCTTCGTTACTGAATCAAAGGCAGCCTGTCACCCAATAAATCATGCAAATGTGACCCCTGTTGCACAACTAGGAGATGCGTCCTCAATAAGTTAAATATCTGATATGCTAAAGGCTGACATATCCTTCAAGTCGTTTTTTTAAAGAGCCAGATTCAATTTGTCAGTCACTCATCTTGGGAGATCAGCTTTCTCTGTGAAAGGGAACTTGGCTAAAACACTTGGGTTTGATTGAAATTATATTGCTCTACTTCAACCTGGGCAAATGGTCGTCCCCCACAAGTACCACCTTTCACTGGGCCATTTAGATGCCACAGAAAACTTGGGGAAATGTAGAGGACAATAAATATAAGTGGCAAATAGTTATCCTTTTTCACTGGGATAACAAAAAGCTTCTTTCCATTTGAACTACTAAGGACATATAAATGTATATATATACATATTAATGACTGAAATGCCAGGAAAAAAAATTATGTAAGAAAACATTTCGCTCTCTCTCTTTCCTTTTCTCTTTCTCTTGCTCTTTTTCTTTCTTTTCCTTTCTATCTCTTTCTGTTTTTCCCTCCCATACTCTTACTATATTTCCTTTTCTTTCTTTCTCATTCTCTCTTTCCCTTTCCCTCTCTCTATTTCTTTCTTTCTCTTTCCTCCGCCTCTTTCTATTTTTCTATTTCTCTTTCCCTTTCTTCTTCCCTTTCTATCCTTTTCTCTCTTTCTCTTTCCTTTTCCCTCTTTCTTTTTTCTTTCCTCCATTTTTTCTCTTTTTCTCTTTCCTCCACCTCTTTCTATTTCTCTATTTCTCTATTTCTCTTTCCCTTTCTCTCTTTCCCTCTCCCGCTTTCTCTTTCCTTTTTTCACACTCTTTTCCCTTTCTTTCTTTTTCCTGTTCTCTCTCTTTTCCCTTTCTCTTTGTTTTTCCCCTTTCTCTTTCTCTCTTTCCCCTTCTCTCCCTTTCTCCCCTCCCCCCTCTTCTCTTTCTGTTTTAGGTCTTTGGGACTCATTTCTATACATAGATTTTTCTAGTAAAAGTTTCATTCTGATATGTAAATGCAGTTCACCCAAAACTGTTAAGCAAACCTAGTAGCCACAGAATAAGAATGTTCAATTAAACTGTTAAAAAATACAAAGTACAATATTAGGAACTGGATAGATGATGTAATGGAGACACTTGGATTATAGAGATAAAATAATAGTTCTCCAAGCTGGTATACTGAGCTATACTCTGCTCATTTTAATTTATACACACTTGATGTGAAGTTGAAAAAATAGATACATTTTCTGCTGACATTCAATTATTCAGGGCTGGCAAAACAAAAGATAAAAATTATAAAATCCAGAGCAGATTGGAAAATAGGCATGAATGGTAAATATAGTTCAGAGGTGGGTTGCTGCCGGTTGAGCCTGGTTCAGCCGAACCAGTAGTGGAATTCAGGTCTGGGTTGCAGAACTGGCAGCGACCCAGGCCTGCTACGCCCCCAAACTACTTTCCTCGCTGCCGCTTGGCTCCTGCCATTTTGGATTTTAGTGATTGAGTGTGCACAGTTCACTGTAAATTGTTCTGTGCATGTTCGCAGAACAATTTACATTGAACTGTGCATGTACACAGAACAATTTACATTGAACTGTGCATGTCTGGCGCATGCGCGCACATTGCACACGGGTTGCGAACTGACAGTAATGCTGGCAGCAACCCATCCCTGATATAATTCAATGGAAACATGTCTAAAAATATTTTAAAAATCATATCCTGGGGGTGTACTGCAGGTTACAGACCCTGAAAGGGTCTTGGGACTTTGACAATTCAGAAGCAAATTATTAGAACTGTTAAGATAGCCATGAAAATAGGAATCTATAGGTTAACATGTACCTTCAATATAACATAGAATGAAGCTGTTTACTTCTATCTACAATCTAAATATGGATTTTATGAAAATATGGAAGCAAAGGGCAAGGAAAATTATTGGAAAAGTAGGGTTGTGGGTGGTAGAAGAAAGAATCATTACAATGTTTGAGCTTCTTGGCTTAGAAAATGAAAAGTAAAAGGGAACCTTTAATACTGCAAAAAAAATTGCTCAAAATAGAATACAGATGATCGCACATCACTTGAGTTTGGCTGATCTTGAAAAGCTTAAGCAAGATCAGATCTGGTAAGTCTTGGTTAGATCCTTAGCAATAAATATTAGGGAAGATTTTTTTAAAAAGCAAAAAATGCCAAATACACAGTTGTATCCATATGTTATCAGGAGTTGAGCCTGCCTTGGGATTTTACTTTAGAACACAAAGCCAAGATTTTATTCGTCCAGAAGATAAACACTTCCTTACACAGGGTTTGAAAGAATCTTAGACAAATTTAAGGACTACAGACCTATCAGTGTCTATTAAACTCAGCACTATCGGCTATATAATTTTCCAGTTGCCCCTGAAGTTGCTATTTACTGTGAAAACACCTTCAAGAGCATATTAAGATCTAAAAGATGAGAGAATTTTCCTTCCAAAAACCTCACCACAAAAACTAGTCACATTTAATTTAAGCACCTTTTGATGCATTTCCCCCAGATTCAACAAGTTCTTCACAAAGGAGTAGCCCATGTTGTCTTATCATGATGGTCAACTTGCTTCCAGGTTTCAGTCTTGCTTGAATTGCAGTTAGTGTTGCTTCTTCTAATATGTCTACATAGGGAAAACTGGTACGGTTCCCTGAATCAGTGCCTGGCAAAGTATTTTTCCGCTTTCCGAAAAACAGGCAGTAACTCAGCAAAGTACTTAATGAGAATGACCTGTGCTTCCCCATCCATTGTCATCCTTGTGACAATCACGGTAAGGCAGTATCAAAAACAAGACATTGGAATTTCAAAGCCCAGTCAGCTGTAACAGACAGAGGTTCTGTGCTGTACTCCTTAACCTTTGGGAAAAAAAGAGTCTGTATTTTTTGAGTGGCTGGCTGTTCCACCTTTCTTTTTCTCCACTCTCTTTGCCCTCCTCCATCAGATTCCCATGGCTGTAGCCCTGGCGGTGGGAAGCAGTCAGCCACTCAGTCCAATTACAGTGTTTAGAGACTATGGATGTCAGTCACAGAAGGTATGAGCCAAGAAAAGAAAAATCTTCATTTGTGTGACAAAGTTTACAGTGGGAAAAAGTTGGCCTGGGAGGGTGTGGGGGGAGCAGGAGAGAAGGAAAAAAGGACAAGCACTAGAAGGTGTTCCTTAGTCAATGGCTGATATAAACATGAATAAGATTGTTTGTTAGTATATAATATATGTGGGTATATGCATACTTTTGTATTTATTTATTTATTTATTTATTTGTTTGTTTATTTATTTATTTTGCCATGTTTACGTAGTGTGTATTAGAGGTGGAGACCTTTTGAGAGCTATTTGCAATGAAATTTCATTTTAATGTATGCCAATTAGTGTACATTCAAAGTGACAATAAAGTTATTCTAAGTCTTGTTATTATCTCTTTAGGTAAGTGGTTTGCACACCCACAAGCTGCCCTGTGGTTGTATTAAATGTCCATTTTAATTCACATATTTAATAGCTATTCTGGATTGGGATTGCTGGATGATACTAGATTAAACAAGATTACTTTGGGTGTTTCCAGAATATGGATAATCTTGTGACTACTTCCCTTAGGAAAGCTATTTATTTATGAATGACAACAACAGCAACAACGAATTAGTGCTAGTGGAATTGAGAATTTTGCATGTGCCATGGTAGCCTTGGAAAGTTGTTTTCTATGGTCCTAGCTAGATCATCTAGAACAGTGATCGCTAACCTTTTTGTCGTTGCATGCTGAAATTGTGCATATGTGCGACAGCACCCATTCACATGCCCACATCTACAATGCAATGTGCCATTCCCCTCTGCCCCACATGGCATATGTGGAACATGTGCCATAGGTTCGCCTTCATGGATCTAGAAGCACGAGGGTGGGTTACATCAACTCTTTTGATCTGTAGATACAACACATCTGTGAGTACTGACATTATTTATTTGTTTGCTTCATTTATTTCTTACTTTTATTTTTGATGCCACTCATCTCCAACCACCTTTGGCCAGCTCATAAAGTAAAGCACAACATAAAAACCGCAAGTAAATAGGAACAAAATAAAGTGAATACAAAAAGAATTATAAAATAAATACAAGATGGTGATCCAGTCAATACACCAATGATAATGTGGTTACTGTAAGACCTAAGAGAATAGTCAGGGTTTCAAGACCTCCTAAAATGCCGTTGGGGAAGACGTCTGGGAGGAACCTCACTTTTATGACCTACATAAGTCAGATTGTTACATTTAGCACCACTAAAGTGTAAGACTTTTTCCAATCAGAAACTCCACATTCAGAAGGAAGAGAAATGGGAGGGTGGAAAGGGAAACTTCCTCTTGGCTAACTTTGTCCTAGGAAAGGTTGAGATGACCCCATCTCAAGTTTACATTTTGTTTTGTTTTGTTATGTTTTCAACTAACTGAGTTATAAGTTCAGTTTTGCTTTTCAAGAATTACCCTTTATCGTTGGTTTTTTTAGATTTTTGTACGTTTCTGAGGCTCTTGTGATTTGGTGTGGTATAAATACGGCAATAAACAAAATAAATCTCCCTGGAGTATTGGTGTTAGCGGAAGGTGTTGTCTTCTCTTTATATATGACTAGTTTGTGCTTCTTTTTATGGAGATGATTTGCAATTTATTATTGATTTTCTAAGATACAGGTAAAGTAATGCATGTCAAGAGTTTATAGAACAGACTCCTGGGAGCAAACGTTCAACATTCTCGGAAGACAAGAAATTGGGAAATGGGGCTATAGCAACTGCCAATTCAATCCAATAGAAGACCAACTCCACATTACTGTGTAGAAGTGTTGGATTGCTCGTAGGATATTGATACATATTTTTATGCCCTGGGCTATCTTCATTAAAGGAGTATTTGGGGATTAGTTCCAAAGGAGCCAGTTTTTAATATGACTAAAAACAGTCAACTCATCTATAATTAGGGAGGGAAGATTAATTCTATCTACTGTTTTTATTCTAAACTCTGTTTTCTTCTCTTGCTGGACTTGTCTCAGGCAAAAATGATACCAAATAGTTTTGGCTGGATTTCTAAATGTGTGTGTTCCTATTTTTACAAGTTCCAGTTGAGTTCCTTTTCTATCCTAACCCTGTAAGTTTCCAATCGAGGTCTGGAAAAATTAGGAATAATGTTTTTATATGGGGGGTTGGGAGTGGTAAAGTAGATGAACCAAATGCCCCAGAATGTATTGCAGTGCATCTGGCAGTACTCAGGATAAATACTGAAAAGCTCAGTGATCTTCAGCCAAGAGAATTTTTCTCTTCTTGCCCATTCCTCCATTTGTTCAGGTGCTGATAGGATTTATAGGGAAATAACAATCCTACCAGTGGTTATTGCATTTAGCTATTGCTTTAAAAGAAGGCAAAATAAGAAAAGAAAGCACTAAGATCCAAGGGCTTCCTCTTCGCTATCCAAGTAGTCCCTGGAGAAGGGCTACTGCACTGTAAAAGTCCTGGGCTCGATACTTTAGCTCCTTGATGCCTCTAAATGGGATCAGCCATCACTTCTCATTAGTACACACAGGCAATCCAGCAAGGGATATTACATAATGTGCAATCCTCCGATTACAGTTGCAGGACACTGAACTTCATAAGAACTAACATCAAGTTCTGAACTTTCAAGCAGGCCTAAAACAGAATAGCAACAGCAATATTTTATTTATTTATTTGTTTTGTTTTATCAAGCATGTATGAGAAAACAAGAATAAGTATGAATATAACATATAAACATATAAGTATAAGCAGGTCTAAGTATATACATAAGAAATGAGTACAAATAAATGGGAACAGTAGGACAGGGATGGCAGGCACGCTGGTGCGGTTACGCACGCCCCCTTACAGACCTCTTAGGATTGGGGTGAGGTCCATGGTAGACAGTTTAAGACTAAAGTTTTGGGGGGTTGAGGATATAACAACAGAGCCAGGTAGTGCATTTCAGGCATTGACCACTCTGTTGCTGAAGTATCATTTAGATATCACTTAGACTTATATACCACAGAAGTCAGCATATTGCACCAACAATCTGGGTCTTCATTTTACTTAACTCGGAAGGATAGAAGGCTGAGTCAACCTTGAGCCAGTGAGAATTGAACTTCTGGCAGTCAGCAGAATTAGCCTGCAATACTGCATTCTAATTACTGCACCACCATGGCTCTTATGGATGATGGCTTATCTGTTTCTCATTTACGAAGGGAGGGGTTTGATTGGACCTGCTCCTCTATCTTTTCCTTCAAAATAGATAACAAAATAACAGTATTGGAAGGAACCTTGGAGGTCTTCTAGTCCAACCTCCAAGCGGGAGACCCTACACCATTTCAGACAAATGGTTGTCCAATCTCTTCTTAAAAACTTCCAGTGTTGGAGCACCCACAACTTTTGGAGGCAAGTCATTCCACTGATTAATTTTTGTGTCAGAAAATTTCTCCTTACTTCTAAGGTGGTTCTCTCCTTGAGTAATTTCCATCCATTGCTTCTTGTTCTGCCTTCAGGTGCTGAATATCAGGTTTCATGCACTGAAGTTCTTATGCCTCCCAAAGTGTCTTGCTTTGTAAAAAGTGCCTTAAAAGCCCTCCATATATATAACTTTCTGGGCAGTATTACATCATGGCTATGAGAAAACATGGAACAGTTGCCTTCCTTATTGAATTAATAGTTGTCTTTGAACACATATGTTTGAATTGAACCTTAAGGATGAGAAAGAGTCAAACGCATATAAACCCAATGCAATGGTAAAATCACAATCCATTCTGAAGCCATGGAACCATGCCTTTTCCTCTTTGCCCTGAAGACATATAAGTACCAAACGTATGAGAAAACCTATGAGCAAAATAATTTCACTTTGCACTGAGTATACGACAGGGATATGGAAGTATCTAAAATCTGCAAGGTGGCTGGTTCAGCATCAAAAAGGAAACCCCACGTCTTTTGTTCATACATGGGGCTTTGATGAAGCCTCTGACATCTTGCACATTTTGACACCCACCAAGTAAATTTTGATATATGGACTGAAAAATTTATTTTGGAGAGAGTGTTATTTTGCCCAGGTAATTTTGGGTGTCACGATTATGATTTGTGTATATAGGTTCCACCCATTTTTTAAATATTATTTTTTTAAGCAAAAAGACTCTAAAGCATCAACAACAGTTCCCACAATAGCTTAGCCTAGCTTCCTGGTATTAATATGTGAGTGCAGGTGCATCACACCTAAGTGCCTTAATCCTCCCTAGATTTATCAATATGTTTGCAATGATAGCGGATCTGCCGTTCTCTTGTTTTCATCCTTAGAAAAACGACTTGGCAGAGTCTGAGCTGAACCAAGAGTCACCTTTTCAAACAGCAGTATTTTCTAGAAAGAGAGTACTTCGTTCCAACAGATTTGGATATGCCAAAATAAACAGCAGTATTTTATCTGGTTCTGAGTTGGCACCCAACGTACTGCAGGAGCTATTTGCTGCTCCCAATTCAGCTCCCAATGGTTGTAGAAAAGTATAAAGGAGGGTCCAATACTCAGCTACAAGGCAGGGCTGCCATTGTCAAGAAAATATATCATGAGCTACAAGTGACCTTGAAACGTCCTCCAAAAGATACTTTTCTGGATGGCTTCAAAGCTGGCCCAAGCCCTGTGACAAACATGCATAGGACATGCACACTCTACCAACATGTTGGGACTTCAGTGTTTAGAATCCCAGTCAGCAAACTGGTTTTATTGGCTGGAAAATGTGAGCATAACAAAAGCTGGGGAGGAGGAGAAGACAATTGATCTTATTGCTCCATGACCTGGTACGTTGCCATATTCCAAACATCTGGCTTCAGTCTGGACTGAGCACCCCTCGAATGATTTGGGGGGGAAGGGCCTGTCTCCAAAAATTTTTATGAAACTCCCTTCGCATTCCAGTGCACATATGGCCATTGCATTTTACAACGAGAAAATGTTTCCAGCCTTCAGCGTTATTAGGCAAAAACGTTGCCTTTTTGAACTATGCCTGCACAGATTCATAAATGCCATAGCTTCAGCTGCCCTGATGGGGCCAGGCAAGACGGAGCAAGTGAGGTTGGACAGAACTACGATAGATTGCTATGGAATGTATTTAATTTTGCTGGGATGCCTGGGCTGAGGCTGGACAGGCTAATAGATGGGGAAGCAAGGTGCTTTTTTGCCTTCAAATTGTTTTGTTTTGTTTTCTTAAAAGGAGGGGAGAGGGGGAAAAGAAGAAAAAGGACCAAAGGAAAAGCAAATTGAAACCTCTCGGGCTGCATCAACACAAAAGGAATGGGGGGAAAGCCAGGAAGAAATCAAATTCCTGTGTTTTTCTTTTTTTCAAGTGTAAGCTAATGGAATCCAATAGAACTGCTGAAAAGTTGTCATCCTCCCTATCAGTGGGCCTTTGAACACACTAAATCCTTAATCAGTACAGCCTAAGACCCAAATGACGATGTGTAGAAGTGTTAGGCCAGATAAATCCTTGAAGGGTTTCAAAGATTTGAAGGGCGCTGGTGCTTATCCTGTGTAGTGTCTGCCCTTTGTCCTTCCCTCCGTAATGTCATTATTGAAGTTTTACACTCACTATGCATGGGTGTAAGTTGACATTGACAGTTTCAACACTTTCACCCTGACTCTGGAGGATTGTTAGCTTTGAAGCTATTTGGCCTTGAGCAGTGAATTTTGCTTGAGCTCACAACAGCCTCGGAATATAAGGGGGGCAGGCTTGGTGAGCCAATCCAGCTCAGAGTGTAACAGGAAGCAGGTTTCTCATTTGGCACAGAGACCTGGAGACACAGGCGAGAGAGCGAGAGAGAGACAACCTCTTACCAAAGGGAGGTCTATGACCAAGTCACGGCTCCTGAACCCTCAAGATTTTGACCGGGCTTCAGAAGTTGGAGTGCCTTTCTCATGATCCTGGTTGTTCGTAGCACATATATATTGTAAAGTCTGTTTGTTATTAGGCTTGGGGGGGGGAGATACGTAAGGGGTTAGAGGCAACTTACATATGAATTTAATTAAAATAGTTTCTATAAGCAATAATAAGTGAGTATATATCAGGACCGATCATTTATAGTCCGATCCCATGTGTGCTGACTTGGAAATAATCACCAACCATTCAGATGGAGGATTTCAGTCCCCAAATAACAGCTGAGTGAATGTCTTATCGAAATGACTATGGGAACCTTCTTAAATTTACCTAGCAATGACAATGGCATTTTGCCTATGGTTTTCTCCAATAATCTGCTTTTCCCATAACAATGTTTTAAATGCAGAGTTATTAATGTAGCAATAGCATTTAGACTTAGACACTGCTTCAAAGTGCTTTACAGCCCTCTCTAACCACTGTTTACCGAGTTGGCCTACTGCCTCCAACAATCTGGGTCCTCAATTTGCTCACCTCAGAAAGATGGAAGGCTGAGTTAACCTTGAGCAGGTCAGGATCGAACTCCTGGCAATACTGCATTCTAACCACTGCACTATCACAGCTGCTGTATTGATCATTCATGGACCAATAGCTGGGTAGATGAAGATAAAATACCTCAGGGACATTTGAAGCTTCCAGTTACATTTCTAACTGCGTGAAGGTATGGTGGACCTGTGAGGAGGCAATTTTTTTTTGAAAAAGGATAAAAAATTGGCTGGAGGCAATAACAGGGGTTAAAATAGAATGGAAACCTAAAGGTTTTTTTATTAGGAATTATGTTTGTGAAATACAAAAAAGAAATCCAATATTTAATACTTCATATAATTACGGCAGCAAGGATTGCCTTTGCCCAGAAATGGAAAAACAAATTAATTTGAAGCAAAGATGAAATAATAAGAAAGGTTATGGATGTGCAGAAATGGATAAACTAACTAAAGAAATCCAGGGAAAAGAAGAATCAGAATTCTACCAGATATGGGATAAATGGTACAGGTGGATGGAGGAAAGAAACAAGAATCAATGAAAGAATATAACAAAACTCAAAATAATAGTTATGAGTAAAACAAGAGGGTTAAGAATGGTGAAATCCAAATGAAATACAATAGAAGGGGAAATAATATAAGGTGAGCGGTATCGATTGATGATTGCTATTATAAAAAACAGGAAGTTCCTGTTCGTACTGTATTGTATAAATGTGGTGTACATCTAACTTTTGTGTGTGTCTTTTTTACATGTTTGTTAATAAAAATCTTTTTAAAAAAAGAAGAAGGTATAAGGAACTGATCCATTTAAGGCATTTGTCACTCCTTATATTATGCCAATGTATGGCTCCAGATGAAAAATAGTTGCTTTGTTTGATGGGTTGCCTTGCCATCTGCCAAATTAATAAACTATACTTCAACTTTTATTCTGTCCCATCACGCTATGTCTACCTATCTTGCTTTGTTTTTAGGTGCCATTATATAATTCATTTTCCCAGGTATGTCTCAAGATGCTGAAAAGGCACACTCATTGAAACGTGGCACTGGAAACATACGTATTAACTGAATTAATTTTAGCTCTTTTATGTTCAGCTGAATCTTATACATTATTTCCAGTGGTGTAGAATATGTATAGCTCAGGGATGAAATGGGATCCTGGTGTTCCCACTGGTTGGTTTCCTTCTTGCAAACATTTCATTACCAAACTAGGCAATGTTGTCAGTGCTTTGACAGAAAGGAGTGGGGTATGTAGTTCTTTTTACAAGCGGTAGCTCATTCCATCTGTCTTGAACAGAGCTGTTTTAGTAGGTGTGGCTATTTCTGATGGGCTTACCTGATTTGGTTGACTAACTGTTTCATCTTAAATTGTCCCAACCTATTGTTTTAGTTCTCCCTTATCTTTATTAGAATCCAGGTATAAGTCTCTACATCTGTTAATGACTGATCTGGCAGAATGCCAGGTTTCTGATACAGTTTCTTAGAACATATTCATGAATACCAGTTGGCAAACAGAAGACCTGAAGAAAATCTTTTCATTTCACAACACATAGACAAACTATAACCATTTCAAATCCAGCTAAATCCAAGAATACAACAGAATTCCCAGACCATTCTGGGAATTATGGGCACATTGATATTAATCTAGTCTACAAATTATTCAAACAGCAATTGAAGAAAGCTGTTAAAACCTGCCTGTTCCGGCAGGCCTGGGGCTGTTGACCTCATTGTTGAGGTCCAGCCCTGATTAGAACGAA
Source organism: Thamnophis sirtalis (assembly GCF_051295495.1). Classification (NCBI taxonomy): domain Eukaryota; kingdom Metazoa; phylum Chordata; class Lepidosauria; order Squamata; family Natricidae; genus Thamnophis; species Thamnophis sirtalis. Next base: position 78,892,042 of record NW_028261385.1, on the reverse strand, counting down.
TGCATGTGTTTTGTGAATTTTAAACTGTCTTTTCTTATTTTCCTTTTCTTTCTCCTCTTTCTTCTTTTGTAAGCCACCTGGAGTCCTTCAGGATTGGGCGGCATATAAATTTTTAATAATAAATAAATAAAGACCCAAGAAGGAAATGAATCGAAACAGACACACAGACCATAATATAACCTCATCAAGACAGTTAGGAAAAGCTTCCTGACATGAAACAGACAAACAAACAAACAAACAAACAAACAACAATTCTCCCACTCTGTTGTGTCAAACAATCTGGTTTGGCAATGAAGCATTTGCAAAGTGCAATCTAACAGCCTCAGAATGATAGGATTTGAACATTTCTGAAGAGCAGGAATCCATCCTGACCTAGCAAAGCAGCTCTTGTAATATTAGCAGAAGGATGGTTAATTTGGGGGGGGGGGTGTGTTACAAGATAGAATGAGCAGCAAGAAAAGAATGCAGAGCAACTGCTAGTTTGTCCGTCCATACCTCTTCCAAATGCCACTTGTGATTAGCAGATTGTGAGGTGCTGAAAAATCATTGCAAGTGGAAGTCAAACTCCCCCAAAAATGCCATTGTTTAATTAAAGTGCCAAATACTGCAGGGCAACACCTGAAAAGAAATTAGTTGGTCAAAATCCTAAAACCAATGAAGCAGGGTGTCCTAAAGACGTAGCCTTTTATATGTAAGATACTTTCTATCTCTGTGGTGTCTCCCTCTTTCTGGAACATCATTCCTCCAAAGATTAGAATGGCCCCTACTCCGTGATTCCCCGAAAATTATTTTCTTTTGACCCCTGAAATAAGCAGTGGCCTCATTTTCAGGGAGGTCCAGGAGTGGGTTCCTGCCAGTTCTAACCTCTTCTATAGAAGAGGTTCCACAAAACTACAGTGCCGTTTAGAACCGGTTCCAGCTCCCTCCCTCCGCCCATCCACACATCATCAAGATGAAGAGCGAGAGGAGGAATTCTGGGAGTTGAAGTCCACAAGTCTTAAAGCTGTCAAGTTTAAACACCCCTGGGGTTTTTTTCTAAAGGGTTGGGGGTGCAAGGGTCTTGACAGTTTTAAAACTTGTGTGCTTCAAATGCGAGAGTTTCTGAGCCAACATTTTGGTTGCTAAGCAAGAGCATTGTTAAGTGAGTTTCACCACATTTTACAAGTTGGCCACTCCCACCCGGTCACATGACTGCCAAGTCCTCCTACCCAGTCACATGGCCAGCAAGCCACCCCCACAAAGCAGGCCACACCTACAGAAGAGGTTCTAAAAAATTTTGAAACCCACCACTGGGGAGGTCATATTATTTTTGAGGTATAGGAGGTAGAGAGCATGGTCACCTCACAGCTGCTGCTGTGTTGCAATATTTTTGTGAGGGCTTATTTTGGGGGGAAGGCTTATTTTAGCGCATGTGCTCAAAAGCCCGATTGGGCTTATTATCTTATTTTGGGGGAAACAGGGTATTAGTTTTTATATATGATGTTTTTATATTCCTGTAAGCTGCCTTGGGTTGCCATGTGTGAATAGGCGGCAATATACATTTTTAAATAAATAAATAGCTTAATCCTGCAATGAATTGGTCTTTGTATAAACTAGGCAGATTGGAACCCTGTTTCGTGGAAATGTTCTCATTCATTGCTTCTGGCTATCTTTCCAGCTTATCATTTGTAATGTAAAGAAATCATTATCCTTGTTGTTTAAAGCCTTAGGAGACTATGAGAAGAACTTATATGAGGTTCAAAATCAGGAGTTGCTCCTTTCAGAAGTTTTTCTTTTGCTGCTAGAGCATTCCTGACCTTTGAAGCTGTTAACTGCAAAAACTCAGCCATGTATTTTTTAAAAAGTAGAAAAACTAGATGCAATTTTTTTGCACTGTAAACACATTTGTGTAATAACATGGTGGTGGAGGTGGTGACAATTAAGGCATTGAGGCAAGAGCAATGGTGATTGATGATGATTCAGGGTGGTGCAGTGGTTAGAGTGTAGTACTGCAGTCTACTTCTGCTGCCTGCCGGCTGTCTGCAATTTGTCAGTTCAAATCTCACCAGGCTCAAGGTTGACTCAGCCTTCCATCCTTCTGAGGTGGGTAAAATGAGGACCCAGATTGTTGGGGGCAATAGGCTGATTCTGTAAACCACTTAGAGAGGGCTGTAAAGTGCTTAGATCTGGCCATGAGGCCACCCTGGAAACAGTGAAGGACTGGCTTGTGGTGCCTCTGCCAGCGAAAATGGTGCTTGGGATGACTGCACAGGGCCCTCCCAAGCTGTGTTTTCACTGACAGAGGGTTGCAGGAGGCCGTCACAGCTGAAAACCTAAGCTCGGGAGTCTGTTTTTGCTGGCAGAGTGCTTGGGCCACCCCAGGCTCCCCCAGCATGTGTGATGATGAGCTGGCCACACACACTCTGGCCACGGCACCCCCCGGCGCCCTGGAGGTCAAACACAACCCTGATGTGGCCCTCAATGAAACTGAGTTTGACACCCCTGTGTTAAGGGTTGGGACTGTTCAGTTGCCATTCCTATCATGGCTAGCATAGTTTCTTCCCTCAAGAGTTATTTGTATATGGAAAGAAATTGCAAATCTGATCCTAAGGATGTTTGTAGAGAAATAGCTTTCTGTTTGTTAAAGGAATTTAGCTTTCAGGGAGGCTGTTGAAGACAGTAGACCTGTTAGTGAAACTGAAGAGCTTTGTAAATTGATCTGTCATTCTTCACAACTTTGTTGCCACTCAGCAATCAAGGGATGGCTTGCTGTTAATGGGATGAATTTGGTTTGGCGCACAGTTTTCTTCCTGTGGTTTTTCACCATAAACACACATAATTCTTCAAGTGCAGAAGGGAAATCCAGCAAGGATGCAAGGATTCAGCTGTGGGTATCTCTCCTGGTGATTGTAAGAAACTTGGCTTTCCTATTGCAGGCCCCCAGGTCTTTGTCAAATGAGAATGGAGCTTAATTTTGCTGTTTCTGATAAGAAACAAGAGAGAAGGAAGGAAGGAGGGAAGGAAGAAACAAAAGAAAGAAAGAAAGAAAGAAAGAAAGAAAGAAAGAAAGAAAGAAAGGGAGGGAGTGGGAAAAGAAAGAAAAGGAAAAGAAAGAGGGAGGGAGAAAGGAAAGAAGAAAGAGGAAGGAGGGAGGGAGGAAGGAAAAGAAAATAGAAAGACTGAAAGAAAAGGGAGGGAGGGAATAAAGAAAGAAATAAAAGAAAAGAAGGAGGGAGGAAAGAAAGAAGAAAGAAATATAGAGAAAGAAAGAAAGGAGGGAGGGAGGAAAAAAGGAAGGAAAAGAAAGTAGAAAGAAAGAAAAAGGAGGGAGGGAAAAAAAGAAAAGAAAAGAAGGAAGAAAGAAAAAGAAAGAAAGAAAGAAAGAAAGAAAGAAAGGGAAGGAGGGAGGGAGGGAAAGAAAGAAAGGAAAAGAAAAGAAAGGGAGGAAAGAAAGAAATTAAGAAAGAAATTACAAAAGAAAGAAGGAAGAAAGAAAAGAAGTGATGAAAATTGCTTTCAGAGAAACAGTGGGCTACCTGAAAATTTTCCAGAATTCAGAGGTGCCTAAGGGAAGTGATGTAGTACAGAAAGTTAATGCCACTGTTAATATGGAAAAACTACTCTCTCCCGCTCACTGACATATTCTTCTGGGATAATTTTGATATATGTACATGTGTGCTCAAAATGTCAGCCATTAGTTTCAGCCTCCCTCTAGGATGCTCCTTTCCAATTCCAGAGGTATGTGTGTTGGAGTCTGGGAAGAGGCGAGATCCAAATTATACCGCAATCAAGGTTTGTCATTTGGAGTAGGACGCAAGGAATCAGTCATGTTAATTCCTCATTACCTCTTAATATTAATGAGGAACGCAAGGTTTGCGCTTTAGGACAAAAGAGGCCTCTTAACGTGCCCAGGCATCTTGGCTGGGAAGAGAAGGGATGTACAATTAGAATAGATCCAGATCATCCCTGCGTAATGAGAAAAATACATCAGCTGAAGTAAACAAGATTAGGGGGAAACTCTGTCCCTGCTGAATTTTAACAAGCCCGTTGACCTATGGCTACCCCATAGCAGGTGACAGAACACAGTTCACAATAGAGGGACTGGCACATAAGACATGGATTCAAAAGGCAACTCCTTGCTGCTTTGGTGTATGTTAGTTATGCAGGAGAGTGGAGTAAGTTCCACTGAATAGCTACATTTTTCTGTGACCATAAGTGCCAACAAAAGTGTGTATAGTCAAGTCTATGGTTTTCCCAGTTGCAATGTATGGCCGTGCAAGTTGGACCGTAAGAAAGTCTGAGCACCAAAGAATTGAGGCCTTTGAACTATGGTGCTGGAGAAGACTCCTGTGAGTCCCTTGGACTGCAAAGCAATCAAACAGGTCAGTCCTAAAGGGGATCAACCCTGGCTGCTCTTTAGAAGGCCAGATCCTGAAGATGAAACTTGAATACTTTGGCCACCTAATGAGAAGGAAGGGCTCACTGGAGAAGAACCTAATGCTGGGAAAGATTGAGGGCAAGAGAAGAAGGAGATAACAAAGAATGAGGTGGCTGGATAGAGTCACCAAAGCAGTAGGCATGAGTTTAAATGGACTCCAGAGGATGGTACAGGACAGGAAGGCCTGGAGGAATGTTGTCCATGGGGTCGCAATGGTCGGACACAACTTCGCAACTAACAACAGTGAAGTTCCATCCACCAGGGTGTAAGAAACCTAGATCTACCTTTCTGACCCCTACAGTAATCTCCACTGAAGTCAATGGAAATTACTCCATAGATATTTACTGGATTTGCTCAACCGTTTGCAAGAAGATAGGGTTGTTTTTTTTAAATGGGAAACTACTTAGTAACATCTGAAGGACTGACATCCCCCAGTTTGATGTATCAGGTTGTGTTGAAGACTTTGAGTGCCCTGATTTGACCCATGCTGCTCCATGTTACAGTTTCTGGACTGCCAAAGATACTTAGGTTACAGCAAGGAAGGATTAATCCGCCATCATTTCTATTGAAAAGTTAGGACACTCTTTTTGGTGTGTACCAGGCACTAGTGGTGGGTTCCTACCAGATCGGACTGGTTCACTCGAACCAATAGTAGCTTTGGCGGCCTAGGTTGCTAGAACCAGCCATCTTGTTTTTTGCATGTGCAGAGCAATTTTAGTTGTACTGCGCATGTGCGCACTGCACACATTAAGCATGCACACAACCCGCCCCTGAGTAAACCAGCAGTAGTCTCTGTCAGAACCCACCACTGCCAGGCACCCTTCTTAAAAACCAATGCCACTTCTAGAAGCCCTCACACTTTGCAGTACTTAATAAGAAGGTCAAGGCCTCTAGAATCATAAGGGCTTTCCTGATTGGGAAAGACTCCTATACAAACCCAAGAATTATTGCTATCATTGAAGGCATTCCTGAGCTAGCTGTACTAATTCAGTTGGACTTGATGTAAGGTGGTGTAAGACTGTAAGACAGAATCCTTTACTGAACAGTCAGGATACAGAATACAGAAATTGAAAGGCACCTTGGAGGTCTTCTAGTCCAACCCCCTGCTCAAGCAGGAGACCCGATACCAGGGGTGTCAAATTTGATTTCATTGAGGGCCGCATCAAGCCTGTGTTTGACCTTAGGGGGCTGGGGTGGGTGTGGCCAGGATGGCATGGCCAGCTCGACATCAATCATGTCAGGGGGGGCTGTGATGGCCTGAGCACTCTGCTAAGGAAAACGGGCTCCCAAGCTCTGTTTTCGGCTGTGATAACCTCCTGCGAACCGCAGCCAGGAAAAAAGAACTTGGGAGGATGCAGCCTTCCCAAGCTCTGTTTTCACTGGCAGAAGCACTGCGGGCCAGTCCTTTGCTATTTCCAGGGAAGCCTCATGGGCCAGATCTAAGCATCTCATGGGCCAGATCCGGCCCGTGGGCCTTGAGTTGACACCCCTGCCCTATACCATTTCAGACAAGTGATGATCCAGTCCAGTGGTGGGTTTCAAAATTTTTTAGAACCTCTCCTGTAGGTATGGCCTGCTTTGTGGGAGTGGCTTGCTGGCCATGTGACCATGTGGGCATGGCTTACCGGCCATGTGACTGGGTGGGTGTGGCCAACTTGTAAAATGTGGTGAAACTAACTTAACAACACTCTTGCTTAGCAACCAAAATGTTGGCTCAGAAACTCTGGCATTTGAAGCGCGCAAGTCTTAAAGCTGTCAAGTTACAAGACCCTTGCACCCTTAACACTTTAGAAAAAAACCCCAGGGGTGTTCAAACTTGACAGCTTTAAGACTTGTGGACTTCAACTCCCAGAATTCCTCCTCTCGCTCTTCATCTTGATGATACGCGAATGGGTGGGGGAAGGGAGCTGGAAACGGTTCTAAACAGCACTGTAGATTTGTGGAATCTCTTCTATAGAAGAGGTTAGAACTGGCAGGAACTCACCCCTGGTCCAATCTCTTCTTAAAAACCTCCAGTGATGTAGCACCCACAAGTTCTGGAGACAAGCTGCTCCACTGGTTAATTGTTCTCACCGTTGGGAAGTTTCTTTTTAATTCCAGATTGCTTCTCTCCTTGATCAGCTTCTATCCATTGTTTCTTAGCTTGCTTTCTGGTGCTCATGAAAAAAAAGAAGCCCAAAAACGGTTGATGGGTAATACTCCTTTAGTATCAATCCTCATTTTGGTTTCCTAATGATGGATTTCTTTTTCATTCATGGACCATCCCACTCCACCTTTTGTATTTTGTACATGACTCAGAAAAAAAATTGCACCTAAATAGCATTTGCACTTATAGCAATAGCATTTAGACTCCGGATACGCTTCAAGGCGCTAGTCGTCACTTATAAAGCCCTTCATGGTATTGGACCTGGGTACTTGAGAGACCGCCTGCTGCCAATTACCTCCACTAGACCGATTAGATCCCACAGATTAGGCCTCCTCCGAATTCCATCCACCGGCCAGTGTCGACTGGCGACTACCCGGAGGAGAGCCTTCTCTGTGGCTGCTCCGACCCTCTGGAACGAACTCCCCGTGGAGATTCGAACCCTCACCACCCTCCAGGCCTTCCGCAAAGCCCTTAAAACCTGGCTGTTCCGACAGGCCTGGGGCTAGAGAACTGTTGCCCCCATCTCGAATGGTATGACTGTTGTGTGTTTTAAACTATGCATTGTTTGGTGTCGTTTTAATTTTTGTTTGTATCCCCCTTCCCTGGTTTGAGTTGTGAGCCGCCCTGAGTCCCCTTCGGGGGAAAAGGGCAGCATATAAATAAAATAAACATTCAAACATATACCCCTTCACAGTGCTTTACAGCTCTCTCTAAGCGGTGTACAGAGTCAGCCTCTTGCCCCCTAACAATCTGGGTCCTCATTTTACCCACCTCGGAAGGATGGAAGGCTGAGTCAACCTTTGACCGGTGAAATTTGAACTGCCAAACTGCAACTAGCAGTCAGCTGAAGTAGCCTGCAGTACTGCACTCTAACCACTGCGCCTCATCGACTCTATTATAAATGCTAAGTGCTAGTTCCGTTCTTAAAGTTTTACTTAAAGTTCAGACTCCAGTTGTCTGTGTGATCACGCTGACAATTGAGGATGTGGTACCTAGTATACTATGAGAAGTTCATAGAGGTACTTCAATGGTACATAGCAGTACCACTTTGTTTCCTTGCGGGGCAGAGCTGTGCTTGTCATCACTGTAGGGTTAGCACCTCTTTTCCACCGTTGTGCAATGCAGATGTTTAGCTGGATCCTTCCAAATGTTGTAACTGTAGATGTTGCAAAGGACGCCGCAGCCTACAGCTGCCCGTTTCATTACTTTGCTGATGGCTGATTTTCCTAATGTGGATTTGGAGGCAGTTCAGATCAGAGAAGATAAATCTCCCTATTCAAAAGCACCGTAAATAGCGGCATGATTAAGACAGCCTCAGGAATTTGGCACTGCAAACCTGCACCAATCTTCATGAGACATTATTTCATTTCTCCCATCAGTTTCTTGGTAATGCAGAGAAACTTGCTAGGGCTATTAAGTAATGTCCTAACTAGGCATGCAACTTATCACTGCTCGCTTACACAGCAGCCTAATAGACTATAAAGCTGTAGGTTGTTTCTCTCCAGGGAATATCCCATCGGAGAATGTTTTCTTTTTTCTCAAGATTGTTCTAATGGTGCTTCTGGCTGAGCGAAAGAGCAAGACCACCTCCAAGGCCGTTGAGTAAATCTGTAACTGAACGGAAGTCCTCTCAAGTGTTTTAGAGTGGATTATTTTTAGGATAGGTATCAGTTTCTTTGGGTTATACCAGTGGTAATCAACCTGGTCCCTACTGCCCACTAGTGGGCGTTCCAGCTTTCATGGTGGACGGTAGGGGTTTTGTCTGATACTGAAGCACTTTCTTTTTTTAAAAAAATTAATTGACTTTTTTAAAAAATGTCATAGCATTATTTAAAAATTTTCATTAGGTTTTCATAAAATCACCATTACTGTGGAACCGGTAGGCAGTCAGAAAATTTTACTACTAACAGAGATACAAGAGTGGGCGGTAGGTATAAAAAGGTTGACTACCCCTGGGTTATACTATACAGTAGTGTATTCAGGAGTGGTAATCACTTGCCTTCCCTACTGGTTTGCAAATGTGTGCACGCATGCTCGAATGCTTCACTCACACGCACCACATCTGTGCATGTGCTCCGCCTTCTGTGCATGCACTTTGTCTAAAAAAGGGCCTAAATGGGATGCCATGGAGCGGTGGTGGGTGGGCGAGGCCAACCACAATTTTCGCTACCGGTTCGGGTGAACCTGTCCGAACTGGTAGAATACTACCACTGAATATATTCCCTAGTAATCCTTTGAAGTAGGGCCAGTTCTTAGTTGGAAGGAAAACTGCCATCAATAGGAGGTTCTCTCCGGCATGGAATTATGATTCACCAGCTTTTCTGAAATGTGAGAAAAACAGCAGCAATGGTGAAATTAATATATTTCCAAGACTGTGACAGAAAATACCCATGACAACTTAGTTCAGTATTCATAACCAGTCTTACCACTGAAGTTTTCCATATTTCTCCACTCATTGCATGCTACTCCTAAAGCACACTGCAACACATGATGATAGCAAGATCTGGGAACCTGGTGACAGCTTTTGGAACAGCTTGAGGCTGGTTGTCCAAAGGAGACAAACACTGAACTCATATGGTTGTCACTAGGCATGTGAAAGATTGGCCCTGGTTTGATTTAGGACTGGGCACCCAGAGAACATATGAAACTTCCTGATCTACCTTCTCTTTGGACTCCAAAGATATTCCAGGAAGTATCTGGAGATTGAAGACAAGAAGCCTTGCAGATTGTGGCTGTTTATATTGTATACTAGAATTATTGTTTGGGAAGGACTTTGGAAGTTTTCTAGTCCAACCCCCTTCCTTAGATCATGGCTGCCAACATTTGTTTTGAACTTCCAGTGATGGAACAACCCCAAGTTCTATGTTAGAAGAATATTTTCACAGTATAATGGGATTTTTAATTACAATATTGTTGGCACGTTTATATTTTTTAAACCTGATTATGGAGATGGAGCTATGTCACACAAAATTTCAGCCTTTTGAAGCAGGCCGGGTCAAGGAATCAGCACAGCAGGTATTCCAGGAAGATTCTTAATTGTTGAATAATAGGATCTTGAATTTTTGGTAGAGTTTCTCTCTCCCTGATCTGATTCCAAACCAAATCAAGATGAAAATCTTTTGATATTCTTAGCATTTTTGTGTTTCTCATGGCTGAATAAAACTTTCTCATTCCTTCCCCATTTCTCATTCCTTCCCCCAATATACATAGAGAGGCCAAAAAAATGAAGATGATGGACAGGACCATGCAATCAAAGGAATGCACATTAAAAGGGGGGCAAAGCTTTCGTTAAACAATTTGATTTAATTTATTTGATTTTAACTGCTGCTCAATTCCAGAACAACTCTGGCCAACTCAACACATAGTGAAGACAATAGAAGAAAAAGACCAAGCCAATGCAAACAAATAGAGTCAGGGCAAGAGAAAGAACAAGATAGTGGACCTATCAGTTTCTTTGGGTTATACCAGTGATGGCTAACGTTTTCTGGACTGAGTGACAAAAGCACGTGCCTGAACCCCCAAAATGTAATGTGTGCATGGGCCCTGCGCATGCACTCTGCCCTTGCACATGCACACGCCTCCCCATGCACATCTCCCCATGCACATGTGCCTCCCTATACACAGCAGGGATGTTCAGTCAGGGGAGGCAGGGGAGGCAGAGCCTCACCACTGTCATCATGAAAAGAAAAAAATGTAAAAGGAAAAAGGCAAGAGCTAAGGTCAGGCTGAGCTAGTTGCTGCCAGAGTCACTGTGGATGACTCTGCTTAGTGCTTAATAGTTTAAAAAAGCATTTAAAAAAGCGCCCACTACAGGAGGAGGCAGGAGAACAATGTGCCTCATCTAGTCCTAACCCTAACCCTAGTTTTATGATTACTCGAGCAGAGTTAAGCAAGGGTTAAAAGCCTAAAAATTCCTGATGTAGGTGAGGCACGTCCTCCTCCTGCCTCCTCCTGTAGTGGGCGCTTTTTTATAGGCTTTTTTAAACAGTTAAGCAGAGTCATCCATGGTGACTCTGGCAGCAACTAGCTCAGCATGACCTCAGCTCTTTCCTTTTTCCTTTTACATTTTTTTTTCTTTTCATGATGACAGGCAAGAGCAGAATTGAAACAGCTGGAAAAGGTACGTGTGGGTTGGAGTGAGGGGGAGGAATTCAAACTTCATCCTCAAGTGTAGATCCCTCCCCAAGTGTAATTTGATTGCAGGCAGAGCCACGTTGCCTTTTCAAACACACACACAGACACACACACACACAGAGAGCTGGATAAAACTATATAAGCCCAGCTTCACTGATTACAAATTTGAAATGGCAATGTGGCTCTGCCTGCTTCACTGATTACAAATTTGAAAAGGCAATGTGGCTCTGCCTGCAATCAAAGGCTCGGATCGGCTCCAATCCAACTTCTCTGTGTGCATGTGTCTGTTTGAGAGAGGGGGGAGGGAGGGAGGAAGGATGGGGAGGGAGAAGAAATAGAATGAAGGAAACTTTTTCGCAAAGGAGAAAAACAAATGCTGTCACTTTAAATCAGAACTGAGCATGCCTGGCTGTGGAATTCTGGGAGTTGAAGTCCACAAGTCTAAAAAAATTTGAAACCCACCACTGTGTCAGTGCTTCACCAGCCATAAACCTCACCGCATGTCACTGATACACAGGCATCCCACCGCACGCCCCATGAACCCCAGCACATGTGCGGCAGAGACCCAAAGACCAGCTGGCCAGTGGGAGGTGTGCGCACATCCGCAGCAGAGCTAAACTGGCACGGCAGCTCACCTGCCATCAGAGAGGGCACTGTATGCCATCTCTGGCACGCCATCATGGGGTTATACTATTCAGTAATGTATTCCCTAGTTCTTTGAAGTAGGGCCGGTTCTTGGCTGGGAAGAAACATCCCATCAATGTGGTCCTTATGTTTTCTCCGGGATGCAATTATGATTAACCAGCTTTCCTGAAGTGTAGACAAAAAAAATTCCCATATCAACAAAGATTTCAAGGGATTCCAGGTACCCTAACTGAAGCACTGAAAGAACAGCCAGATCTTTAAGGTGTTCCAGAAGACTATTAAGGTGAGAACCACGGGATCTCAGTGGGAACTGCATAACAAATGGCTTTGCAACTATTACTAACCTCTTAACTTTGGGGTATTCATCTCTTCCTTTGCCCATGCTGACTAGAGATTATGGGAGTTGAAAGTACAACACTTCTGCAGAGGACCAAATTGGGGTAGACTGCATCATACAATGGCCTGGGAAGTTGAATGTCCTCCTGCTTTCTAAGGATAACATCACATGGTGCTCATTTGCAATCTTCTTGTTAACACCCATCTGTTGTGGTTAGCATCTTGCTTTGCCAAATAAGATTGGTGTTTAGTCTCTTCTTTAGCTGACCTAGAAAGTTCTACTTTCTACTTTTCCTCCAGCTTTTAAATTACTAAAGCTCTCATTGATGTAGACCCATCTCTAAAGTCAGGGTGGTTTTGGAAAGTACTCTTGAAATAAAATTAATATGTCTCTTAAAATGCAAAGTTTCAAGGTTTCTCTTCTTATTCCCTTTCTTCAGTCAGGAAGTCTGATTATGATAGAGGAGTTGCCTGTCCTCCAGCTGAGACTGTTTCCCAAGCAGTAGAATTGAATCTATTTATTCTTGTTCCTGATCAGCTTAATCCCCAAAAGCAAAAGTAAAAAAATGAGTTCTAGAATTTCCTAATGGAAACGGGGGATTTTATTTAAAAAACGGAGAGTCTAGCAGGCAAGCTATCCACATAGCAATGCTTGCTCATTATATATCAACACATACAGAGAGACATAAAGACCTACAATATGAGCCCAACCAGTGGCTTGCGAATGTATATGTTGCAGTCACTAAATATATAAATCAAGTGTGAATATAGGTCAGGCCTTTCTCCACCTTAGAGTTTCAGATTTTTTTCCCCTAGATCATAAACACTGAGTTGTTTATAAAAATAATAAAGGAAAAAATAAATAAAGGAAAAAAGTAACAATTCAAACACATGTGAGAAATGAGAATACAAACAGATTAGCATCCTTTGGCTCTCTGCTTGCAAAGTCTAGCAGTGGCTACCCTGTGATGGCTGTTGGAGTTACAGATTATGCCAAGATGGTGATGGCACCCCAACTGTGCGCCAAAGTGAGATGTGGTGGCTCAGTGGTTAGAATGCAGTAATGCAGGCTAACTTTGCCGACTGCTAGGAGTTCAATCCTGACTGGCTCAAGGTTGACTCAGCCTTCCATCCTTCCAAGCAGGGGTGAAATCTAGCAGGTTCTGGAGAACCGGTAGGAGAAATTTTGTGTAGTTTGGAGAACCAGCAAATAGCATCTCTGGCTGGCCCCAGAGTCGGGTGGGAATGGCGATTTTGCAGTATCCTTCCCCTGCCACTCCCACCAAGCTGTGCCCACTAAGCCATACCATGCCTGCCAAGCCATGCCTGCAGAACCAGTAGTAAAAAAATTAGAATTTCACCACTGCTTCCAAGGTCGGTAAAATAAGGAGCCAGATTGTTGGGGGCAATATACTGACTCTGTCAACTGCTTAGAGAGAGCTGCTATGAAGCAGTATATAAATCTAAGTGTTATTGCTATTGCTATTTGGGAAGAACTGCTTTCAGTGAAGAAAATTTATTTTTGATTTCTTTCACATCATGGAATGAAAGAGCAACAGGAAGGGGAGATGGTGAAAGGAGCAAGCAGGCAGCTGCATTGGTTGTCAAGGGCCAGAAGATACCAAAAAAAAATTATCATGCATCTGTAGCTACCATTTCAGAGAAGGAGCAAATTAGCTGGTGTTTGGGGAGCTGGGAGCATGAGAGCAGAATTAAATTATCATGGAGAATCATGCATGCTTTTTTTTTTAGGAAGGAAAGAAAAGCAGAAAGAAGAAGAAGACAAAAGTAGGATATCTGTTCTACAAGATTCCAATCCTTTGGAATGAAAGCTGGGTTACTCCAAATCTGTAGGGCTTCAATTTCTAAATCCCCCAACCCATCTGGTTTAAAGGCCTTGCACGCTGCTAAAAAACGAGGACTGAAATCCAATCCCGCTTGGGGTGACTGAGCTGGGGAAAACTAGGTATTCACATGGTTATTACCTAGCATATGATTTGTGTTTTGTGATACGAATAACACATTTGGCCGCTGTCACTCAGTGTGGCTCACTCCATTGCCCCACATTAGATGTATCTCAGCAGACTGCATTGGCACATTTCATTGCAAACTTTTGCATTTGACCTGGTGTGAATGAGTGTTTTTTTTAGGTCTGCCTAGGTTACATTCGGGAAGGGCCATTTGTGCATCATCACTTAATTTTGAAATTACAAATTAGTAAACAAACAGGTGTGAACCACCACAGGTGAAGCAAGTCGTAAGGAAAAAAATAGGGATAGGACTGATGAACACAGCATCTCCATCCTTAGCTTCAGGTTCAGCAACCATCACTACATAATGAAAAAATTCATATGAAAACAGCCTGGTTAAAATAGAAAAATGGGCACTCTAGCTGCACGGATGGATAAAACTGTGGACTTTTATATGGTCTTGCTCTGAAGGACAAAGGAAAATCAACAATAGGAAGGGAAGCAGAAATATATTGGAGGGGATACTAAAGGTGATCACAGCTGGGGACTCCGTGTCCTCATTTATCCATAATAGATATTGGAGCAGGACAACTAAGGGAGTGACTTAAAAGGAGACAATAAAGGAGGAAAGAGAACAATGGTGATTTAGGAAGTGAAGAAAAGAAGGTAATGGCAACATCAACGGTTCTGAAAATGAGCTGAGAATTACATATTTCTCACAACAAAGCAAACAAGGCAACTAGCAAAGTCCTGTAGGGAAAATGACATCACTGCACATTTTTAGGGATAATCATTTAACTGGATTAGTCCCAAAGTGCTGTGTCTAAAATCAGCATCCCTGTCTCTTTATGTACTCCAGATGAAACACATTAACAGAAATATGGCAAGGGACATTCACGAGGCACTGTTCTACACTCTCAGCATTTTTTGCAAATCTGCAATTAGTCTAAAGGGCCTGGATAAATTAGGCCTCTTGATAAATGAAGCACCTAGACAGGTCTCAGATTTATTGGATCGAGCTGTCCTGCTGTCCAGAGCCTGTCAGCTACAGCGCAGCTCAAAGGCGATACAATGGGAAGGATGGTAAAGCCAACAGAATGGAGGAAGAAAAAGTGAGGAACCCAGAAAGGAAGGAGTGGGCTGGAGCTGTGGATTGCTTAACCTTAAAAATGACTGCTAAGGACTCTCAGACAAGGAAAATTTGCCATGATGAACCATCCTGTCTGATCCACATCTCTGCTGAATACTACACCGGACCAATTCGCATATTCTCCAACATAGTTACATTGATATGATCTTACCCTGAAGAACCTGCACACTGCACAAAGATAGGAAGGCATATTTTATTTTGGCTAAAGTATAAGCGCACATCATTGTGACATTTAATGTGCATATGGGCGGGAGGAATTGCTCAGCGCACTCAGCACATCAGGAGCTTTGGCACCCCCTGTCAGAAAGCTCTCAGAGATAGCCACACTTACAGCTATGTTTCCAGATGTTGGTGCAGTGGGGGGGAGATACGAGAGTGATTTGCTTAGTCGTGAGATGAATTCTGCCTGATTTCTTTTTAGGAGATTGCAGGATCAGCCGGAGGATAATTGTGTTTTGCTCACCACAGAGACTTACCTCAATCTTTCCAAAGTTTTCCCACTCACTATCAAGGGGTGGGGAGTAGGAAAATGTCATTTGTGGAATAAATGCCCCTCTGCTATACATCCCCTGTGATTGTTTAAGGGCCCCGTCTCTGATGAAAGCTTCCTTACCAATTTCCCAGCACTGCTTCCAATAACAACTGTTTGAGTGTGATTGTGGACATGGTGACACAGCAGCTTAATGAACTGCCAGCCAGAAATGGTCTACACTCCAACAGTTTGAGCCTGGCTCCACAAGGTGGGGCGAGCTCCTGCTGCTTGCTTCCTGGTTCCTGCCCTCCCAGCAGCATGCAACATTATGAGTAGATAAATGAGTACCATTTTGGCGGGGAAAAACCTAGCTGCCTTCAGGCAGAGAGTGGAAGCTGGTGCTGGTACTGGACCTGGCTGGACACGAGGCAGTGCAACATGAGGTGAGGCAAGGCGAGATTGGCAGAGGAGCCCTGAAGAACCAGCAACCTGAATGCTGCTATTCAGCTGGTATAAGCTAGTTCACCCCCTGCTCTGGACCAAGAATAGGCATGCAGAACTAGCAATTTAGCCTGTCAGGACTGCATTTTGTCTAGCATTTTGTTGTGGCCTGCCAGCGGCCAGCAGAGCTGGAAGCAGATTTGGACAGTGGGGAGGTTGAGGAGGAACATGGGCCAGTCCTGGAGTCTGGAGAAGGCTTGGACGACGGCTGTGCACCGGAGGCAAAGAGGGGACCAAGGCCATCTGGTTGTTATTTGCTGCCTCCAGAGCCTCCGGAGTCTGACATCAACGAGGCAGAAGAACACTGTGAGCCTGTTCCCAGTGTGCGCATGCGCAGAGCTGCCAGAAGGCAAAAACAATTAAGAAAACAGGGTCGACTTGGGAGTAACGTTTGGAGATGATTGGCCCCTCCCATAAGACATAAAAGAGGAGAAAACAGGACATGAGCTTTTGCAGGAAGCAATTAGTTCAACTGGTTGGTTCAAGCTTTGAAAACTTCTGTTTGACTCTGTACTAAGTTTGGCCTTGCTCTGCATTTGGCAATTAGATCTCTGGCAGAATTCCAAGGGAGATAAGGTGGCTGTTTACCAACATTCCCCTGGAAGACTGTGGCAACTCAAGCAGACATCTGTCGGAACCTTCACAGACGTTTGTGAAGCCTTGCAGACTGTTAATGACCATAATTTACAGCCATATAAATAAAAGAAGGTTTTTGGGACTAAGATTGTGACTTATGCTTTCTCAGGAAGCCTAGATCATGAAAAAAACATTTATAGATTTGCAATAGTGGCAAATATCTGTAGCTCGCGTGTAGGATGAGGGTGAAGGTTCATTCTCCGAGTTTGTGGGTTGATTTCCAAACATTTCATTACCAGGCTAGGTAACATCGTCAACCTATTGTGAGTTTAGGAAATGTAGATGTTCTTCTGTTTATAAGGGCTTCAGGTATGGGTGTGTCAAGTGAGGGTCTTGTGATGGGTCTTGTGATAAGGAGGTTACATCAGGTCAGGACCATTGGGTGATTAACTGCTGGTGCACAGCCAACCAGAGACAGCACTGACCCGCAACCAACCCATGCAACCCCACCACCACCACCCCAGCAGTTTACCTCCCAATGATCCTGACCTGAGGTAACCTCCTTATCTCAAGACCTATCACAGGACACACTGATGACTCACACCTGACCCATCACAAGATCCTCACTTGACACACCCATACCTAAAGCCCTTATAAACAGAAGAATACTGACATCCTCTAAACTCTGCTGAAGATGTTACCTAGCCTGGTAATAAAATGTTCAGAAACCAACCCACAAGTTCGGAGAATGAACCTTCACCCTCATTTATAGATTTGCCGGACATTGTATGCCGTATGATAAATAAATACCTTATTGAAGTTTCATTACCCAACTAGGGAATATCATCAGTGTACCATGTTACCTAGTTGGACAATGAAACATCTGCAAACAAACAAACAAACAAACAAACAAACAAACAAACTTAGGTAGCACCAAGGACCCCTTGTTTCAAGCCTGAACTACAAATATTATCTTCTGCTGGGACTGTTTGCTAGTGCTAGTCATTACTTTTAAAGCCCTTCATGATTTAGGACCTGGCTACCTGAGACACCGCCTCCTGCCACTTACCTCCCAACGACCAACAAGATCGCACAGGTTGGGCCTCCTCTGGGTGCTGTCAGCTGGACAATGCTGGCTGGCGACTCCCCGGGGGAGGGCCTTCTCTGTTGCTGCGCCAGCCCTGTGGAACGATCTACCTGCAGAGATCCGGATCCTTACAACTCTCCCGGCCTTCCGTAATGCCGTCAAGACCTGGCTGTTCCGGCAGGCCTGGGGCTGTTGATTGATATCCAGCCCCGCTTAGATGGAATGGGTGACATGAATTTTAATACTGTATTTTTATTTTTATTTTATCTCTATTTTTTAAAATGAAATGTTTCTTGTCTGTTGTGAGCCGCCCAGAGTCCCTGTGGGAGTGTGGGGCATACAAATTCTAATAAACTTGAAACTTGTTTGAGATGTTATCCTATGCAGAATTGAGCCCAGTGAATCTTATTTGTGATTAGACCTGTTTCGGGCTGTACAATTGGTATTACTAGCTCGGGATTGGCTTGCGAGATTGTGAGGATTCTTTACACCTAATTTGGGAGTTGCAAATATTTCTTTATCCTACCAGGTTATCACCATGTGTCAAAAATGATTATTATAGAATACGTTCCACATATTCCAAGTGATGGATAAGGTACAAATATGGTGTATGGAGATCAGAAGAGCCAATAATTGTTTTTGGGAGTTGACGGTAAGATGAATTGATGTAAACATTTAATAATACAGTACAATGTTAGCTATGTAATAGTATACATGTGATTATATGTTATGAAAAAAATAAAAAAAACTTTATATATATAAAAAAGAATACGTTCCACAAAACTAATTGCTCTGTTCCCCCCCCCCCCCCAAATTATTCTGTGTGTAGTTCGACATGCAGCTAAACCCTCCTATCCTTTAATAAGCCAGACTGGAAACATAGATCTTGATACTTTATTAAAGAATAGCGATGCTACATATGAGGTATAGATTTTGTCTTCAGAAGAACATGTGTCCCAGACTAAGCTGGAGTCTTCTAGATGTTTCTGTTACTTCAGAACGTTACAAAATGAATTCTGGCTTCTTGGGATGTATATGTGCCCTATAGAGTCAAACACCATCAAATCAATTTTCAAACAATGAAAGAAGTGTGATCAAGACATGTTAAAGAACAACAACAGTAATAAAAATACACGAATTCTGTGCTGGAAGCATGGCGCTAATAGAAGCACATTGAGTAAATCTGTACGGTCTTATGCTGTTGAACTGCAGCTCTAGCAAACCTATTGAAGACTGCACTGTTAATTTCAAAGTACCTCGAGAGAAATGTACTTTACTAGTTTTATATCATATAGATCAGTATCTGTGTATTTTGTTGCTTATGGGAAATAGAGACCCAGATAGAAGGTAAGACAGAGTATCTATGGCTGTTTGCCTTATTCTGATTTACATCTTGACTTTATCTTCAGCAATTTCCTACTAAAAAGGGGTGACAGCTGCCAACTCTGCTGCTGAACTCAGCTGAGCAAGCAAGTGAGGATTCTCCAGCAGATGTTCAGGTACTGCTACTCATGCTTGCTCTCTGGAACTGTTAAAAAGCAAACAACCCCCCATTTCAAAGCTGTGGCAAATGTCTATTGTCTTTTTTTGCCTGCCAAATTTGATCTGGAGTGGAAAACGGCACTTTCCAAACACTCAAGGCAAAACTTGAACTCGGCGCTGTAACGAACGCTAGTTTGAAGGAGGGGGACAGAGGCAGAGCTGCTCAAGGGATTTTGTTGGCTAAATTACAAATGCAAATGAGAATATTGCAGCCTATTTGAGGTAACTATTCTTTAGGCTCTGTAGGCAGAAAAGTCTCACGCTTCCTCCATGAAAATCAAAATACAATAATTCTTAATTTAATAACTAGCCACGTGCTGTCTTTTCCTGCCCAAAGACAACTACTGTCAATCAGACCAAACAATATACAAGTAAAATAAATAAAGAAAACTAGGCACTTGGGGGGCGGGGGTGCATTTGAGCACTTCTCAGCAAAATGCCTCTTCTAAGTTCTGAAGCCGTTCCTCTTGGGGTAATCTTTCAGAGAGACCTTCCGCACTTCCCAAGGACCAAATCGGGTAGAAGAATGAGTCACAGATCTAATTATCCTCAGTTTGATCCTTCGTCTTCTGAATTATGGAAGTAAAATGGTTTGAGTCGGGATGAGAGACAAGCACCAGTGACAACTGCTGGAGTTAAGAATTTAAAGCACTCCACACATGGTTAAAAAAAGAAGTCTCTTTGAATATCTTCAAAGGGATGGGGTTTTTTTATTCCTTTTTAAATTTTGTTATAAAGTTAGATTTTTCCCTAAAAAATTTTTTCATAGAAAAAAGTTCTGCCTCATCGTATAGCCTTCCTTCCTTCCTCCCTTCTTCCCTCCCTTCCCCTCTTTTTCCTTCCTTTGTTTTTCCTCCCTCCTCCTTTTCCCTCCCTCCCTTCTTTCCTTTTTTCCACTCTTCCTCCTTCCTCCCTTTTTCTTCTTCCCCTTTTCCTCCCTCCTACTCCTTCCTTCTCCCTCCCTCCCTCTCTTCTTCTTTCATTTTCTTTCCCTTTTCCTTCTTCTCTTCTTTCCCTTTTCCTCCCTCCCACACCTTCCTCTCTTATTTTCTCCCTTCCTCTTTCTCCTTCCTTTGTTTTTCCTCCCTCCTCCTTTTTCCCTTCCTTTCTTCTTTCCTTTCCCCTCCATTCCTCCTCCCTCCCTTTCCTCTTTTTCCTCCCTCCCACTCTTTCTTTCCCTCCTCCCTTCTTTTCTTCTTCCCTTTTTCCTCCCTCCCACTCCTTCGTTCTCCTTCCTTCCTTCCTTCCTTTCCTCCTTCCTTCCACCATACTAGGTTTGTTTGCCAAAATACTAGGTTTTGCTTTAGCTTCACCCTGGCACTGAAACTCTGGCAGTAGATTCACACTGAGGCCCGCTTCACAGTGTTGCCAAAAAGCCAGAAGCAATTGGTGCTTTCTCAACCACTGGCTATTTCCAACAGCAACAGATGTCTGACATGAGTCTCCCAGCTCAACAGAAAACCAGGGTTGAACCGCAATGTGGGACTTGAGAGCCCCAGTAGCTCCCACATCGAAAACAGAGAGGAAGTGGGACAGAGGTCATGTCAGGGAGAACCTGGGCATTTGTCACTCATTGCAGTACATATAAGAGCGTGTATATATAGGAGAGAATATCTATGCATACAAATATGCTGTTGATACTACCATCTGAAAGTAATTAACACTGCACTGCTAGGAGGCCTTTTCCCTAAGCTGGGAATGCTCCTAATGATGCAAGAATTTGCTGCTTTCGAATGATAAATCATGTCCTTGGCTATATGGAATAATGTCCCTGAGTGCGCGGGATCCTGGCCAAGATACGTACGTATGTATGTGTGTATGAAATGTATCTGGATAGTTCTGCATTGTGGTAGCCTTTGTATATTTAGTTATCTGTAGTTTTGGCAGAATTCCTTTTACACACATTTGGAAACATTTCCCTCCATGAGCGATTCATGTTTGCACACTTGATAGGAATCTACAGATGGGCAAATCAGTGATGCAGTTCGGGAATTTTAAACTGTGGCTGAACGGTCTTCTACTCCTGAGACAGCTGCATTGTATTATATAAGCTGTGAACACAGGCCTAGTATTTCTGCTCTCTCTGGCCCGGCCTTTCATTCCAGATTTTACAACGGCTTCTCTAAACCCAGCCCAGCAAAACTGATTTACCAAATCTGATAACTCAAAAGAAAACAAAATGTGTCACCTGTCATGCTTGCTTATGTCACAAGGCCGTCATGACTACAGAAGTAAAACAGGACTCACTTATGCTATACGTTTCCTGGAGGAGAATGGGCTTCTAACTATGGGGAAGAATGATGCATTTTAAAAGTAAGAATAACAAAATGAATGTGCATAGCCATGTCCGTGTCTTTTAAAAATAAGAGGAAAAGAAAGAGGTTATGTTGACCAGCATTATGTCTAGTTTAATGTATAGAATGACTAGGGGGAGACATGATAGCAGTGTTCCAATATCTCAGGAGCTGCCACAAAAAAGAGAAAGTCAAGCTATTCTCCAAAGCACCTGAGGGTAGGACAAGAGGCAAAGGGTCAAGCAAAAATCAAGGAGAGAAGCAACTTAGAACTAAGGAGAAATTTCCTGACAGTTAGAACAATTAATCAGTGGAACGACTTGTCTCCAGAAGTTGTGAATGCTCCAACACTGGAAGTTTTAAAGAAGATGTTGGATAACCATTTGTCTGAAGTGGTATAGGGTTTCCTGCCTAAGCAGGAGGGGTTGGACTAGAAGACCTCCAAGGTTCCTTCCAACTCTGTTATTCTATATTATGCTACTACAGAGCAAATCATACCCTACAAGATTGAATCTTAAATCTGGGTCAGTCACCAAGACCAAAAGTTTACTCTTTCAAGCTTTTGGATTCATGCTGGAGCCCATCTTCAGGAATATGTACTGGAATATGTACTTTGGACTATTCTGGAGTTGTATTTATATGGTGCCTTCCTATTGGCTGATTGGTGTGTTGATGGCTGGCAACTGGATGTTGTTTCCTTGTGTTGCCAAGCCCTTGGCTCCTAAGTACTTCATAAGCTGGTGGTAAATCAGCTCTCCTGTAAACTGACAAGGGCCACATTTCCCAGGCTTCAACCATTTCCCTGGCTATCTTTGTACCTGCATGGCCAACAATCTTAGTAGCTGTGAAATTGAATGTGTGTCTTGGTTCATTTCAATGTGAATCTACCAATGAATTCGGGTCTCTTCAGCTGACTGCTCGCTTATGTTTTTGCAATCTGGTAGTTAGCTTCTCTCCCATTTGTCCTACAGTCACAATCCATGTAGAGAATACAGTATTACATTGGAAGTATCTCTGACTTCCAAGTGACCTTTACAATGCCTAATTTTTCCTTGTATGGTAGCCTCTGGGCAGCATGCAATGCCCACTTGCAGATTTACTTAACTGTACTGCTTCCTAATTTCAGTCCACATCAGTTGTACATATGTTCATCTGATCTGAAACTGCACATTTAAATCGATGCATCAATATGCTTAAAAAAAAGCAAAGGAGTTGACCTCTAGATAATATCTGTATGACTGATTTATTCTCCCCTCCCAGTTTGGTAGACTGTTTCTCTGGTCAAGGGACATATCCACACATGCTTAAACAAGCACAATCTGAAACCCCCTGAAACCATATTCCAGGCTAATTTTGCTATGACTAACTCTTATGCTAAACAAGAATTCTGAAAATCACTGGAAGGCAGCTGTAAGATGTTTGTTTGTGTTTAGCAGCTGTATGACTCCACTAGTTCATATTTAATTTGTGGTCAACAATTACACCAAGATCACTTTCAGAAGTATTATTGCCAAGTCTCCCCCATTGTGCCTTACATTTTAATTACTCTTAAATGCCACCCTTTCATTTCAGCCCTTTTTAACTTCTTATGTTGATTTAAAATATTATCCATCTCTTTCCATTTGAGAACATGTGTAGACTTGGTAAGTGGTCCCTTAACTCTCACATTTGTTAAATTCTTGATTAAAAAAAGGTTAAACATTCCAGGGTCTCTAGGACCTCATTCAATTCTTCCATCCAAACTAAATGAGCATTATTTGAGTGTGGCCATTGAGCCAACTTTGAGTTCATCTAAAACTGGTATCATATCTAGACCATATTTTACCATTTCATTGAAACGATTCATTGATTGCTTGACTTTATCAAACACATTGCTCAGGGCCAGGTAGACTCGATCTATAGGAGTATCTTGGTCTTCTAAGCTAGAAAGTTTATTAGACTGGGAGATAAGCATCTTCTGCCTCCTGTAACATGCCTATCCAAGTGCTGACAACATATTGATTGATAATCAGTATGGATATGGAGGTCTAGATGACAGGTCCTCCTCCTTCCACTTTTGAGGGGAGGATATTTGCTCTCTTCCAGTATTCTGGAATCTCCGGAAGCCTTGAAAGATTACCAGGAATGTTTTTTGTGATTGCCTTCATTAGTTCCTTCAGAACTCTGGGTACTAATCCATCTGGCCCTGGAAATGTGAGCTTGAGTTTAAATTAATTAAGTTCTCTCTTGTTCTCTTCTTATCCATCCTAAACTGCAGTTCCCTCTTCATCCAAGGCATAACAGGGACCAATGAGAGCTCCATCTTACACTTCATAGAAGCCAGATGCAAAATAGGGGAAGTTCTGCCTTCTCATCATCCTCCATTATCTTGCAATGAACTTATATCCTCTTTAGAGTTCCGATTATTTCTAATATGCCCAAAAAACTTTGCTGTTGTCGTTGTCATATCTCACAAGCCTCGGATTATTCGGGGCTTTAACAGTTTCTGAAAAATCATTTTTTTTATTAATTGTTAATTTCATTCCCTTCTTTCCATTTCAATTATCTGTCCCTTTTCTGCCTCAGTATTTTAGAGTACTCTGCCTTGTTTTGTTTCAGACTGGCACTGACCCGTTCAGACTTTGCTCTGCTGGGTCTTTTAATAAATTTCCTGCATTGGGAATTGGAGCTAATTGCTCACAAGTTTGGGCTGACTTTTAGTAAACATTGTAAATTACATGACTGCTGACATCGCAACTGCTTCAACAGCATATAACACAGAAGCTCTGACAACGTGTCTTACTTGTACAGTAGGAAGTACAAACCCTTCTCCCCACTGCATCCCAACATTGTCACAACATCTCTGCAAGTACTATCTCTGGAAATTATGGATTGAAAAACATGTTCTGATAACTTTTTTTAAATTGCATCAGAATAGCTTAGCATGAGGCTGAGCGCCAAAGAAATGAGGCCTTTGGCTTATGGTGCTGGAGCAGATTCCTGCGAGTCCCGTGGACTGCAAGGTGATCAAACCGGTCAGTCCCAGAGGAGATCAACCCTGGATGCTCTTCAGTCAGATCCTGAAGATGAAACTCAAGTACTTTGGCCACCTAATGAGAAGGAAGGACTCACTGGAGAAGAGCCTAATGCTGGGAAAGATTGAGGGCAAAAGAAAAAGGGGACAACAGAGAATGAAGTGGCTGGATGGAGTCACCGAAGCAGTAGGTGTGAGCTTAAATGGACTCCAGAGGATGGTAGAGGACAGGAAGGCCTGGAGGAACGTCCATGGGGTTGCAATGGGTCGGATATGACTTCACAACCATCAACAACTAAGTGTGAAAGCTAGAATGCGCTAAGCTCTAAAAGCATATTCAACCAGACAATGGAGATTTTATTTATTTATTTAAATTTATTGTAGCTGCCTGCTCCCTCTCAGATCGGGACAGCTTGTATTGAAACATGCAAGACTGATCTCCTTAAACATCTCTTCCCTCCACCCTCCCCCTCCCCCCAGTGTATTTTTTAAGACACTTTGGGGTTTCGGCAGTTTTGCAAGGAAGTACAGCAAACACTGTAGGAAATTAAAATGCTCTAAATAAGGTCGAACTGCCTCTCATGCAAACAATTGCACTCCGTTTTAATAGCTCCAAGGCAGAATAGGACATAGCTTCCAATGCCTCACTGGATTTTGACTTGGCTTTAGCTAAAACTGTAATGCCTGCTGTATTATTGCTTTTGTGTGCATTTGCTTTTGAGTCTGTGTTAACCCCTGGCAACTGCCTAGCCAAGTCCCTACAGTTTTCCTGACAAGATTTCAGAAGTTTTCCATTGCCTTCTTCCTAGGGCTGAGAGAAAGTGTCTGGTCCAAGGTCACCCAATATGTCTTAAGAGCCAAGGTGGCGCAGTGGTTAAATGCAGCACTGCAGGCTACTGCTAGATCAGCAGGTCAGCGGTTCAAATCTCACCGGCTCAGGGTTGACTCAGCCTTCCATCCTTCCGAGGTGGGTAAAATGAGGACCCAGATTGTTGGGGGCAATATGCTGACTCTCTGTAAACCGCTTAGAGAGGCCTGTAAGGCCTATGAAGCGGTATATAAGTCTACTGCTATTGCTATTGCTATTGCTATTGCTATATTAAGGCAGGACTAGAACTCACAATCTCCCACTTTCTAGATTGTTGCCTTAACCACTACACCAAAATGGCTCTCCTGCTGCAACTTTTCATAAGTTTTTCATAATCCCCAACCTCCGGTCCTTCCGACGCACCCTAAAAAGTTGGCTTTTCCAGCAAGCTGCCCTGGCCTGAATAGAATAAAATATAGGATTAATTTGATTGTTAATTTTAATTTAATTTTTAATTTTTTATTGTAAATATCAATTGGGGTTTTTTGGGATACTTTATTTAATGTCCCTTTTAATTTTTGTAAAATGTGTTTTCTTTTATGTTGTACACAGCCCTGAATCCTTGGGAGAAGGGCGGCATATAAATCCAATAAACCTAACCTAACCTAACCTAGCATTAACTTTCTGGAAAACAAGGGAGAACATCATCCCTCCCAAGAAATCCCCGGGAAGATGCTTTCGGCTTTGGCAACAGCTGCTGAGGACCACAGAGCTGTTGGTCAATTAGGGAAAGGTGCTTTCTGGGTGGTCCTCTGCACGGAGATGACAATGAATCCTACCAACCCTGTAAACCTGGAGGCACCGTATTTTAACTTAAGCAGCAATTCTGCCGCTGCCTGCTAGTCCTGGGCTCCCCATCTTTGAAGAGAAAAAGGAAGGAGGGGTGAAAACAAAGCCTGACATCTGAGCTTGTCACAGACCCTGAAGAAAAACCCTTGTCTCCCGCTTATCGTCACAGTTCAAGCCCTTACAAGCCGGCCGCTCACACGCAGCCTGCAAAGGCTTCCTCTGGTCCCTAACAATATGCTGCCCATTTTGAAGTACCGAGACAGATGATTGTTGAGGGAATATCGGCGGCTGTAAAAAACATGCTTTAAAGTTGGTTAATTTGTTGCATCACTATAATGGCACTTTAATAAAAAGCAGTGTTGGGCCTTAATAGCCACCCAATCAAGGGTTATTTATTTGCCGGCGTCCGTGTGCAGGACTGCCGACATCCAGGTGTGTCCCAGATTTTCAACCACTCAAGTGGTCCAGGGGGATGGCCTCTCTTTTGGAGAACCGAAATGAGGCTGATTAAACCAGGGCCATTTTGCCTAGTCACATCTGACGGCATGTGGCCTGCAGGAAGCTCTTGGCACGCAAACATGGCATTCTGATTTATTTGCATATTACGTTTAATTGTTTCCTTCTTGTGGAAGCCTTAACACGCCAGGCCTATAAATATCAGCCGACCCTTCCATATGGCATTCTGGTTTTCCATTTTCAGATGCAATAGCCCCAGTATAATGACTGTGGTATAACTCAATTTGAGTTCTGCTGCTGGGGACTTTATTACATAATGCTTTCTAATTGACCCTCGTAGTTTAATAAGACAGAACATTTCACCAGAACATTGACAAAAGTTATTAATTTTCACTTCAGCAGAGACCAGTGTCCCAATTAAATCCCATGATAATGCCTGACTGACTTACTGACCTCATTACGGCTAATGCTTATTAGTCTTGCCAAGAGGATAACATCACACAGTTAAAATGGCTAAATGAGCACATACAACTGTGCCGCGTGATTATAATTTACATACATGACTAATTTTACTTTACTGGTCTTTGCCTGGGGAAGTTAATGCTGTAAACGCCTGTCACACAACAAGAGAGCTCTTGCAATGACGGGGGTTTTCATAACAAGAGACTTAGGGTCAGTTTTAATTGCAGAACTGCCACGCAGAGACAGATGGAAGATCTTGCATTAGTGTTGCAGGTCATCCTGCTTTGAATAGACTTGCCCTGTTGAATCGGTGCCTGCCTGTGAAGAATCTCCGCAACAGATTGCGAACATTAGCAAAATATTTTTATTTGCTTAAATTCTAATTTCATTGAAGGAGAGCACATTTTTTGTGCGTCTTTCAAATAGGATAATTTTTGTGAGTTTTGTTTTGTTTTAATTAATAAGGTAGCACATTCGGCCCTGTCCAGGAAAAATTAACTTCCCCCAAAGTTTTCCTTGGTCAATGTCACTTAAAAAGAATATTAAATCTTCACTTGACATTGATTGCATTTGGAACCAAATCAGGGTTAGAGACAGGGGTGGGCTGCTGTGGGTTCATCTGGGTTCGGGAGAACCCTTAGCTAACACTATGGCCAGTTCGAAGAACCTCCAAATCCCACCCCTGGCTGGCCATGCCCATCATGCCCCACCCCTCCAACTCCACCCCTCCCCTCCCAGGGGTCTCCAAGTGGCTTGTTTTGGATGTAAGGTAAGTGCAGGGCCTGCATGGAGGCTCGGGGAGGGGAAACATTGGGTCTCCTGGAAAGCCTCCGGAGCCCGGAGAGGCAGGTTTCACTCTTCTAGAGACTCAAGGAAAGCCTCTGGAGCCTGAGGAAGGTGAAAACTCCACCCCCCATGGAGCAGGAGGCCAACTAGGCCACACCCATCATGGCCATGCCCACTATGGCCACCCCCACCCAGCAACCAGGCAGAGAACCCCTTGTTGAAATGTTTGAAGCCCACCTCTGGTTAGAGACCAATGACCTGCTACCAAACTGGTTGTAGAGCAATGACAAGAGATAAAAGTCAACAAGAGACGTTTCTTCTGTTCTGTTCCCTGTTACTTCCATTGGGGAAAATGGGGATTTTTCAGTCATGAGTTGGAGAAGCAGTTATATCAGTTAGACATGTGAGGACAGGACATATCCTTTGAGCCACAGCTTTCAGAAAATGACTTTGCATCGAATCTGTCTTTTCAACCTTGTCTATCAGGTTTCTTGGATCAGGTTTCTTGTGACAGTAAAAAAGAGAAACCGAAGTAGACATATCTAGGCAAGGGGCTGAGTGTTGTTTTTCTCCAGTTCTGCAAAGTCTCTTCACGAGCAGCTAGGATGAGTAAATACCGTATATACTCGAGTATAGGCCGACCCGAATATAAGCCGAGGCACCTAATTTTACCACAAAAAACTGGAAAAGTTATTGACTCGAGTATAAGCCTAGGGTGGGAAATGCAGCAGCTACCGGTAAATTTCAAAAATAAAAATAGATACCAATAATGTTTTTGAATATTTATTTCAAAGAAAAACAGTAAACTAGCGGTGTATTCAATGAAATACTTCACTCACCTCATGATGCTGATGTCCCGCTGTGATGATGATGTCCCGTGCAGCCGCGGGAGCGATGTCCCACCTCCTATGACACACGGCACAGTGATTCCTATCATTGGATCACTGTACCAGAGGAGGTGGGACATCGCTATGTGGCTGCTTGCCATAACAAGGAGGAGGTGGGACATCGTTGCAGAGCGGCAGGAGGGGGAGGAAGGGGAATCGTAAGACAGCCCTGCACTACATTAGAACGTGAGGAGGGGGGATGGTGCGGTGCGTGCTGCGCGGCAAACTGACACAGAGGGAGGGGAAACTCACAGGGGCACTGGGCCATTCACGAGTGTCACCCAGCGGCATGGCCCCACCCCTTTTTCTCCTCCATTTCGGGCAAATTTTTCACTGACTCGAGTATAAGCCGAGGCGGCTTTTTTCAGCCCCAAAAGTGGGCTGAAAAACTAGGCTTATACTCGAGTATATACAGTAACCTAACCCTCAGCTTAACCCTACTTTATAGATAACAATTAATGGTTTGCAGGACTGTGTAATCCAAGCATAAGTTGGCAGAAGTCTGAACCAGCATACAGTGACTTGGTTGCTTATGTGGAAATGCATCTTAGTAGGGTTAGCTTTTTCTAAATGTGTAAGTAAAACCAACATCTACAAATACTGAAGTCTCTTTTGTTCTCTTTTTGGGGACATGCTTTGTTCTTTGGGATTTGCAGTTGGTGAATCAAATGTATTTGTTCTTTCTTTGATTAGCTGATTAAGAGCCTGCTTTTCTGTTCAAACAAGCACTCCAGGTGGTTAACATAATTTAAATATACAATATAAAAGGCCCAAACATAAAAGGAATGCTAAAATCAATTAACCCTTAGAAGCAAGTTTGCAGTTATTCTAAATCCTGAGAAAGTAGGAGCCAAAGGCATCTGTGACAGAGGCATTCTATATGCTGGGAGCAACCCAGATGTTCTCTTCTGCTTTTCTTCTGCAGTCCAATAGATGAAATTTTGACCCTCCTATTTTGACAACTCCTAAAGGACCTGAGCTGCAGATTTTAATGGCCAGACAGATTCAGAGTAACAGAATTGGAAGGGACCTTGGAAGTATTCTAGTCCAACCCCATGCTCAAGAAAGAGATCCTATACATCCAAGTCATGGTTGTCCCAAAGCTGATTTTTTAAAAAGATGGTGAATCTATGGCATGCGTGCCACAGGTGGCACACAGAGCCCTTTTGTGGGCAGGCGAGCCATTGCCCAGCTCAGATCTACCGCACATTGCCACATGCCTCCTACTTTCCTATTTATCAGTAGCACCACTATCTTGTCTGGATTTAATTTGCATATCCTCACCCATCCCAAATGTACTTTTTTAAAAGGCAACTTTGTTTTGGAAAAACAAAGTCCAGTTGCCTTTTGAAAAAACACCTTTGGGACAACCATCACCTGGATGACTAAGAATCTCCATAGACTGTCTCACTCATCCATTCCTGAAATTAGGTAGCGTTCAAGAAAAATTAGTTTTTCTTGGGGTTTAATGACAAGTAGCTGCAGAGCTGGATGACATCAATATGCTAACGATATCCTACTTGAGTTTCAGGTGACCTCCACCAGCAGTTTTATGTAGATGTTAACCAGCTTAGGAGGGTTAGGAGGGAATATTATGGAACACCAAATATAGTGGCTTAAGTGTAGAGGTCTAGACATGCCTGGCTAATCTTGTTCTCAACATCACATTGATGATAAGAATATCATCATTGATAATGGCAAAAGCCAGTAAGAGATGCAACAAAAATTAGGATGTTCTCCAGTTCAGCTTCTATTAGAGGTCAAACAATTGTCATTCATTTGACTTCCTCCAACACTGGAGTCTAATTCAGAGTGAATTTGCTTCAGCTCCTCCACTCCTATATATTGGTGAAGGAGTTGACTGAGTATATGGAAAATCAAGACAGCCTGGTTCTACACAGCCTCAAGAGTAAGTCAGTTTTTCCCAGAGGTGGTATTCAGCAGGTTCTGACTAGTTCTGAAGAACCAGTAGCGGAAATTTTGAGTAGTTCAGAGAACCGGTAAATATCACCTCTGACTGGCTCCGCCCCCATCTATTCTCTGTCTCCCAAATCCTAACTGATCGGGAAGAAATTGGGATTTTTCAGTATCCTTCCCCTGCCACACCTACCAAGCCACACCCACAGAACCAGTAGTAAAAAAAATTGAATCCCACCACTGGTTTCTCCCCTTTCATTCCAGCAGACATCCTACCTGCTTCATCGCTCAAAATTCCCTAATAACAAAAAAAACCTGATTTATCGGTGCACAAGGGTGGGAAGAGTTTAAGAGCAATCCTCTCAATCATGTGAATATTGGGAAGAAACTGAAATTAGTTTCTCTCACTCGGTTCTTCCCTGTCAGACAGATCCTCTTCTCACTGGAAATCCTTATCTGAGTCCCTTTGTAAGCTAGAGCAATTCCTTTGTATTTGTCCTCTTGCGCAGGGAGTGGTGTGGTGTTACTGTAGTCATTAAGGCCCTTCATGAAATTTACCTAGATGACATTAGATTAATGAAGTGTTCTTATTCACTCTTAGTAACCCTTACAAATATCAACGAATATTTCTGGTAGTTGCATGTGAAAAATGTCATTCCTTCAGAGATAAAGACATTCAGCCCAAGCAGATACATATTTTTAAACATGTCTAATAAAAAATCTGTTGGAAATGGAAGAAAAAGAAGTCAATGATGTTTTTGGCACTTTGGAAATGTATGTATGTTATCTTTTTGTCTTGTTTTTAAGAAGTAAAGCACGGACATGTAAGAGATGTAATGTAGCATATTGGCTAAACGGGGCCTCGGGGAGACGAAGGGTTCAGACTTTGCTCGTTGGTGAAGTTCATCTGGCAAATTGTCACACCAAATTTTTGTAAAGAAAAACAAAACAGTCTCTCTCCTGTAGGTTTCTTGGAGGAAAAGGGGGATCAGAGTGAATAATACCTTTCAGTCCTGATCACCCATGTAATACATTATTCCACGGGTCTCGGAGATTTGATTTATTATAACTATGTAATTGAAGAGATTGCATTTTTATTTATTTGGATCAACCATGGTAGACATCTGCAGGGAAGAAAGGAAAACGAAGACCATGGCATACAGGTGATATTAATCAGACCAAAATATTTTGATATTTTAAGCTATTCTCTACTTTGAATATTGTTTTACAGCAGCCCTATTCAAATAATGTCATATATTTGGCTGAAATATGAATTAGGACAAACAAACCAATATTATTTAGCTCTGTTTCTCTAACCACAATCATTTATTCATTTTCATCTGAACTGCAACTAGTACAGAATGTACAGACGGTAACTGAGATGGTTGGTAAGTGAACTTTGCCCCGTTTTACAACCTTTCTTGCCACAGTTGTTAAGTGATTCACTGCAGTTGTTAAGTTAGTAACCCAGTTGTTAAGTGAATCTGGCTTCCCCGTTAAGTTAACGACCCTGGGGCATTGCAAACGTCATAAATAGGAGTCAATTGATTATGTGACTATCACGATGTTGCAATGGTGGTAAGTATGAAATAAGTCACTCTTTTCATTGTTACATCAAAAGGTGACTAAATGAACTGCTGTAAGTCAAGGACTAAATGTACTTACGAATGACAGATTCCAAAACTGGTTTATTTTGGAAAACATATATTTTAAACTTGGCTTTTCCTTGCCACTTAGCCTATGCAGATCATACCTGAACTTTCTCACAGAGGTATTTCTCTTCACATGAGAGAAAAAAAATACTGATTCAACTTATTTGGGCACTGATTCAATAAGAGTAGTTTCTGCAGATGTGCACAAGCCCTTAAATATCCCCAGAAGTCATTTTTATTGGTTTAAAGCAAAGTAGGGTAGCTGTTCCACTCTGAACTTTAGAAGTAAGGATCACTTCACTTCTCAACATTACTTCAAAGAGATGCTTTGAGAAAGCTTTGAATAATGCAAAGAACATCTTTAAAAATGTGCACGCCCTACTAAAACTTTCTGTAATGGCCTTAGTTCTTTTATTTTAATGGCATTGTTTTATAAAGTCATTGAAAAGTGCATCAAAATTTATATGATCCCCAAATAATATCCAATGTTTTAATAAAAGAATAAAAGGAAATAAAAAGCTGTGACTTATTCTCTGTAACACTATTTAGAATTCAATTATAATTACACACACACACACACACACACACACACACACACACACAGGATATATTCTGGATTTCAATGTCTCTTTCACCTCCTTTACTTCAGCTTAATAATAAAATAATAATAATAATTACAACTACCAACAAAAATAAATATTATTGGTAATGCATTTCTCTCACAGCCACAAGGACACAGTCCATCCACAATCAAAATATTTCTTTCCTGTATAAATTGCTTTTGAATCTTGCTAGATTGTTTTCTTGTAATAAAGCCTCTTGTTTAAGGCATTCTTCTTAGATTTCACATACCAAATAAAATGGAAGCATTTGGCCAGACACTTCACGATATGTGCTTATAACAAGAGTGAAATCTAACCAAGGGAGTATATTACAGCCAAAAAAAGTTAAATGCAACCCTGAGTTTTCTCCTATCACACTTGTGCCCAACTTTTAAATTTAAGTTGTACGCTTTGCATTTTCACTCCCATATTCTATTTTAAATGTTGAAAACATTGTTTAGCTACAGCTCTGACACTTGCCTACAGTGTAATATGATGCCATATGAGGTAAATAAGTCCAGACTTGCATCTGATCACACCCGCCCTGTAGAAATGCCTACCTCAGCAGATACCAGGTGCTGAAAAGGGGGTGCTCAGGCATTATGTCTATCTCAGGGTAGTATACGGTGGCTCACTATTTTTAAATCATCATCAAGGCTCCAGAGAAGGGGGTGCTTTGTAATTGAACCCCAGAGCAGAAGTGAGAAATTGTACTTGAAACACAAGCTGTTGACTCTGGGGTTGTTTTCAATGTCAGCATCATCCCATCACTCATCTTTCTCCTTTAATTACTCATAGACTGTTACTTTGAAAGCCAGGGCTTCAGTTGTATGCACACTCTTGGCCTTTCGAATTAGCATAGCTCAGAAGTGAGACATCCCCTTGATTCTTATTTATCCAAAGCAAGCTCCACTGAAATCAGAACCTCTTTCACAATAGTGATTATTTTGAGTTGAGAATCTGTCCTCTCAATTAGGTTAGGTTACTTCCCATGCAGTCATCTCAGAGTATCACGAAGTCCACTGGATGTTCTTCCGGAGAAGTGCTTCCCCTTTGACCATAGTGGAACATTGCACCCCATCCAAGTCCTTATGTGACCTCATTAAGTTTCCCCATTCATGCAAAAAGTTGGAACGGACCATTCTTTTGACAGCTTCCTTTCCATTTCAGTTGGTGCATAATGAGAAGTAGGAATGACCTTGCGAAACTAGGCAAAATGACGCTGCCAAGCAGGGATGGGCTGCTGGGGGTTCACACAGGTTCGGGCAATCCTCTAGCTAGGATTCTACCCAGTTCGGCAAACCCCCAAGTGCCACCCTGGCTGGTCATGCCCATTCCGCCCTTCCTGCCCCACCCTGCCCTCCCAGGAGTCTCCACATGGCCCATTCATCAGTGTAGGGCCCACGCGGAAGCTTGGGAAGGGGGGGGAGAAATGAGTCTACCCTTTCTGGCCTCTGGAGGGCCTCCAGAGCTCAGGGGAAGCAGTTTTTGCCCACCCGGAGGCTGGAGGATAGCCTCTGGAGCCTGGGGAAGGTGAAAAATGGGCCTATTGGAAGTCCCGGAGGTGGGAAAATGGACCAGTTTCCGGCCTCTGGAAGCTGGGGGAAGCAGTTTTCACCCTCCTGGAGGCTGGAGAAAAGCCTCCAGAGCCTGGGGAGGGCAAAAATGTGCCCCCCCCCCACCATGGTGCAGTAGGCCGGCTAGGCCACACCCACCATGACCACACCCACCCAGCAACAAGGCAGCGAACCCATTGCTGCAATTTTTGAAGCCCACCCCTGCTGCCAAGGGAATGGTGAGATCAGATAAGCTGGATAGGAGCAAGGGAAGAGACTCAGAGGAGAACCTCCCGAGTTTGTTGGGCTGTAAAGGATATGGGGTGTGGGTGAGGAATGTACTTTCAGATTTGCAATATTGATGTCGGACTTGTAGGGGAAACCAGAAGCACGGCCATATGAGTTAATTCTATTTTATTTCAAAAAGGCATTGACAAAATCTAGCAAAAAAACTTGAGGAGGAACCCTACTGGACTCAGGGCACTGACTCACTGAAGGCAGAGGCAGCTTAAAGTTGAGTTTATGGAACCGCTTAAGTACTCCTTACTAAAGTCCCACTGCTTTCCGTCAGTTACGGAGTGTGCACTTTCTGTCAGCATGCACAGAACGGGCCTGTCAGTTTCTTTAGTCAGACTGGTGCAGAACTGGTATTAACTCTGTATCAGAATGGGAGCTTGGGAAATTGGTGGGAAATGCTTTCTCCACTTGTAATTATTTATACAGCGATAAATATTTTAGATGAAAGCAATGAGTGTACTGCTAGACAGAAAATAAATCAGCATGCTTGTTTATGGGTTAAGGGCTGGGCTGGCTGCACTACATTGATGAGGCTTATCAACAGCAAGAAAAGAGGGGCAGGGCAAAACAGGTACTGTGGGGACAGATGGGAAATCACAAATATTTCAGATTAAATATAAAATATAAGGAGAAACACTAAGAGGAAAACAATATTTCACACATCTGGCTGGTGAGAGCTAAAAAAAAAAGAACATATCAAACTAATATCATCTAGACCTGGATAGAGATTTCATTGAAGTCAGTGAAATAAAATTCAAATCAGTGTGTGGATTGTTACTTTACTGTTTCACAGCTAGCCTGAGCATTATGTGCATTTACATAAATTGTATGCTGTGCACTGCTATGTATACAGTATTATCTTCTGAGAGGAGGCCTTTTCCTGCGTTAATTGGAAACTGGTCACCCACTGCGGCATCCCAGAGTGTGTAAAGAGTGAGTAGAGCCACATAGTAGTACTAGAAGTGCAAATGTGTTTCGTTAGTAGTTGCTGTTTCTTGCAGATAACAAAACTGTGGGTGATGAGACCCTGAACCAATGGGCATTGGGAAGTTAGTTCAACAGCACTGAAATGACTGAAGAATGACCAAAATATAAGGAAAAAGCATCTCACATCTTCCATCCACCACCGGTCTTGTCCATCAACAGTGGATTAGATTGGTGATCTTCTGATGGAATGACTGTAGCAGATGAAGAGTTGACTAAACCTGGTCACATTTCCCCCCACAGTGCATTCCATGTACAGTATGGAATTTGAGCTCTCTAAGGAATGCCACAAATATTTTCAGTGAACTTCCCCTAGCAATTCCTAATTGACAGAGAAGGATTGCTTTCCATGAAACTCAGCATCATCCAGAAGATACTGTATGGTAACTATAAATCAATATTATACCTTGGTGATGAAGGAGATGTTGATGGCAAGAAGGCCACATCTGGATCCAGGAAAATGCTATCCTTGTGATTTTTTTTAAAGATGGTTTTTATTTTATAATATATACATACATACATACATACATACATACATACACACACACACACACACACACACACACACACATACACACTTGGTTCCCTGTAAAGCAGTGGTGGGTTGCAGGAGGTACGCCCCGGTACAGATGTACAGGTGCCTGCCCAGAGCACTGGGTACCATTCCGGAATGGTGCTCCGGAGGGCCCACCTGCCTGCCCAAGTTCCTTACCTGTATTTGAGCTCTTTGGTGCTTCCGTGCACGGAGTGCATAGCACCTGCACAACACTCCGCTGAGCAGCTGGTGTGTTGCGGAGGCTGGCAGAGGTGTTGCAAGAGGTAAGGTCGCATGCAAGTGCTGCGTTCATGTGGTGGACGCCGGGCCCACCACTGCTGTAAAGGAACAATGTGCCAATTACTGTCTATATTTAGAAGGCTTCTTTCTTGTTTTCTGATGAGGAAGCAGCATGGCACCCAATCCCAACAGATTTGGGGTCTTCTTGGTCCTGAAGATCTGCTTTAGCTTGTTCCCTCCACAGTCAGTCAGCCACTGGAATTTTGCTGAATATTTGTGTGTCTTCTTGTGGCCTGCCAACACAACAACGCTTTCTGCTCAACGTTGGCAGCTATAATATAGCGGTGCTGTGAAACCCCTCATAAAAGGTAGGTGTAAAAGCCACTCTGAAAACAAAATTAAATATTTCAAAATAGTATTGATTTTGTCTAATAATCTATTTTGTTATTGTACTATAAGTTGTGGTAGCGCACCGGTTAGAATGCAGAATTGCAGGCTAATTCTGCCAACTGCTGGCAGTTCAATTCTTACCGGTTCAAGGTTGACTCAGCTTTCCATTCTTCCAAGGTGGATAAAATGAGGACCCAGATTGTTGGGGGAAAGAGACTGACTCTAAAAAACTGCTTAGAGAGGATTGTAAAAAGCATTATGAAGGAATATATAAGTCTAAGTGCTATTGCTATTGCTTATTAAATTCCAACCAGCTTAAAGAGGTTCCTTAATTCTCCTCCTCTTCTCCTCCTTTTCTCTTGGCCACATTACAGCCACATCAGGTAAGTTAAGATGACAAAGGATGGCTGGTCCCAAATCATAAATTGGTTGGTGTTTCCTACAGCAAATGGGCCCAATCTCTAACCTCTATGTCACTCATTTGCTAGTTCATTAAAGAAATCTGACCAGGGTCACCTTATAGAGGAGATGACCAGCAGAAAATAATAATAAATAAATGTAAATAAATACTCAATGGGCGACCCTCTTTTATGGACCAGAGGTTGGATAAGGAACTCTGCGTTGGTGGAGAAAAGATGTGTAACTTTGCTACTGGCTTTATGAAATCCTATTCCTCCCCTTGCCGGGAAAGTCCTCCTCCCATCAGCTAACATAGCTAGGTAGTATATTTCTCTGTTCACACTACTCAATAATGTAAGGCAGGTGAAAAAGTGTATACCTTGCTTGTGTCCCATGATGCGTTGTGTTGCATTAGTTATGAGGAAGAGAGAATAAAGAGACACAAAGGGGCTGACATTCCTTATTTCTTGAAGAATCTAGTTAGTGGGACAACCGCGAGGGAGGGCTATTGGATTCACCTCTGACTTCAGGGCTTCCCAGAGGTCTCTCGCTGGCCGCACAGAAAAAAGAAAACTGGACTTCACTCTGATTCAGGAGGGCTTTGGTTATGTTCCTACATATTGATCCTGGTGCTGTTGATATAGATGGTTGCCCAGGAGGTGACAGATTTTTTATGTATGTAATGATCTTCTCCTCTTTTGATTTGCTTCCATCACAGATTTACCATTTCATTGCCAAAAACAGCCAAGGTGAGTCAGATGAATAATAAATGATTTTGTAAATAAGCTCCACATGGAGATGATTATTACCTGTTTTGAAACGATTGGTCTCAGGCTGGTTCTAGCCAATCGTGACAAAACTGTAATGAGAACCAACCAACTAAAGGACAAAAGCTTTATATTCTATATTTGGAAATTTATCACATGTGCCTAAGTCAGGGACAGGTCTCTGAGGCTGCAATGGGGGGGGGGGAGCTTTCAAAGCATAGCAAATAAGTAATATCAATATTTATAATTTTATCAATTAAATCTTCAAATTACATTTCATCTATATATTTAATAATACAGCATAAAAGTAGAATGACTGCTGTAGCATCACACAGATGTACAAACACATGCACACATACCTACCTGCCTGTCCCCATTTCTCCATCATGGGAAGCATTGTGGGCTACAATGACAAGTGATTGGGCTTGTGCAAGTTAGAATAGGCTGTGACAATTAGGATATCAGAAATGCAAGGGAATACAAGAAGAAACAAGAAATCATGTCTAGAATTTAGAATCAGAATAGAGCTGGAAGGGACCTTGGAGGTCTTCTAGTCCAGCCTCCTGCTTCTATACCATTTCAGACATGTGGCTGTCCAATCTCTTAAAAACCTCCAGTGATGAAGCACCCACAACATCTGAAGGCAAGCTGTTCCATTCGTTAATTGTTCTCACTGTTAGGAAGCTTCTCCTCAATTCCAAGCTGCTTCTCTCTGGAGCTGCTATATTGCTATAATGTGTGTCCCCCCCCCCCCACTCCAGATCTTCTTTTTTCTAGACTAGCCAAATCCAAATCTTTTTTGTAAGGTGGTAACCAAAACTGTATGCAGCAGTTTTATCACACGGGGTGGGATTCAGCTGGATCAGACCGATTTGGGTGAACCAGTAGTTCCGGCGATCAGCTGGCCCCGCCCACTTACCCCTGCTCTATTCCATCCTATATTTTCCTTTGTTTGAAGCCCAGATGACCGGCGTGGATTGCCACGTCTCAGCTGCTTTACTCACCGGGGCTGCAGGAAAAGGTATGATTAAGTGCTGATTTCAAATGCAATGTGCGCGCAAAGCAAACTGGTTGCTACACTGGTTGAATCTCACCACTCTTATCACAATATAGTGTTTGAAAAATATTTTAAAGCATCTCTGGAAGGGTTTTTTCCGAATACAAAGGGTTCAAGAACTCAGTTCTTCATCTTTTCAAGAAAGCACCATGGTTAGACTCAGCATCATTCTTGAACCATGATTCAGGAGGACTTTGGTAGAGGGAACAGTGCCATCTACAGTGCTGAAATAGTGAAAGAGTGCGCGCACACACACACACACAAACACACAGGTATACAAAACTGTAACATTTCTCATAAAATACAGGAAAAACTACTTGCCCATAATAACTCAGAAAATTAAGGGTAAGGAAGAGGAAGAGGATGTTCACCTAGGTTAAAATGTTTTCAAGCCCCTAATATAAGAAATACGAGGTCAATGAAAGTGGCAACAAGAATTGTTCAAGATGCCCAGAGAAATTTATTGACCAAAAGAGCTGGGGATGGCGGGGGCAGAAATTACATATATCTTTTACCTTCTTCTTGTTCACAAAAGATCTGAGATGAAAATCCAAAGCAGACATAAATTTCCCAAGAGGTAGGGGAAAGTTATTGAAGGAAATCAAGATCATGTCAGATCTGTTTCTCGAGAAATTAGAACCTCAGAAGACTGAGAAATCTTCAGTTAGATTAGGCCACTCAGAAATATTAAAGCAACTCACAAACAGCACAGAAATACAGCAGAGGAATAAGGGCAATTTTTGCAGAAAGTCAGCACTCCTTGACATTTATTTTATGAAGCTTTATGTTACTTATAGATTGGAGATAGTGATGCAGTCGGGACTAGGAAACGTAAAGATTTCAGCACTGGGTGGGAATTTCCCCTGAAGGTTCTTGGAGCAAAAGCTATCGCTATCATGCTGGACTATAGAAAATATATTGATGGAGGCTTTTTTCATA
Source organism: Thamnophis sirtalis (assembly GCF_051295495.1). Classification (NCBI taxonomy): domain Eukaryota; kingdom Metazoa; phylum Chordata; class Lepidosauria; order Squamata; family Natricidae; genus Thamnophis; species Thamnophis sirtalis. The sequence continues at coordinate 78,852,176 of NW_028261385.1, read as the reverse complement.
AATAAGGCATACATTGGTTCTATAGTTCTACCGTGTCTAAAACACAAATAGAAAATGTATATTATTTAGCACCAGGGTAATCTGACTGCAAAAATCTAGATGACCACAAGATTAGGAGTTCCCATGCTAGCTGGGGAATTCTGGGAGTTGAAGTCCACACCTCTTAAAGTTGCCAGGTTTGGGAACCCCTGCACTAGATGACCACAAAGAGATGCAGGGAACACTTTTCACCCACTGCTGGTCTTCAGGTCTTCAGGATTATTGTTATCCTGTGGGCCTTTGAATCAGCCTTGACTCTTAGTGACTGGAAATTTCTTAACAAGATGTCTCAGATGGTTTGCTATATTGCTGCCTACCTAGAACTAAGAAAGAGTGAATAGCCCAGGTCACCCTACTGGCTTTGAACCTAAGGAGGGACTTGAACTCACAGTCTTCTGGCTTCTATGCTGATGACTTAACCACTACAGCAAATCAGATCTTGGGATTCTCTGCCTAATTTTATACAGTCTGAGTCAGACTTAAAATGTTCCCTGAAAATAATCAGTTCTGCCCAGAGGTGGTATTCAGCAGGTTCTGACCAGTTCTGGAGAACCGGTAGCGGAAATTTTGAGTAGTTCAGAGCTGATCAGGAGGAAATGGAGATTTTACAGTATTCTTTCCCTGCCACGCCCACCAAGCCATGCCACGCCCACCAAGCCATGCCACAGAACCATTAGTAAAAAAAAACTAAATCCCACCACTGGTTCTGTCTCTCCCTACTCTTTGGTCTGGAAGAGAAGTAAGAAGGCCCCACTAACTTTGGATTCATCTTTATTCTCTTTTGGCATGCCTCCTGTTCTTTTAAAACAAACATTGGATTTGACAGAAAATTGTTTACCCACTGCTGATTTATATAATTTACTAATATGAACTTTTTCAAAGCTGTTTCCTATGTAGTATCAATAATACCCCCGGGTGAGGTATTATGAAGAACATTAGCATATTTTTTTCCCTTAGTCACTAATTAATTGGATAGATTTTAATCGTTTACTGTGAACTACTTTTGATGTTAGGTAGGAATGCTAGGAGATACTGATGCATTTAGCTGTTGGACTGCCAGTGTAGGAAAGAAAAAAATGATTAAGTACACAGAGAGTAAATTACACTAATTGCATGTAATTATGTTAGTTATTCTATTAACTGTATTTTATTAAATCAAATCAAAGTTCATTCTGACCCCACCCGTGCCTTTCTTCTAGCTCTATACATTACTGGAGAACAACTACTCATAGGTCGGATACAACTCTGCGGCTGTGGAAAATTACATACTCCTGCTCTAAGTGGTTACTGGGACACTTATTTAATCAAGCTGGGGTCAGTTCTCAAGTTTTAGAAAAACATGAATTCAACAAAAATATAATGCATAGATGTCTGTGCATGTTCCATGTTACGTTCAACATTCAGCAGAGACAAGGTTGCAGGCATACCTCTATTTATTAGAAAACGTAGATGTGTAACAATGGCCACCTTCCTCAGAAAAGATCATTAGTGTATAAAATTCCTTCCTTCCCAGGATTTATATGACCACTTCATTCATACAATGCTTCTAGGTGGCTCACAAAAATCCATAAAACATCATTAAAACCAAAGGCACTCCTCTCCTCAGGTGCCAAACCAAACATCCTTACAGCTCAACCACTCTCCAAGCCCAATGCTTGGGAGAATAGCCACCTTTTCACTGCCCTCTAGAAGGTTAAATGAGTAGGGATGCCCTGGATCTCAGGTAAGAGGCTGGACCAAAGCACAGGAGCTACCACTGAGAAGACACTGAGGCCCATCAGGTGGCAATAGTTCAGAGATCCTGGAACATACCCACCTTATTTAACAGTGTAGAGTGGGCAGATGCTCTCAAATAACCTGACTCTGTGCCATATAGGACTTTAAAAGTGGTAACCACTATTTTGCATAGAAAGCAACCTGGAAAGCAACTGGAAAGCAACTGGAAACCAGTGCAGCTCACATACTGTAGCAATGGTGTTACATAGGTGAAGCATGGGATATCCCAAACCGCACATGTCTCTGCATTCTGGACCAGTTGCCAGTTCCAGATAATCTTCAAGGGCAGCCCCATGTACAGCACATTGCAGTAATCCTCCCTCCTTCCCTCCCTCCCTCCATCCATAAAATTTAATAGGCATCATATTTTATTGTTATTGCTGTCTATCTCCCTGGGGATGTTACCAGTATTGACTGATGAAATGCAACCAATATGGGACAAGAAATACATTAAATAATGCCAGCAATAAAGAAGAACCAACGTTTTTACTATATCCGGCTTCAAAATCTTTTTCAGCAGCCAGAATATTCTGCACAGGAAACACTATGAAAGCAAACAGTTGGGAAATGAGTACAGGGAATCCTTGATGTATGACAATAATTGAACCCAACATTCCTGTTGTTAAGTAAGACATTTGTTAAGTGAGTTTTGCCTCATTTTACTACTTTTCTTGTCTCCGTTGTTAAGTGAATTACTGCAGTCAATAAGTTAGTAACTCAGTTGTTAAAATAATCTGGATTTCCCATTACCTTTGCTTGTTAAAAGGTCACAAAAAGTGATCACATAACCTTGGGACAGTCATAAATATGAATCTTGCTAAGCATCCAGATTTTGATCAAGTAATCATGGCGAATGCAGCAAAGGCTGTAACTGTGAAGTTTAAGTTTAAGTTTAAAGTTTATTTATAGGCCGCCCTTTTCCCTGAGGGGACTCAGGGCGGCTTACAATTCATGGGGAAGGGGATACAAACAGTGACACATAAGAACAATACATAATTAAAAAGAACACAACATTCATACCATTCGGGAGGGGGTGGGTTACAATCTTTAGCCCCAGGCCTGACGGGATAGCCAGATTTTAAGGGCTGTGCGGAAGGTCTGGAGGGTGGTGAGGGTACGAATCTCCACGGGGAGATTGTTCCAAAGGGTCGGAGCTACTACCGAGAAGGCTCTCCTCCGCGTAGTTGCCAGTCGACACTGACTGGCAGATGGGATTCGGAGGAGGCCTAATCTATGTGATCTAATTGGTCGCGAGGAGGTAATTGGCAGGAGGCGGTCTCTCAAGTATCCAGATCCACTACCATGAAGGGCTTTATGGGTGGCAAGTAGCACCTTGAAGCGCACCCGGAGATCAACAGGTAGCCAGCGCAGCTCGCGGAGGATAGGTGTTATGTGGGTGAACCGAGGTGCACCCACAATCGCTCGCGCGACCGCATTCTGGACTAGCTGAAGTCGCCGGATGCTCTTCAAGGGCAGCCCCATGTAGAGCACGTTGCAGTACTCCAGCCTAGAGGTCACAAGGGCACGAGTGACTGTTGTGAGGGCCTCCCGGTTCAGGTAGGGTCGCAACTGGTGCACCAGGCGAACCTGGGCAAATGCCCCCCTGGTCACAGCTGACAAATGGTGGTCAAAGGTCAGTTGTGGGTCCAGGAGGACTCCCAAGTTGCGAACCCTGTCTGAGGGGTGTAATGTTTGACCCCCCATCCTGAGAGATGGAACACTTGCTGAATTAGTGGGAGGGAAACACAACAGCCACTCGGTCTTATCCGGGTTGAGCACAAGCTTGTTAGCCCTCATCCAGTCCCTAACAGCTTCAAGGCCCCGGTTCATCACGTCTACCGCTTCATTGAGTTGGCACGGGGCGGACAGATACAGCTGGGTATCGTCCGCATATTGATGGTATCTTATCCCGTGCCGCCGAATGATCTCGCCCAGCGGTTTCATGTAGATGTTGAATAGTAGGGGGGATAAGACCGAACCCTGCGGCACCCCATATGTTAGGGGCCTAGTGGTCGATCTCTGCCCTCCAACTAACACCGACTGCGACCTGTCCGAGAGGTAAGAGGAGAATCACTGCAAAACACCCACCCCCACCTCCTGCAGTCGTCGCAGAAGGATACCATGGTCAATGGTATCGAAAGCCGCTGAGAGGACAAGGAGAACCAGGATGGAGGCGTGGCCTCCGTCCCTGGCTCTCCAGAGGTCATCGGTCAATGGGACCAAAGCGGTTTCTGTGCTGTGAAAAATGGTAATAAGTCATTTTTCAGTGCCATGGTAACTTTGGTCACTAAACAAACTGGTATAAGTCAAGGAATACCGGTATAGAATGACAGTGCTCTGTGTATTTCTATAGGGGTTAAATTCAAGAGGATATCCCGTCTCCATTGAATCAGTACATATTATACTATGTAATCAAGTCATATCCATATGTCCTATTCAGAATATCAAAATGACATTGCACTAAGTCTCCCCCACTTTTTGTTGTAATATTATAAATCTTGACACACTTTGTTATTTCAATGCAGCGATATTCCTTCCTCCCACTGTGAGAATCTCACTATTCTTGCATCATTAAACCCACCTTCTTTTGAAAAACTCCTCATCTCCGAAATGGGACACCAGCCAGGCAGGAACAGGTGAACATCTATGGAAGCCTCCAATGTTGAATTGCAGCATGGCAGTGAAAACTGTGTTTTGTCTTGCAGGAAATCCTCTTCAACTGGGGGGGGGAAGCCTGTCAACCCTAAAGCTGGCCTGGCTGAAGCCACCTTGGAGCTTCAGTGCTGCCACACTGGAGCTGAGGGATATGGAGGGGGGATTAGAGGTAGCTGTAGTTGTGTAGTGAAAATAAAATACTTCCTCTTGGGAACCAAGGACGTTCTCATGCCTGGCCGGAGGAAGGAGGAGTGATGTCATCGGGCCACCAGACAGTGCCTTGATTGGACCATGTGACTGATTGTTTGGGGTTGAGGGGAAAACCTTTACTTTTAAGTAGGTGAAAACTGTGGGACTCTTCAGAGTTGGTTTTCACCAGATTTGTGCCAATATGATATATTCAATAAAGCTATTCTTTAAGGAATTCATCTGCCTGGGAGTTTTGCTTAGTATGGGTCTATTACTTGGAACCCCGATATTTCTGAAGATCCTTCAGAAATGCCCAAGGCTTTTGTAACCCTCTGAATGTTGAGTGTTGTCTGACATTGGAAACGGGAATCCTCCCCCCTTGAAGTCCTCCTGCAAAGATCTACCTCATTCTCTTATGGAATTTGACAAAGAGATTCAGAATCCATTGCTATAGAATTATATATTACTGTTACGTGCTTCATCTTTACTGTAAGTCCACTTTTTAAATTGCAAATGCAAGTGACCTATATCAAGGACTTCCGATTGATTGTTCCTCATTGATCTTGCTCTACTTAGAATGTCTTAGAATGGCTTTCAATTCAAACACAGCCCCAAACCTCTTAAGGCATATCATTGAATGTCACCCAAAACCCAGGTGGACGCACACACGTGTCATTTGTACATGTAAATGTTCCTGTTAGTGGTAAAAAAAAAACACTCTGAGGAAAACCAGAATAAATAATAGGAGCTGTGGGTTCGTGGAAGACTCCTCTATAAGCCCTGGCTCAAATCTTAAAATATATGTGGTAATAAATGATGGACAAATGCATTCATTGTGGAAGATGTGTGGTCTTTTTATCATGTTAAAATAGAAATAATTTGTGGAACTCTTTTCTGAATGGAAAAACTTGACCTGAATTGTGCTTTCCTGTTGCAATTGTTTTCTTCTTTCCCCAGCTCTGCCAAAGGATATAGGATACAAGGCTGCTTTAAGCGCCTTTTCTTTGCACTGTCTACCCTGGTATACAGGGAGTTGGTGGCTCAGTGGCTAAGATGCTTAGCTTGACAATCTGAAAGGTTGGCAGTTCAGCGGTTCAAATCCCTAGCGCCGCGTAACAGAGTGAGTTCCCGTTACTTGTCCCAGCTTCTGCCGACCTAGCAGTTCAAAAGCATGTAAAAATGCAAGCAGAAAAATAAAAAGCACCTTTGGTGGGAAGGTAACAGCGTTCTGTGTATCTTTGGCATTTACTCATGCTGGCCACATGACCACAGAGACGTCTTTGGACAGCGCTGGCTCTTCGGCTTTGAGATGGAGATGACCACTGCCCCTAGAGTCAGGAACGACTAGCACATATGTGCAAGGGGAACCTTTACATTTGCTTTTACCCTAGTATTAAAAAAAGAGCCTTTATTCTCTAAATTGATATTCCCTACTGCTCCTCTTCGCTTCCAAATTATCCTCTCCCCCACATTCTTTTCTACAGATATACGGGGGAAAGTTTTTTTCTCCACCCCCTTCCCAGGTATTAGAGAGAGATCTCTGTTCACTAGAAAATCAGTTCCAGGAAGCCCCAGCACATCTGCAACATAAAGGTGAGGCTTGAAAACAATGAAATCCAAGGTGGCACGGGGAGGTATCATCAGAGCGAGCAAAGCGATGTGGGTTGGCAGCCTCTTAAAAGCAAAAGCTATAACGGAGAGCAAAGCAGGGAGCCTTAAACCGAGAACGGAGGGCAATCGACTCCTAATGGAAACATATGCAATATTAAATGAAATTGCAGTCCACCAACTTCCTAAGGTGACACATGGGACCAAAGACTCCACCTATCATGGGATCCATTTAGAGCCATGGTGCAGGGGGATCAGGGAAGGAAGAAATCAACTGCGCCCCAACTGAACTCTGCTGAATGGCAGTGGGGGGCTCCCCATTCACGACGTGAATGAAATATTTACTTCTGCCTATTTAGTGAGGCTCCTTCTCAAGTTTCAAGGGAGAAGACAGTCAAGAGGGAGTTTCTCTACATCGATTAAGTAGAAGTGTAGGAACAGGAGAGCCATTCTACAGCCCAGCTCCTGCAGGAGGCTCTCGGCTAAAGACCTCAATGGGTCTGATTTTAATGAAGAATCAAATTGCATGAGCTAGACTTCTGACATACCTGAGAGTAACCCGCCAGGCCCTGAAGTCTTGAATTCCCCGCCAAGAAAGGAAATAGGTGTGCAGCACATTTCCTGCTGGGTGATATATTCGGCTTATCAATAAACTCAAACTGAGCTGCGATGGGGAAGGGTGATGAGTTATCCACACGTAATTTTTTTTTAAAAAAGAAAGTCACTGGTGACAGACGTTTGCTAGTTCAGGAAACACCAGGACACATACCCAGCTTATTCTTTCCACGGTTTTCTAACTTTGCTGTGTTCTAATGTGCATTCACCATTGCATTAAAATGCTTTACACAAATCAGCTCTGTTTATACATCGCCTTCGCCGATCTATTCTTCTTCTTTTTTTGTACAGTGGTGTGCGTAAAACACTGCTTTATCTATAACCAAATTCAGAGTATTTAGATTGAGTCCAAACAAAAGCCCATTCATCCAAATCCTATAGATGCGCATGAGAGGCTTGTGAGGAGGACATGAGGGCAATGTGGTTTTTTTTGTTTTTGTTTTTTTTACTGAAATTTCTTAGCTTTTGTGTCCAAGAGTTACGGTATTCCAAACAGCAGGGTTTTTTTTCATTCCGTTTCGGATATTGGTTTAAACTTTCTCTACGCTGTAAAATCATCAAGATCAAACTCATGGAATAATTCTTAGTGGATTTTTGTTTTCCTTTGTTTGATTTTGTTTCATTTTTGCCTCTAATGAAATACTTCTGAATGCGGTCGATGTGGACAAGAAATCAGAAAGTAATCCCCCCCCTCCCCTCAACAAATCTATCTTGGGATCAGACTGGCTGTTCTGTGTGATTTGCAAGCAAGCCTTTCTCGTTTCATTCCTTAAACTCATTTATAAGTTCAGCATATACTTGATATAGTTTAAGATATACACTTGGAACAAGGGGGTGGATGTGTTTGCAAAGTAACTAAAGATAAACCGTGCCTAGAGTCTTCGCCTGCATGGTCATTTCCAGAAAGTAGATAGACTTGTATATGGAGAAGTTGGAAATGTGCCAGCTGATCCAATCTCATCATGGCGTTTGACTTGAAGAACATCCGCAGCTGCTGATATCTGCTCTGGAGTTCTGCTGAAGGACATCACTGTTCATATGTCACACTGCTTTTTCTCTGCTGTGCCTGTATCTGTATCCTGCTGCTCTCTCAGATTTGTTCATTCAAATGAATTAAGCACATTGGCTCCATCAGCTGAGAAACCTATCTAGACAGAAACCTACATTGCATTGCAAACCAAAATCCGGTATGCCTTACCTGGACCATTGAAAAAAGAAGGTAGACAAGTTAGAAGAGCTATGCAAGGATGGGTATTGTCAGGGGTGGGATTCAACCGATTCGGACTGTTTCGGGTGAAATGGTAGCTCTGACGATCAGTTGGGAGCGAACTGGTTCGCTCCGACAATCAGTTTGGCCTCCTAACCCGCCCCTGCTCTATCCTGTCCTTTATTTCCTGCTTTCTAGCTCATCTCAATCGCGCAGTACAGCTGATTTCTCCCCCCCTCCCCCCAGCTGTTTTAGTTATCATTGACTTGGAAGGTAAGCAGGTGAGCTTCTAAATACTCCATTTTTACACATATGCGCACACTCACAAACCAGTTGTTCAACCAGCAGCATCCCACCACTGGGTATTGTACATACAGATGGTCCTTGACTTACAACAGTTTGTTTAGTAAACAGTTTGCTTCATTTGTTCAGTTACAGCAATACTGAAACATGTGACATGATTGTTTTTCATAATTATGACCTTTGCAGCATCTCCATGACTATGTGATCCAGATTCAAATGCTTGGCCACTGGTTCATATTTATGATGGTTGCAGTTTCCGGGATCATGTGATCACCTTTTGCGACCTTCTGAGAAGCGAAATCAATGGGGAAGCCGGATTCACTTAACCAGGTTATGCAGGTTAACAACTGCAGTGATTCACTGAGCAACAACTGTGGCAAAAAAAGTCATAAAATGGGGCAAAGTTCACTTAACAAACATCTCATTTAACAACAGAAAATTTGGGCTCAATTTTGGTCGTAAGTTGAGGACTACCTGTATTTGGTTCTTCAACATTATCCCATTGGAAATTAGAACCATCTGTGCCTTCTTGGCCATTAAGAGTGTATCAAATTTTTTCAACTTTCAATTTCCAAACATTAGGGGTACTCAAAAGTTGTGACATGCCTTGGGGATTGTAAAGGTATTTTGTTTACTTAAATATAATTTAGATGCACTGGGTAAGTAACTACATAAATGCCATAAACTTTCTAACATTTTGTTTGTTTCAAACATAGCAAATATGGGCTGTGGATCTCTGGCCCTACAGTAAACCTCACTGCACTGATAGCTCTTGTCCTTTCTGGTGGATTCTGCAGTTAAAAGGTTTAGTTAGCAATTGGATGTTGGAGTATCCCATTTTTGTTCTTATTCTCCTTTCTGATGCATGCATTCTGTTACAAAGGTGGGTATTCAGCAGGTTCTGACCAGTTCTGGAGAACCGGTAGCAGAAATTTTGAGTAGTTTGGAGAACCAGTAAATACCACCTCTGACCGGCCCTGCCCCCATCTATTCTCTGCCTCCTGAGTCCCAGCTGATTGGGAGGGAATGGGGATTTTGCAGTAACCTTCCCCCGCCACACCCACCAAGGCATGCCCACCAAGCCACACCATGGCCACCAAGCCATGTCCAGAGAACCAGTACTAAAAAAATTTGAATTTCACCACTGATTCTGTAATTCATCTGTGACAGCCCCCAAATAACAACATAAATAAAGAACCAAGTTTATAGATGAGCAAAGTACCCATTTCCCCCATCAAAATCCATTTTGAAAGCCTGATTTCTTTTTCAGTGATTTGTCATTATGTTTGTAGGATCGAATGAATGCTTACCTGGACTTGCTGGGATGAGAGATCATTTATGCTGTTCATCCATTCTCATACAAAATGGCACCTTCTTCCTGCTGAGAACAAACTCTAATTACAACAGTTAGAAAAGTCTTATATGCAACATTTATTTCTTATGTCTTTTCCTTCATTTTCAATCACCAAGGCTACAGTTCAGCGCTGGGAGGATATCAGCATTTTCATATTTGCATGCTGATTTCCCAGAGGTAGTTTCTCTTATATTATAAATAGCAAGAGAACTGTTTTGTTAGAAGGAAGGAAGGAAGGAAGGAAGGAAGGAAGGAAGGAAGGAAGGAAGGAAGGAAGGAAGGAAGGAAGGAAGGAACTTCTAATACTTAGTAACGCTCCCCCTTTTAAGTGGAAATGTATGTTGTTTTACTTATTTCAGAACATAGTAAGATTATGATTCTTCATTTGTATTGGGTGGGACCCCAGATTTCTAGCCCCAAAATCAATTTGTCTGTCTGTCCGTCCGTCTGTCTGTCTGTAATATCTATCTATCTATGTTGCATAAGGGAGGGGCAGGGTATCTTCCTTCTTTAAGCAGGTGTCTTATTTCAAAATATTTCATGAGAAGATGTTACTTGACACATCCAGATACTAAGACTGGAGTGAGATATTTTCTCTGGCATAAGAATAAACATTTTATAATCCAGATTACCTTGTACTTCAAAGAAACTAAGCTTCCAGCAAAGCCAAATGTAAATTTCACCAATCTCATGTTTTTTTCCAGATGGGTTAAATTACAATTGCCACCAAAAATTAAGCTCATTTGGTTGCAAATAAAATTGAAGGAAGAACCCCAATGATCCTTCTAACTGTAATAGAAATCAATGTTAAGGCTGAGGCTGAAATGTTACCTGATGGAAATTGTGTAAACATGACACTTAACTGTCTTTGGCCACAACTGTGATATTATTCAAGTGTGGCAATTTCTATCCACATATCTTCTTCAGTGAACTGAAAACAACTGCACCATGCATAATTCTCTTCATTGGGACCATTCTTTGTGGCCAAGTATGGACAACACAGCCAATACTCACAACTTTACAAAACAGGCAGAAGATCCAGTGGTAGACTTCAATGGATTGGAGAACTCTATGAAAAGAACTCTATCAGATGCCCATGCAGGAGGCATAAAAGAAATAAAGAAGCTCTAGTTTCAGTCTATCACTGAGGGGCATATATGAGAGATAGGCAGCACGGGTGGGCTGTTTTTCAAACTCTCCAAAATGTGGAGAGGAAATTTGCTTCTATTAACTAGGTTCTAACAAGCCACCTACCTGACTAATAAATTGCCATGCTGATAAATGAAACTTAAAGTGCTTCAAGATGGAGGATCCTAGCATAACCAATTAAGACATCTCTGCAGCTATTCCATCGCCTCCTTCTTAATTAGCATTTCTGTAGGAACAATTTATGGCATCATCCAATCTAGCTGGGATTATATATTGCCCACGAAAAACGGCTTTATCTTGCTGCCGTGACAGCTGAAGGATGCTATAAATTACTGGTTCAGAAATGCTGGGTGGGATTTGTCCATGATGATGGAAGAGAGATGGTGGTAAAGATGATATCATATGGAGGATCAGATCACATGGATCCTTAATTTCCAGAGGAAGGGCCAGAATGAGAACCTTTGAACAGGTTTGAACAGGAAAGGGAATATTTCAGGAACAGACCTGGAAAATTGGAGTATTTATTCCCTGAAAGAATGAGAGATTGGTGGAAAGGAAAAGGAATCAGGAAATAGAGAAGCAAGACTTTGTTCTTTCCTGCTACTCAAGTATTCAGATATTCCTGCATAAGTGAACGTGACTGACAAAGAGTAGAACGTTTATCTAAGCTCCATGCCTTCATCCAAAAGTATTGTGATTAGAATAAAAATTTGTCAGCCATTCAGTTGTTCATTTTGTTAGCATTCTTGATATATGGAAAATTCAAACAAAGCAATTGTTCTCAGCTTCCAAGGGATAATCTGATCATCTGTATTTTTGCTATCTTTCAGATCCCTCTTTGGGTTGCTGAACTAGCTTTCCTTCATTCCAGGAGACTTTTTCCTATGACATTTTTCCATAGTCACTTTGATGCATGTTCCTAGTATAAATGTTCCTTCTATTGCAGGGGTGTCAAACTCAAGGGACACGGGCCAAATCTGGCCTGCAGGGTGCTTAGATATGGCCCACAGAGCCACCCTGAGAACAGTGAAGGACCGACCTGCGGTGCCTCTGCCAGTGAAACAGAGCTCCGGAAGCTGCAACGGGCTCCTGAAACCCTCTGTCAATGAAAACGAAGCTCGGGAGAGCCGTGTGTGGCCCTCCCGATCACTGTTTTAGCTGGCAGATGGTTGCAAGAGGCCATCACAGCCTCCCGAGCTCTGTTTTCACTGGCAGAATTCTGGGGTCACCACAGGTGGCTCCCAACACAAGTGATGTTGAGTTGGCCACCCCCCTGGCCACGCCCACCCAGCTGCCAAGGCCAAACACAACCCTGATGCAGCCCTCAGTGAAATCGAGTTTGACACCCTTGCTCTATTGGATATACCTGTGTGACTACACAGACAGAAGCATGTAGCTGATCATGGTCAATTTCAAAGCAGCCTCTATAAGCCACTATAAAGCGGATCTCACAGAAAAGGGCACATGTGAGAGAGGGTCAGCCACTAAATGTGCCACTACATCCTGAACTAATTGAAATTGTTGGCTGATCTTCAGGGGCAGCCCTATGTTCAGCCCACTGCAGTAGTCCAACCACATGGAGATGAAGGTGATTCATTATTGTTACAATTAAACAAAGCTGAACCTGGTTAATACTTGGATGGGAGACTACCAGGAAATCCTAAACCTATAGTTTAGATTATAATCAAGAAAAGATCCCAGTAAGAATTGAAACCACTCCTGTACCACTAGTAGAATATGTCATGGGTGTTCCTATGAGTTGAATTTGAGCAACAAGCTCTATATATACTTATCCATTATGAATGTACATATAAGTCACAGAAATATAGAAATATAGAGTTGGAAGGAACCACAAAAATCAGTCCAATTCTGCAATATGCTGGGAAACAATTCAAACCATCCACGACAGGATTCCAGTCTTTTATTAAAAAGCTCCAAAGATGGAAAACCTTTGTCGCCATAGATAAATTGTTCCATTTTTATTCAGATATTAATATCAGGAGGTTTTTTCTTATGTTTCAATGAAATCTAGTTAACCATAACTTACAGAATATCCCACAGCCTGTTTAGTTGATTAGTTGATTGTCTCTGATGTCATATTTCGTTAAAGACACAAAGAGTTGTGGAAGTATCTGGAATCATCATAAGGACTAAGCAAATGTTGTCATTTCCAATATGAATTAAAGGCTTAATATGTGCCAAGAAATGGTGGACTTTTTAATTCTTTTTTGGTCAGCCTGTGTGGATCCAGTTTGACAGGGGGCCATTCTCACCCAGCTAAGTAAATCGGGAAAACGTTGTGAAACGTCACGTGACAGCAACATAATGCAGCAAGTTTGAGACCCATGTTTTATGAGATCTAAACATTAACCATATTCTGTTCCTGCCATCTAGAAAATGCTTGGACAATTATAACTCAGATCTAACAATAGTTTTGTCAGTGTCTTGATTTTGGACAAAATTCATTCTAGTGCTCCCTAAGCTCAGTAGCAATAGCTGGGAAATATGAATCTCATGTAACTAAGACTATTGCAGTGTAAGTGAAGGTTACTCCTAAACTACATTGTCACCTAAGCAAGACCTTTGAGAGCTCTAGAAAGCAGCACTGCATATCATTTTGTCCACAGCTCATGAGTAGCAAAGATCAGTGTCGGATATCAAAGTGGACCATGTCAATGAGAAATCTCATGTACTCACCCTCCTTTTTGCTCCTTTAATATTCTGAGTTCCCAAACAAGCATAAGAATGGTAGGTGGATGGTTCCTTTTGTTGGTACACTTCAGTGCTGAAATCCAAAAAATTTCCCTACCAGTTCTGTGGGCGTGGCTTGGTGTCATGTGACTGGATGGGCGTGGCTTGGTGTCATGTGACTGGATGGGTGTGGCTTGGTGGTCATGTGACCGGGTCGGTGTCGCTGCACAACTGACTCACACACAATGTAAAAACAGCTGGACTTCACACAAAATGCCCTCCGCAACAAGTAGAGACCTCACAGACAATCAGGCATAGCTGATTGTCACATAGCTGATCATCGGAACTTTTTTAAAAAACTTTTTTTTAGTATTTTTTATTATGGGTTCGGGCGAATAGGTAGTGAAAAAATAGTAAAAAAAGGTCCTACGATCTTGCGGCACAGCTGTTTGTTGCACAGCTGATTGTTGGAACTTTTTTTTAACCTTTTAAAGCATTGTTTTACTACCTGTTCGGGCAAACAGTAGCATTGTTTTACTACCGGTTCGAGCAAACAGGCCCGAACCGGTAGCATTTAACTCCTAGTACACTTTCCCCTTCACCACCTACTCTATCGAAACACTGATAATAACTGGATAATATGCTTGACTTGAGCCAGTTTTATCTGCAATCTGACACCTGCAACTTTCTAATCTTATTCTGAATGAATCCAATGGAAATCATGAGATGGCTTCCAATCCTAAGGAAAAAAAATAAACCCATTAGATGCAGTGAGCAAAAAGGCTCATTATAGTATCGAGTGTGAAGGCAGCTTGGAGGCTTCTGGCTAGATAGATGAAATCTTGCTTCCTCCTGACTTCGTGCAGAAAAGGCAAGTGCAGCCAAAACACTTAGAGCAATCAACTGAAGTTGTAGGGTAAAGTTGTTCCTTTCCATGTTCCATAAATTATTGAACAGTTAATTTCGTTTTTGTGCCTTCAAGACATTCTTGCTTTCGGGATGACAGCTTTATCCATTAAAGCTAACGTGGTGACAGGAGTACAGCGAGTGCTGAGAAGGGGCTGCAGGGAAAGGACGTCCATTCTCAACTGCATTACCATCACAAAGTGCTAGGACTCATCAGCATCTTAATCAATAAGCAAGAGTCAATTACTGAGGAAGCAGAAGCTTAAGCAAGATCTGATTGCTAGGTGTACATTCAGGCAGCCAAATGGGTTTAATCAAGATCTCCCTCCTGAACATTTCGGCCAGGCCACCTGAACACATAAACAGTCACATAGAATCAAAATGTTAGTACCCCTTAATAAATCCTTAGTAAGACCACACGTGGAATATTGCATCCAGTTTTGGTTACCATGTTACAAAAAAGATGTTGAGACTTTAGAAAAAGTGCAGGATAAGAGCAACTAATGATGATGAAAGGCCCAGAGACAAAAACATATGAAGAACAATTGGATTTGGATAGTCTAGAGCAGGGGTTTCCAAACTTGGCAACTTTAAGATTAGTGAACTTCAACTCCCAGAATTGCTCAGCCAAACATGTTGGCTGGGGAATTCTGGGAGTTGGAGTCCACAAGTCTTAAAGTTGCCAGTTTGGCGATCCCTGGTGTAGAGAAAAGAAGGACTAGTATGTGTGTGGGGGGGGGGGGGGACATGTATAGTATTCCAGTATCTGCCACAAAGAAGAGGGGGACAACTTATTTTCCAAAGCACCAGAAACAGGACAAGAAACAATGGATGGAAACTAATCAAGGAGAGAAGCAACCTGGAATAATGGAGAAACTTCCTAACAGTGAGAACAATTAACCATTGGAACAGCTCATCTTCAGAAACTGTAGTGCTTCATCACCAGAGGTTGTTAAGAAAAGACTGGACAGCCACCTGTCTGAAATGGTATAGGATCTCCTGCTTGAGCAGGGGGCTGGACTAGAAGACTTCCAAGGTCCCTTCCTGCTCTATTCTGATTGAACCTGAATATAAGGGGTCCTTTCACAAACAGCCCAACAAAATGCTGACTTATGCCTCACACAATCCAAGACATCTGAATACAAAAAGGCTACACATAAGCGTGTCCACATCAATCATATCATGTCTACATCAATCAAGACAAGGGAGATAATACATTATCTGCCAATAAAAGTCAACACTCCCTGGCCATGGACACTGATCATACCAATCTGCAGCTGTTATAAAAAAAGACATTTCAAAAATGGTTTTACAATAGTCCTCGGCCTAAGATCACAATTGAGCCCAATATTTCTGTTGCTAAGTGAGACAGTGGCTAAGTGAGTTTTGCCCCATTTTACAATCTTTCTTGCCACCGTGGTTCAGGGAATCACTGCAGTTATTAAGTTAGTGACAAAGTTGTAAAGTGACCCTAGCTTCCCCATTGACTTTGCTTGCCAGAAGGTTGCAAAAGATGATCACATGACCCCAGGACACTGCAACCGTCATAAATATGAGTCAGTTGCCAAGCATCTGAAGTTTGAACACATGACTGTAAGGTTGCTGCAATAGTTGTAGGTATGAAAAATGGTGATAAGCTATTTTTTTTTCAGTGCCATTGTAGCTTTATATGATCGCGAAACAAACTGTTGTAAGTAGAAAGAAATACAGACTAAGCTACCACTATAATGCCTTTTATATCTTTATATAATTGTTACATAAAGCAACAGATTTATCGTTGTACTACAAAACAGTATAAGCATTGACATCTGGTTGATCTCCATGGAAGCAGTATGCCAGCTTAGAGAGGTGTTTGGTCTATTCCAGCACATGCCATCTTATATTCTCTGTAGTAACAACATCATTGTTAAAGTAACCATCAAATCTTAGATTAAAGTTCAGAACTCCCCCACCACTCCAATTTTCATTCTAAAAAAGATATACTGGCACCCAGTTTAGATCCTGTTGCCATTTTTACTTTGTGATTATATCTGTTTGAATTTCATACTGTTTTATTCACTTTATGCATTTTATATCTTTTTAAAGCCTTTCTTTTGCAAATAACCACAGTGCTCTGGCTATGGAACAGTACACAATTGTAGGTTACAAATAAATCCAAACAGTGATGGGATTCATTTTTTTTTACCACCAGGTCTTTGGGCGTGGTTTGGTGGGTGTGGCAGGAGAAGGATACTGTAAAATCTCAATTCCCTCCCGATCAGCTGGTATTCGGGAGGCAGAAAATAGATGGGGGCGGGGCCAGTCAGAGGTGGTATTTACCGGTTCTCCACACTACTCAAAATTTCCGCCACCGGTTCTCCAGAACTGGTCAGAACCTGCTGAATACCACCTCTGAATCCAACCTGCAGAAAGTTTGGACTGTTTGTTAATTTATTTATTTTTTAAAGCGGTTTGGTACTTATGATTTAAACCATTGAAAGTCTGACCAAGCTGGGGGAGATGTAAATAAACCACAAAACTAACGAACAGAATTTTAGCTGCAAATCTAGGTCTGTTGCTACGTGTCATGAAGGACTCTGGCATAACTCTGCCACTGTGTTCACCCTCTTTTTTGCCCTCCAAAACTACATTTGGATGGAGTTATAAAACATTAACATGAAAAAAAAAATTGGGCTGTCCTTAAAGAGAGAATTCTTGTCCACCTTCTAGGACCACCTTGCCCCCAGATGAGATATGGGAAGCAGCCCCGTGAGGATGTTTTAACATCCTGAACAGATTCAGGATTTGGGTCTAAAAATCCTGTAGTGTCAGCTCTTCAGCTCTTGATGATCTTCAGAAAGGGCTAAGGGAAGGCACACCATCTGTCCCTACCCCAGCACATGGAGTTGAAATGTGGAGCAGGACAGGCGTCTCGGACGTGACTATGGTTGAAAATCCAAGGTGGAAAATGGGATCCTGCTAAGCTGAGGAAACAAATTGGCCCCAGCCACTGCCACAAGCCTCTCCAACTTTTATTATTGTCAGAGGCATGGAGGGCTGGGAGTGGGGTGGGGAAATGTGGTGGGGGGGAATGGCCTGTGTAACAGAATAATGAAAGAATGACATATTTGTCTTTTAAGTATAAATATGAACAGCTATGGAGATCTGGTGCTGTGGTGCTGCTAGGTTTTAACTCCAGCAACATTCATCTATTGCCAGGAAACAGATTTAGTACCTGAGGGATTGCAGTTTCAAATACCTTCTGCATTTCTTTTTTAATACGCTGCCAAGAATTTAAATTGGTAAAAGCTGGGGACTGACAAAAGGGGAGGAAAAAACCCGTCCTGATCCCCAAGAGCTTTTCTGGCACAAGTTTATCAGGGAATATGGTACCGTTATTTTTACTCTATTTATTATTTTTGGGGTGGTGGTCAAGGAACTCATCTATAACTCGATGACTTCTACCCCCACATCTCTTTTCAAAAAATGTTAAACAAACACAGGTTGGATTCTCTGGGTGATGCTAGGAGCTGTCATTCATTTTATATACAATATACTTTCTTGGACTGAACTTATTTTAGCATATTTTTGCAAAGGTTGGGAATGGGCAAAAATAAAAGCTGACTTCGGAACACTCATTCAGGCCGAATAACTCCTAACCAGCAGGAGTATCTCTAGTAGAATAAAGCAGGGCCCAAGATGCTTGGAGCTGCTCCAAACACATTCGCTGGTATTTGAAGAATTTATTGAAAAAGAGGGGAAGAGGAAAGCAGAATTCAAAAGCAATTGAGGAAGTTCAAATCCATGGACATCTTAAATTGCTCGACTGTTTGATTCCATCATAGTGAACAGTTCTGCTTGTTTTAGTAGAACGCCCTTTAAATACTGAGGCACAGATCGGACAGTGGCCAATGCTGCTGGCTTGGTTCACATTGATGGAATATAATGAAGAATTCTAGGGTATCTGCCAGGCTTACCCAGATTGCTCTTAACAGACTGTACAGATGCTTCTTAACAAGGTGTACACTCTCTCCCGCTATAAGTTTGTTGTTTGGGTATGTCAGTGGGAGGATAGCTTCATTAGAGGAGACCCACTCACTTTCTGTGAATTGGACTCTTCCAGAATAGAAACAGTTGAGAAGCTGTTATCCTGGGAGGAGGGGGGGGGCACTTCAAAAATTTCAGCAACGGGTTCTCTGCTCGGGAGCTGCGTGACCGTGGCCTAGTCAGCCTCCTGCACCACAGGGGGGGGATTTTTACCTTCCCCCGGCTTTCCTCAAGCGTTTGGGAGGGCAAAAACTGCCTCCCCCAGGCTTTGGAGGCCTTCCGAGAGACCCATTTCCCCCCACACTGAGCCTCCGTGCTGGCCCTGCACTTACCTCACATCCAAACCGGGCACCGTGGAGACTCCTGGGAGGGGCATGGTGTGTGGCAAGGGTGTGGCATGGTGGGTGGGGCCAGCCAGGGGCGGGATTTGGAGGTTCTCCAAATGGGCCATAACGTTAGCTACAGATTCTCCCAAACCCAGGAGAACCTGTAGCAGCCCAACCTTGTTGTTATCCATGTTGTGATGGCTTCCATAAGAGACCATGCTAATGCATTTCACATGATGCTGCTCTAAAGAAAGTTCAGTTGCTGTAGATAGCTCGAAATAAGGATACACACATCTTGCCAATGCTTAAACAGATGCACAGACTCTCAGCCTGCCTCTGGGACTGGGTGCAATTTAAAGTGCTTGCTTTTAAAACTCTAAATAATGTGAAGCTTAGAGAATTATCTTACAATGAGTCCTGGGGAAAAAACAAAAACCAGGATATGCTTTTGACTGCATTGGAAGTGCTGTAACCATTCTGGTATCACTGCAAGTGAGCAAATCTTAGCTATTGGAAGGGGGAAGAAAGGAAGCATGGCAGGTTGTTTATTCTTCTTCTGCTCATTACATCAGAAAAAGAAAAGAGAGTTTCAGTGCTGACTGGAAAAGACTTGGACACCCAGAGAGCAAAATACATTTCAACTCCATCCCTTCTCTGTTTCTTTGTTCTTTGTGTTATACTTCACTGGTAGATTTTCAGTCTGTGTGTTGGCTGAAACTAGTACAATTCAAGCACTATAGTTAATTCTCTACCTCAATTTGTAGCTCAGAGGGAAATCTACGTATGTTACCAATAACTGGAAAATTCAGACAGGAAGAGGTTAAAGAACATAGGAGCTTTTTCTACTGTTTCACATCTTTTCTGCAAGATGGTGAACTTCTTTTAGTAATAAGAACAATTGTATCCTTATGATTTATATTGATATTGTTTCCTGGTTGCTTATTTGTACCCTATGACTACCGTTAAGTGCTGTACCTTATGATTCTTGATGAATGTATGTCCTTTTATGTACACTGAGAGCATATGCACCAAAGACAAATTCCTTGTGTGTCCAATCACACTTGACCAATAAAGAATTCTATTCTATTCTATTCTATTCTATTCTATTCTATTCTAAAGAATGCATATGATTGTTTTAGTCTACCCTGAGAGAACAAGTAGCACAGGGCTTGTTTTCCTATAATTTATTCTTTTTTAAGAACTTCTGACCAATTGGGTAGACAAATGATTCTTTTCATCTGAAGTGACATGTGCATTTTGTTTTGTGTACAAATGGTCACATTGTAGGCAACACTAAAATTATCCTTAGATAGACTACAAAAGCACTAGTGAATAGTAGCACTGTTAGAGTCCATAAAAGTCTTTTTTAACCTGATACCTCCAGATGTTGGGGAATACAACTTTCAGGCCTAGATTTGGAAAACTGGAATCAAATGGGCCATTAATAAACTGTATTATGCAATTAAAAGGCCTCATACATAAGCAGCAAATAAATTTAACAAATAGTGAATATATTTTTAGCCAAGTAAATGGACAACAAAACTGCAACATTCAGAATTTGTCTAAGAGCTAATATGATATCAATCAGTGTTGAACTTCTCTGGCACAACTTGGTTTCACAACAGAATCAATAACAAGATTTTGGAAACATGTCTGGCATGAACATGGCCCTTTCCTCTGCTTCTACTTTGAGTTGTGAGCATACGCACACACAACAATGTATACAAAGGATCTTTAAATAGGTCTGGACTCTGGAGCCTAAGCCACACAATTATGGCATTGCACAATTTTGAAATAATGGCCACTCATTATATTTTTCAAGGGCACAAAGTGAAAGAATAAAACACAACTTTTGTAGGTCAGTGGAGTAACTTAAAATTAGAGGCTTCTGGAAGTTGTATCTAAACTTTCAAACTAAAGAAAACTTTGCAAGATAGACTTTGATTTTTATAGTGTAGAGGAGAGTTGGAAAGAAGTATTTTGAGGACTGTGATCACAAACACACATCCTATACATATACAATGTAAACATCATGATAGGATTCCTGGATTGTTGTTTTGTTTGTTTGTTTTCTTTTTTTTCTGAGTGGATAGAAGGTAAGTTTCATTTTCTTTGTATGAAAATTTTTGTTTGCTTTTTTTTAGTGGTGCTTTCCTTCTGCTGTTTGACTGCTTTATACCTATCTCTTCCCATGGAATTTAGAGTCTCAAGTTAGCATTACTGGAATTGGGGGTGGGATAGAAGGGGATGGGGGCAAACAGATATAATATATATGTCCTCACATCAGTCATCTGTATGCCTTAGTTTACCATGGAGAAAGCAGCTAAATTCTTTAAGTCAGTGGCAACTTGTCTTGAGTGCTTAATATGAAATCAGGCCAGTTTTAACAAGTAGCAAGGACAGGTTTATCATCAACTAGGTAATGAAACATTCACATCAAGAGACCCATTTTAATGTGTGGAAAGTAATATAAGAAAAGTGATTGGTCCAAAGTATGAATTACATGTGGGCAAATGTCTTGTACAAAAGTATGTTACTCCTAAATGTGCATTTTGGAAGGCAGATAATAAAGTATAGGAATGGCACCCATTAAATAATGCACTGTCCAGATTTAATATGCAGTTCTCATTACGTATATATTTGACATTAAAAAAAACAACTGTCTGCAACCTATTTAGGACAAACCTCTTGGATTGAACCAAACAAAAAAATATTTTTTATTCATTATGGCATTCAGTCCAAGTATGTGTGCTTTCTTAGGCTGTGAGCTAGAGTGTCATCCAGAAGGGTGCTAAGGCAAAATTAAATTACAAACAGAATCTTTATCTATGCATTCTTATCCAATCATAAATCTGTCATTTACCAGCTCTCAAAGAATAATACAAGAAAGATATGTACATCCATGCTTGCTTGGGGGAAGAGGGAGAGGGGGTGGGAAGACTTATAAGTTGTGTTGATCTCTAACATCAAAGGTTTTCCGCAGTAGAACAGGTATCAACACGTAGCATTTGTAGAGTTTTGCTAAGTGACCGAGAAAATTCCAGTTACGTTATCTCGAGATAGATCAGTATTGTACTTATAGATCAGAAATGTGAGGAGGGAAGCCTGAAGATAGAAGTTAAATTTGCAGTAATCTAAACAAAATGTATAGGTGACAACTTCATCATCAGGCAATTCCTGCTTTATCTTCCCTGTTGTACTTTCCCTACAGCATCATGAAGCAAGGCCGAGGTGACTTCATGAATGGAAGCCCATAGGTCCAACCAAAGTTTTTAATGAATGCATGGGAAACCTATGACTTCTTCACGCCACAAAAATACTCCTTTACATTATAATTTAGGACCAGACATCATTAGGAATCCACTTCCCAAAGTTCAAAGAGTTAACCCTTCACTGTTACATTGTCTTCCTCATCTGAATGGTAGTTGTACTTGCTCTAAGATGTCAAGGGACTTAAATCAGAGCTACATTGAACTTTTTATTTCTCTCCAGTTCACGGTGTTTATGAAGTTCGGGGTGCGGCAATGATTTAAATAGTATTTATGGAAATTCAGTGGGCTGGTAAAGAAAGGTTGTCTTAATCAGGACTGTTTTTCCCCTTGATTTCTTTGATCAGTGAAAAGACAATATCTACATTTATTGTTGACTGGAAACCTCTTAAGAGACATTTTGAGTGAACAGCAAAAACTGAATTTAGGATTTATGGTTTTGATGATTAGACAGGATAGATTATAGAAAGAAGAGAGTTATGTCGTAACCACAGAGTAATTACGAGGTAAACTTCTAATTGTATTTATAACTGCTATAAAGATGATTGGAAGCTACTTATTTCTGTGTTTTCTTTCCTTACTGTTGTTTTTTTTAATTCTGTCTTGCACTTTTAGTTTTCTTTTTTATTTCTTCTTTTCTTCTCACTTTATATTAGCTTGTATTGGTTTTCAACTTAGAAAAAATGATATTAAAAAAAGACTTTTTTCCTCTTAAACTTTTTTTTGGGACAAAATTGCAGTGTTAGGTGACTTTTGTTAGGAAAAAGATGTGACCAAGCAAACAGGATTTTTTAAAACTCTAAGTGGAAAAAAGTGAAGATTGCTTTTCAAATTATATCCAAAATTCTTTTACACTTACAAAAAATAGGGTAGATACCACTTCCAAGAAAAGGTTTTTTTTTTATTTTAGAAAAATAAATCTAAATTTTGCTTTCAGGATTTATTTAATATTCTTTTTGTTGGTCTTCAGAAAAATGTTAAAATTAGAACTGGTTCAGCACAAACATTTCAATTCAGATAATGTGCCTTGTTTTACTCTTTATTCCTTTTATTTTCATGGTGTTATTCTACTTTAGTTTGTTATATTATGTACTTGTTGGGGGCGGTGGTTTATGACTGATAGTTAATTTGTTATTTTAATCATACTGGTGGATGTTTTAAATTTTCTTTCTATACAATACATCATGTAAGCTGCCAAGAATTACTAGATTGTGGTGGGATATAACAGCAATGAATCCATCAGTCACTGCATAGTAGGTATGTTAATTACAATCTTTCCCAGCACTGTGGCTCCTGTTTAAACTGGGTCATTCCAAAATGGATTGAACATAAATATCAGGACATCTGATCTCAGATTATCATTTTGTCCATTGTGTTTATAAAAGGCTAGTGCACAAGTGTACCAAACCCATAAGAACAATGATTTCCTTTGATTTCAGAATGAACATTCTTAAACAAGCACTAATATCTTACTCCTTTAAGTACTGTGTCAAAACCTTAGTCAGTCAATAAGAGTTCACAGTCCTTTACTAAACTTTAAAAAAAAGGATAATTATCTTGGAAAATCAATCCTGTGCTCAGGATTTTCAGTGAACAAAACTAAACAAATAATAGAAACAGAATTAGGAATATTAGCACAGGAGGAGACCATGGGCCCTTCTACCCTACAAAAATCATTATTAGAATGTAGCTTCCTAATAGTTATTGAAAGTGTTTGGATTGTTACTTCAGGTTGGGAAAATCAGTTCTCCAGAGGCTGGGATATCTCCTGATTTCATTTGCTAGAGTTCTGCCAAAAACTCAATTTCTACTACTATCTTTGTTACCTCTATCCTAAATTTTCCTACTGTGATGAGTTATTGCCACGGGCTCCCAGATGCAAGTGTTGTATTTGAAGCATGCACATTATAGATTTCCCTTTTAATCTCAAAAACAAAGGAAAAATACCGCTGGGGAAAAAGCTTGATTTGTTTTGAAATACTGGCTGCTTCACATGATCCCCTGGCTTACATAGTCAGTCTATGCACCTTATTAACTTTATAAGAACTATGTGTTTTCATTCTTCATCAGTTCTGCCTTACTAGTTGTTACATATTCCAATCTTTTATTTAATTAAACACTAAAGAAACATTACAGGCATCACTGTAGCTAATTACATTTACTAGACGCATAGACCCTTACACGGTAGAATTTAATTTTTTTAAAAAAAAATTTAAAATGTGGTTGGAGATGAGAATATCCAAATACTGCTAAAAGGATTGCATGCATAAATGGGAATATTTTCAGTAAAGTCACATTCCATTGAACTGTCACTGAGGCAATGACTAAATAATGTAGAAGAGTGGGGAAATCAGTAAATGTAATATGCAATAAACCACTTTTAGGAGATATATATATATATATATATATATATATATATATATATATATATATATATATATATATATATATATATATATATATATATATATATATTCATGGCAATCATGTTTTGTTTTATGTGTCAAGGCTTCCTAATTTATATTATTCCCATTGCATTGTGGGAAACCATGTGTCTATTTTCAAGAATCCGCTTAAAGCAGATACTGAAACTCAGAGCTCATTTAACTTGGTGAATCAAGTTAAAATTGCAAGAATGTACAGCAAGCTAGTCTATGCTCACTGCATATTATACTAATCTTATAGTTTGGCATTAACTAGATTTCTTTTTCACTCCCTCTAATAGAGCAATCCAAACTGACATGTGGATTAGGATTCTGGTTCTAGAAATACAAATAAATAGAGAACATAATGTAAAAGTAGTTTTAAATAGATTTAAAATTATTTATGAGGTATACATGGCCCAATTTACAAACCAATCAAAATCTCCCCCAAAATGTTAAAACCATGAAAATGAAGCTGAGAACTGAGACTGATATTGCTATTGTTACTATTATTACTACAAGAAATACTATGGTATGTTGAATTTAACATTTTCAGATTCGTGAATCTGTGGACAACACAGGATTTGAACTTCATTAAGCATACTATTTCTTCATTGGTCTTTTTGAATCAATCCTGCAGATCCATTTTTTTCTGTTATCCACTGATGGGAACCACCATAAGCTTCCCACAGAAGCAACAGCTCATTTTCTTCTGTCCAGCAAGGGAATCTCCATAATAAAAAAGGAGATAATTTTCATTAATTCCCCTCTTTCCCTAAAGCTTTCACATTTACCTACTTCAGTGGGGTTGGGAATTCTGCATGGAAGTGAGTGAGGTAGCACTGAGGTTACAAAAGAAAGGACAATTAGTGAGAATTGCTTCCCCTCTTCAGCCAGTGGGAATATTCTGAATAGAATTAAAGCCACATGTAAAAAAAAAAACTACCCTCCAGTTTCCACTAGATGATGTTTGGAGACTTGTGTCTCTATCTTGGTTCATGCATAGAAAACACAATGACACCCCATTCTCTATGCTGATCTTTTTCTGTATGTTCAGTAAATGTGCTTATGTGAAAATAAGTAATACAAAACGGAAGATTAAAAGAGAAGGCTGAAAATCACATCATGCTGAGCGTGCTCTCTCTCTTTCTCTCATAATAATAAAGCCTCGGGGATCATTGTACTTACTTAGCAATTTTTAAGCATCTTCCATCAAAAGACCTCCATGTGCTTTGAAAACATTAATTAAACTTGACTGTATTCACTCACCGGTGGTAAAGATTATTAATCCCACTTTACATCTGGGAAACTGAACACTAGGACATGAACAGGTATACAGGTAAAGTTGTACCCTGGATAACTACAGGTAGTCCCAAGTGACTGATTGATAAAAAAATTGCACATATATACCTATATGGGCATGTGCCTATGTGTTTCAAATTAAAGATTATTTTGTTATCGTTCTTTCTTTTTGAAGCATGATAGAAATGTCACCCGAGGGAAAATAAGATAACAGCATCCTTAGAGATGTCATTTATACAGAATGTGCTGTACAAGTTCAATTTCTGTACCAGCAAGCCCCCAAAATGGGAATTGAAATTAAGAAACAGAGGAGTGTTGGTGAGGCTACTGATAGAAGAGTAAAGTTCCGAAAAATAACAAAATAGACAAGAGAAGAGAAGAACCCCCAAAAAAAGAATCCAGAAAAGAAAACCAGAAGACAAGGATTAAGATTCTATTCTTAAATTTTTGTTTTGTTTTTGTTAACAGCTCTTGTCTATCTTGCTACTGTTTTCTAGATTCTGGCCTTCCTAACAACAGTTATGTGAAAGTGTGCCAGATCCTTAGAGAGTGTTGTTGGCTCCTAAGAAACAAAGCATTCAGAAAGAGCTCCAATATCTCAGGTTCTAATGAGGATTTAATCCCTTGTATATCTTGTCTGAAGGTGAAATACCGGACTGCTGAACTTCAGTTTGCATACATTGCACTGTTTTCCCCACATTTCTTCATTGCTGAGAAAAAGCTCCACTGGATACTTATCCTCTGCATACAAGAAGTAAATACTGGGGGTGGGTGGGTGTGCTAGGTGCTTTTTAATTCACTGTTGTGAATTCAACATTCAGTATTCAAAGACATTTCAATCTAATTCACTTTTGTTTTATTCTTTTCTGGGCAGATGAATTTATTTCAAAGAGAGCAGTAGGATGAGTTTGGTGAAGCTTTTTTTATTATTTTCTAAAGGTGCCTAGGAGTCAATGTAGAAACCCAATCACTTTTTTTATAAAGAAAAATAAGGCTAGACTCTAGGCATCTCAGATGCTAGATTCCTGGTGTAAAACAGTTATATGGTATTTTTTAAAACAAATATGAAGTAGGACTATGAGACACAAAAGTGGTGTTCAAGGCACTATAACATTCCGGGTACTTGTTATTATTTATTATTTAGCTGTTGTGGCCACACATACCAGGCTGAGAACCAAAAACAACCCATCGTTTCCACAGAAAAGCTTGGACGAAATAACAAGAACGATAAGCATCTAAGAGGCGAGAGTCACTGGGCTAAGAGCTCGTGCACAAAAATAGTTGCATAAATTTTAGGCTGGAGAGAAGAGATCGGATTCCTGCAAGGCAGGCAGGCAGGCAGGGCGCATCTTCGTTCGGCACCCGTCCTTAGCTTGGTGGCGAACCTCAGGTTGGAGGATCCCGGATCCAATTGGGAAGATTCCCTCAATCCAGGAAGACGACACGCTTCGCCATCCGCGAACACCTCCCCGCCTGCCGCCCTATTCCATTGCTGACTCTTAATCCCTCCGCCCACCCCAAAACACGCGTCAAGCCAGGCCGGCGATGACCGCCGCTTCTTTCTATCTTCCACCCTCTCCGCTCCCGCGCCCTCCTCCTCCTCCTCCCCCCCTTTCAGACGCCTTGGGATTTTGCAAAAGTAATACATCTAAACTCCCAAACAAATCAATGTTCGCGGATCTGTAATAAGTTTCTTTCGGGCGCCCCCCCCTCCCTTTCCCGCCTTGTTTATTTATTTATTTATTTATTTCCTCCCCAGTCCCTAAAAGAAGCGGCGGCGGCGGCAACTTGCAAAGAGCAGCGCTTTGCCAGAGGGTGAATCATAGCTATATTGATTTGATTATGTAAAAGCTCAGGAGGAACCTCGAGCTAGATACAGAAATATCTCATAGCCCAAATCCGCTGGGACCCTCACGCTGGTTGGGGAAAGGAAGGGAAAGAGAGAAGAGGGGGGGAAAGCAATCTTATCCTGTTCCTTATAAAAGCATCATTAGTTTTCTCACAGCGAAGCTGTTTTGTGTCCCCCACCCCACTCGCCGCCGCTATACAGTGCCCGGTGTGTCTCCCCGTCTCTCCCCCGGCTCGTCTTTTCCTTCTTTTTCTCTCGGATCCACTCAGACCTAATTAACCCCGCGCGGCTAGACGCTGCATCCCTCCGCGGGAGAAAGCGGCGAAAGGGCGGCCGAGCCTTCCCCAAAGTTGCCTTATAGGGCCATGTCGCCGGGTCCGTCCCGCGAGGCGCGGATACGAAGCGGTGAGCTATGGCACCCTCTTCTGGGGCGTCCGCTCCGCTCGCTCGGGCTTCCCGGAACACAAAGTCACCAAGCCCCGTCTTCCCTTCCCTCCCCCTCACCTCCCGCAGCCTTGCGCCAGAACTTTCAACTACACGCACCACCATACACCTTTCTCTTTGCCTCCCCGTAAAAGTCTACCTCGGCCGCAGCGCCCCAACGCAGGCGCGAAATATAATATAAAGGCGCGCTTCCCGCTTGTCTTTATAACGAGGTTTGTTCTTCGCCCCTCGCTTCCCTGGCCGGGTCTCCCCACAGCGTGGAAGGGGGAGAGAGGCCAAAAACAAGCCGGGTCGCCTTTTTAATTTAATTTAATTTTTCCCCTGGTTAAGGCCGGGGAGTCCCGCTTCCCTCCGGCCACCCACTGTCGGGGAGGGGGGAAAAACAACCACCCAGCCGCCGTCGCACCGCGTATGCTTCTGTTTCCTCGTTAGGAGATTTAATCCTTGGCCCAAGAGTGATCCGCCTGGGCTAAATTCTTAAGTTTATGGTGGGAATGTCTGAATAGTCGCGGTAGACTTTAACATCGGACTCTCTAATGTTTCCTCCGCAGAAGAAAATACGACCCCTTCATCCGGAGGCCTCTCCTCTCTGTGGGTTATGAAGGATTTCCTTGGAAAAAAGAGCCGATTGTGACAGAGTTAAATTCACGGGCGTTTCTCCTCGTTTCGCTCCCTTCAGCCTGGCGGAAGAAAAGGCTTGGTTTAAGTTTTCCTAATATTTTGGATTTTTTTTCCAACTGGTACGATTCATTTTGTACAACTGGGTGTGATGGCTGGGGATCCCAAAAATCGGCGCTGCTATGTCTACTGCGTTCATAAATGCCTTTAAAATTCTGGCAATTGTAAAACTGTTAGGAATGTTGTTGGGTTTTTTGTATTTTTTAAAAAATTAAGAACAAGGGGGAAAATATGGCTTGGCTTTTAAGAATTTTTGACCAGTGTCCCCCAACTTCTTATCTTTCCAAAAGGTATTTGCTTTTTTTTTCTTTTAATGGGAATTATGGGAGTTAATTCCAGGACATATTGAAAGCTTCAGATTGGAGAAATCTGGTTTTGACTAGGGCAGTGTTTCTTTAACTTTTTTTTTCTCTCAAGACTTTTTCCCATTTTAAAAACTTAGGAAGGATCCCAAAATAACATTTATTCCTATTATATTTTTCAATATTTAGCATATTAAAGATTAAAATTGATGCATTTTGCTACCAGCTCTCATTATTGTTTAATGGGATTTTAATATTGCGTTATTTTTCAATGTAGGTTGGGAAATAATCTTGATTTTTGTGGACCCCTAAGAGGGCCTTGGGGGACCCTCCCCCCCCCCAGTACGCCTCAAGACCACACTTTACAAAATACTGGAGTAGGGCAAATTTGACAACTTCTTTAGACGCCAAAAGTATAGGAAGTCTTGTATTATCCTCAGTATGCCTTCAACCTAGACCTCAGCAATGTAGAATGAGAGTTGAGTTCCCCCCCCATTACTTTGTACAGTACAGCAACAATATGGAAATGATCTGCAATTGCCTTCTTTAAACTTGTTTTACATTTTAAAAACATAACTAATTTATAGTAATCAGTACCATCCCATAAAACTTGTCCCTAGGTCTAAATGGAAATAAGTTCTGATTTAAGACATGTTTATATTATTTTCCAATGTATACTGATCCCTTATCTCAGGCTATTCATAAGACCACATAAATACCTTTTGAAAATACTAGTCTTAGTCTGCACTCTGGCAGTCTCTGGTGTTTTGACTTCCAAATACTAACTATGCCCAATTGTGCTTAAGTAAATGCCCAATAAAGTCAGCCAGGTGCTTCCACCTGCTGAGCATTCCCAGTATATAAGAAGAAGTTTAATGCTTCTAACCTAACCTATGTTCCCTATGAAAACTCATCCCCATTCGGGGCAATGAAGAATAATGAGAACTCTCTCATACTTATTGTGATTGTGCAGTGTTTTTCAACCTTATCAGTTTTAAGATGCATGATAGGAATTCTGGGAGCTGAAGTCCATGCATCTTAAAAGTTGATGACATTGGAAAAATCACTATGATATAGAGGATTTTCCATAATATGGTTGAGAACTGTAAAATTAAGGTTTCTTCTATGTTTACTTTACTTTATGGTCGTTGCACCTTCTACAACGAAATTAAATGCCATATTCAGTGTACATTATAATTATAAAAATAAAACACAAATACATATCCTTCACATTATATACTGTTGAATTGAAAATTGATATTGCATTAATATTGCATTATACAGTAGAATTCAATATAGTTACTGCTCCGGGATAGCAGCTATTTTTCAGCCTATTTGTCCTTGTTTTTATTATCCTGTACCGTCTGCCAGATGGTAATAGTTCAAAAAAAAGATGAGATGGATGTTTAAGAATGTTTTGAACTTTCTTAAGGAGGCAGGAGCTATAAAGCTCTTTCAAAGAGGGGAGAGGGCAACCAGTGATCTTCTGGGCAATGACCCTCTGGAGTGCTGTCTTATCTGCCACTGTACAATTGGCAAACCATATACAGGTGCAGTAAGTTAAAATACTCTCTATGGTGCAGCCGTAGAAGGTCACAAGCAGTTTTTCATTCAGTTATTGTTTCCTGAGAAGTCTCAGGTAGTATAATCTCTGCTGGGCCCTTTTAACAAGTGCTGCAATATGAGTGCCCCAGGTCAAGTCCTCTTTTATGCCGACACCCAGAAACTTAAAACTGTCCACTTGCTCCCCATTGCTAAGCAAGGGCTAGGTGTCTGATCTATTCCTTCTATAGTCCACTATAAGCTCCTTGGTTTTATTGGTGTTAAGGACCAAGTTATTGTCTTCACACCACGAAAGCAACTGGTCCACCTCATCTCAATAGGCAGACTCATCCCCCCTCCCCGGGAGATGAGTCCCACCACTGTTCTATCATCTGCAAATTTAGTTATGCTCTGTGTTTTCAGGTAAATGGATGGAATGGGTCATGCACATGTCTCAAATGCATTTTGTCCCCGGAGTGAAACAATTGCCTCACATTTTGAAGTGGACTGTTCTAAATACTGTGAAATGCTTTGTGTTCAAAATCTTGCTTTTCTGTATCTTCTCCATGCTGGTCAATGCAATGCACCCAAATGATATTGTACATTTAATTTCAACTCCAGTGTCAAGTTTCAGTTGATAAAAATAAAGTTCAGGGTGGATTCAATTTTGTTGTTGTCAGTTTTTCACTTGATGTCCAGCTTTTGTCATTACTCTAATCCAGATATTTTGGGGCAGGGCAGGAGAAACCATTTATTACTAGTAGAATGGTGTTGTCTGCATATTTTAGATTGCTAATGTTTCTTCAACCAGTTTGTTTTCCAATTTCTATCTAAATCAAAGCTCATCAAAATTTCCACTATACGTATATGGAATAGAAATGGGCATAGACTTCAGCTCTGCAACACACCTTTTCCAATCTTGAACCAGTCTGCACCTCCATACATCATTCTGATAATTGCTTCTTGGTTGTTGTAAAATTGTTTTATTATTTAAAGTTCCATAAACAGAACCCAAAACAACAGCTACAATTATATATGACTAATCAAAAGATCCAGTTCCAGATGGTGCACGATCATTACAAAGCAGACTGAGTTACCAAGTTACAGTAAAACACAGAAAAAGGAATGGAGAAATATTACATATCATCTGGAAACTGCAGTTGCCAAGGTGCTGATAAGAGCAATAATTATGGAACATATAATACCCATTTTAAAATATCTGGAATGCTTACCTATTAGTTTTTAAGCCAAAATCAAATATTGTATTAGAATACAGAACCATAAACAGTTTGGGTTCTGGGTATCTTCAAGAACATTACTCTTTATGCAAATCTTCCATATTCTTAGATTTCATCCCATCATTACTATAAATAAAATACATCACATAGTAATATGAGAGGAATTTATCAATGGGGAAATCCTGAATGTGGAATATCACCTTCTAAAATATGGTGGATTACATTATGTTTTTTGATAAATCAGTGCCTGGTTAAATATATGTTTCATGGGTGTATAGTATTGCGCAGTTTGCTTTTTTCTCTCTGCTGTCGTTATTATTGTGATTCCACTGAAGTTTTAGTAGCATCATCCACCTATTTTTTTAAAGGGAGGTCTACAAATAGAAGTAATAAATAACAAGATATAAATTTAAAACACATTTCATTCCAGTTGGAATTGATCCTGTTAAAGGTTTCATTTACAATTTTATAGGAAGGTTTTGTAGAAAAAAATATTCCTATGAGTTTGACCAATGATTAAAACTTCCTTAAATTTGTCCTGTTTTTGTCTAAATGACAAAACTACCATATAAGGGAGCAAAGCATCATAGATTACTATTTTGTTTCTCTTGCCTTACTGGGAGACTTTTTTAGGAAAGAAAGTCGGGTTGCAAGGGGAAAAAAAACTCCTTTCCTAGACCTTTTGGTCTAGTTCTCTTTTCTCCATAGATCCTTTGTTTTGAGAAGAAAATCATCCCATACAGAGTTTCACGTTATGCATTAAATATACATGTATTTTTACTTGGGAGAAAGAAATCGAATGTTTGATGTTTCTTAGTGTACTGTTTTAATATACTGGAGGGACATCTTGAATGGTTTGTTCTTAGGAGTGGAATTTTGCTTTATTAATTAAAAAAGAAGTATAAATATTAGGATGTGTGGAATATTATTGATGCAGTCAAATTACGTTTTGGGATGAAGACATTAAAAGAAAGCCAAACACACTTTATTTCTTCCATCCTCTATCTATACTTCTCACATAAACCTTGATCCTGAAGAATCAAGGGATTCTCTTTTCAGAATGGATTTTCAAAGGAGGATATAAGCAAAAAAAGAATTCTTCTTTAATTCCAAAGAATGAAAATGTTTTCGGCATATAGGGCAGAAGCTCAGGATTTTCTGCTTAGAAATGTGTGTATCTGTGTGAGGGAGAGGGGGGAGGAGAGAGAGATTGTGTGCGTATATGAATGAAATGTGTGTGTGAAATGTGTATCTTGTTTTAGTTCAGGATATTAAGGTGCTTCAAATGCTAGGTATAAGAAAAAGTAAAGCTCTCTCTCTCTATCTCTCCCCCCCCTCTCTCTGTCATATATATAAATTGGATTTCTGAGTGAGTGAATATTTTTCAAGAAAAGTTAAACTTTTCTTGAAGTTCCAAAGTCTCACTGCTTCTTCTCCCACTCACTCAGAAATAGTCTGGAGATGTTCCAAGATCACTTGACTGTCTTCAGATCTGCTGACTTCAAAACTCTAAGAACAAAGAGCAAAAATCATTGCTCACTCCTGAGCTGTCATAGGTTCTACAGTAACAAAATTCCCCTTACTCTCTACTTCACACAAAGGGAATAAATTGCTTGCATATACCCACCTGTGCAGGTTGTCCATTTTGTGTGCAATTATTTGATTGAATGCAATAAACAAACAACTATCCCAGGTTTTGGTCATGTGGATAATCTAAAAAGCACTAAACTGGTTTTTATTTTGATGTATAGAAGCCCAGGACACATGGTGAGGGAACAGGCCACCCACAAGCCCCATAAAGCTTCAGTGGTTTAAAGCATGGAATCATTTTACTGCAGTTTTAAACATGCCACCGTTGTTGCAATGGAAATTGGCTCATAGCTGGTCGAGTAGTCCAGAGTGCCTTAAAACTAGTGCGAAATCCTCTTGTGAAAGTGCCCAAAGCCATCTGAAATTGGCTTTAAAAATGTTATAAATTCTCAGTTGGCTATTTAATGATATTTCTATTTACCTTCAAATTATAATTAGTTCATATGGTGAAAGAGCTCTGTGAAAAACGAGAAGCGCTGAAGAAAAGCCCTTAAGGAATCAAGGTTTCTTTCTCTCTTGTTTGTTTTAACCTTGGGATAAAAGGTCTTCTAAATAACTAGAGTGTGGAGCTGGGTGAAAAGGGGGAGACGAGCCAATTTTACCATTAGGGAAGTACAAGGGAAGCTGATGGTGACAAAAAATAAAAGTTGGATCAGATGTTTGGGGAATTTCAATCCTCAATAGATTGCTCCATAGTTATCTTATGGGTTATTGTTTGTTTTTGGTATCTAGGGGAATAGCTTGAATAGTCTGCTAGGGCCTATATTAAACAATCATTATAGTCAGTAGTATTTTGCCAGACATTGCATTGTTGAAATGAAATGCAGAGTCAAAGGTGGAATGGAATGGACATAATTTGATGATGAACATGTATGAATATTCTTGGAAACAGCCTCAGTAGCTCTACTCATGCATAGACATACTAAACATGATGACAGCAACTTATTTATTCATTTCTATCACAAAGGCAAAAGTCCACTGGAAGGTCAGAAATATTTCATAAGTGTTACTCAACAATAAGATTTTGACACTTTTATTCAGTGGGTAATCAATGTTTACTTTCTGCTTCTGAATCTTTATGAAGCATATCTCTTTGAGCAAATTGGCGAGAAAATGTCAGCTGATGGGTACTACCAGATTCAAAACAAGTTGGCCAGACTTAACAAGTTCTCCCTTCTAATAAAATAGGTTTTAATAGCAGAAACTACTTAAAATGTATGTGGCAATTCCAAGACCTTACCTTCCTCCAATTTTGTTTTATTTTTTATTTTTTTATTTTTTTAAATGGCTCTTTGGAAATACAAACTGATCTCTAAAATAGTCTCCTGAAACTCTTAAGTGGAAACCTCTTCAGGTGGCAATCTGCAAATTTCTTTCCAAGTCATCCGAGCATTCAAATGTAATGTTTCTGAAACAGGAAGATTGTGTCAGTGTCGATGTGTCACTAGACAGGCAATGTAGAAAAGCTGTAGCTGCTTTGAAAACCAGATCTGGAGATTCTTTGCTCATTCATCAAGTGATCTTTACAGGCCTGTTACACAAATCCATGGGGAAAAGGCTATCAGTGGCTATTAATCATGATAGATACTACATCCAGGATCAGAGGCAACATTTCTTTGAATATTAGTCACTGTGGAAGAACATCAGGAGAGGATGAAATACTTCAATAGTGAGTTTTCCATGAGGCATCTCGTTGACCACTGTAGAAAATTTAATGCTAAACCTGATTGACTTTTTGGTCTGATCCAGCAGAGTTGCTCTTGTGTTCAATTTTCCCCGCAGCCACTGAGTAAATTTTGCTTCAATGCCTTCCCACAGCTTTTACCATCTCACTGGGTTGGTGTGAGAATAGGAACCAGCTCAATTAAAACTATCATGGAATTCTTGGATGAAGGCTCGATAATACGATACAATGTCATCATGATGTAGTTGCAATTTTTAAAAAATTACTCAGCATTATTTTCAATTTCCTTATATGGATTTTCATTTGCTATTCCTGTTTAGAGATATGAGGGGAAATTAAAGGCCTAGTAAGTTCTGATAAAACTATTTTTTTTTGTTTCTCTTTTTGTAGTAAACACACATACACTGTAGTAAAGGAATGTGAATTTTTTGTGTGGTATATACAAGTAGAAAAAGATCTTTATTGGAGCATATTTTTCTTGCATTCAACATTTCTCAGGTCATTGGCTTAAGAATCTCTAAGAATTAATAACCTCTGAAAATTTGCTCTAGCCGGCAGCTTTAATGGTCCCTGCTTACTGCTCCCCAGTTTCCACCCCCTCAAACTAAACCAAAACCAAACTATAAATCAAAAGTACTGGAATGAAGTCCAGTTACACATCATAGAGCAATAGTTTTATGGGAAGAACGTGGTCCAGATAATTTCTAGAACAAATAATTGCATTTCATTTAGTGCTATCTGTCCCATATAGACATTTTGATTTTTTTAAAATAATGGCAAAAAGATTGTATATAGGCTTTGATCTATTTAATTTGCATTGGGATCATTTTTCATAAGCCAGCCCTTAGGGCTTCTATCTATAAAAATAGACAATGAGCCAAAAATTCATTGGATGAAACAAACTTCTAATTTACACTTTGTTAAATTATATCATTTAATAATGAGGCCGTTCAGAGGGTAGTTTTATTATTGGCTCCTTAAATCTGCCCATATCTGCCCAGCAGTTTGGAAGTTAGTATATAAGAGTTTCATGTTAAATTTAACAATAGGATTGCTACATTTATTTATTTAAGAAAGAAAAAAAGTCATGGATAGGCAGAAAAGTAAATGTATAATCCATATTCTTTTTTTATGATGAGAAAGGAAGAATGGGGCACGAGAAAGAAAGAAAAGATTAACTTGGAAAAGACTAGTTAAAAGTTTTGAAAATTGCATTTATGGTACTCATTAAAAGAGCTGGAGACCTGTTACTCTCATTATTCCAAAGTGTGACTTGCACACAGCCTGTTGCACATAAAAGATAGCTGTTTGATTCCCTGCACAGTTGGACTCCACTGTTACAGACAGCAGGGCTGCATGGATTTAAGAGCACTTTCTTCTCGAGGAAGTGAAAGTCCCAAGGAAGGGGCCAATTGGAAAAGCCTACCAATGATGTCTTGTATTGATGGACAATTTGACTGAGGGCACAAGGCTGATCAACCCAGCTAGAGAGATCAGACCAGTCTACAGCTAATTAGACAAAGCCACAAGTAACAAATGAGTATTCCCAAAGAGAATAGCACCCATCCTTTTGAATGTTTGCACCCTCTGGGTGACTGATTTATTAATTCAACCGCTTCCAAAACTTCTTCCAGACTATTCTTTGCATATATGAAAAACTTTTTGTTGTTTCTATCTACGTACTTAGATGTGCCGTTGTCTAAGATTAAATCATGTCTTCTGTCAATAAGTCAGAAAGCAGAAATACATCCAAGCCATTTGATTGAGTAAAATACCCATTGGTGTGATAATCATTCTATAAGGGAGGGATGTAAGAATTTTGCTCTGTCACAGCCAGTATTACCACTCTACACCTTTCTATTTGTTTGAAGCAGTCCACAAATGCTTACAAAAGAGCACAATGACAAACGTTTTCCAATTCAGAATGCCATTCTCTTGCAACCAGCCTGAAAATTAAAATGGATTTAAACAGCTTGATCTTATAGCAATAGCATTTAGATTTATACACCACTTTACAGTGCTTTACAGCCCTCTCTAAGCGGCTTACAGAGTCAGCACATTGCCCCCCACAATCTGGGTCCTCTTTTTACCCACCTTGGAAAGACAGAAGGCTGAGTCAACCTTGAGCCTGGTGAGATTTGAACTGCCAAATTGCAGGTAGTCAGCAGTCGGAAGAAGTAGTCTTCAGTACTGCATTCTAACCATCGTGCCACCGCGGCTCTTATACAGGTAGTCCCTGACTTATAACTGGTCACTTAGTGACTGTTCAAAGTTACAACGGACTCCTCTCTCCCAAAGATACTTACAACCTGGTTTCAAAGTCCTAATGCTCCTACTGCATGTCACAGCTATTTGCAGCATCCCATTGTCACATGGTCACATTTTATGACATTTTGCCATACTTCCTTTTTTGTGGGTGGGGGCAAAAGTAGGCAATAGTGAACAATAGATTTTATACTGTACGGCCACCACAAAAAAATGTCAATAAAATGGATTTGATCTGTTTCTTCTAGGAATAATAAAAAAATATTAGTAAAGATATCCAATATATAATGCTTCATATAATTACTGCTGCCAGAATCTCATTTGCCCAAAGTTGGAAACAAAAAACCATTCCCTCAAATGCAGAAATCATAAAAAAGGTGCTAGAATGCTCAGAAATGGAGAAACTAACAATGGAACTAAGAGACAGAGAGGAAACAGAGTACTACTAGATATGGAATAGGTGGCATAACTGGCTTGAAAAGAGATGTAAAATCAATGCATAAGGAACACATAGTAAACACACTGAAAAAGAGATGGCATATACTTAGAAAGCAATAGATATGGAAATATTGTATATAGATCTATGTATTGTAAAAATGAGAAAGTATGAAACAAAGAAGAATATGAGAATCCTAGTGGACAACCATTTAAATATGAGCCAGCAGTGTGCAGCAGCTGCCAAAAAAGCCAACACAGTTCTAGGCTACATAAACAGAGGGATAGAATCAAGATCACATGAAGTGTTAATACCACTTTATAATACCTTGGTAAGGCCACACTTGGAATACTGTATTCAGTTTTGGTCGCCATGATGTAGAAAAGATGTGGAGACTCTAGAAAGAGTGCAGAGAAGAGCAACAAAGATAATTAGGGGACTGGAGGCTAAAAACATGAGGAATGGTTGCAGGAACTGGGTATGTCTAGTTTAATGAAAAGAAGGACTAGGGGAGACATGATAACAATGTTCCAATATCTCAGGGGCCACCACAAAAAAGAGGGAGTTAAACTATTTTCCAAAGCACCTGAGGGTAGGACAAGAAGCAATGGGTGGAAACTAATCAAGGAGAGAAGCAACTTAGAACTGAGGAGAAATTTCCTGAAAGAACAATTAATCAGTGGAACAATTTGCCTCCAGAAGTTGTGAATGTCCCAACGCTGAAAGTCTTTTAAGAAGATGTTGGATAGCCATTTGTCTGAAGTGGTATAGGGTTTCCTGCCTAGGCAGAGGGTTGGACTAGAAGACCTCCAAGGTCCCTTCCAACTCTGCTATTGTGTAAGATAATAGAATGGAAAATGGAAAACCCGAAATCAGAAAAAAAGAAATACCAATAACAGAAAGCTGTAGAAGTGTAATTGGGATTTTAAAGTTGGGAAAATGTCAAGTAAAAAACACTTTTAAAAAATGGATCTGATCTTGTGGTGCTTTACATCCATCAATGCTTATCACTGTAATGGGCATGCTCCATTGCAATCACAAGTCAAGAGCTTCCTATACGTGCATTGTTAGGTAAGCTCCCCGTTGGGAGAGCGACTACGTTCAGCGAAGCATTGTGAGAGTTGTGTTGGAGAACACACAAACCAGCATACAGAGACACTGCAGTTTAAATAGGCTTTTACTTTCGTGGAAATAGAGATATCAGAATCCATCAAACAGTCCAAGTCATACACGGATAAATCAGTCAGTCATCAATGTCTTTCAGTTAAGGGATAATCCAAATAATATAGTCCAGTATCATATAATCAGTCCAGTAATCAAGGTTTGCTAACAGTTGCAAAACGTACAGTAACTCAGGGCACTTAGATCATCCCAGCATCTAACGAAACAGAGAGGGCGAGAGAGCTAACAGTCATTCTGGCTACCTCTTATGGCCGATTGAGGAAAACAGCAACCAATCACATTTTACAGTATGTTTAAAGCAACAGTTACAACATTGTTATATGATTTATATATTGCCAACCCAACCGTTAGATTATATTCCTAACATGCATGACTTCATATAAAAACCAAATCTAATGCATATACTTATTTTGAGACAGTTACAATGGAATGATGTGATTTTCAGTTGATCAAATCAAGTCATGCTGTTGATAATCAAACCTTTGAACAGGCTCTTTAAATCAACTCAAGGTGTAGCATAAGATCAGGAGTTTTCAAAGGCTTTGGAGAAATTCAAAGGCAATTTAAAGATTTGGTGCACTTTTCTGACACTGTTTGCCTTGATCGAGGCTCAAATATTGTTGCAGCTTTCCAGGGGTGAGCTGCTAGGGGTTCGCCTGGGTTCGGGAGAACCTGTAGCTAACATTATGGCTGGGTTGGAGAACCTCCAAATCACAACCTTGGCTGGCCCCACCCCTCCCACCCAATCTCACCCTACCCAGGAGTCTCCACGTGGCCCATTTTGGATATGAGATAAGTGCAGGCCTGCACGGAGGCTTAGGGAGAGGGGAAATGGGCCTCCTGGAAGTTCTGGAAGGCGTCTGGAGGGCCTCCAGAGCCTGGGGAAGGCAGTTTTGCTCTCCCAGAGCCTTAAGGAAAGCGTCAAGAGCCTGGGGAAGGCGAAAATGCCACACCTCTGTGTTGCAGGAGGCCATTTAGACCACACCCACCATGGACACGCCTACCCAGCAACCGGGCAGAGAACCCATTGCTGAAATTTTTGAAGCCCACCCCTGCAGCTTTTCTTCCATAGATGCGCAATAAATACAGAGTTCAGAGTTCAGGAATGAGATGAATAATTTGATGAGTCATTTGCAGCCAATCAAATTGCTGTGCCACAGCTAGAGAAAGAAGGGTTGGACTTTGCTTTTGAGTATAGTAAGAGGTCATTTTTAAAATAATCCAAAGTGTTTAATTTTTCTATTGGAGTAGAACACTTATATTTGTTCAACACAACTTCTTTGATTCTTTTACGGATTCTTGGGTTTTCCTTTTGGAGATTGCTGCATTGTCCTTTCCGGAGCGCTGCTCTCTATGCCTTGAAAGAGCTACTGAGATATATTTCAATCATGGAAGCTACCTGTCTGAAATTTACCATTTCTGTTACTCCCTCCCCATTTTGCCCCAAAACGCAGCAGCTAAAGTTTTGCTTTTTCCCATTAGAATTTGTGGTTGAATCTTTTATTGAATCATGCCACTTTTGAATATCAAATTCTAATCTTGGCTAATGTATAATAAGCTTGTTGATTTAAAATGGGCACATAATTAACTTCCCCACAGTATGGAGAGACGGGATGAGAATACTGATGCATTCTGAAATAATGGTGTTTTATGACTGCAAGCCATGTGCAGAGAAAATCATGAAGATACGCTGGCACTGTCTGAAAGTAAAAGGTCAACCTGCAAATAAGAGTACATTGGAAAATTCCTCTGGCTTCTGGTAGTATAAATGGGTTCCTTTGTGCCATTAGATATCCTACTCCTTTACTCCAGCAATTCTCCATTCTACCAAGTGATACTTATCTGATCATCAAGCTTGCATTAAGTCTCTTCCTACTGAAAAGACACTCAACCTCTGAGTCTTAATATAGTGAGAATGATCATATTAATTTTAAATTCCATGTAGATTGGTATCTCACTATTCATCATTAATTGGTTCTGGGAGGTGTGATGAGTGTCAAAAGCAATGAGTATCAAACATTTTCCCCCAAGTTGTAGCTTGTTCATTGATTACCAAACAAACAATGAGTACCGGGACAAAATTTTCATGTCAAAACACATTGAGTAGAAAATAGGATGAGTTTCAAAGCAGTTGAGTACCAAGATACCACTGTAATTTAATTCAACTGAGTGAGTCCAAAATTAATTTTGTTCTAACAACCTATGTGGTTGTCTTGGACCTACCCACACATTGGCATGCAATCATGGCAAACAGTGGTGAAATTCATTTTTTTTTTTTACTACTGGTTCTGTGGGCAAAGATTGGTGGGCATGGCAGGGGAAGGAAACTGCAAAATCCCCATTCCCACCCCACTCTGGGGCCAGCCAGAGGTGGTATTTGCCGGTTCTCCGAACTATTCAAAATTTCCGCTACTGGTTCTCCAGAATCTGTCAGAACCTGCTGAATTTCACCCCTGATGGCAACCCACTCAGTGGGCCAACCTTCGCCTTCCTAAAATTCTGCAATTCTGTTTTATTTCCTCTTTACATATATGGTGGCCAATACTCCTATGGTCAACCTATATCTTCAATTAACACCTGGAAAAGAAAGGCTGCTGAAACAAGCTAAGTATTCCTATTTATTCTTGCAAGTTGTGAGAGAACAAATGTTCTGCTCTAACCCCAATTAGATAATTATTTCCTTCTTTTGTTGTAGAGGGTTCTCAGTGCCTGCTGGTCATTTAATTCTCATTAATATATAACCTTCCCTTGCTGATACCTTAACTAAGCAACTCTGGGATTGGAGGGGGAGAGAAAACTTGGAAAGCCTTAAAGCTTTCCCAATGAAAGCAACCCCTTTGTTAGCTGAATTCTGGAGACCATCCCTGCTGCTTGGGCTCACAACTGCAAATTGGGGAAAGACGCCTGGTGCTGCAAATAATTAATGGAGATAATTTTTAAAAATTTGGGTTTGGGGTTGTTTTTACTTGCATTCTTTCACCTCCTTCAATTCTTCCTCCTTCATTA
This sequence comes from Thamnophis sirtalis, assembly GCF_051295495.1. Classification (NCBI taxonomy): domain Eukaryota; kingdom Metazoa; phylum Chordata; class Lepidosauria; order Squamata; family Natricidae; genus Thamnophis; species Thamnophis sirtalis. Next base: position 78,810,122 of record NW_028261385.1, on the reverse strand, counting down.
TCTGTCCTGCAAATTCTAAATTAGCCAGCAACAAAAGAATTTCAGGAAACAATATTGCGAATTTGAAGCAGAAGCCATAAAACGTTCCATTTCCTAAGGTTTCTAAATGCTGGATATCTTGTCTGTCTGTCTGTCTGTCTGTCTGTCTGTCTGTCTTTCTTTCTTTCTTTTGGTGCATTATGATAGGGTTGTTAAGAAAAAAATCAGGCTAAATTTGTTTTCCCCTATTTATGCTGACAACTGGCTTCCAGTGTCAGAAAGAATTGGAGGTGGAGGAGGAAAGGGAAAAATATTTCACTCTTGAGTGTTTTCAGATACTAAATTAATCAAAGCCCTCTCCTTACCCAAGCTATGTTTTGTGGGCTAACTCAAATATGATAAACTTTAAAACTTGCTTCATGGTACTTTTTTGTGATTTTAGTAGGATTATTCTGTGGTCCCAGATTTGAATAGTCAAATAAATAGCCAACATTTCAAAATAGTCAAAAACAGACTGTCATTGTAATTGGTGACAGTGGAAACTCCATACTGCCATTATAACTTTTGCTCATTTTTTGAAAATGTTGTCATTTGAATAGCTATTTAGGATACTCTTTAGTGCAAAATTCTCCTTATTTCAATTTTATGGCTGTAGCTCAGCATGATCTAAGCTCAACAAAGAAGGCAAAGCAAGGAAGATACAGCAATTGTAAAGCTTTTCCAATAGTGTTGCCTAATTGAAGGATTAGTATGGCATCTGTTTTCTGCTTTTTATTCCATTTATATCCCCCGGAATATCAATCAGTGATTTTCGTTATAACCACTTGTGGGTTAGAATTTCAGCTGGGGGTGGGAGCAAACTGTATGGGGTTGTTTCTGTCCAAAGAACTGGTGTTAAAGATTCAAAATGATAGTATTATATTTCTGTCTTGCAAAGCAACATCCCAAATGAAATGCAGCCAAGATACATTAAGAATGAACAAGAGATAAGAGAGGAATTTCACTTATAACTCTTTCTGGAGGATTATGTTTAAGAACATTTGGAAAAGGAATGAACGCTTATCATTCAAAGAAATAAGATATCTTCCAAATTGCTGAAGGTATGAAACCTTGTATTAAACCCATTAAAGTTTACATATGGGAGACATATGACCAGCCTTGGAATGGTCACTAGTAAGATGGGTAAAGAATTCCATTACCTGACCCTTATGCTTGAAATACAAACCCAGCAGTGTAGCTACAAGACATGTCCAGATGCCTGCTATTGGTACAAAATACTCAACAAATTAATTCAATAATCACAGTGTCAGGGTTCCAAATAACACCCCCAAAGAAATAAGACTCCGAGGCTAGAGTTTCCTCCATGTTCCATTTTATTAGAGGTGTCATATTGGCACATCTGGGAAAACCCGAATCTGAAAGTTTCCAGGTTTTCCCCACCCAAGTGAAAGTTCAAGTCTCTGCCCAACACCCACATGTCCATCACATGGGCCAATCAGGCACCATCCCAACTGGATATGCCTCCCAGTCACACCACTCCAGGTGTAAGGCAAGAGGTCCTTGACTCTCTGAGAAAGGAATGTTATTTAGACTATAAATCTCATGTAACCCATATAATCCCACCTCTCATTTTCCCATAGTAGAAAATGTGTCAGGCCTGAAGGCCCAACACATAGGACCACACCTCAACATATAGATTTGTTCCTGTAAATGTTTAATTGTAGCTTTGAGTCAACTGATTAAATTGGGGGTGTGTGTGTGCTTATGTATGTGCAATTAACTGAGAAACATTACTCTTGGTTTGTTGTGACAATTTGTTGCTTGGAACTTTAGGTTATGATACTGACCAGAAAATATAATATAAGTGTGTGAGAATGTCTATCCAATCTGCAGTAATGTGTGGTAATTATATTCCTGCCAGCTATATTTAGCACTATTTCAGGGTTCCTGTAGTTATTGGAAAACAGAGCTCTTTTCATTAGTTATACATTAAAATTAAGAAGGGATTCCGTCAAAATATCAGGTTAACTCCATCCCTGTTAAAGTTCTGGAAACCCCTCAAAACCTGATTATGTCACCAATCTCAGGGGTCCCAGGGAACCAATACAATCTTAAAATGGCTCCACTATTGTTATGTTTACTTTCTCCCTGCCTGTGCTTTATATATTTTATTTTTTAATGTATTTAAATTGATAATATTTTTAATTTTTTTATAATGATTGTGTTCATATAATTGTGGCTTTTATTTGATTGTTGTACACTGCCCGGATTTACTTCTTGAGTGACTATATGAATTTCATTAATAGATCTGGAAATCATCCACAGCATGGAGACAGTTCAGCATACAATTTACAATACCATTATAGACTGAATACTGAATATTTTTGAATAGGATAATAAAGGTAGAAAGTGACATCGTTGGAATTATGCTCAAGCAGAATAATCTGCACCTAACTATATAATCCAATTAACCCACCCATGTCCATTTTAAATACTTCTTAGTTAAATCCTAGTAAGGTATCTTACTTTTAAAAATCTACACCTAATGTATACATACGGTATATGATTTATATAAGCAATACATCTCTTAATACAAAATTAATTTTTTCCATGGTGGCACATAGGACAATAGGAGTATAAAATCTCAAAGCCATCCAGCAACTATGGGCATTAAAATATATTACCATACTTGATTACTGTGGTTGAAGCCTTTAGGAGACCTGAAGAAAAAATTTAAAGAAGAAAATTTTGATCAATGCATATTTGTTTGTTTGTTTGTTCATTTGTAACATGTATATGGTCACTCATCTTAAACATGTAATTCTGGGTGACTATCAACAATAAATAAAAACAATGAAAATAAAAACCAGTATATATCAATATGGAATACAATTAAGAATAGCCATAATACTATAATCCAGGTGACTTCAAAATAATTCACAGCACCCAAAAAACACAACATATTCCATGAATGTCCTGGCTGTACCGTAATATCTCTACCAAATCTTTGTAGCCTTCTGGATCACTCAAAAGATCAGGGTCATCTGGGTATCATCAGGAAGACTACTGTAGTGCAGATGCCATGAAAAAGAGAGAGGGCTCATCTCCTGGGTGCCACAAAATTACATCGTTTCAGAAAAGGGATTTAGATTAATCCCAATCTGCCATATCCAATAGGACAATTGGAAACTACTGGAGATTGATGGTCCTGCAAGTAACCTAGCTCAGGGTCAACCTGGCCCTTTACAGGGTATAACCAGCAACTTGGGAGCCAATGAAGATCACACAGCAGTGGTGTCACATGGGCAAGTCTTAATTCATCCACTGCTGTTTTCTGGACCAACTATGCTTCTAAATGCTTTTCAAGACATATAGAGCAGATTGCAATAATCCAAAAGGGGAATTAACTAATTTATGAATGACTATGAGCAACCCCCCCCCCGATTCAGGAATGTGGGCATGGTTTCACATAATAATAATTCATATGGTTTCACAAAAAGCTGAACAAAAGAAAAAGCTCCTTGCTGAACCATCTAAAGTAGCTCTCTGAATTATATCTTGTTATATCAGAAGGTTAAGGTTGATTTTAATGGCAGAGATTTTACAGCGTTTAAGCCATGCAACAGTATCAGATACGGAAAGTATTCATTTCATTCTTAAAAGAAAGATAAGGGAATTCTTTTCCCCCCCTTTCCATTATTTTTCTCTGTGTAATCCTATCATTGCTTTTCTGAAAAGTTGCTAGCCCAGAAGCAACTGTTGGCTTCCAAACTTGGGGCCATTGGTGATACAATGAAAGAAATGAAATTCAAAGGATCACATGATTTGGTACTGTTTCATTTCCCAGTGTTGCCTAGAAGAGTCTCAACACCTCCACCTGAAGGCAATTGCAAAAGACCATTTGAAGATTTCAAAGAAGCCACTTACAGGATGTTTTAACTCCTCGACTTAAAACAGTTCACTTTGTGACTGTTCAAACTTACAACGGCACTGAAAAAAGTGGCTTTGGACCGTTTTTCGCATTTATGACCATTGTGGCATCCTCATGGTTACGTGATTTACATTCGGATGTTGATCACTGACTCACATTTATAATGGTGCAGTGTCCTGGAGTTGTGTGATCTCCTTTTGCGACTTTCTGACCAGCAAAGTCAATGGGCAAACCAGATTCACTGACAATCTCAGGTAACTAATGTAAGGATTGTGACAATTCAGTTAACAAAGTCATCAACTGAGGCAAAATTCACTTAATAAATTTCTTACTTAGCAACATAAATTTTGGGCTGAATTGTGGTTGTAAGTTGAGGACAACCTCTAATTCCACTTTGAAATGGGGCACCATTTTGCTTTGGGGAGCTGCACTGAAGAGATGTATTACTACTGCAATCTCAATTGAAGCCAACCACTAATTCATGGTTTCACAGAGAATTAGTTAATAATATTCTGTGGTAAGAGACCAAAGGTCTCTTTTAGGGCAAAGCAAGCCCTATTTGCCACTGGAGTGGAATGGTGGTGAATAGGTCACCCACTACTTATTGTGCAGTGAACAATTAGCACTGACAAAAACAGACTAAGGCAGTCATATGTATGTAAACTTTAAATCAATAGTCTTCCTCCCTAATACTTGAACTATGGATCATGTCATAAAACCGATTGACAACAGGTTCAAGTCAGAAAAAAAAAATCAGCAGTTCTTAAAAGCGTTTCCATAATTAATTGATGGAATTCAATACTACAAGATATCATGAAGATATTTTTCCCTTAAGAGTTAAATAAATTAATGGAGGATGGCTATTCACTATAACTACATAGAAGTAACTTCCAGGGACAACCAGGTCTTTGGAGCAGGAGTGGGTTGCTGCCAGCATTACTGCCAGTTCGGTGCATGAGCAGATTTTTCAATAAATTGAATGTGGGATGTTTATATTGGGTTCCGTTCAAAATATCTGGCAAAATATTTTAATAGAGCAAGTGCTTTACATGCACCACACAGACCTTGTGCTAGTTAATCCACTGCATAATGTCCTGTTTTTTCTTCTTCTCTCTCTCGTTTTCTATCTCTTTCCTTTATTTCTTGGGTGTGACTATTTTAATTTAATTTCAGGATAGAGAAATCAATAGATATAAAGGTAATAATTTAATGATTTAATATGTAAGGCAGAACACATTCCAATGACCTAAATAATGAAAGCAGGGTGGGGGGAATAGAAAACATAAAAAATATTATATAGTTTTTTCATCCCCAAAAGAAGAGATATGGGACTGTCTTACAGGGTAAAACAGATTCAAAACTTTAAAAAAAAAACAATTAATACACATATGTTGCTTATGCATCATAAAACAGGTAGTCCTCACTTACCAACAGCCTCTGTTCAAAAGTTATGGCAGTGCTGAAAAAGTAAGCATACAACCAATTCTCACTTGCAACCATTGTGGTGTTCCTGTGGGTAAGTGATTACAATTTGGGCACTTTGCAATTGAAGTGCATTTCTGATGGTCACAGCATCCCACAGTCATGTGATCACTGTTTGCAACCTTCACAACTAGCATTGCTTAGTGAAAGTGTTGCCAGTCTCAAATGTAGTTGGTAAGTATAAGACGCACCTTTCCCTCCCCCCAAAAAAGAGAATGAAAATCTGGGTGTGTCTTATAGACTGAATATAGCATTGTTGGCCTCCCAAAACCCCGTCCCCTTTGCAAAAATGGATGTGCATAGGCTTTGGGAGGCCTGCAAAGTGTTCCTGGGGGCTGAGGAGGGCAAAAATGAGCAAAAAATGAGCGAAAAATGGACCATTTTTGCCTCCGCCCGGAGCACCTTGCAGGCCTCTCAAACTCTCTGAATGTCCCATTTTTCACAAAAAACGAGGCGAAAACCTTTTTAAAAATTTACCTCTTCAAAATCTTGGTATGTCTTATAGTCCGAAAATGTGGTAGTCCTGCAGCTTTACGTCAATAGTTAATTTTTTTTAAGTGTCTGGCAACTATAATGGCCAGACATTAATAATAAAGTTTGAACCAACTGATCTCCATAAATTGTGGTCTGGAATATGCAAACTAAATGAACCATCACTCCTCCCTCCCCCCCCCCAAGCTCCAGTTAATTGCATTTTATATAGATTTGGTAAGGAAATTGAATTCTTTATAGGTTTGGTAAGGAAGCTTAATGACAAAAGACAAAACAAAAAGCCAGAAGTGTCACAATTCCAGTGTCATTTGTTTCCCAACCCTACAGCTACAATGTGGACTTTTGTTTTTCTTGCCTTGTGTGAAAGATCAGAAAAGACTAAAGGACAGCATGTAATATCTATTCTTGTGTACTGAGAAAAGAATAGAATAATAACTTTATTGTCACTTTGAATGTAGATTGATTGGCATACATTAAAATGAAATTTCATTGCATTCAGCTTTCAAAGTGTCACCACCTCCAATATACACTACATGAACAAATGAAAAAGAAGAATCTACATTCTGCATCTACATACTGACGAAATCTACATTCTCTCAAAGTTTATTAAAACCAGGACACTAAAAGCTACAGAAATGTTACCACACTTACCTTGCTTATTAAAAATTATGACCTAAAATAAGTGTATTGAAAATAACATTTTCACAGTTATACAGAGAGCAAGATACATTTATGGTTGGTAGCCGCTTGTTCTGATGGTGACTTGCCATTAGCCCAAAGCCTAGTGATTATCACCTTTTTTTAACTGAGCACAACTCACAACTGACTATACTGTCAGTGATATTTATCTTCATATTTCTAATTATTGTAACGTGTGGGTTGTGTGAGGGAATTGACACGCAGGAGCCGTGGTGCAAGACAGATCTTTATTATAACACAGGTGACAAGCGATTCAAACGTTCCCTGAACGGTCAGGGTATTTATACTAGCACTCAGACCAACTGTCAAACGACCAACCAATCAGGTCGCAGCTGGTATTTGCATATTGAATATGCAACACTCCTTCCCCCCAGTTCTAAAGACCAAATGACCAGCCAATCAGGTCGCAGCTGGTATTTGCATATTCAATCTCTCTCCTTCCCCCCAGTTCTGCGCATGCTCGGCCTCGCTGTTTCAAGATGCTGGTGAGTCCTTCGTAGCTAAATTTTAGAGCCAGGAAAGAAAGCAGGTCCTTTGGGATCTTTGCAGCGGGGAGGCTCTCGTCGTGTTGTCGGGAGGCTCTCGTTGGTTTTAGGGAGGCTCTCGTTGGTTCGAGAAGCAAGCGGTGGCCTTTGCAGTGGAAGGAGGCTCTCGTTGGTTTTTTTAGTTTAATAAGCGGCGCGGAACTAGGCTTTTGAATAGGCTAGCGGCGGAGCTGTAGACGGAGGCACAGCGGAGGCATGTGGATTGCACAGGAGTAGGGCGTGCTCATGGTGTAGAGGACAGTCTGGTGTATGTTGTGAGTGTGCTAGTGTTGGAGAGGCTGTGCGGTTGTTACTTCAGATGCGCTAAAAGCGGTTGCTGTGGAAACTTCGGTTACTGTTGACAGCTTCGGCTCTTCAAATTTATGCAGGCTGAGCCCCTTCAACTTTAGACAGGCTGAGAGAGCATAGCTGGTGTGTGCTAAGTGGCAGCTTGGAGAACGAGGCGGTTGTTGAACGCAGCGGTTGGAACGAGGCGGTTGGAGTGCCGTAGGAATAGCTGGCGGCAGGCAGGCAGGCAGCACAGCTGGCGCAGGCAGGCAGGCAGCGGCCCCATGCGCGGTTTAGCCGTCGCGGTCCATAGCTCGTCCCTGAGTAGCGGCGGCGGCTCCAGTCAAGGTTAAGCGTAGGAAGCCCGTCTCTCGGACGGATGGAGGCCGCGCCTGGGAGCTTACTGAGGTTGGCTACAACCGGAGGCCCACAGCGGTGGGTACTGCTGTTGATGTCGCTTGCTGGCCATAGCGGCGGCCCTGACAGGCCCTCAAATGGAGTAAAGAACAGAACTTTTTTTCTGCGTTCACGTTGGCTGATGATGTTCCCTCGCTTCTGTCTTAGGCTCTGCGGGAATCACATATCAATCCCACCCTCGTCGCCAGTATTGTAACGTGTGGGTTGTGTGAGGGAATTGACACGCAGGAGCCGTGGTGCAAGACAGATCTTTATTATAACACAGGTGACAAGCGATTCAAACGTTCCCTGAATGGTCAGGGTATTTATACTAGCACTCAGACCAACTGTCAAACGACCAACCAATCAGGTCGCAGCTGGTATTTGCATATTGAATATGCAACACTAATATTTTCCACTTTGCATATCAGTCACAGTCCTTACTGTTGGCCTTCAGTTTGATCTCAGCAAAATGTGGGCTCTCGAATGCCCTTCAAAATGTAATAAATGAAAACAGGAACAGTGATGTGTATTTCTATTTACAGTATTCTCTCACATACTTATAAATTAATAAAACTGTTCACTTCTGCAAGCTGTTCATTTTAATGTCTGTATTGCTGCCGCCGCTGCCACTTCTGTTGGAACTGAGAACCTGAACAACCGTGTCCATTGCATAATAATTTATTTTGAAGGTGCCATTTGTAGTGACTGTAATGCCCAGGTAGGTAATCTTTAGCCTCCCTTCAAAATCCCTTTGCAAGCAATCAACTTTGACCTCTGGCATAAGGAGGCTCTTCAAACGTACTAGGAAATGTGTGTGGACAAGGGAAGGAGAAAACGGCAGCTTTGGCAACCAAACTATAAACCTTAAGACATAATTACATTAATTAAAGCAAAAAAGCAAGAGAAAAAAAGAGATGTCCGAAAGTGACATTTACTTTCCCATCTGCATTTTGGTGGGGCTAAACCAGAGGTGGTATTCAGGAGGATCTGACCAGTTCTGGAGAACCAATAGTGGAAATTTTGTTCAGACTAGTTTTGTTTTGTTTGTACTAGTTCGGAGAACTGGTAAATACCACCTTTGATTGGCCCTGCCCTCATCTATTCTCTGCCTCCCGAGTCCCAGCTCATTGGGAGGAAATGGGAATTTTACAGTATCCTTCCCCTGCCATGCCCACCAAGCCAAGCCATGCCCACCATGCCCACAGAATAAGTAAGTACAACAGTACAGCCATTCTAAACCCATAACAGCACAACCATTCTAAATCCACAATTTAAAATATGAAACATTTTAAACACAGTTTTACCCAGTTTTAAAACTAAAGTAGAAACAGTAGGAATAACAATATCAAGGACAAGTTTCAGAAAATCATAAGCTACAGTTGGGCTTCTTCGAAGTCCTTTCAAATAATTATTTTCAATGCTGCTCACCGAGTGCAGTTCTTCTCACACTCATTTGTTAGTAAGGATTCCTATAATTCAATACAGCTTTCTTCTGACAATGTAAGAGAATTCTGAGAGGTATAGAAATGTATAGATATGCACAAAATCAGCTTCATTTTGCGTCTACGGTATTTTTGAGGACAGATTTTGTCTGCCCATAAACACCACTCACCACTCACCCACAAATATGGATTATTATAGTAATCTGGAGAAACAGCAAAATAACTAATTGTTATTTTTACTAGGCTCTTCCCTGTTCCATAACTACCAGCAACTTAAAATAAAACAAATATTTGGAGGGAAATGGAAGGAAATCCCATTTTTAAGCCTATAATAAGGAGGTCTAATGAAGCCAACTGTCTGAACTTGGGCTTTTCTATGCACTTATCCAATTTCCAAGGGTAACATTGAATGGCTGATCACACATAACCACTTCCATCTGTCCATAGTTGAAATTCCAAATATTGTTGCACAATTCAGTCATTATGCCTTTGTTTACACGCACTGAGACTTTAAACAGCCCTAAATCACAGAGAGATTCCAGAGGACATCCTATATTTTCCAGATACCTTCCAATTCTCACTCTGAAAACCATCACAGATATACAATTCTGTTGGTGTGGGCAGAACACATTTTATCTCCCCTAAATATCAACCACAAAAGACAAACTGGGGAAAAGAATGGATTACAGTATAACAAATGTTCAGAGACGGAGAAGGACGAGAACACCTCGGTAAAGGGGGGAAGAAGGATTGTTGATAAAAACAATATACAGTCTGCCATTGCTGATTATTCTCTCCCCAAGTAAAGAATAAATAATCTTTATTTGGAACACATGGGTTTCCCAAGGAATCAGTGAAAAGGTCTGTAAGAGATAAACTTGCATAATCAAATGATAAAATGGCAAACATTAGGAAAGTTAATAAGAAAAGAAATATCAGCTGTCACCATACAAGCTGGGAAATGGGCACCTTTAGTAAAATTCCTTCTTCTTCATCTCTGTCTTTATCTGAACATTGAATGGCCCACATAATCCAGTAAATAATTATGGCCAATAATTCAACAGAGAACTACAATTAGCAAGAGACAATTTGGGTAAATGACACTGCTTCACCTCAATTCATTGTCTAGAGCAGGAGTGTCAAACTCACATCCATCACTGCAGGGTCACGTGACTAGCGGGACTTTCCCCCCTCTTTGCTAAACCAGGTTTGGGTGTGGCCAGCACATGAAGCATCCGGCCAGTGGGCTGGGAGTTTGACAGCATTGGTCTAGAGCAAGAGTTTCCAGTCTTGGCTGGCTGGGAAATTCTGGGAGTTGAATCTTAAAGTTGCCAAGTTTGGGAAGTCCTTGCCTAAACACTCGATTAGTATTGAACCTTTCCTAAAAAGCAGCTATGACAAAAGTTAAAATCTTAATGAAGGCAAAAATTCTAGCGAATTCTGAATTTTCTGTCAGAGTTGGTTGCAGAAAAATCAAATCCAGAAAGCACACACAGATAACTGTTCAGCTGGATTCATTAACTTCTTTATGTACATAATGACAGATGAATAAATGCACAATACTAATAGTAGATTCTTTCAACGTGGTAGAAGTTACAAGCAGGAGAGAACGGCTGACAGACTAGTTTCACTTTTGATTCTCAGCAGAGACTCAGGTCTGTTTAAGCTTCCATTGGCTGACTTAGTTGCTATGCCTATTCATTGGCTGACCTTGTTACCATGTCTCTCCCTGTCATGAATATTGTAACATTTTCATATACATAAATTTATCCCACCTGCTTTGTAAAAAGTGTTTATTATTTCTTAGAAGAAGTGGAATTCGTTACGTTTGTTTGATTAACTGGTTAAATTAATTTAGTTAACTAACAAAGTTTTACTGGAATAAATTATTCTGTGAAAAATCAGAGACTTTCCTGAACCATTTATTCTCTACTTATTCAGTACATAGTAAAGTCTGTAATCTGAACATCTAAAAACTTCCAGAAGGACATAAAACAGGACATCAACCAAAGTAATATTCCAAATAATATTGGAAACTCTCCAAATGACATTCTTAATCCTTAGACCTCAAGAAGAGCGCATAGTTAAAGATATTGTATTCAAAAATCACTAAATTGATGCCATGAATATCTGCATTCTGAACATCAGGAGCAGTTAAGCAGCACTAAATGTAAGACAAAGCTACAAAGCTCTGGGCTGCAAAACTATACAGTAGCAAATAGGTACAAAAAACTATATTTGCTGCCATTTGTGGTACTCTGGATTTATGCTGCCCAGATCTTGTAGCCTTAATATAGGGGAGCTGATATAATTATTGGATAGGTAGTTGTCTCTCTGTATATTTGTTTATTTGTTTTGTACAATCTATAAATAAATATCTCCAACTTGTCATATAGAACACACAACTGGAAGGCTCTGAATACTGTTCAGTTCTCAGATATTCCACCTAGCACAAACACACTTTATAAAGCTTCTCTGAATGTGCTTCTAAGAGAAATTTAATTGGATTTCTTTATGGCTTGTATCAGTCCCGTGGAAAATTATGTAAGAATTGCATGATTCAATCTTAGCGTGCATTTCAGTCACTTTATTTTTAATCACAGCAGAAAGAATTCTCCTTTAAAAATAAAAAAAAGGGTGTGGAATGAAAACAGCCTCTTCGAAGCCATAACCCTGCATCATTTGTAACTTCACAATCAATGTCCATATGTCATTGTCCTAACTCGGGGTAACATAAATGTGCAAATTATAAGCAATTCATGATAAATTCTAAAACCTTTCAAGGCTTGTCATTGTTAGGGGGAAAAGGCTGTCTTTCATGCCGTCCCCATTTCTGAATCAAAGTATATGCTTCATGCACCAAAGAAAAAAAGAAAATAATACTGTTCCATCTCATTATTAGATCTGCCGTTCTGAATAATGGCAAGTCAGAAAATTACAGCTCTAAGATTTTGTGGACAAGCGTACAAGCTTAGAGCTTTGTTATTCCATATTATTTTATAATGAAGAAGAGCCCCCAACATAACTTTATTTTGAGAAAATGATTTGGTTTTAAGTGGACCAGACATAAGTGGGGACAAGGATCCTGTTGTTCTCAGATAGTCATTGCACCAACCATCAATTTTTTTCACTCTGGCGGTATCTTTCCATATTATCAACATTTCTTCTCCTTTTATTTAAATAATTATAAATACTGTACATACATAGATAATGAAACCCACTGTATTGAGTAATGCTGCATTTAATCAATGTGAGAGGACCCACAATTAGATACATAATTAGAAAGGATCACCCAAAAACATTTTCTAGATTAGTGTTGGCGAACCTTTTCGGCATTGAGTGCTGAAATGGGAGTGAGGGCATGTGGGGGAGTGCCGAAAACCAGAAGAGCAGCTCCCTGGCATGCATGAGCGGGAGCACTGGAAGCAGAAGAGCTTCTGGTTTCCGGTTTGGGCATGCATACCAGTCACCTGGTCTTCTGGTTTCTGGCACGCATGTGCATGCAAAGACCAACTGGTTGGCACGCATGTGCGCCAAGGAGCTGCTCTTCAGTTTCTGGCACTCCTGCATGCGCAAAGACCAGCTGACAGCCATGAATGTGCGCACCGGAACCCGGAAGAACAATAGGCAACGGCTGGCATGCCTGGAGAGATGGCTGTGCATGCCACTCCTGGCACACGTGCCATACGTTTGCCAGCACAGTTCTAGACCATTGTTTTTTAAACCCTAGCATCTTTAAGATATGGGGACTTCAACTCCCAGAATTCAGCATGCTGGTTCAGGAATTCTGGGAATTGAAGTCTCCATATCTTAAAATTGCTGACCTTTTGAAACATCAGGCCAAAGTTGTTGGCTTCATTGTTATGTAGACCAAACAACAACTTGGAAATAGCGGCATAAGAAAAGATACATAAAAAGTTGCTTATGTCTATTTGCAAATTGAATCTGCTTTATAGCAGCTACTTTCACTGTATGGCCTTATTATTTTGACTTTAAGAATGTCTATTTTTTCTTGAAAACTTTTCCAGGAATTTTGTTTCCCCCCGCTCCCCCCCCCTTGAAATTTGAGATAGTTTGAACAGCTTGAGTACTGACTGGTTTAAAGGCTAAATTCCAGCTGAATAAATTATCACCATCATGAAAAATGGATACCTATTTCCTATTTCCCTATCTGATTCTACAAGTTTCTACCTATACTGTTCTGATCCCCTCCTCCGTCCAGTAACGAATGCCGAGACAAGCTTAGCTGGAATGCCACAACACTTTATTAGCAGGAAATATAAATCTTGGTGGCTGAAAGCCCAAACACGAACAAACAGATAAAGAACCTTGGCAGCAACTCAGACTCCGACAGATACAGATAACAGCTTCTCTAGCGTTGATAATTAAGTTGAATCCTGCAACCGGCCTCCTCCCAAAGTGTCTCCTTAAATACTATCTTAAGAGGAGCCTAATTACAACCACCTGGGTCCAATTATCTTCTGTATCTGCATAGCTGTTCTCTATGTCGATTGGCTCGCCATTGCCGGGCGTCCAGGACCAACTCCCTTGTTTCCTCCCCACTGCTCCAAGGCCTGACGTCAGGAGCACACTCCCTTTGGCTTTCACTGCTGCTCCGTGCCTCAGGCGCCTCCTGGTGGCAACCAGCCTCTCTGATCCCTGCTCGGAGTCGGAACCCTGTCCAGGGTCCTCCACATCTTCCAGAGCCGACTCATAAGGCCCCTCGCTATTGGAGTCTGTTTGCAGCTCCAACAGCTCCTGCTGGGCCACAACACTATACTATCTTGAAAAACATGCTTTTTGGCTCCAGCTTGATAAGGGTCTTTTGTTCATTATGTTTCATTGTTTTCCCATTTCTTTATTTGGTGCAGGTAGTCCTTGATTTACCAGCATAATAGACCCCAACGTTTCTGCCGCTAAGTGAGACAGATCTTGGCCTCATTTCATGACCTGTCTTGTCACAGTTGTTAAACGAATCACTGCAATTGTTAAGTTAATAACACAGTTGTTAAGTGAATATGACTTCGTTTGCCAGAAGGTCACAAAAAGTGATCATATGACACCAGGCCACTGCAACCTGTCATAAATATGAATCAGTTGCTAAACCTCTGAATTTTAATCACGTGATCTTGGGGATGCTGCAAGGTCATAAGTGTGCAAAATGGTCATAAGTCACTTTTTTCAGTGCCATTGTAACTTCAGCCACAAAACAAACTGTTGTAAGTCGAGGAGTACCTGAATTAGACCCCACCTTATGCCTTTCTGGGTCGCTAAAACCGACTTCTCTCATCTGGCCTTTTCCTTTCTCCACCTGCTTTTCTAAATTTTAACAAAGATTGGTTTCATTTAACAAAGAAAGTTTTATTTTAATGTTAATTGAATACTTACATTCAACACTTACTTTTCAAGTATTTCACAGTGAAAAACAGCCAGATCTGTCCATGCACTCATATTGTCTCTTCTTACACAAACTCTTTGGTTGAATACAAAGAAATATGGCGAAATATAATAATCTTCAGAGTCCAAATGCAACAAGAAAGGTTTAATGCTACATTCACCACTGGTGGAAGAGATCTTGATGTGAGAAGGAATAGGAGAAAGCCATAAAAAAAATACATTTTTTATTACCTCTCTAAGGTTTCCACTTGTTCCACCATCTCTCTAAGCTTTCTCCAGGCTTAGAATCTTTTATGCAAATTTACTGTAGGACTGTGTTGACAGATTGTACATGTCCCTATTTTATACAGACAGACAGACACACAGACACAGACACAGACACACACACACATCTATCTATATATATATGTTGTGTTTGTGCTGATAAATAAATAAAGGGAGATCAGCACAAACACAACACAAATGTAACAAAGGCAACAGTAAAAATATTGGGTTTCTGTCTGGATGGTCTCTTATGACGAGCCGATGGACAGAGAATGGTAGTAGTGACCTTCCTCCCATATCTGGGCACACCAGGGGTTGTGACTATATGTGTGTGTGTGTGTGTGTGTGTGTGTGTGTGTGTGTCTGTGTGTCTATGTCTGTGTGTGTGTGCTTGTGTTTGTGTGTGTTGTATTTGTGCTGATAAATAAATAAAGGGAGATTAGTATAGATCTATTTCAAGCTATTTAGCTCTCATCAGCTAGCCATACCCTTACTGGGATTCGAACCTGTGCTGTATTGCATCTTAGGCAGATGTGTTAACCATTAAGCCACAGAGTTCCTCTCCTTATCAGTTCACTTGACGATAGATAGATAGATAGATAGATAGATAGAGAGAGAGAGAGAGAGAGAGAGAGAGAGAGAGAGAGATAGAGATTATATATATATATATATATATATATATATATATATATATATATATATATATAGAGAGAGAGAGAGAGAGAGAGAGAGAGAGAGAGAGAGAGAGAGAGAGAGAGAGAGAGAGAGAGAGAGAGAGAGCGCGCACACGCTATGGAGTGACAAGTAACTCTCTGAGGTTCCCTGAAGAACGGTATGAATCACCATTTCTTACTCACAGGTACAATAGAACCACAATCCCTGGAAAACATCAGCATCTTGACACTTTCTTCCACTTAAGTAGTAAGAAAACATAAAAAAGTGTTTATTCATCTAACCAGCAGCGCCCTCTCTTCTGAATCACAGAATAATCACAGAATCTCTTCATTCCATTTTTTCTGAAGTCTTTGTGTGTGTATACAGGTGGTCCTCGACATACAACAGTTCATTTAGTGACCATTCAAGGTTTCTATGGCACTAAAAAAAGTGACTAATGGCCGTTTTTCACATTTACGACCATTACAATGTCTCCATACTCACATAATCAAAATTTAGATGCTTGGGAACTGACTCATATTTATGATGGTTGCAGTGTCCTGGGATCACGGGATCACCTCCTGACAAGCAAAGACAAAGGGGAAGCCCAATTCACTTGACTAACTTAACAACCGTGCAAGAAAGGTCATAAAATGGGGTAAAATTCACTTAATTGTCACACTTAGCAACAGAAATTGTGGTCGTAAGTCAAGGACTACCTGCAATGTGTTTCCCTAAATGTTTGTAATGAGGTTCACCTCAGCTTTAGAATGGCAAATCATCACATAGAAATTTGGATTTCTTTTTTTTTGCCAAAAGCTTTTTTATTTTTTAACATACATATAATATAAACCAAAGTATACCATTACATCTTAACAAACATTTTTTGAATATTCAATAATATATCAATTCCTCTTGCCATTAAGCCCCTTCAATTTTTTATTTGCTCTTCTGCTTTTCCTACACCATATTATAGTCTATTTCATCTTCCACTCTTCTCCTCTCCCTCTCTCCTCCTTCCTGCCTCCTTTCTTCCCTCTGTCCTCTTCACTACTTCCCCTTGCTCTCTCTCTCTCCTCTCTTTCCACACCTTCCCTCTCTCCTACTCTTCCTTCCCTTTTACTTCCCTGTTTCCTGTCTCCTATCTCTCTCTTTTCCTCTCTTTATCTGCCCTTCCATTCTCTATTTTACATGGTGTATTGCTGTCTTTTATTAAACCCCATTTATTATCAGTGGTATTAATAATTATATTCTCAAAGAAAAAGGGAAAAAAGATTATTTTCCACATTGCTAGTTTTTCTTTTCAAGGTATACCTTTATATTAATTCCATTTGTGTAGTGCCCCACCCCCGTAACAACCTCTTTTTTGGACGCAGTGCAAGACAGATTGAAATTTCACGCTATCCTCATAATACTGTTACATACTTATACATCATTAAGCACCCATGTTTTTGTCTCATCTTGGAAATTTGCATTTCTGATTGTGAAGAATAAGTATTGAAGGAGACTTTAGAAAACTTTGTTCAGAGAGATTTTTTTTTTGCACTCAAGTTTTTTGATGAGGAAATTGATATTGGGCCAGAAAAAAATATGAATCAAACTCCCTGTCCAAAGGATAAAAAAGTCTTAATCATTAGCACTTAATCATGTTTTACTCCTTCTTTGAGTTTTAAGGCTATTAGAGTAATGGGTAGCAATTGTGTGTTATTTACTTTTTGGGTTGCTGAAGCTGCTAATACCATGTTACATTATCAAATAATTTGTCTCCATTAAAATAACAGGTGGCAACTATACATCTTTTTTTATAGGTGGCCATTACTGAGGTAATTCCTCTTCATTTATGTTCCCCTCCACCATTCTAGGGAAAATCCAACATTTTATATAGATCTGAATAAATGGACTTCTTAGACCCATATTCATTCACTGACTTAGACACATTATGCTTTTCTAAAATTTCAATGTGTCTATCAATCAAATGTAAGTAATAAGATTGAATTTACTGGACTGTCATCTAAATCCAATCTCAAATGTAAATTCAGAGATGTTAATGTTATTTCCTCCAGATGTGTTGACTAGCATAAATTATTGAAGAACCGAAAAGAACAATAATACCACCGTGCATTGTGTTTTATTTTATTTCTCCTTAACAAGGCATTAAGTCTGAAAATTATTCAACTTCCTGCTACAAAAAAGTAGCAGTGGCATGTATTTCTATCACGCTTTCTATTTCTAATTTACTAAAAGTAGCTAGCATTGAAAGACTATAAAAATGATATTTTGTAATATCAGGTGAGTGAGGTTGGACATATAGGTTGACAAAGGCTTCTTATCTCACACAAATTGATCTGAGTGTATAGTAATAAATTTCTCTGTCTGAATTTCTGAGGTGCAGAAGTTTTAGCTATCACTAGCAGTATTCAAACTCTGCCTGCCAAAAGTATTAAAGATTTGAGCTGTATTTTCTGCCTCCATTTGATGGATAAGACTTTTATCATATCATAAATATTTGATCTATGAGAGAATTGCAGAAAGTTTCATCCTAAGATCGACACTTATTTTGGACAAGTATGTTCACTATTTCAGACTCCTTCAAGGATTTTTCTCTCCTAGGCAATATGTCAAAGTATAAACTCATTGGATAACCATTTGGTCATCTGTTTTTAAAAAAATGATTTTGCTATAGACTTTCCAGAGTTGTCTGATTGGGGCAGTATAAGAAATGTGCGAAATAAATAAATAAGCAGCATACCAGTTATTGATTTGAGCATACATCTTATGTGAATCCCTTTGGATGGGTAGTGTCTACCTATTCTCTAAATACAGGGGGATGAGGTATGTTGTTCCTTATTTTCCAAACTGGTAATGCAGATGTAGCTATCTTTAAGCTTACACTTATCCTTGTCATAGAAAATGGAGATAAGACCAAACATGGGAAAGAAAAAAGAAAAAACAGAGTTAAAACTCAAATGCTTCTCCATTTACCAGCTTCAAACATGTTCAGTGTATACATTTATCAAAGAGAAAAATGTTTGTGAGTTTGATTTCAGAAGCTGAAAATGGGAGAGTGAAATTCCCTTTGAGCAGTGAAATTGTTGAGATATTCTTTTTTTTTTTAAGGAAAACGTGTTGAATGATTGTTCCAGATGATCCAGAGGTGGTATTCAGCAGGTTCTGATGGTTTCTGGAGAACCGGTAGCAGAAATTTTGAGTAGTTCGGAGAACCGGTAAATACCACCTCTGACTGGCCCCACCGCCATCTATTTTCTGCCTCCTGAGTCCCAGCTGATCGGGAGGAAATGGGGATTTTGCAGTAAGGTTCTCCTGGAGTGGGGAGGGAATGGAGATTTTATAGTATCCTTCTTCTGCCATGCCCACCAAGCCACGTCCACTGAACCGGTAGTAAACATTTTTGAATCCCATCACTGAGAAGATCCCAAATTGTTGTCCCATTATATGATTCAGCACCCTCTTTCTGTATTGACCACTTCTTGACTGAACAACACCATTATGAGTTACATACGCCATACACATCTTATATAGATCATCCTTGACTTATGACCACAACTGAGCCCAAAATTTCTGTTGCTAAGTGAGATGGTTGTTAAGTGAATTTTGCCCCATTTTATGGCCTTTCTCTTGCCACGGTTGTTTAGTGAATCACTGCAGTAGTTAAGTTGGTGACATAGTTGACTTTGGGATACTGCAACTGTCATAAATATGAGTCTGTGGCCATGCATCTGAATTTTGATCACATGACCACAGGGATGTTGCAATGGTCCTGTGTGAAAACAGTCATAAGTCACTTTTTTTCAGTGCCGTTGTAACTTTGAATGGTCACTAAATAAACTATTGTCAGTCAAGATCTATGTGCACAACTTCATTTTATTCAAAATTAAATAGAGACAAAACAAAATTTGATGAGAACATGTAAAAAGTTTTTTTTTAAAAAAGGACAAAACAAATAATTATTCCCTAGTGGAACACTGATAAATCTATTGCAATGATATAGCTTTTCCCCTCACAAAGCAGGCCCAAAATTTATAAATGTATAAATAGATTTGTACATCGATTTTCAGCCCAGTTGGCCTGTCATACATTACATATACAAAGAAGTTATCTATTCACATGAATCCTAGGGATGAGTTCAGAAGCAGCATTATAGCCACACACATATAGATAGACATACGCGAATGTGTCTTTTTAAATCATAGTATTTACTTCAAGATCAATTTAATATAGCCATTAATTAAGAGGAGGAGACACACAGAACAAAAATCCTGGACTATGAAATCTTATTTCAACAGACAAATAGGACCAAATGTTACTCATAAATATATAGGTTCCTCTAACCTTCATTGATCGGTATATGTTCCTAGAAATGTGTATTTAAGAAAAATGATTGGAGGTTGAAGAAGCAGGATAGAAAGAATGCTGACACTGCTGGTATTCAGAGGTAGTATTCAGCCGGTTTGTACCAGTTCTGGTGAACCAGTAGTGGAAATTTTGAGTAGTTCGGAGAACCGGCAAATACAACCTCTGATTGGCCTCACTCCCCCCCCCCCGCCCCTAATATTCCCTGTCCTATATTCCCTTGTTGTTTAGCTCAGCTGATTCGCGCAACAGAGTGGATTGCCACACTTCAGCTGAGCTAAACAAAACTCAGCTCACCAGCGCTGACACCAAGGGCCGTCTTTGACTGCTGTGCATGTGCACAAAGCACGTGTTAGGTGAGCATGCATGCATGAAGTGCGTTCTCATAGAATCGATAAGAAAATATTTGGAATCCCATCACTGCTGGTATTGTAGAAGATTTCTAAGAATACCGTGGATAACCCAGAGAATATACAACTGGATCATAGAGCAAATCAATCCAACATTTTCACTTGAGGCACAAATGACCAGGCTCAAATTATTCTCCTTTGAACACATTACGGAAAAAGCTGTCTCGCTTAAGATGTGTATAAGAGAAGAAAAGATGGAAGGAAAGAGAAAAAAGAGAACAGCCAGCAGCAATGTGAACAGACTCAATTACAGTTATGATGGATGCATAATTGGAATATCTGAACGGCCAGGCTGGAGACAGATTATCCTGGAGAAGGTCTATCAATGTGATCGCTAAAAGTTGACACCAACTTGATGACACATCTTGCATCCATACTTTATTTTATTTTTAAAAAAAGACTTTTGCCTTATTTTTATACCATTTAAAAGGAGTCCAGTATGGAATCCCTATGGATGAAATGTGCCCCTTGAGTTTCTCAGTGGTCTCTTGGGAAATAATGATTGTGAGGATGCAAAGGGTCCAACTTTTGAGATGGGTTCTCCAACATGGCAGCCAAGAGAAAATGAGGCAATGCTGAGGTTGTGGCTTTCTATAGGATCTATGATCATCTTTGTCCGATCACCTAGGTCTTAGCGGCCCCATTGCCTAAATGACCTTTTTTGATTGAGTATAGGAGGGATTTGCTTCTCACTGTGACACAGCAGCTGCCTGGAATTTAGGCTATTTTGGCGTGATCTTTAATTGGACCGGAGAGTGGAATAGTTGAGACTCTGTTGTACGGGCCAAGGGCACAGAGAGCTCTGTAGTAATGAACAGTGACAGCTCTCTCAGGCTAGAGAAGGACCTTAGAGGAAAGCATTGTGTTGTTGTGCAAGAGTCTATTCCTGGATGGCTTGTTTGGCATGAGTTGTATGTTTACAATTTGAGGATCAGATAGAAGAACTATCAATGTTTCTTAGGCATCATCACAGGGAATTCTGCTTGGAGATTTGGGTACCTGTTAGAGGTATTCCCACAAGTAGCTGATGGCGACTGATGGTTGAGAATACAGACACTCAATATTAGTAGGTATAGGTTATGGCTGGTAGGTCTCTGAAGTAAGTTTGTACAACTTGGATGTTTTCAACTATTTAGAGTTCCTATTTAATCTTCAGGTACTGGCCTCAAAGTAACTGAGATTCTGGGATGAAATGAAAAGAGACATCTATAACAATAATTGGGATCTGAAGTTTCTAGTTCAATGAATGATGCCATCATTGATCTGATTTAATCATAATCACATAAATGTTGGTTTGTTTGGTCATGAAGTGTTAACAACTGGATAATATGTTAATTTCAAATAAAATTAAGAATATTTTATCCCTGTCATGATACCCATAAAAATGAGAAGGAAAGGGTGGGGGACTTGACATGTTTGATATAAACTTCAATTAGTGGCATCACCAATTTCTGTTCCTTGCAGGAAGTAATGTAAAAGTAAAGATATCCTTGAGTCAAACTTGATTTCCACTAATTGCTTCTCTAGTTTTCTTGACCTTGTCACAGAAGTGGTTTGTCATTGTCTTCTGCAATGGTTTTCTGAAATTCTAGTTAACAGCCTTGGAATTCTCAAATGGTCTCCCATCCAAATTCCAGACAGAACTCATTCAGCTTAGCATGCCAAGTTCAGCTAGTTTTTCTAATAGAATGAAGCAGAAGTATCATTGGGTAAATAGTATTTCAGTCATGATTTTTTCTTTTCAAGGATTCATTGCTGGGAAGAGATGGAAGAAGCAGTAGTTGGCAGTATCTAGCACTCTTACAGTAATGTTATATTGCTTGAGCTGTAATCGCAGAGATAACTATTTATATTATTCATTCTCTACACAGATTTTATATTTCCTTCCTTCAACTCCAGATTTTCTTTTCTTTTCTTTGAATTTTGTTTAAATATTTTGAGATTTATTGCCTGTCACCCAGTGATGCATAGACTGAATGGTAATTTGAAATATGTTTAATCGCTTAATTAAATGGCAAAGGTTGAGCCACTGTTGGTTCCAACTACATTTTCTTCAATGAGATTCAATATATGTTTCATAGAGCCTAACTATAATTAAAGTTATCTAAAATTAATGCAACACATGGAAATAAACTTTAAGACTTTTGTGAGGTGCTCAGGGATTTTGTGTTGGTTATGCCACTACTTAGGTTGATTTAGCACAATGGAATGTTCACGGTACTGGCAGTCCTTGCTTAATGACCCTAATGGAGACCGGCAACTCTGCCACTAAGCAAAGTGATCACTAAATCAGAAATCACATGACTAAAACTGCTTTTTCAGCTAAAAAGAGACAAGATTACTTAATTTCTTATCTTCAGCTTTTGTTTGTCTCCTCTTCACTCTGCCCAGGAATGCTTAAGTGTCTGCTTGCTGTCTTCTACATATCAAAAGCAATGCAATCTCTCCTTTCCTTGACTCTTTTCCACTGAAGGCATAATCATATTTTTTTCAATGTGTAAAAGACTGAACAGTTGACTCACTTGAAATCCCTCACCAATGTTTTTGGTCTGTGGGCGAAGTTAAGAAGGTAAAAAAGAAAAAGACCAGAGTGCAGAGCCAATATTCCATGGGTATTGATAAGCATGGATTAACACCAGACAAACAATCAAGCAGAAACCAATACCCTAATCAATGAATTAAGGTTAAAAACATAAAAGTTTCCCTGTTTGATTCTAGGGCAGGTCTGTCAAACTGGCAACTCCTCAAAGGCAAAAAATGTTGCAATACGTCACGCAATACATCACAAGATGCAATCGAATTTGACACCTGTGCTCTAGGGGATGGTGCTCAATTCCATTTCCTAACCAAGAGAGCCAGCATTGTCCAAAGACACTTCCGTGGTCATGTGGCCAGCATAATTATATGTCGAGGTGCATGGAATGCTGTTTCTTTCCCACTGGAGTGGTACCTATGTATCTATTAGCATTTACATTCTTTAGAACTCTAGATTGCAAGACCCTGTGCACATGTACTTGGGTCTTGAATTGCCAACCTTCCAGTCCAAATGTTAGGCACCATGTCCCTCTGATCAAGGAACTATCAACACTGGCAAGACAAGCTACTGTGTATAAACAAGGAGCAAACTCCACATTCACTAGCACTGATGATGTTACCTAGTTGAGTATTTATTTGCAAGCAAACAATAAAATTGGTCAAGATTAACATTGGCAAGAGCAAGAAAAAATTGCTCTGATTAGACTGATAACATCAGCATCAATGTGGTATTCTTTACTTCGTAACAGAAAATACAAGATAGATTTGTGGTACATGAAGAATATAGAATTATGAAAAGTTGATGGGTTGCACAACATCTTTAACATTTCAATCAAGTCCTGATTGTTACATTCTTTCATCATGTTCAAACTGATAAATTTAGTAGGTGTGTGAGATTGTCTTAGCAAGTTGCATTAACCCTGTCCATTTGATTAGTTAATCGTACAGTGTATTGCATAAACTCAGGAAATAGGTTACTTCAGTAACCAGGTTGTAAAAAAACAGCCCTTACCTTATATTACCTTACCTTACTTCACCTTATATTCACAACGATAGAGACCAGGGGGTTGGGGCCAAAGAGTTCCAGTGAGACTCAAATGGGAGCCACTAATCTCCCTCACCTTTTGTGTGGTAGAGATTTTCTCATTGATTATATGATGTGGACCACATATGAGTGGGAAAGATGGTCAAGTACCACTAGAACTTTAAAGTTGATCATCATCAACCTGGACTAAACCCAAATTCTGTAATTAATGCAGTAACCTTGTAAGCATAGGCATACCACCATACCTGTAACACTGAATCAATTGCTTTGAGGGAACAGGTGAGCCACTACATATTATGTCTCAGCATCTGCAACTACACCAGGGGCAGTCTGGTGTAGATTTATTACAGTGGTCTATAGGGAGGTGGCAAGGGCTTGAGTTACTGTTGGCCAGATGTTTTGATCGAAGAAACCTGCAGCAGATGTAGTAGCTGGAGTTGGGCAAAGGCTGCCGAGTTATGATGTCCACTTGCTGCTCCAAGAGGAGCCAAAGATCTAAGAGGATGTACAAATGTCCATTTAGAACCCATCCTAAGAGCTAGAGGATTCTACCACCAACCAGGAATCAAAGTCCAGAAGCTTGTAGAGGGATGCATTTGTATTTCTATTTATGGTACTTCCTATTTAATCACTTCCAAACAAACAACCAAAAATGGTAAAGTTGACATTCTTTTAACCTAAATTGATCTTGTTCCATGTCCTATTGTATGAACATAATAACTAGTGAAATGCCAATTATACTGCAGAAATTAACGACATGTAGAGGATTGCATAATTGATAAAAAATAGAGTAATCCAGATGACTCAACCAAACAAAATAAATTGCAAAATAGGAGGGGGGGGAAGATGATGGAGAATAAGAATGAAAGAAAGAAGGAACCGGTACATAACATCCAAGCCAATCACAGATATTAGCAGTATTTCCATAAACTTCAAAAAAAAATTGATGCACAGAAATAGTTCTATTTCCTATATGTTTGCATATTTGCTTATCTGAATGCATACACTGTAATCACCTACAACTTCTATATTCACCTTTAATAGAAACTCAACTATGGGTTTCGTCCAAGAAATGGGAAACCTTGCACATCCACATGTTATAGATCAACAAATGCCTTGATTTTAACACTGTATCTATGAAGGTTACTTGGTTTCATATGCTGAAATTGTATATTGGAAAGAAACTGGGATTGGCCAAGAATACCAACAGACTATTACAATGACATGACATCAGTGTAGCACACAAATCAACTAAAGCTCTGCAGAACATCTTAAATAAACCAAAAGTCCCAGCAGCCATCTACAGGAGTCATCTACACATACAATATAAAGTAATACTGTATAACATAACATAACTGCTACTATGTACAACAAACAGGCAGAAGATTAACAGAGTGCATCCATGAATACCAACTGGCAATCAGAAGACATAATGAAATTCCATAACTGCACAATACATGAGCAGATTTAAACATAGTTTCAACTGGGAAATTGTGATCATTCTAGGCTAAGCTAACTTCAAAAATGCTATATAATTACCAGAAGCCTGGAACTCAGACAAATCAGCTATCTATGGGCACATAGAGCTAAATAACATATACATACCATTCAAAAGGACGATCAAAAAGCTAAAAAGGAAACCAAAACACCTCATCAGCCAGCATTGTCCAAAGGTGTTTCTGTGGTCATCTAGTCAGCATGATGAACACTGTTACCTTCCCACCAAAGTAGCACCTATTAATCTACTTGCATTTGCATGCTTTCAAACTGATAGATTGGCTGGAGTGAGAATGGGACCTCAGCCCATCGTGTGGCACTTGAGTCTCAAACCTGAGCTGTCAACGTTCCAGCTGACAAGTTCATCATCTTTAACCGCTGAGCTACCACATTACCCCTTATAACCTTATATATGTCTATAATAAAACAAGCCTGTTTGGAATTTACTTTGAGTTACATTTATTTCTTCTGGCTTCTGTCCAGGGTTTGGGGACTGTCCCAAAGAATTTGGACAAAATCTACTAAATATTAATGGAGGAAATATTTGCTTTCTTAACCAATAACTGAGGCCTCAAATTTCAAACTATAAGTATCTTTCATAAGATGCATGGTCATAATAAAACACAAATAAACAGAAATATGATTCTATGACCTTTTTCAAATGTTAGAAATATGATTGTATCAGTATTTTGGGGGGGGGAAAATAACCTTATTGTTCTGTAATTTTAAAAACAAAAAACTACTTTCCCTGTATCCTTCACAAAAGCATGCTCATAATTGCACTTTTAAAAGAGAGAGAGAGAGAGAGAGAGAGAGAGAGAGAGAGAGAGAGAGAGAGAGAGAGAGAGAGAGAGAGAGAGAGAGAGAGAGAGAGAGAGAGAGAGAGAGAGAGAGAGAGAGAGATCTCCATACTGAAGCTCAATGTTGGTGCAAATGCATGCAAATCTTAAGGTTTTCTCCCGGGGCCATTCAGGCAAAAGAGAATTGAGAATAATTATGTAATTATTTAGCAGTGGTATTCATTGCCTGTGGATCTCATAGCCATGGGCAGGTGAGTTTGAAGTATGACACAACATCCTTTGAAGTCACATGAGCATTCTTTCTTTAAGTAAGGATTGGCTTTGAATTAAATCACATACATGATTTTCTTAATACCAAATTATGTACCTAAAACTTAATGATTATACAAATTCCTGAGGGGAGTTTTGTTTTACATTTTTTTTGCTGCCATAGAGTCAATCAGTTTATATTTATGACCAACAAGTGAATAATAAGGAGAAAAAGAGAACGTTAGCAATATAAATTTCTAAACAGTTTAGGAAGCTACCTCAGGTTTGCTATAAAAGGTTGTTTTGCATGGCTGTCATCATCTTGTTCTCTGCTTCTCTGGAAAAGATTTTCAGGTGGTCTTCCACTCTAGCAGAGGTGGGTTCCTACCGGTTTGGACCGGTTCAGCTGAACCAGTAGTAACTTGGCAGCCTGGGACACTGAAACTGGCAGCGACCCAGGCCTGGTTCTCTCGGCATCGCCATAGGCAGTGCCATCTTATTTTTGCCTTCTGCACATGCGCGGAGCCATTTTTATTGCACTGTGCATGCGCACGCAGTGTATGCACACAAATGGCACATCCCTGAGTGAACCGGCAATTGTGGCAGCCAGAACCCACCCCTGCACCCTAGTACTGACTAGGTAAAAGTTGGGTTACTTCTTGAGACATGCCAAGATTGGCAAAGGTCCTATCACTTCTCTGGGCTGTGCTCAAGTACAATGACTGAGTAAGCCTCTCCATTATTAAACATTTTATTATGGAATATGTTTTTCCCAGGTCTGAGCCGATAGTGTTTTCTAGCTTTATTCTCTTTCTTACCCAGAAGAAGAATGAGAAGTGTATGTTGCTGAATGCGTAATTATCTGCTACATTGGGATTGACCAGGGGAGACGACTCCAAATCTGAAGAGATCATTCCATATGGAATTTTCACTTTCTCCCCTACTGTGGGAAGGATCTTCTGAGGTGGAGGAGGAACATTTGAGATGGGCCAATTTGGGGGGAAGGTTCAAGAGTGCAAGTTTCAGTTTGTAGTCATTATAACAACTACATCTGATCTTAGATTTACCGATAAACCACCACACCACCATTTATTTAATATGTAGATATATATAAGTTATTTTTATGGCATGGCCATCTCAAAGAGATACCATGTTTTCCCCAAAATAAGACAGGGTCTTATTTTCTTTTGACCAACGAAATAAATGCTTGGCCTTATTTTGGGGGAGGTCTTATTATTTTTGAGGTGCAGGAGGCGGCAAGCGTGGTCACCTCATGGCTGTTGCTATGTTGCAATATTTTCAGGGACGGCTTATTTTCAGGGGAGGGCTTATTTTATGCATGCACTCTAAATTGGGCTTATTATCTGGGGAGGTCTTACTTTCGGGGAAACAGGGTATTAATACTCTATACAAATTAAAGTGAAAAATAATGAAGTTCCAAGGAAAGCCATGACAAGCCTAAACTACTTTTTAAGTTTCTCTGAATTGTTACCATTTGATAAATCAATTTTTACTTTTAAAACCAGACTAGAGTAGATTGACTATAAACAACTTGGGATTCCATCAAAATTTGTACAAGGAAAAAATATGACAGTAAGTTTAATGATAAGAAGACAAGTTGTACCTGGAATACTTTTGAAGTACTATATAAAATTCATAGGATTAAATTAAGCATGGGTGTGCTGGGTTAAATCAAAGGCAGTATATTCATACCCTATTTTGAGTTGATACCGGCAATGCCAAACTCAGTCAACCATTTGAGTAAACTTGTATGCAGCAAATTAATGTAGCTCAAGTGCTTCATTATATCTCAGATTTGTCCTGTTAAATCCCACTTGGGTATTTTGCCAGAACACAAGGGGGAAAACCAAAGATCTCCATGGTTGATGGTCCTTTCCCCTGGGCTTAAAAAAGAAAAAAAAAGAAATAGCTGAGACATATTAGTGTCTTCTTAAAGCCTAGGGGAAGAGGACAAGTTGAGGCTGCCTACACAAAGCATATAAGCACATATGGGGCAGATGTCTAACTCTGATTCATACCTCTCAATTATTTTGAGAGGTAAATATTTAAGCAACAGAAATATAGGAGGAACATAAAAATAATGGGCAGGTGCAGATCTCACACCCTGCCCTACCAGCTTACTCATCCAAAATCTGGAAGCTGTGCCAGAATAATATTTTGTGTGGTCTAGTTTGTTTTTTTCCTTTTTTTATTAAAAAAAGAACTCTTTGATTAAGCGACAAGCGGATATTCTTGGCTCATCTGTTCTATATTTCATTTTCTTAAGAACAAAGCAAAGTTTCTCCAATTTCATCAGTCGATTCCCCCCCCCCCCAGGCACAACTAAAAGAAAGAGCACACATTTCAGCACATGAATACTTATACAATTTTACCCTATTGGTCACATTAGTGACCCTTTCATTTGATGTAGGCTCTGTAAGGTTTTGGCTTTTTCAACTTTAAGAAAGAAGCTCAGGAAGAAAAATAAAAAATCCAACCTGGAAAACTCTGTGGAAGTGAAAAAGACCTTAAAATGTAGACTCAGGGGCCTAACATTAGTGATGTATCTAGAATTTTATTTGGGCTATGCAGCTTCTTCTTTTGGGCTGGGACCAGAGGTGGTATTCAGCAGGTTCTGACCATTTCTGGAGAACCGGTAGCAGAAATTTTGAGTAATTCGGGGAACTGGTAAATACCACCTCTGACTGCCCCTGCCCCTATCTATTCGCTGCCTCCTGAGTCCCAGCTGATATGGAGGAAATGGGGATTTTGCTGTAACCTTCCCCTGGAGTGGGAAGGGAATGGAGATTTTAAAATATCCTTCCCCTGGAGTGGGGTAGGAATGGAGATTTTACAGTGTCCTTCCAATGCCATGCCCACCAAGCCACGCCAACCAAGCCATGCTCACAGAACCGGTAGTAAAAAAAATTGAATCCCACCACTGGCTGAGACATGAATTTTAAATTCTATGACAGGAGCTGCATTCCCCCCAAAACGAATGGGACATAAAAGTAGTGAAAGACACTAAAACAAGAACTAAACTTCATTTCATCTTAAATTTAATTAATCAAACCAATTAGTCACATGCAACAGAGCTAACAGAATGAAGAGGAGTATATACTTGTATCTGTTTACCTTATCTAGGTCCCAACATAGATCATTTACTAGAATGCTGTCTCAATTCTACATTCAAACTTGAAATGAAAGGAATCCAGATAATCTACTTCTTCTTGGGTACTCTATATCTGAATGTGAACACCAACCTTATCCCAAAAGGGATTGGATAATATGTGATAGTTATCAAACACAGTCAGATACCCAAAGAAGGCCTTCCTTGGAAGGTGGCACATCATAGCTTCTTTCAAAATGCAGGCATCTCTTCCTTCAAACTATGCACTGACCATTTCTTGGGGCTAGATGATAATTGCTCATCAAAACCTCATAGTTCCAGGTGGATATGGATCAAGACCACAACTTGCAGGAGACATGGCAAATAGTATAGTATCCAATGAATTCCTCTGGCTTAATATGCAAACATTCATAGCTCGTTACCTCAAGTGCACAACCTCTGATCACAAATAAGAGGTCTAATAAGTTCAATGACACTCCCTGACCTTGGTCTTGAGATTGCTGCAGGGCTTAAAACTTGGAAGAGCCAACATCCTTCATATTGCTAAATCAGGTATCAGTAATATACATCTAGTTTGTCTGTTCATTCATATTCATAAATAAATGTAGTATAGCATAGCATATCTTTATAAGATAGCTGGCATTTACCAGTAACAACCAGAACCCAAGATCATCAATGATGTAACTATCAGGATGTGGAAAGCAGATAATTATATCAAATTGTTAATCCCCATTCCTCCTAAATGTTGAGCTTATTGCCCCATACCATTTCCCCACAATCCATCGAATGCTGCTTTTATCTTTTAAAAAATGTGATCCCTCATAGATCCATTTCATAACCACACATTCCCACCAAAATCTATCATGCACCTGCATCTAGCCATACAATCACCACCTCTCAGGGCTGCCAATACCATGATCTAGGCAAGCCACTGAAGCTAGGTAGGTAAGCAGACCACACACAGAAAATCCCATTCTCATCACCGTTCAACTTTCCCCAAGATCTTCACCTGCATACCAAGTTTGTATAAATCAACCAGTTTCTCCCTACCCTGAGGGACCTCAGTTCCAAATCTCATACTTCTGTTGTCCAGCTTTCTGTCTCTCATATACTTATGATGGTACTTAGAACTGATAACATTTCCATCTGCCAATTACAAAAGGCCCAGTGCTTGGATCACATACACTACATTGACACATTACAACATCCTGGGTTCTTGGGAAGAACTCAATATTTATGAAGACCAACTAAAGAACTGGCAGCTATGATTTCACATTATTGTGTATATAACAATAATATAGATCAAGCCAAAAAAACAGAACTCAAAAATTGAAGAGGTAATACTAATACATGCATTATACAAGTAGCCAAACATTAAGCCGGCACTAATGTTGATTTATATATATAAAAGCAAAATACTATTCACGCATCATCATGAAATCTCCAGAACCGTAAAGCCTACAAACTTGAAATTTGGCACGTATGTTCCTCTTGGCTTCTAAGTGCTCCTTAAGAAAGGATTTTTTGAAATTACCATCAGATCATTAGTATTTCTTATATTATTATTGTTGTACAATTGTATCACAGCGGCCAGTTGTTTCGCCGGATTTGGCATTGGTTACTAGTCGGGCCCCATCCAGGGGCCTAGGACGTCGTAACGTATTTTCGTAATATGCGTGCAGATCCAAGCAGTGCGGCTTTTTGCATTTGACTGATGGTGATTTTGTCAATTTTTAACTGTTTTAAATGTAATTCCAGTGCTTTTGGAATAGCACCCAGTGTGCCAATTACCACTGGAATTACCACTGCTGGTTTGTGCCATAGTCGTTGAATTTCGATTTTTAAGTCCTGGTATCTTGCGATTTTTTCATGTTCCTTCTCGGCGACCCTGCTATCACCTGGTATTGCGATGTCTATGATTGTGACCTTATTTTTCTCAACCAGTGTGATGTCTGGTGTATTATGCGCCAGTATTTTGTCAGTTTGTATACGGAAATCCCACAAGATCTTGACCATCTGATTTTTGGTGACTTTTTCAGGCTGATGTTCCCACCAGTTTGTTGCTGTTTTAATATTATAATTTTTGCACAAATTCCAATGGATCATTTGTGCTACTGAATTGTGCCGCAATTTATAATCAGTCTGCGCGATTTTTTTACAGCAGCTGAGTATGTGATCAACAGTTTCATCAGCTTCTTTGCAAAGTCTACATTTGGCATCATCAGAGGATTTTTCGATTTTGGCCTTAATGGCATTTGTGCGGATAGCTTGTTCTTGCGCAGCCAGGATTAGTGACTCTGTTTCTTTCTTTAATGTACCTGTTTTTAACCATAACCAAGTTTGTTCCCTGTCCACTTTATCTTTTATTTTTTCCAGAAATTGACCATGCAGTGCTTTGTTCTGCCAACTCCATTCTTGATTTTATCACATCTTTTCTGTATTCTTGTTTTGTCTGTTGGGCCTTCAGTAGATTTTTGTTCTTTACTTCGATTAATAGATGTTCTTGACTTTCTTTTAAATAATCAGCCAGTGCATGTTTTTCTTCTTCAACTGTTTGCTTCACTTGTAATAATCCTCTGCCACCTGATTTTCGGGGCAGATATAGTCTATCAGTATCACCACGTGGATGTAAACTGTAGTGCATTGTCATTAGTTTCCTGGTTTTTCGGTCCAAAAGGTCCAAATCAGCTTGTGTCCAGTTAACTATGCCAGCTGTGTATCTTATAACTGGTATTGCCCAGGTATTTATGGCCTTGATTGTATTTCCACCATTCAATTTAGATTTCAAAATTTTCCTAACTCTGTTGGTGTACTCTCGCCTGACAATAGTTTTTACTTCTCCATGCTTGATGTTATCCAACTGCAGAATGCCTAAGTATTTGTAGGCTTCATTTTCTTTGCATTTAATTAGTTGGCCATTGGGCATTTCAATTCCCTCAGATGCAGTGATTTTGCCCCTTTTTATGGATACAGTGGCACATTTTTCCATGCCAAACTGCATTGAAATATCGGTGCTGAATACTCGGACTGTATTTGTCAATGATTGGATTTCTATTTCTGACTTTCCGTAGAGTTTCAAATCATCCATATATAGTAAATGCGAAATTTTTTCAGCTTTTTTGGCTGTTTGGTAGCCTAATTTCATTTTTTTTAAGATTACTGATAGTGGGATCATTGCGATGATGAAGAGAAGAGGTGAAAGTGAATCACCCTGGAAAATTCCTCGCTTGATATTAACCATTCCGTAGCTCTCATTCCCTACTGCCAACTCAGTTCTCCATTGTTTCATTGCCTTTTCAGTAAAGGATGTAATATTTTTGCTAATGCCAGTTGTTTCTAAGCATTTTATGATCCAACTATGTGGCAGTGAGTCAAATGCCTTTTTGTAATCAATCCAGACCATATTCAAGTTCGTTTTTCTGTTCTTACAATTTTCTAATATCATTTTATCAATTAGAAGCTGATCTTTTGTGCCCCTGCTCCTTCTTTTGTTGCCTTTTTGCTCTACTGGCAAGATGTTGTTTGTTTCCAAATAATCCATCATGTTATCTGCAATAATGCCTGTGAGTAATTTGAAGGTTGTTGGTAAGCATGTTATTGGTCTGTAGTTTTCAGGTGTTGTTCCTTTAGTTGGATCTTTCTGAATCAAGTATGTTTTTCCAGTTGTCAACCATTCATCAATTTGGCCCTTTTGTAAAATTTCATTCAGTTGCCTGGCCAATATTGCATGTAAACTGGTCAGATATTTGAGCCAGAAACCATGTAATTGGTCCTTTCCAGGTGATGTCCAATTCTTTACCTTTTTAACTCGATTTTTGACCATCTCAGTTGTTATTTCTAATACTTGCATTTGTTTGTTGCCAATGCTTTTCTCAAAGTCATGTATCCACTTTGCTTCCTTGTTGTAGTCCTTTGCATTTTCCCACAATTCTTTCCAGAATTCAACTGTGGCCTGCTTTTCTGGTTTTTCACTTTTGGTGTCACCATTCACATTAAGACTTTGATAAAAACGCCGTTGGTCTGATCGAAATTGCTGATTTTGTTTATATTGGATGATTCGTGCCTCATATCTTTCAATTTTTCTAGCTGTTGCTGTTATCTGCTGTTTTACAATCTCTACAGCTTCATTGATGTTTCTTGTATCCAATCTATATCTTCTGATTAGCCGATCTATGATTTTGTTGTTTTTAAGCCGTTGCTCATGCATGTTCTTTAAGTTACTAGCATCTGCCCTTAATTTTTTGATTTTTTGTTCTAGACGGATTTTCCACTTTGGCTTTGATGCTTTTTCTGTTGTGTGACTAGGTACTTTAATTTTAATGCCTAGTTCGTTAGTGACTATTACAGCTGCGCTGTACATTAACTGGTTTGTTTCCAAGATGGATCCCGGTTCAATTGTTGAAAACACTGCATTAACCATTTTCATGATAGGGGCCAAAATTTTCTTAGGCACAGTTTTTAGTGATGGTAAACGTTGCCTTTCCTCATTAAGCAGAAAATGCTCCATGATCTTATCCTTCAATTCTTTTTGTTTTTGAGTTAGTTCATCAGTTGGTTCAGTGATAACTGGTTCTAGTGGTGGTGATGTTATTTCCTCCCTGAGAGCTTCTTCTGGGAGTTCTACTATAGTGTCTTTAGTTGTGTCTTGAATATCAGTTATTTCCGCTTGTGATATTGTTTTTTGGGTTTTGCAATTTGCCTGAATTTCCTCATGTTCAACTTCACTAAACACTTTATTCCGTATAATAAATCGCCTTTGATCTGCTAGTCGTTGTTCACTAACATTTCAATCTGGATATTGTTGTTTCCATAATTCATACATTCGCTTTAAATATCCTCTTTTTTCTGGCTCTGAGTTGTAGTAACAGGCCATTATGGCACGGTTTTCATCTGCACTATATTTTTGTCGTTTTGTTGGCTGGTCCACTTGTAGCCCACTTGTCGACGGATGTCCAGGGACCCCAACATCCGCCGCGGCCCTTGTTAACCCGCGCGACGACCGATGCGGTATGGAATTCTTATTCATTTTTTTCACCATATTGTATGGGTTGGCGGGGGTTTTTTTACGGGACCAGATGCCAACCTGATCCCAACCTTCCTCCTTTCTCATCCGGGCTTGGGACCGGCAACGGCGGAGTTTTATTATTATTATTATTATTATTATTATTATTATTATTATTATTATTATTATTAACACACTCCGATGCTAAGGAGTTAGACATTCTACTTCCCCTTCCCACCTGAAAAGAACTCTGTTCAAACTGCCACTTGGGCATGGGTGTGGCCAACGTGTGACTCATCTGGCCTGTATGCTGGGTGTTTAGACATTCTACTCCCCCTCCCTACCTGAAAAACACTCTGATGCTAAGGAGTGAGACTGAGGGAGAGAAGGGGAGAGGAGAGGCCGATCAAAACTACTCATTAATTTTCAAGATGTAAGTGTCGATTTATCAAGGCCGATCACATAATTTCATAGTGGAGGACGGGTATCCAGCTAGTTCTTAAATAATCCAATTATTTAATGTTTCTTTTGTTGCTTGCTCATTTTCTGTTCAAGTAATTGTGGAAAGGAATAAAATATAATGTCTTCTTTCAGGTTATTTTATAATACTGTATGTATCTATTTGAATAGATATTGATACTACATTTCCCAGGAATGGCTGATGTACGAAGGATAAATTTATCCTCTTTGCATTTGACAGCTCATGTGGAACTCCTGGGGGAAAAAACAGGAAGTCCCATTGACCTCTCACCGTATTCCTGCCCAAATCAGAGAAGTCTCTCCACTCATGCTTTCTTCATCATTCCCTCAGCTGCTCGCTGTTGTTTTTATAGCTGTAATGACCCTTCCATAAATTCATCACTGTAAAACCCTGCTTTCTATTTGCAGTAGTGGAATTATTTGTCACAGCTGGTTACTGTTATTGCAGGCGGATGGGAAATGGAAGGAAATTTACTTGAGATGTCTTTATTACAGTTCATTACAAGGGTGTCTGGTGTAATTGTTTCAAACAGTGGGACACGGGACTTTTGTGAGTGCCAATTCCTAACAGGAATGAGAGATGACCACTACATAGCATATCCTACTAGCAACAGTCCATTTTACACTTTAAATTTTGTAGAATCCTCTGCCACCCATTTTTAATAAAATCCCTGAGCTTTTTCCCTCATCTTCTCAAAATGACTACTGCCACAGCACACAAAATCTCTTCAACTTGATCTTACATGACATTACCCCACATCGATCAGTTTTGGATGTTCAGTTCAGTCAAACTAGACTTTGTTTATGTTGTGGCCCACTGGCAGCCAGCAGAGCTGGCAGCAGAGTCGGACAGTGAGGAGGTTGGGGAGGAACATGGGCCAGTCCTGGAGGTTGAGGAAAGCTCAGACGAGCGCTTTGTGTCAGAGGCAGAGAGGGAGTTAGACAGCAGTGAGGCAGAAGAACAGCTGGAGCCTGTTCCCAGTGTGTGCATGCACAGAGCTGCCAGAAGACAAGAACAACTAAGAAAGCAGGGTCAACTTAGGAATAAAGCCACACCTTGGAGGTGATTGGCCCCTCCCATAGGAAACAAAAGAGGAACGAATGGGGAGTGGATTTTTGCAAGAAACAATTTGTTCATTTAGTCCGGAAAGTTCTCTTTATGATTATAAGAGACTCTGTACCAAGTTTTGCTTTGCCCTGTGTTTGGAAACTAGTTATCTGGCAGTGCTCGAAACGGGATAAAATGCATGGGAATAAACATTCCTCTGAAAGACTGTTTGCTAAGCCTTGCTGACTATGAATGAAAGGAATTCACAGTCATGTAAATAAAAGAGATTTTGTTGGGACCGAGACTTTGGTTCTTGCTTTCTAAGGAAGCCTGGGTCAGAACAGTCTAACAAAATTGCATACAACAAACACATATGTGCAAATAAATAAATGGTATGACTATCTTTCTCTTGTTTCAGACTTTTTTGGGGAGTCTGTGAGTTTAAAGCTGTTTCTGGCTGCTTTTGGTCAGACCGCTTCCTAAAACATTCTGCAATTGGATTCAGTTTTCTGTTTGTAATTTGTCTACCATCTAAGCAGCCATCCCTGGCCTCTAACGCTTTTTCCAGCAGGTTTTTCTGAAACTTTAGATTTCTCTAAATCTTTTCCCAGCAGTAGAAATTTGCTTTTCCCTTTAGCTCCATACCACACACAAATTCCTCAACTACTCTTGTCCGATTGAATATAGTCATCACAATGACTTTCTTGATTTAAAAACCAATCCAGTATCCCTAACCAAACCTATTACCTATGGACTTTCCAACTAAAAAAGAAATCTATATTTGTACTTGTTTGTGTATTCAGCAATAGTTCCTTCTATGTTTGAAATTGCTGCTTCAATCTACTCTTGCATCATTAGTTCTGTATATTTTCAGTAAGAGAGTAATGGAATAATTGATTAAAGAACTAATAATGAATTCATTACCGATAATCTTTGAAGTGTACTTCCTCTATAACTATTGTAATACAACAATATTATTGTATTAATATAGCTACACTTTAAGAAAACCTGACAAGCAACACAAGTGTGATCAAAGGGCTGATTCACACATTGCTTTCAACAATGTGTTTATGTTTATTCTTTTTAAAATAACTTTCAATTCAGCAACAGTAACTCAGTTTGTTTACAACCATGAAATAAATTACATAAAGTGCTTCCACTGTTTAGTCTGCCTTTCCTTGTAGAAGATCTCTTTCACTAGCTAATACCTGCTTCTGTTCTTTTTTCCCCCCAACAAAAACCAGTAATGGATCTGCCTTCTCTGACTTACTGTCAATCTAACTTATATTAGACTTATAGTTTGTTCTGTTTCCATGGCAGCTTTGCAATTTATGTATTTATTTATAAATAAATAAATAGCAATAGCAATAGCACTTAGACTTATACACAGCTTCACAGTACTCTACAGTACTCTTTAAGCTGTTCACAAAGTCAATATATTGCCCCCAACTGGGTCTTCATTTTACTGACCTTGGAAGGATGGAAGGCTCAGTCAACCTTGAACCAGTCAGGATCAAACTGTTGGCAATCTGCAGAGTTAGCCTGCAATACTTCATTCTAACCACTACGCCACCACGGCTCTTAAATGGCACTGTAGTGAAATATTGTGTAACCTATATTATAGGTTATAACTTAGAGTTCTAACTTAGAGTCTAATATAAGATAAAGGTTCCCCCTCGCACATATGTACTAGTTGTTCCCGACTCTAGGAGGTGGTGCTCATCTCCGTTTCAAAGCCAAAGAGCCAGCGCTGTCCGAAGACCTCTCGGTGGCCATGTGGCCGGCATGACTAAATGCCGATTGCGCACGGAATGCTGTTACCTTCCTACCAAAAGTGGTTCCTATTTTTCTACTTGCATTTTTACATGCTTTCGAATGACTAGGTTGGCAGAAGCTGGAACGAGTAACGGGAGCTCACTCCATTAAGCAGTGCTAGGGATTTGAACCGCCAAACTGCCAAACTTTCTGATTGACAAGCTCAGCATCTTAGCCACTATTACACTATATTTCACTAGTGACATTTATTTATTTATTTACAAAATTTGCAAAGCTGCCACAGAAACAGAATAGACTAATCCTGCTTTATAGAATCACATATATCAACCTAAATATCATCAGTTCAGAGAGGCACATACTGTAACACAAGAAATATACAAATATACATATAAACCAAGCCAATTTGTTAATTGCTTTCCTTTTCTCAGGATTTATCCATCGGCAGGTATTGGACAACCCAGCTGACCTACCTAGTAAACGGGCTTGAAGATTAGCTAAAAAGCTCCTGCATCAAAATTGCAGAAGGACAATATATATTTCACTGGCTGTAGCTCCTGATTATTACATGAAGAAGCCACAGAGCCTGCCAAATCCCCACATCTCTTCTCCTACATGCCTGAAAAGAGGTTTAAAAGCCTTTAATGTGTAAGCATTTTCACACACTGTTTGAAAAGGTGATATTATATAGACTGTAATAGTAAAGAATATATGCAATTTGAGGATATTTATCACTTGCTGTGTGCCATTTATTAATAAATCACTATGGATCCATAGTAGCATGTGACTGCTGTATCAAATATGCTCCTTGTTTTTCATTATTTATTTGATTTTTATACCACCCAGTTCACAATTATACTGCACTCCTGTCTAGGATGCCTTGAGAATAATAACAGTGTTCCATAGAATTTTTCTTCAATAGCATTTTTTATTCTCTCGGGGGGGGGGGTGTCTCTTGCTTGTATTTCTTAATTCTTTCCTTTACAAAAGAGAAAACAATTTAGCAGGACAATAAGGTAAATAAAATTAAGATCAAGCAACTAAGATGATTAAAGGCCTGGAGGCTAAAACATGTGAAGAACAGTTGAAGCGTTTGGGTTTGACTAGTCTAGAGAAAAGAAAGACATGACATGGGTATGACATGATAGCAGTATTCCAGTATTTGAGGGGTTGCCACAAAGAAGAAGCGGTCAAAATATTTTCCAAAGCACCCAGAGGACAGAACAAAAAACAATGGAAGGAAACTAATGAAGGAGAGAAGTAACTTTGAATTAAGGAGAAACTTCCTAACAGTGAGAACAATTAGCCAGTGGAACAGCTTGCCTTCAGAAATTGTGAGTACTCCATCACTGGAGGCTTTTAAGAAGGGTCTGGACCAGGGGTGGGTTCCAGCTGCCACTACTACAGATTCGATAGTAAAAAATGTACATGGTTCGTCCTGATTCTTCTATTTTCCAATCTCACCTGTCCACAGAAAGACAGACACACAGCCTGAATCTCTCTTTTAGCTGTACACAGATCTGCTCCATCCCTTTAGCATACTGATTGTTGCAGATTGTCAACTTGCATATTTGGTGCCTGTTCATTGTTCCTTTTTTAATTTTAACAATAGCAATAGCACTTAGACTTATATACTGCTTCATAGTGCTTTACAGCCCTCCCTAAGCAGTTTATAGAATCAGCATATTGCCCTCAACAATCTGGGTCCTCATTTTACCCACCCCAGAAGGATGGAAGGCTGAGTCAACCTTGAGCCTGGTGAAATTCGAACTGCAGAACTGTAACTAGCAGTCAGCTGAAGTAGCCTGCAGTACTGTACTCTAACCACTGCACCATGAGAGAGGAGCAAGTGATTTCAGATAGCAAGCAGAGCAGTAAAGATAAGGTGACCAGACGTCCCGCTTTTTGTGGGACAGTCCCAATTTTTTAAAATTTGTCCCGCGTTCCACAGCGTGTTCAAAAAGTCCTGATTTTCCAGTGCTCGGTCCAAGGCAATGCAGCTCAGCCATCGGAAGTTGGGGGGGGGTTGCCCACTTCTCTTGGGCACCGCTCTCCCTGCAGCCATACCGTGCAAGACGCCGTCAGCAACCTGGTCTGGGTGAGCCAAGGGGAGGCAGGCGGGGATCCAGTTGGGAGAGGCTGGCGATGGGGGTGGCTTTTGAAAGGGTTGGGGGGCATTGGGGGAAGGCAATCAGGGGAAGGTTGCTTTGCAACTGCCAGCAAAGTCCCGTCTAAACTTCTTGGTTCGCCCTCCCCGGCCCGGAGCAGACCGTTCTCGGGAAAGCTGAGTTCTTCCTCCCTCCCTCCCTTCTCTTCCCTTCCTCCCTTTCTTCTTCCTCCCTTTCGCCTCCCTCCCCTTTCCTTCCCTACCATCTTTCCTTCCTTCCTTCCTTCCTTCCTTCCTTCCTTCCTTCCTTCTCCTCCCCTCCCTCCAGCCCAGAGGAGAAGCAGCTGTTTCTGGAACTTCTTGAGAAGTTTCCTTGCCTGCTTTTTTCCTTCTCAAACACCTTCCAATGACTGGCCAAGAGCTCTCCGGAGTCTCTTTCTTCTGCCTGGGAATGGAATGGGGGGGGGTGTTATTGAATAAAACTTTTGCTACCCGCTGCTGCGGCTGAGGTGAAGCCACCAAGCTCCCGCCGGCACCCCCACCCGTGGCAGTGGCGCCTCCCCCTCCACTCGGAGCACCTGAGCTGGGCACCGCATTACCCCTGCTCTCTCCTCCTCCGCCATGCTTTTTTGGAGCCATGAGGCCGCAGGAGCCAGTAGGAAGGCGGCGGAGGGGGCGGGAGCAGAAAACAAAAGGCCCCATGGCTTCTCAAAAGCACGGCAGAGGAGGAGACAGGGGTAACGCAGTGCCCAGCTCAGGTGCTACAAGCGGAGGGGGAGGGAGGCGGCACTGCCGCTGCCACAGGCGGTGGCACCAGCAGGAGCTTTGGCGGTTTCACCTCAGTCGCAGCATTGGGCAGCAACATTTTTAATCAAGAACACACTGCCCCTCCCCCTCATCAAAGGTGTCCCGCTTAACCAATTTTAAAATCTGGTCACTTTAGGTAAAAATATTGGTACAGAGTTGAGAAAGCACAGCAAATATAAACCTTTATGCTGCAGTGTCAAAAACAGATTGCACCCACATAAACAAAAAGAATAACACATTACAATAATTAAGGCAAGCACACACTATTCTTCTCATAGCAAAAAAGAGGATAGTATGTCTCTCCTGAATAAAGCATTCCCAAACAAGCATCTTATTAGAAAGGAAATTTAAAGAGGAAAAATATTGCCAAACAATTAGAACAAGATTAACATTCTCAAAAAAATCCAAATTAAAAGGATAAATCATAGGATAGGAATATATCCGGTTATAATTTGATTCTTTAAAAAACTCTCCCATTCATGCTACAATGAATTAATACAAATGGGAGATTATGAAACAAAACAATGGTTTTAAAGGCTAAAGACAGGAGAAGGGAATGAATCCATTGTACCAGGGTGATATTGTGTTATCACACTTGTAAAAGAAACTGCCATCACTCGTATGTTATATATGATATATATAACGAAATATATATTCATATACTTCAATGTTTTGTTTTAACCTTTTAGAAGAAGCATGGTGTGTAAGCTACTTGACAAATACTCGAGAATCCTAGGTTCAAGTCCAGCCTCAACTCTGGAATCTCATTGCATAACTTTGGGCCAATTATAATTACTTAGCCAAACCTACTTCACAGAGTTATTAGGGGATAAAATTGGAGGAAAAGAATGCCATACCATGCATGTCCCTTTGAGTTTCTGGGAGAAAGGTATGCTATACATCAAATGAATGATACTCACAATCCATTCCATTTCCTTCTAAATACTTTTTTCTTCCATGTAGAAGCAGGTCATCCATCAATCTGAATCCAATCCGTTTCCTGCCTTGTGTACAGTGTAAGCATTGTTCCTTTAGAGCAGTGTTTCTCAACCTCAGGAACTTTAAGGTACCTGGACTTCAACTCTCAGAATTCACACTGGCTGGGGAGTTAATCTTAAATTTCCTGAGGTTGAGAAATACTGATCTAGAAATTCAGATTCTTAGACCTATATTCTTCCAGTTGCATGGACTTTCAAACTGATAAAATCTCATAAAGATATTCTTGCAACACGATGGCACTTATCAAGATTTTCATAAACGATACATTTGACAGACTAATTAGCCTTACTTCCCCTTGCTTGGACACTTTTTTTAGATGCCTGAATGTACAATAGAGATCTCTTTGTAAAACCACTTCTATATGCATTGACTTCCATGTGGTTGAGACTCACATGGATCCAATTATCTCCAGCTAGAGGCATAAATACCTCACTATAGAAATCTATGACAAACACATAGGTGCCTCTCCTGAAATGTCATCATGTTCACAGCATTACAGGGCTCATTATTGTCCTTGTATGGTATGTTTTCCCATACTAGCTGACATTTTATGCCTAGGAGCAGATATGAAAAGATATGCATGAATAACCAGAGTAAAAAAAAAGTTTTTTTTAAAAAAAGACAGAGAAGAAAGATGAGAGCTCATGCAATGAATATTGAAG
This sequence comes from Thamnophis sirtalis, assembly GCF_051295495.1. Lineage (NCBI taxonomy): Eukaryota > Metazoa > Chordata > Lepidosauria > Squamata > Natricidae > Thamnophis > Thamnophis sirtalis. The sequence continues at coordinate 78,767,656 of NW_028261385.1, read as the reverse complement.
CTTCAGATAGAACTTGCCCCAGCAGAACTTCATTGGTAAATGACAGTAGCTTTCCAATTTTACAAAATACAGTGGCATGAAGCTCATATGGAAGTCATCCCCTGGAGGTGCTCTTAATTTGAGAGACATGTGAGCTTTACCTTTTGCTGGCAGTGCCAAGGATGTGATACTGGTTGCAGGACATTTTGTGCGAGCTTCTACTGGTCAACTGGAGAGATTGCATTAATTAGCTCATTGTGATCTGAATGTGTGGGGCATTGGGAGTGGAAACAAAACACAGAATTCCCACAGCACTGTCTTACGCCTAAGGATATCTAATCTTGTAGTAGGACTGTATTACTATTATCCTTCTCTTTCCTGTTACCTATTCTTATTGGTAAGTATCATTTTGCTGGTTGTATCTTATGATTTATGATCATATCTAATAATTTTTTATCACTTTGTTGCTTGTATGTATATTGAGAGCTTATGCTTATTGTGTATGTCCAATCACACTTGGCCAATAAAAAATATTCTATTCTATTCTATCCCTACCCCTATCCCTATCCCACTCTATGCTATGCTATGCTATGCTATGCTATGCTGTGCTGTGCTGTGCTGTGCTGTGCTATGCTATGCTGTGCTACGCTGTGCTGTGCTATTTGCAAATGTCCACTATCCACATAGTACTGTATGTACTGGGAAAATAATGACATTGTTACACCAACCGTGTATCTAATAAAGGGGACTCTTTGGAAAGTCAGGCTATTACTAGAATGTTGTTCAAGAATATCTTGGCATGTTGTAAGAATACTTTTCTGTCTGACACATTAGTTTTTGTATCTAGAGTTTTTGTCACGCTCTTAGCTTTGCTGGCCATGATGCTACATTTCATTAGTGTTGAGGTTGACCTAAGAACTGGCTGCCATAGTGCAGTTAGAAGATCTGCCTGCCTTATCTTGAACTTTTAGAAAGTCTTACTTGTATTGCATGCCATCTTTAGCTGAAATTGGTCATGCTTTCCAAACGTGTAAGAAAAAGAAACCTAAGTTTCCAGCAAAATCCCCAAAGCTATTGACCAGACCTTCCCCAGGCTCTGAAATGAAGCTCGCACACTTCCTTAAGCCCTGAGCTGCAGCAGATGAATAGTGAATACAAAGATGATGTCAACAGTTGGTGCAGAAGCCAAAGAAAATGCTCAGGGGTTCTCCAGGGCTTCACCCCCAAGTTTGCTGAATGAGTAATAAGCTGCCTTTCCCTGAGATTCCAGCATTCATATGGGACATCCAAAATAAGGCTTTTGTGCATTTCTTTTGTTCCTTGCAAAGTTAGAATGCTCTGAGTTGAATAGATCAGTCAGAGTTGGTGTGAGGTTCTGAATGCCAGACTCTAGCAATGGTACTCTTTAGCTCAGAATAACAGTAATCATGATAATCATGCAATAAAGCTAGCCTAGCTTCACAGTTTGTACTAATGTAGTCTGTAGTCAGGTGGGCCTCCTTCCGCTCATTATGACTTAGGGGTGTCAAACTCGATTTCATTGAGGGCCACATCAGGGTTGTGTTTGACCTTGGGGGGAGGCATGGCCAGGGGCACCTGCAATGGCCTGAGTGCTTTACCAGCAAAAACGGGCTCCCAACTTATTTTTGGTTTTCCGGAGGGCCGGGAGAGGCTGTTTTTGCCCTCCCCGGGCTTCAGGAAAGCCTCTGGAACCTGGGGAGGACAAAAAAACAGGCCCATGGGCAAACAGGAAGTTCAGGAACGAACTTCCGGTTGGGCTGTTGGGCTGTTTTTCGCCCTCCCCAGGCTTCAGGAAAAACTCTGGAGCCTGGGGAGGGCGAAAAATGGCCCAACAGATCAACTGGAAGTTCAGGACTTCAGGATATATACAAAACAAAAAGGAGACTGTTCTGTTTATGATATCAACACAAGACATCTAAGACTATAACCCTGTGTTATTAGATTCCCTCAAAAATAAGCCCCTTTGAGATTTGCTTCTTAATGAGAGACCACATTCATTTATTTAGTTTATGAATTTATTAGGATATGATTTAGCATGGGAAGAGTTGTGCTTTGAAAAAAATGTTATTGTATAGAGTTAGGTAATATTGCAGACTGACTTATTGATTTGAAAAAAATCAGAAAACATCAGAAAACTAGATTGGAAGAAGCCAAAATACCTCCCCACTAGCAATCAACACTCAGTTGAGTATAGATTAACAGCAAGACTAACATCAGACCAACAATAAAAAAATAAACAATACCCCCGATCAAGGAACTGCCATTGAAATAAAGAAGCCAACCAAAGAACTTCCAAGACCACTCTCACCAATTCCGGTAGGACAAGCCACTAGAATATAAACTGAGAGAAAACCGCATTCTTTACTAACACTGATAATGTTACCTAGTTTGGGCAATTAAACGTCTGCAAGCAAACAACCAAGTTGAGAGAGCACAAAGGACCCCCTGAAACCAAATGCAATTTTCCTGCCTCAAATGAATTATAAAATCTGAGTATATCCTAACTTCACATTTAGTTTCAGGTTCATGCCAACCTACTACATAATTCTATTTTTCAATACTATGTTGTTGCTTAAAAATAGAGTCACTTGGGTATAAATTAAAATATAAATGTTTTATTTTGTTGAAGAAATTGACTGTTCATTTTAGGGTGGGTTTTTTTTAGTTTTTTTAAAAAATACGCATATATTGCTTTGTATCTGATTGTGTCTTTTATTTTATATGTTATAGCAATAAGTAAATTAGGAAAAGGTTTAATTGGAGTAAATCAAGCGAAACAGATGCATAAAGTTAATGAGTACATGGAAAGTTAAGCAAGTCAATTAAATAAGTGAAAAATAAATAAAAATGTGAAAAAATGAACAATCTGGGGAAAGGACGAAGGAGCTGAAAATACGGCTGATGTTCATCAGCCATATTTCTGCCCAATTAATACAAATTCTGCATTAATCCTTTGGAATACAGTATATACAGAATGAGAAAATATGCCTCTTAATTTAAAATGTTCCAATTGTTTTAGCATTTTCTGAAACTAGCAGGTACTATTCATGATAGAAAAAAGAATTATAACTCTACTTGTGGCTTCTGCCAGCACAGCAATGTGTGAACAGTGGTGAAATTCAAATTTTTTTTACTACCAGTTCTGTGGGCGTGGCTTGGTGGGCGGGTGTGGCTTGTTGGGCCTGGCTTGATGGGCATGACAGGAGAAGGATACTGCAAAATTTCCATTCTCACTTTACTCTGCGGCCAGCCAGAGGTGACATTTGCTGGTTCTCCAAACTACTCAAAATTTCCTCTACCAGTTCTCCAGAACCTGTCAGAACCTGCTGGATTTCACCCTTGTGTGTGAGGGCTTTGAAAGAAAGCACATCAGGTCTTACTACCTAGAAAAGTGTCATTACTAACTCAGAAGTGCTTCTTCCATGCTCACAAGTCAACATAAATCAGTACACTGACCAACAGCTTCTTAGCTAACAGCTGAAGAATTAAAAATGGGTCTGTGTTCATTTGTAATTACATTTTAGCTCTTTTCTCTCAAACAGAAAGCAACCCATGAAAAAGGGTTCATTTCAACCCTACCTTTCCAAGACACTGTATAATGGAGACAAAGTCCATCATGATGCCTTGTCATCTGATGTCCCATTGACAAGTGTGGTGTGAATTTGTTGTGGCCAATATAAACTTCATTGGAATCAATAGGCTTCAATTGCAATCTGATTTACATTGGATTGTGCCCAATGGTCTGTACAATCTCAGAAACTTGGCTCCAGCCACCTTTTGCCATTAACTGTTGGTGATGGATTTGCCATTGAATGACCTTACTCTTGGAAATCTGTTTGTAATGAGTAATAATAACAATGAAGATGTCAACAAGCAGTAAAATTCTCCGGAGAGGTAAAATCTGTTCTCAGTTCAGATGAGTATAAACAGACAAAATATATGTGGTGCTCCAGGATCCTAAATTCCTGCCTATGAAAATATTACAGAAAAAGCTTCCCCCTCTGTGCAGTCTCTTTTGGACAATCAGTGAAACTCAAAAGCTCTAGCATCTGCATTAACCGAGCAGAAAACAAAACCCGGGACAAAATCTAAAGTAATCTAATATTGAAGGGACGGATTAAGTAGCATAGCAGATGTTATGTAAATGTTTATTGAAATAATGAAAAGAAATTGGAGGTAGTTCTCCCACCTTAAGAAGGTATGTTGAACTGCCATTTTACAATTCATTTACCTCCATGGAAGGAATTTTATATCTATCTATCTATCTATCTATCTATCTATCTATCTATCTATCTATCTATAAATAATTATATGGCTGCCCACTCATTTAGAAACTTAGGCAGCTTACAAAATTTTGTATGTATGTATGTATGTATGTATGTATGTATGTATGTATGTATGTATGTATGTATGTATGTATGAATGAATGAATATATATATATATATATATATATATATATATATATATATATATATATATATATATATATATACACACACACATATATATATACATACATACACACACACACGCGCGCACAGACACATACACACACACACCATGGCAACTCCACAGCACTGTACAGTAGCCATTTTAAGGCAGTAGAAGCTGCTTTAAGGCACAACAGCCTCTTAACACAACACTCCCCCAAGAAGTGTTAAGGGTGTCTTACCCCCCACAATACAGTATTTGTTTCCAGAGGGTAAATAATCTGTGTACCAAGTTTGGTTGAAATTGCTTAAGGTGTTCCAGAGTTATGCTGGAACATACCCAGACACACACAGCCGTTTTTATACATATATAGATATAATACAATGGAGGAAGGAGCATCACTGACAGTTAAGGTATCAGAATCTCTAAAGATAACTTTGAGCTGTTCCCTTGATTGTACATTGATGTGCTACTTCTGACTCATGACAACTAGTAATATTAAACCTTATGCAACCTGATGTGTCATTATCAGCTATGTCTGCAGCAAAGGATATTATGAAATCAGAATGACAACATGCACATGGTAATATCAACATGCAAAAGCTGTCACTGTGCATTTGCATCACAGTGTAAGATGCTAGTATGTCTTTGCAAAATGTCACAGCACATTTGTCCACATTTGTCCAGCTGATTTTCTGATCTCTGCCATGTATGTGTGGGGGCAGAGTGCATTCGGGAAATGCACACATGTTTGTGTGGAGATGCATACGGAGGGTTGCATGTGGGGGCAGGGGAAGTGCGGGCCTCTCATGTGCATCCATGGGGGGGAGCGGGAGGGCATCACACATACGTTGCATTATGGGTGTGCCATGCTCTTTCGGCACACAATGATAAAAAGGTTAGCCATCATTGGCTTAGAGTATCATGGGAATAATCTTCCACGATGACACAATTGCTTGAGTTAAAAGATGTCTGAAAAGGTTTCATGAAGACAACTGAGGCATCACTAAAGGCCAAAATGTGGAAGAAAATGTGGGGGCCCATGACTAAGTTAAATCTTTGTATCATTTACATACCAGAACTACCAGATTCTGTAACAGTTTTGTTCCCTTGCCATCCACCTGGTAAACTCACAAAATTCGCTTTTCTCACCATGTACTGTACACGTATACATCCAAACTAGACTGTGTGTTTCTCTGTGTTATATATGTGGTACATGCATAATTTTGCATTTATGCAAGAACTGAGCTGCGGTGGCACAGTGGCTAGAGTGCAGTACTGCAGGCGACTTCTGCAGCCTGCAATTTGGCAGTTCAAATCTCCCCAGGCTCCAGGTTGACTCAGCCTTCTAGCCTTCCGAGGTGGGTAAAATGAGGACCCAGATTGTTGGGGGCAACATGCTGACTCTGTAAGCCACTTAGAGAGGGCTGTAAAACGCTGTGAAGTGGTATACAAGTCTAAGTGCTATTGCTATTGCTATTATTTTGTCAGGTTTATGTAGTGTATATTGGAGGTGGTGACCCTTTGAGAGCTGTATGCAACAAAATTTCATTTTAAATGTATGCTCATTAGTGTACATTCAAAGTGACAATAAAGTTATTCTAGGTCTATTCAGAGGAGTTTGGTATGGTTGCCATAAGATTAAGCCTTCTTGGTGGGGGGAGGGAGAGAAAGCCACTGATGGTTACACAAAATATCTTGGAAGCATTGGAGCTGTTATTTCTGAATATAGACTAAGCAATGAGATATCATAAAATGGACACACCCTTGTTGCCCCCCAAAAGGGGAAATTAAACAGTTAAGCTGGGAACAATGGGGAAAGACTGGGGAAAAAACTGGGAAAATTACAATAGAATTAAAAGGGAGAAAAAAAGATTGGGAAGAAAAAAATATAGGAACTACAAAAACAAGAAAAAGAAAAACCTAGGTGAATGGGTGAAAAGAAGAGAATATAAGAGAAGTGAAGTTTCTGAGAGACCAAGAGAAAATGGTTGAAAGGAGGAAAGAAGGAAAAGGATTTACTAGTAGAATAGAATGAAATACATTAATATTGCCAATGGTATATAGCTAATGTGATGTGAGGGAAATAGATTAATACTATTAATTGTGGATAATTCACTTAGTGAAATGTTCATTATACAAAATTAAATTTGAGGGTATATGTTATCTATAGTTAAACAGAAAAATAGATGGAAATGAAATGTTAAATTTGATTAACTTGGAGGAGCAAATAATGATATTGTTTATATATTAAGAAGAAATTAAATTTAAATTGGAAAATATGGAAAGAAAATGAGATGGCTGAAGTTTGAAATGGAAATATGATGTAAAATGAACTATGCATAAGAGAAGATGTTAAGTGGGGAAACCCGGGCAACACTTTGTTTATAAAAGAAGTTAAAATATGTAACAAAAAATAAAAAAAACTTTGTTTCAAAAAATAAAATAAATTGGACGCTCTTATAAATCTATTGCCATCATTAACCATGGGTAACACCCTCTCCACAAACCAATGGAGAAGCTGAAAGAACATTCAGCCAATAAACACTGACACAAGAAGATGCATTCTTAGCTTCATGCTGATGTTCTGTTCAGATGAACCTTACAGATGTTGAAAAGTAGGTGAGGATTATCTGCCCTATATTGTTAATGCCAATAAAGGCACAATGAGAATAAGCAAAAGACATCTGTTTCTCATTTCAAAAGAAGCCGTCCGTATTCATGTTACTTGCAAGAAACCAAAACAAGGCTGTGATAACACAATCAAAAGTTGACAATATCCTGCCACCATGGTCAGACACCAGTTCTTGTATGCAAGCCTCAAGGCTATGAATTTTAAAAGCAGAGTGGTTTGAAAGCCGTCTCATTATAGGGGGGACTTTGTGTTGGTAGAAATGCCAATAATTTATGGGGCAGAATAATCCCTGGGTGCTATTAGAACTGATTTATATTCTACTCATCACATTGGGATTAGGAAACTGAAAAAGGTTGTGGTTGGTTATTGTGTATTTCTGGATGACATACATTTCATGACTTAAAGAAGGGGAAATGCTGTGAAATATGATACTAATCTATGACTAGGAGGCTTCAGTATGGCAGGAGAGTCTAGAAAGAAGAGAAGCAGGATTTAGCTAGTAAATGAGGTCTTCTAGGAAAAGTAGATTAGGGGCTACAAGCTATTATACTATCCATTACAGGTAGTTCTTGACTTATAACCATTTGTTTAGTAACTATTCAAAGTTACAAGAGTACTAAAAAAAAGTGACATGACCATTTTCACACTTATGACCATTGCAGCATCCCCATGAGCAGTTGATCAAAATTCAGATAGCAATTGTGATAGCACTTAGACTTATATACTGCTTCATAGTGCTTTACAGCCCTCTAAGCAGTTTAGAGTCAGCATATTGCCTCCAACAATCTGGTTCCTCATTTTACCGACATCAGAAGGATAGCAGGCTGAATCAAACTTGAGCTGGTCAGGCTCAAACTGCTGGCAATCGGCAAAATTAGGCTGCAATACTGCATTCTAACCACTGTGCCATGTGTCCCACGGTACTGTAAAGACTTGAGCTGGTGCGGCTAGAGCTCGGGCAGTAGCAAACATCTCAGGTCTGGAAGAATTAAGGAAATACCCCCGTCTTCTTTCATCTGATATATCTTTAAAGTCATTTGCGAACAGGAAACATTCGAATCTCTCAATAAACGATTCCCAAGATTCTCTATCAGGCATGAAGGCAGCGAACGGGGTGGTAGCCACCATAATAAAGTTAATTCCAATTATTTTAAGGCTTATAGTACTGACGCTATTAATTTAGAGGGACCTTTTCCTCAGGATCCCATCCTCATCGCCAGGTAAAATATACTCAGCGTCTGAAGTAATGACGAGATTTGTGATGATGCAACAGGTTTATTTCCGAACGGGCAACTATAACAAGAACAACAACTTGTGCTCTGACAGTTCTTGTTCTTTTATACTCCCAGCTGTCAGAGTGTTAACCAATAACAACGTGGCAATTCTCCTGCCTGAATGCAACCGTAAATAGTCCAATCAGCTAACGCCATGCCTGATTGACAGAAAGGGGGCAGGACACGTAAGGACGTAACAGAGGCATGTCAGCTTGATTTGAATTCTTGCTAAAGTGAGCCTTACCAAAGCCAAAGTCAACCCTGGTTTCTTCAATAAAAGGGAATCCCAAAGCATAAATAAAAGATTTCACCTGTGAAGAATGATTTATTATCTCTCTCTCTTGAGAGAGATAGATGTGATTTTCTCCATAGTGGCCACTGCTCTTAGTTTTAAAGTAAAAAAGAACCCAACAAACAAACAATCAATCTTCTGCAGAGAAGACAAAACTTAAAAACTGGTAAATTTGACTTCCACCAAAGCACATTGAAAAGAGCTAGCTTTTTCAGGGGCCATTCTGTGGCACTATTTAGGACAGAGTGGGTCAGGAGATGCCCTTTTTAAACATAAATCAGTATCCTTTTTTCTCACTGAAAACTGATGGCTTTTAAGAACCGGGAAAGGTAGAAGCTCAACAGGATTAGCTTTTCCTCTCTTTCATTGTATGGGCAGGAAAACCCAAATCCATTTCTGGCTCTAAGCAAAAGGCACCATCAGGATACGGAAGAAATACAAGAAGCAAATTTTATTAGCAAGAAGTAAATATGTAAAATTCTCTTCTAAAAATACCATTTGGAGGGGTGACTGCTTAGATAGATGTCTGATAAGAAAAAGCTGTGTGTTCTTTTTCAAATGGGGATAAGAGCAACTGTGGGAAGCCCCGCCTCCTCCCATGAAATATTTTGGGGAATATTTAAAAAGGCAGAATATTACATTTCCCCAAAGGAGGAATGGAATAACATGTTCTTAAAGGTAGAAAGCAGCCCCAGTCTTCCTACCATAAGAAAACAACCTCAAGCAGAAGTTTTAAGAGGCTGTTCTTTTGGAATGGATATTTTTGTATTCATTCAAAAAGGCTGGACCAATCTATTCATAAGCAAAAAGACTCCAAATAAGCAACACAATTAGGCAAGACAGAGCTGACAAGATTAGCTCAAACAAATACCCAGGACAGTGTTGGTGAACCTTTTTGGCACTGAGTGCCGAAACGGGAGGTGTGCGCAAGCAGGGAAGCACCGGAAACTGGAAAAACAGTTCCCTGGCACATATATGTGCGCTGGGAAGCTGAGCTTACAGTTTCTGGCATGGGCGTGTACAGGTGCATGTGTGCTGGTCACCTGATCTTCCAGTTTCTGGTGTGCATGCACATGCAAAAATCAGCTGGCCAGCTGATGGGTTGCTCCCGGTTTGGCCTGGATCGGGCAAACTAATAGTAGCGGCCTCGAACTGGTAGTAAAAACATTGGCAACCCACCACTGATGTGCATGCCGGAACCTGGAAGAGCAACAGGTGATGGTTGGCATGCCGAGAGAGATGGCTCTGTGTGCCACTTTCGGCATGCATGCCATAGCTTCGCCATAATGGCCCTAGGATTTGCATTTCCTCTTTTGCCTGAAGTGCCAGCCATGACCCCATAGGTATCTGGCAACAGCCATTAAAATATTCTTCTTGTTCTTGTTGTGTCATATCCACTATTGGATGTTGGCAATCATATTGGCAATCATTTTTTTTGTTTTAATTAATTAAAATATTAAAGGACACATTCTTACACAGGCATCTCAATCACAAAGCCCCAAAGCATGTATAAAAGCCTATCTATTCCAACCCCATTTTGTGAGCTACCCCAGAAACATGCTGCTGTCACTGAAGTTTCTAGAAAAACAAATAAAGAGGCCTTCTTTCCTTGTAGCAAGCCTCCATTTTATTTCCAGCGTCTTTCTCTCAGCTTGGAACCAGACCAGATTTTTCTTCCAACAGAACTATGTATAGGAGTATAAGAAATTAATTTTTACTAAGCCAGACCATCGAATCATGTAGCTGTGGAAGAGACTCTTAATTGGGGCAAATGGTCAGGTAGCCCTACCTGCAGATGCTAACATTCAAACCTGGACTTTGATATGCAAAGCAGATGCATTATTTTTTTTTAACATAAAGGGAACTTCTAAAAATCAAAGATACTTATTGTTAAAATCATTTTTTTGCCCTTGATGCTGTTTATCCATGATTGTAGCTGCAGTATCCTTTTTAATTGCCCTTTATTTGATCAGTAAAGTTTACATTCACCAACGTCAAGTAAATCACTATATAATAATTTGTTTTCTGGGTATAATTCCTAGTTATGAGGCATGATCACTTGAACCGGCAATAAGCTCTTTGGGCACAGTAAACATGCCAAATAGGCAGTTAAACGAATGTTTAATTTAAGAACCCATAGCAGCAACAAGAGACAGGTGATCCAAAGGTATACCGAATAATGTTATTTTTTTTTAATATCTAGGAAAGTTTTCAGAATGATCTGGCAGTCTCTGCTATTCATTAAGTGAACCTGACCTTTTTCAGGCCTCCGAGGAAATCTGAGAGAAAAAGAAAGATGCCACTTATTTAAGGAATCTGCTCATTAAAGTTAAGGCAGCTCTTAAAGCAATAGCACTTTCTTTAGGCTTGTGAAAAGATATCAGATCAGATTCAAAAAGTAATCAGCCATAGTCTCAATATTTGTGATTGCCTATGGGGGAGGGGGGAATCATCTGTCTCTTTAGGTTCAGAAGCCACAAAGATCCTTGGCAGATCGTCTGATGAAAGACAAGCAGTGTGTTTACATATGAGTGGCACTTTGGTGTTGTGATGAAATTGTTGGTCTGTAACCCGAGATACTGTGAATTCTAATTCTCCCTTAGACACAAAAGCTGGCTGGGTGATTTTGGATCAGGCAGCCTTTTTAGCCCAATCTACCTCACAGGATTGTTATTGTGGAGGAAAGAGGAAGTGTTTTACATAAAGTAAGCACACTACAGGCCATCACTGTGCAGAAACCATTTTACTAGAGAGTGAGTGATACAATAGGAACAGGAAATGCATCAGAGGAACAATACAGAGGAATCCTAGAATGGCAATATGATACAGGAAACAACTGCAATAGAGAGGAATGATAGAACTGCATATAAGGTAGGAATAACACTTGTAACCCAAGGAACGTAGTGGCTCAGTGGCTAAGACACTGAGCTTGTCAATCAGAAAGGTCAGCAGTTCAGTGGTTCAAATCCCTAATGCCGGATAACAGAGTGAGCTCCCGTAATTTATCCCAGCTTCTGCCAACCGAACAGTTTGAAAGCGGGTAAAAATGCAAATAGAAAAATAAGGACCACCTTTGGGAAGATAACAGCGTTCCTTGTGCCTTCAGCATTTAGTCATGCCCACGGAGACATCTTTGGACAGCACTGGCTCTTCGGCTTTGAAACAGAGATGAACACCTTCCCCTAGAGTCAGGAACGACTAGCACATATGCGAGAGGGGAACCTTTACCTTCAACACTTGTAACAGGAAGCAGAAGTATTAGGTATGTTCATTGCCTTGACTTGAGCAAACGTAAAAAAGCTGAGATTACAAAATCTAACAATATTCATTTATTTGTATCTTACCACTATTTTTTATAAATAACTCAAAGCAATGAACACACCTTCCTCCTTCTCTTTTCCCCTTAACATTAACCCTGTGAGGTGGGTCGGGCTGAGAGAGAGAGTGACTGGCCCAAGGTCATCCTGCTGTCTTTCATACCTAGAACTGGTGATGTCCCCTGATTACTAGCCTGGTGTCTTAACCACTAGACCAAACTTATTTATCATCAAATTATGTAGCCTTTGAAGTACAGGCAGTCCACAAGGTATAACCACAGTTGAGCCTGAAATTTCTTTTTTTAAGTGAGACATTTGTTAAGTGAGTTTTGTTCCATTTTACAACCTTTCTTAGCTCAGGTGTTAAATGAATTACTGCAATGAATAAGTTAGTAACCTGGTTGTTAAGTGAATCTGACTTCCTCGTTAATTTTGCTTGTCAGAAGGTTGCAAAAGGGAATCACACGACCTTGGGACACAGCAATGGTCATCAGTATGAACCAGTTGCCAAGCACCTGAAATTTGATCACATGATCATGGGGATGTTGCCAAGGCCATAACTGCGAAAAATGGTCATAACTCAATTTTTTCAGCGCCATTGTAACTTTGATCAGCCACTAAATGAACTGTTGTAAATCGAGGACTACTTGAAATAATTCAGATAATAACCTGACTAAAATAGGTAAGATCATGATGTAAGATGTGTTTCTTCCTTTGGAAAAATCCACCTAATTATTTCTTTTGGATGCCTTCAGTACACAACTCTAACAAGTTAACTCCGATTGTTTTCAACAGGATTTGCAGTGGGGGGAAATGCAAGCACCTGGGCTTTTAGCCCTAAAGCCTTCTGGGCTGGGGCTGGCAGTGATTGCGTTGGATCTCCTTTTCGTCCGCTGCCCCAGCTTTTAGAGGCAGCACTTTTCCTCTGGGTTCCTGCTGTGACGGATGGCAGCAACATGAAGTACAGATACAAGCCTTTAGTGTTAGGTGAATGTGTGTGAAGCATAATCAATACAGCTGAGATACTTCTAAAAGAAAAGACAACTTAAGACTAACCCAAGGACTTTGATTATAAAGTTCCCGATAACTTGGAATTCAGCACTTTTCTTTAAAAAAAAAAAACACCAACCAAGTGTTCCCCGATAAAATTACACTTTTTAAATGATATCTGACTTTTGCCATGATTGTTATGATTGAGTTAATGCTCCCAATATGTTGATTTTAGCCATGTTCATCAAGCTGAGGAGAATCCAAGTAGTTCTCGGTCACAAATGCAACACTTCAACTGATTACTGCATTCGTTCTGAATTTATGGAAAGAAAACAATCGTCTACAAAATGCAAAGGGTGTTCTGTGTAACTTTTTGCCCAAGTAGCAGACCTAGGAGTGATACTAAATGGGGTGGTTTGAGTAGGTTTGAGAAATCATTCATCCGTATAATGGTGATTACAAAACCCCGAATTATAAAACAGCCAATCAGTGCATAGGAAACAGCAGTTGCCATTGGATTTGCTTTGGGGAAAGATGTCTAAACAAACCTCCAACTTAGTATTTCAATATTCACAAAGGCAGAATAAGAGTCCAGTTCCCAGAATGCCAGATGGCACCTCAGAAAGCCATGCAGTTTGTCTCGATAAGAGGGGTGTTGTGGTAAGTGCCTTCTAGTTGTTATTGTTCCCATCATCCTTCACTGCAAGTTATGCCAACCAGAATGTGTGATACCTGGAGTTCAACAGCGTTTCATTCATTGGCATCCCTCAGTCTCTCCGTTTAGGCTATTGTATCTGAGCTGCACAGTAAAAATAACTACAAAGTGACAACAAAGAGTTAGTGTTTTCTGTATCTCTTTGCTGACATCTTATGGACATCAGGCGTTTGTGACTATGATATGACTACCGTAGTTCCAGCTTCTGCATCAGGTAGAACAAACTGATTCCCTAAAAGAGAGATAACAAGGGGATGAGTGAGTATCAACAACAGCTCTTGATCAAGGAATGGCTGCAACTGTGCACAGGATTTACCTGTGCACAGGGACAGAACTTCAACTGCATCTCCTTTCTAATTCAGAGGGTGTCATCAGCATATTGCTGCCTGGAATTCGGCAGCGATGGAGTCTCTTAACCGGATTGCGCCACTACGGCCGCTCCGAGGCAGTGGATCCAGGAGGCCTCCTTGGTTCACCGAGGAACTCCGGGAGAGGAAGCGCCGGAAGAGACGCCTAGAGCACTTATGGAGATCCAATAAATCCGAATCGAACCGAGCACTTCTAACATCTTGCATCAAGGAATACATCAGGGCAATTAGGACGGCGAAAAGAACTTATATTGCCACCTTGATTGCCTCCGCTGAGTCGCGCCCAGCCGCCCTGTTCAGGATAACCCGTTCCCTCCTAAATAGGAGGGATACGGGGGATCCCCTGCAGGGTAGGGCTGAGGATTACGTCCAGTTTCTAGTAGACAAAGTTGCTCGGTTTCGGTCGGACTTGGACTCCGATTCCGCAGATCCAGCCGAGGCACAAGGGGATAATCTGGTAGACCATCGCTGGGTTGAGTTTCAGGATGTTGCCCCTGAGGACGTGGACAAGGCCATGAGAGCTGTGAGTGCCTCCACATGTGTACTGGACCCGTGCCCCTCCTGGCTGGTTGCTAACAGCAAGGAGGTGACACGGGGCTGGATCCAGGCAGTTGTTACCGCCTCCCTTCGGGAGGGGGTCTTTCCCCCCGCACTTAAAGCGGTGGTGGTGAGACCCCTCCTGAAGAAACCATCTTTGGATCCAGCCGTTCTTAACAATTATCGTCCGGTCTCCAACCTCCCCTTTGTGGGGAAGGTTGTTGAGAAGGTGGTGGCCTTTCAGCTCCAACGGTCCTTGGAGGAAGCTAGTTATCTTGACCCATTCCAGTCCGGCTTCAGGCCTGGCTACAGCACAGAAACCGCTTTGGTCACATTGACTGATGACCTCTGGAGAGCCAGGGACGGAGGCTACGCCTCCATCCTGGTTCTCCTTGACCTCTCAGCGGCTTTCGATACCATCGACCATGGTATCCTTCTGCGACGACTGCGGGAGGTGGGGGTGGGAGGCACTGTTTTGCGGTGGTTCTCCTCTTACCTCTCGGACAGGTCGCAGTCGGTGTTAGTTGGAGGGCAGAGATCGACCCCTAGGCCCCTAACATATGGGGTGCCGCAGGGTTCGGTCTTGTCCCCCCTACTTTTCAACATCTACATGAAACCGCTAGGCGAGATCATTCGGTGGCACGGGATAAAATACCACCAGTATGCGGACGATACTCAGTTGTATCTGTCCGCCCCGTGCCAACTCAATGAAGTGGTGGACGTGATGAACCAGGGCCTTGAAGCTGTTAGGGACTGGTTGAGGGCTAACAAACTCGTGCTCAACCCAGATAAGACCGAGTGGCTGTTGTGTTTCCCTCCCACTAATTCGGCAAGTATTCCATCTCTCAGGCTGGGGGGTCAAACACTACGCCCCTCAGATAGGGTCCGCAACTTGGGAGTCCTCCTGGACCCACAGCTGACTTTTGAACACCATTTGTCAGCTGTGACCAGGGGGGCATTTGCCCAGGTTCGCCTGGTGCACCAGTTGCGCCCCTACCTGAACCGGGAGGCTCTCACAACAGTCACTCGTGCCCTTGTGACCTCTAGGCTGGAGTACTGCAATGTGATCTACATGGGGCTGCCCTTGAAGAGTATTCGGCGACTTCAGCTAGTCCAGAATGCGGCCGCGCGAGCGATTGTGGGGGCACCTCGCTTCACCCACATAACACCTATCCTCCGTGAGCTGCACTGGCTACCTGTCGATCTCCGGGTACGCTTCAAGGTGCTACTTGTCACCCATAAAGCCCTTCATGGTAGTGGATCTGGGTACTTGAGAGACCGCCTACTGCCAATCACCTCCACTCGACCTATTAGATCCCATAGACTAGGCCTCCTCCGAGTTCCATCTGCCGGTCAATGTCGACTGGCAACCACGCGGAGGAGAGCCTTCTCGGTGGCAGCTCCGACCCTATGGAACGATCTCCCCGTGGAGATTCGTACCCTCACCACCCTCCAGACCTTCCGCACAG
The DNA here is from genome assembly GCF_051295495.1 of Thamnophis sirtalis. NCBI lineage: Eukaryota > Metazoa > Chordata > Lepidosauria > Squamata > Natricidae > Thamnophis > Thamnophis sirtalis. Next base: position 78,751,627 of record NW_028261385.1, on the reverse strand, counting down.
CCCTCAAAATCTGGCTATCCCGTCAGGCCTGGGGCTAAAGGACTGTAACCCACCCGAATTGTACAAATGTTGTGTTTTTTTAATGACGTATTGTCCTATGTGTTAAATGTTTGTTTCCCCCCCCCTTTTTGAGTTGTAAGCCGCCCTGAGTCCCCCCAGGGAAAAGGGCGGCATATAAATAAACTTCTCAATCTCAATCTCAATCTCAATCTCAATATTGATACCTGACCCCCCACACTAGTGAATGACATATCCCAGTGACATCATGTAGATTTAAAGGGGACAGGGTTGAACCCTGTGACATCCCAAAACAGAGGACTTCCAGAACCAATGAAAATATCCCCTCACAGAAAGAACACCACCAAATCCAGAAGCACTGCACTCTCTTATCCTAGTCTCGCACAGGTCATCACAAAAGTAATGAAAGTCTATGGAGATTCTATAGACATCCAGGTCTTGGTTGTCCCAAAGGTGCTTTTTCAAGAGGCAACTGAACTTTCTGTTTTTTCTTTGAAGGCAAAACGTATAAATCCTTCCATTCCCCACCATCCAATCAGAGCTGAAGAAGCTTCTTGGATGAGAGGTGAAACATCTTCAAAGAAAAAACAGAAAGTCCAGATGCCTCTTGAAAAAGCACCTTTGGGAAAAGTAATGAGCACACCTCAATCCCAAACCGAAATAAAAAATGTCCAGATAATCATTAACAAAGGGGCCCACCCAGCTTTAAATAAGAGATCACACTAGAGATCAAAAAATAAGTCCACTAGTTTCTAAAATATAATGACGGTGATAAAAAGAGTTCTGAGGCAAACATAGCAGAGTTGGTATTCAGCAGGTTCTGACTAATTCTGGAGAACTGGTAGCGGAAATTTAGGGTAATTCAGAGAATCGGTAAATACCACCTCTGACTGGCTCCACCCCCATCTATTCTCTACCTCCCGAGTCCCAGCTGATCGGGAGGAAATGGGGATTTTGCAGTAACCTTCCCCTGGAGTGGGGAAGAATGGAGATTTTACAGTGTCCTTCCCCTGCCACGCCCACCAAACTACGCCTACACAACCGGTAGTAAAAAAAATTTGAATCCCACCATTGAAACATAGCTGTTGTGAGAATTCCGATTTTAGAAATACACAAGCTAATATGGAGGTTTTAAAGTTTTAAAGGGCTGATTTATTCAAGTCTGTCCTGGATTGTGCCCTCTTTGAGAAATGACGGGAGGAAAATCCACCCACGGGTGGATTTCCCAGAGAAGTATTTAATAGCCTCGACTATGATGCAAGCCATCATCTATTACACTGATTTTTCCCATTGTGATTTTGCCCCTCTCCTCACTGTCAGAGGGAAGTCAATATTTCCCTAATCCACTTCCTTTAGCAACAGAGAGGCAAGATTGATTATCTTTTTTTTCCACATTACCTTTGTATCGAAGACTTTTCTTCCCATCAATAAGAGCCTAGCTCTGGCTCTGTAATGTGTCCCCCCCCCCCGCCTCCCTCTTATTCCCTTCTTCCCGGCCCCAGATGTCCTTCACATCTCCCATCATGCACACGGCTAGAGGTGACTGGTTTATAAAGGGGGCAGCTCGGATTTATTGACCAGAAACAGGGGAGGGAAGAAATGGGCCATGCATAAAGCTCCAAGGTCCTGCCCTGACGAGTGAGGTGCCGGTAGTGAAAGAAAGCAGAAGACCATTTCAGAGTCGATCCGTCCGATTCGGTGCACGCAGCAGTAATAGGAAAATGTGATAAACTGTCACCAGGAGATGGTTCTTAATTCCCTGGGCCTTAATGGTGGGAGAAGACGAAAAAGATTTCCTTATGAAAATTTTATCAGTTTGGGTAAATTGCTGTGGGAAAGATGCTCAGCACTCAGGCAGACCTGGAACAACTTCTTCTTCTCCTCTTCCTCCTCCTCTTCCTCCTCCTCCTCCTTCTCCTTTTTTTCTTTCTTTTCTTTACAAGGTAAGGAGTACAACCCTTGCCTCTCACCCTTCCCCCCCCCTCAAGATATTAAGGGCACTCAAATTGAATTAACACCAAATCAGGCCGATGCACTTAACAATACAAATGCACTTAAGGGATGCCTCAGGATGATTTGTGACTAAAGAAAGCAAAGAAGAAAAGAGCCTTCCAGACCACAGGGGTGGTGTTGCGTGTCATATACAGGAAAAGCCATAAGTAGAACTTGGAATACCGGAAAGCCCTTGAACTTCGGGGGCCTCTCAAATACCTGAGGCCCAGCCATAAAAGAGATGGGCTATTTTGTGGGAGGCAGGCAGGCAAACAATTGATAAATAAATTACAGCCAATTTTCGCAGCGGTACGGTCTCCATTACCTCTGACAGCAGCAGAGTCCCTGGCTGAAACAATGAGAGGTGAATAATAGTGTATCAAGTAACCAGGGAGGGGATTATTATTTTTTTCCAAGAGTTCTCTTTGCGATAACAACGCTGTTCTGACTGAGGTTTCCCGAGAGCATGAAGCAAATTCCTTGTCCCGACAAAAAACCCTTTTATTAATTTACTGTGAATTCTGCTTATTCACATCCAGCAAAGTCTTTCAAGGGAGGATTTACAGTCACAGACCTTATCTGGCTCGGAGAGCTGACAGGCCAATATCTGCAAAACTTGGCAAGGAGTTTCGGAGAGTCGCGAATCAATTAAGCAAACTAATTGTCTCCTGCAAACTCCACTCCCCTTTCGCTCCTCTTTTATTTTCTCTGGGAGGTGCCATTCATCATCCACCTGTGGCCTGACTCCCAAGTCGACCCCTGTTCTTTACCTGTTCCCTTCGTCTGGCAACTCTGTGCAGGTACACACTGGGAACAGGCTCCAGCTGCTCATCTGCCTCACTGATGTCTGTCTCTGAAGGTATCTGATTAGCATATGGCTCTGGCCCCATCTCTGCCTCGGACACAGAGCCCTCATCAGCAATAGCAATAGCAATAGCAGTAGACTTATATACCGCTTCATAGGCCTTCCAGGCCTCTCTAAGCGGTTTACAGAGAGTCAGCATATTGCCCCCAACAATCTGGGTCCTCATTTTACCCACCTCGGAAGGATGGAAGGCTGAGTCAACCCTGAGCCGGTGAGATTTGAACCGCTGACCTGCTGATCTAGCAGTAGCCTGCAGTGCTGCATTTAACCACTGCGCCACCTTGGCTCTTAGAGGACTCTCAGAGTCTTCCCCAGACTCCAGGACTGGCCCATGTTCCTTCCCAACCTCCTCACTGTCCGAATCTGCTGCCAGCTCTGCTGGCCACTGGCGGACCACAGCAAATGAGACAAAGATCCCTCACCAAAGGGAACGGAGGTGAGCAGGGAAGGAGCAAGGAAAAGGGCCGGAATCTTTCACTGGGGAAGATGAAGTGCTTCTTGATGAGGGAGCAGTACAGATAGTCCTCAACTCATGACCACAATTGAGTCCAGAATTTATGTTGCTAATTGAGAAATTTGTTAAGTGAATTTGGCCCCATTTTACCATCTTTCTTGCCTCAAGGGAATCACTGCAATTGATAAGTTTGAGATAACTAATCAATTGCAGCAATTTGTTTAACAAATGTGGCAAGAAACGTCGTAAAATGGGGCAAAACTCAATTAACAAATGTCTCACTTAGCAACATAAATTCTGGACTCAATTGAGGTCATGAGTTGGGGACTACCTGTATTACTGAAGGAAAAAATAGAATGTATCCACTCTTTGGGTGGCAGGAAACATGGACAAAAATGGCAGAATAGTCACTACAATAAAGAAAAATTGAGGTCCAGCATTGAAAATATTTTGATAAATCCTATTCCCAATTATCTATTTAGTTGGAGTTTTTCTCGTGAAAAAATGAAATAACATTTTGGGGTATGGCTTCAGGCTTTGATCCTTGACATTTTACGCCCATCCATTGATTATTCCTCGTTCTCCACATCTCCAAAAACATCTCTACTGATCTCCAAGTCATTAAACATTTACAAATCACAAAACTGTACTCTGTCATAACACTATCCTAAAAAATATACATGTCGCACATTTTTATCGCCTTTATTTGATTTTTCTAGGGTGGCAGTAGCATCCCAAAAAGTTATCACATAGTCACAATAGGCCGATTTTTTTTAGGGTTCATTTTTAACTTGGAAAAGCCACCACAAGGTGATCCTTCATGAATGTTTCTCACTACTGAGGTGCAGCTTCAGTAGTGAGCTTTGGCACCACTAACATGACAATTAATTTATCTAGCATTTCCGTATTTAATTTAACTCTGGGTATACATGGCAACTTGCATTGTAGAACTGGGATGGCGAACCTATGGCACACGTGCCACAGGTGGCACGCAGAGCCTTCTTTGAGGGCATGTGAGCCGTTGCCCCAGCTCAGCTCCACCACGCATGTGCCTCCCACTAGCCAGCTGGCATGTGCCTCCCACTAGCCATGCATGCACAGGGGGCATGGAACATGCATGAGATACACATGCATGTGTGAGGGGGTTCCATGCAAATATGTGAGGGAGCATGGGGGATCCTGCGTGCATGTGCGGGGGCAGGGGGAGTGCAGGAGGTCACACGTGCATGCGCAGGGGTGGGGTATGTGCTGGGGGCACGCGCATGCACGGGGGCAGGGGAAGCGGGGGGGGTCATGCGCACATTGCATTATTTCGGCATGTGACGACAAAAAGGTTAGCCATCCCTGCTGTAGAAGATTAAAAATAACCATAAAATCTTAAAATTGTTTTTTAAAAATCATAAATAAAAGCAAAACTATTAAAAACTGTAGGCCAATCAACAGCTCTTTGAAAGAGGGCTAATTTTGTCACCTTGTGGAATATCATGAGGATAGGAGCACACCTAACTTAGTTTCTAAAATAGGGGTGAACAACTATGGCCCCTTGGTAACCTCCCAGAATTGCTGAGCCAGTATGGGAGAATTCTGGGATTTGAAGTCCACAGATCAGAAGCAATCCATACTTGCCAACTCTGTTCTAAAGGCTATGCAACAAAATACTTGTCCTTTACAAACTCTTTTCTTTTTGTTTTCGCCATTACTTTAATTCCCTAGGAGAATAAATATAAGATGTATGGTATTCCAGTTAGCAAATGATCTGGAAGATGCTGACCTGGATTCCTATTGTATGTACCGGTAATTACTAAAAGCCATCCTAAAATTTCCCTATAGATACCTTAAAATACAGCACTCCTCTATCCCGTTCCCAAGCCACATTAAGCAATCAAAGCTGCATTTTCTTCCCATGCTTTGCCGGATACTTGAGTTACCTCTTTTATGTGACTCAGTCTGAGCCAATGTTGAGAGCAGCAAATTCAACGAAACAATTTTGTAATGGCAACTCCATTGTTTCAATTGCGCTTTTTTTTTTGCTCCCTTTCTTTTGATTGTCAACAAAATAGGATTCTATTTTATCTGATCTCTCCAAATAACATATAGATAGTCCTCGACTTTCATTTCCATTGCTGAGTAAGGCTGTTGTTAAGTAGGTCACACCCAATATTGCAACCTTTTTGGCCATGGTTGTTAAGCAAAGCACTATGGTTGTTAAGTGAATCACGCAATCATTAAGTGAATCCATCTTCTCCCATTGACTTTGCTTGTCAGGAGCCGGCTGGGAAGGTCGTACATGGCAATTCCATGACTTCAACCATTGTAATTACATGCCAGTTGCAAAGTGCCTGAATTTTGATGATGTGACATGGGGATGCTGCAATGGTCATAAGTATGAGGACCAGTATAAGGGTGAGGATTGATCCTAAGTTACTTTTCTCAGCGTCATTGTAACGTTGCACACTTCAATGGTTGTAAGTTCAGGCCCACCTATATATGCTGCAATAGGAGTGACATAAGACAATCAGTGAGGAACACAATAGGCGTATAACATTTATTTTGGGGTATAATTCAACTAGGTTACTCTTTGTAGGGTTGTGAGAGGTGTTTTGGAGAAGGGCTCAGAGACGAACTCATCAGCCTGGCCAAATTCAGATATACCTGGAGAGCAACGAGTTCTCCAAGCTGCATATATGTTTAGGTATGTGATTTGGTGCTGGTATCATCCAATGGTGAAATGAAGCCCATGTCTTCTTCACCCACTCCACCCCTCTCTATGTTGGAAAGAAGGAGGCACAGTGGTTCCTTCTGACCCCTTTCCTTTCTGAGGCTCCAGTAGAGCCCAGTGCAGTGGTGGGTTTCAATTTTGTTTACTACTGGTTCGCTTGTGTGTGTGCGTGTGCTCGCACACCTGCAATGCTTCTGTGCATGAGCAAAAGCTTCTGCGTATGTGCAGAGCCATCCGGGCAAATGACCGTTCCGCTACCACCACTGCCACTACCAGTTCGCCCGATCCAAGCCATACCGGGAGCAACCCACCACTGCCACAGTGGATGTGATCATAACATATCCAGTTCCCTACATAAGGTTGTGTTCCTGCCTTACTACTGCTTTAGGATATGTTAAGGGAATTGCCAAATCTGACAGCCTTAGAGGGCCAGATTCCTTAAAAAGCTAAAGCAGAGCAGGGAACTTCTTACATCTTCCAAACAGTTCAAAACGCATTTTCAAAAAAAAAATAAAAATGATGCAGGGGTAGGAGGGGAAAATGCTTTTTTTTTTTTTTTACAAAGTCTGCTGTTGCTTTTACTCAGAGAAGCAGTTGCCTAGAGGCAGCATGTACACACATGAATATGCCAACCTGCAGAATAGATTTTATTCCGTTTCACGGCAAAGGGAAGTTCCAAAAAAATTAGGAAAAATAAAGTGAGCTCCAAAGAAAAACATTGACTTGTTACATGAGTCAAGGCTGAGACTGCATTCCTTTTGTCACAGTGTCTCTTGGGACTCATAGATTCCGGGATATACATGTTTTTCATTCTCTGGGAAATTGGGGAATAGATTGCTAAATAGATTAATCACATCCAAGAGAAATATGTTTGTGTCATCAAGTTAGATCCTAGTCAACAGACTGAGACAGTGAGCTTGAAGGCAATTGCAAGCCTGGTGCAGTCCTAAATCAACAGGGGCCACACACGGGTGGAGAAATAGAAGGAAACTTGTGAAGTGCAGAGAAATTCATGACTTACACTTGTTAGGGCAGCCTTAATTTATCTGGTACTTTCTTGGCATGCTGAGCTACAAGGCTGGGATAGAATGTTCAGATCTTTGGCAAAAGAAAAGAAAAAAGAGGGGAGGGGAGGGGAGAGGAGGGAGGATGAGAGGAGAGAGAAGAGAGAAGAGAAAGGAGAGAGAGAAATCTGTCTTCTTATCCAGTCAAAAATTAACTCAATAAAAAGTTTGGGGAAATGCTATTAAATTCAGTCCCTGACCTGTTAAAATCTTTCTCATGCTGGCTTGCGAAAGTAAGAATCAAGTTATCGTTGAAAAGGATTTGGACTTGACTAATTATTTATGTTACTTCCTACAAATCCATTGTAGTGTTTTATTCATTGTCTGATGTGGTACCCAGAACAATCTGAACTACTTGCCTTGAACTACTCCCTGAGGATGAAGAAAGTATCACATTGCTTTTATTTCTTCTGACTTTGACATACCCTCCCCGCCACCCCACACTTTCTTTAGTCACAATTTCCCTTTTTATCTTAACCTTCAATAGGCAGGTGCTCCCTTCAAAAGGTTTTATCTGTGCTGAATGAAGAAACAAACAAAGATCAACCTATATCTGAGTTACACTTTATATAGAGGACGTTTCTTATTCAATTGGATTGTTCACAAAAACTATTTTTTTTATCCTTCCTGGTCTATAACTGAGTAACCGGGAAGCAGGTTCCTCTGAAACTAAGAGACTTGAAAACTCTCTTGGCTTGAGTCTTGATCAGCACAGTGGGCAGTGAACTTCCACCATCCAGCATTGGCCTGGCATATTGTTGGCCCCACTAGGTAGACCATGAAGTCAACCCCACGAATAAAGAATAAGAATAAAACTTATTGATATTGACTATAGGAACAGAGTCGTGCAAATCTGATTGTGCTCTAGGTCCTCCTTTTTACGTTCTGCTGGACTAGAGAAGTTTTTAAATATTTCTCGTCCTGGATTTAAAAAAACCCCAAAACATTTTAGCCTTAGTAATGGTTCCTGCATATTTCCATCAGCAGCATCTTTTTTACTCTCTACCAGGGGTGGGTTCCTGACACCATTACTACCGGTTCGGTGCCAAAAAAGTTTGTGCTTCACGTCCATGCGCATTTGCACTTAAAACGGTCTGAGCATGTGGACAACATTAAAAAATGAATAACAATTACATTTTATCAATGAAGATTGTTCTGTGCATGTGCAGAACAGAAAATCAAGATGGCGCCACCAGGGATAGAACCGGTACGGTCCCGTGTCCACCAGGGTTACTACCTATTTGGCCGAACCGGACCGAATAGGTAGGAACCTACCTCTGCTCTCTACTCCTATGCATAGATATAAGATGACCCATATAGATGGCTGTCTTGACATTTATTATTCCCGATTCTCTCTTGAGTACTTGTGGACCTTTGGAGTAGCAGGGAAAACTGGAATGTGTTGCCTCACATGGGGCAATTCCAGCTACAGAAAGGCTACTTTTCTACTGAATTTTTATTAAAACTCAATGGCTACAAATTCTGTTTTTATCTGTTCCTTAATTGCACCCATTGCAACTTTGAGTATGTACCACAAAAAAATTTGTTGTGTATTCTTGGCGACATGTTTTTGAACATAGTTGCTGTTTTCATCGCAGTATTTATACTATCTATGGAAATTCCCAGTCTTCCAGGAAATGGTTGTCCTCAAAGAGAGTTATATTATGTGGATTAATAGATCCACAAAAGCCAGTATAAATACTGTCTCAGGTGCTTTTTCAAGAGGCAACTGGACTGGCTGGTTTTTCTTTGAAGATGTTTCGCCTCTCATCAGAGCTGAAGAAGCTTCTTGGATGAGAGGCAAAACGTCTTAAAAAAACCCAGAAAGTCCAGTTTCCTCTTGAAAAAGCACAGTATTTATACTGGCTTTTGTGGATCTATTAATCAACAAAATATAACTCTCTGAGGATGTTCTACCATCAACCTTAGGGAATTTAACATAGTTAGATGGAACCAGATGTGACAGTTCCTATCTACATTTTGATTAGTGTTTTTGAAAGTAGAGTAGATATAGTGGACAATATTCATTTACCGCCTGTTCAGTGTTCAATTAATCTCAAATTTTCAATTATATTTTATTGTCTAAAAGCTAATGTCTTTTCATTTTCACCCTCAGGTTATGTCTTAAAAAGTGAAAGGAAGGAGAAGACGATGATGATACTCAATTAGAAGCAACAATAGCTGCAGCATTGGAAGACTTGAAGGACTAAGCTGGGAAGAGGTGCTCCTGAAGAAAATTTATCTCTGTGATCACTAAGAATCAAAAATGATGGCACACAATCAGTCAATCAGCCAATCAATCATTGTATTTGAAGCTGCTTTATCAGAGAGACTGACTACATAAGTCACCTTACTGGAGAGAGGGGCTACATATACATTTAGTAAACAAACAAACAAACAAAATATCCAGTTTCATTTCCAGAAAGAAGCAATGCAAAGCAAAACTGTCATTTTTAATATTAAATTTAATAGTTGAAAATCAATAGATACATCCAGTATCTTTTCAATGATTTATAGATCAGAGCAGTGAGGTTCCATTAATTTGATAGGAAGCTTTTCCTAGGAAGTCAGTCTTGCAAATGAGCTTATCTAGATTTTATATACAGGAATTCACATGTTTTTCATCCATAACTGCCTAGCTTAATAATAAAAACATGACTCTGGAAGTGAGGGGCTTGGTGGTCTGGACTGGGCTTCCAGTTACAGGATCAAAGTAGCTCTTTTCTTTGGTTAATATTGTGAAAAATGCTAGTGGGATGGAATCCAATGAGAATAACTTCAGCAGAACCTGCCAGCAGTAACTGAGGCACACAGAGGTGAAAATAAAGGCCTACAATTCAAGGCCTACTTTAAAGGAAATTCCACTTCTGGAGCCAGGCCTTCTACCTAGAAGAGCAAACCATAAAGCTTGCAGTCCAACTTTAAGACCAATGGACTTTTCATGTGGGCTGGAAATTCTGGGAATTGAAGTCCATAAGTCTTAAAGTTGCCAAGGTTGGATCCCCCTCCCATAAAAAAAAGGGACTGACTGGATTTTCAATTGATTCCCTTCACAATACTCCAGCTGAGCATTGTGGACATGGGCCAGGCTTCCCAGGCTTATCAATAAAAGAGAAGTTGTCACTGGAGGTGGGTTTGAGTGGCTGACTGTGCCTTACTTTTACACTTTCTTTGATTGGCTTGTAGGAAGTTAGCACCCACCCCTCTCCTAGAAAAATGAAATATCCTGGGAAATATTGAAAAGGCAGAATATTATATTTCCCTGGATCAGAAATGGAGAATCATGTTTTTAGGCAGGAAACAGACTCACTCTTAATAGCTCCACCTTTCTCAATGGGCCATTAGGGGCCCTGAGCTAGTTAACTCTACATAACAAAGATAGGATTAGCCTTCTACAGAAACTCACCACATGGCATCTGGGAATTCAACCAAACTTGGACTCAAAACATAGCCTAGAGAGTTGCCCCTGCATGGCCCATGGGAGTCTGACAACCAATCAGAATACATTTCTTACACAGAAACAGGAAACAGAGAGGTGGAGCCGAACAGAGAGTATAAAGCCAGGAACTTTCAGGATCTCGCTGTCTTTTCTTCTTTACCCAACATCTGGAAGCATGTGATTCCCCTTTTCTGTTGAGAAACTCAAGCCATTGAGAAACTCAATGTGGTCCTGTCCACCATTAAACCATCTTTCCAAGCAGCCTCCATGTCTCCAGTGTCTTTTTCCCCACTTGGAGTTGAACCCAGAAGGACATTTCTTCCAACAGGCTGAAAATTCTTTTGGTGAAATTCTATTGACTGGTGATCTGCCAACTTAGTAGTCTCCATGTGGCTTTTTCAACCCCAAAGGAGGCTAAAATAATACCAGAAGAGAAGACCTTATGGTGCAGATCTGTTCTTCTGCCAGCAGGATATAGACTGGAGAGAAGCATTACAACAAACAAATTAAATTAGGATTGGTCAGCCATGATCACACAACTCTTTGTTTAAGTGCATTGACAGTATTGAAGTATTTCATTTGATGCCTTCCTTCCCTTTTTTCTTGGGAAGTTGGTTAGCCTTAAAAAGAAAACTACTGATTCCATCACCTTTGACTTTTTATCAGATATGGACTCCTGTTATACGTTTATCTACCACAAAAAACATTGGTGGTTTTTTTTAATGGTTAATATCCATCTTTAGTTCAAGGGCTCATTGAAGAAGATATAATGCTCCTTTCTCTATTTTTTCCCAGAACAACAACCCTGCACAGTAGATCAGACTGAGAGAGAATGGCAGCCCAAAGTCATATAATAATCTTCCTTGGCTGAGGGGAGATTTGAGCATAGATCTCCTGGCCCAAACCCAATTATTACTAACTCTCAATATTTAGTAATTAGGAGTCACTTTGGGCAGTGAGATGGGCAGCATATAAATTTAATATAAGTAAATACTGATTGGTTTATTAAGAATATGAGTCTATTCTGCCTCTCTTGGACTAGAGCCTCACCAGGATAATGCTCAGAATTGGATTGCACAAAAAGTTAAAAACAAAAATATTGGAAACCTTTGTTTTCTTCTGAAACTGCTTTGAAATCAATAAATAAATCCTTAAGTGTTACTTTGAAAGTGAAGAATTTAATATTATTATTAAACATCATGGATCTTTCAGTTATATAGTAATTCTTACATTATATAGTAATTGCCTATAATGTATTATTGTATCAATTGTTTTATTCTATGTTGGTACTGTCCTCAGTTACAAGGGCATAATAAATAAGACCACTACTACACGTTCAATAGTAGAAAATGAAGATGGGTCTTTATGAGGAACAAAAACCTTTCCTGTGGTGGCATCTCATTTAGGGAATTTTCTCCCCAGGAGAGTTTAATATCATTTTGGCACCCAGTGAGGACCAGTCTGTTTTCCCAGGCTTTTAAACTGGCTTTTAATTGTATTTTATTTTTACTATTTTATTTTAGGCAATTCTCTGATTGCCTTGCTTGCTGCCTTGTTTGTGTGGTGTTTTCATTTTGCATTTCATCCAATTTTATTGTACTTGTTTTCATTCAAACAATATCTTTGAATGTATTCCATTATAAACTTCCCAGAGAGCTGCAGTTATTGGGCATTTAAGAAAGAAAGAAAGAAAGAAAGAAAGAAAGAAAGAAAGAAAGAAGGAAGGAAGGAAGGAAGGAAGGAAGGAAGGAAGGAAGGAAGGAAGGAAGGAAGGAAGGAAAGAAAGAAAGAATAAATAAATTAACTGAATTAGATAAATTAAATAAATTAAACAAACACACACACACACACACACACACACACACACACACACACACACACACACTATGATTATTACTTTCCAAAAGCTACAAGGCAGCCCACTTGGATTTTCACAACAACCCCATAAGTAGGTTGGCTGAGAGACAGGGATGGATTCCTGCTGGCATTATTACTACCATTTCAGCAGGCAAAAAAAAATTGTGTGTATGCGCATTTGCACCTTTAAAGGTCTGGCCATGCGCACAACATTAGAAAAAGAAAAAAATATACATTTTTCCAATGAAGATTGTTCTGCCCATGTGCAGAACAGAAAATCAAGATGGCGCCACCGAGCATAGAACCGGTTTGGGCACATATCCGGCCGAGTTACTACCTACTTGGCTGAACCGGGCCAAGCCGGTAGGAACCCACCTCTGCTGAGAGATAATGGCAAGCCCCAAATGTCCAAAGTTTCTTAGACAGATAAAATTGTGGACGTGACAGGTCTCCAGCCCTAGTCTAACACTTTAAACACCAAAGCACGCTGGTTGGCAATGTTTCCAGCTGAAATTTTGCTCTAGAAGAAACCCAGACATTTACGCAGATCTGTTGTGATATGAGCAATATGTCAACGAATGGCTGGTTAGATATACTGCAGGTTCAGCCAAGGAACAGAAGAGAGGGGGAGAGAGCAGTAAAAGAACAGGCTCCCCCGAGAACTGTAACATCCTGGTGAACATGAATCAACATATTGACTAGGGTTGTTCAGATTAGGAGATGCTGAGATGGCCCAATCAAAACACATTGGAAGGAATCAGGTTATATCTTTGCTTGACATTTGAGAAATGTGAAGGCTTCGGTGTTCATATTACATGGTTTTCTGAATGACAAAGTTATGTACTTCCCTGAGGGAGCAGAACTCGGAAAGGAAGCTGAGAACGTTATTTTTGTTAACTTCTGCTCCAGTTAGCAAAACTATGCATCGGTGGCTCTTTTTATGGGAAAAATCCAGTTTAGGGCATCAATGGTGTTCCTGCAAATTTGTTAGAGCTTTGTTACACATGTTATTTTTATTCTGCAGATGCTCCTTGGAGAAGCCAAATCATATGGTGTCTTCCCATAGCATTAAGAGGCTCTTCCACATCACCATACTAGTCAGCTACAATAGGTGTCCTCATTCCTGTTCCTGTGGAATATATTACCACATTTGTCCAGATGCTATCAGTAGGACAGGACCCTGAAAATATGTGATTCCACATAGATTCATTAGCAGAGGTATTGCAGTCACAGCATGGAGAATTCCTTCCCTAGCAGCTTCAAGTGCCAGAAAGCCTGCATATTCATAAGATTTAACAAAACCAGAGTTCTGAATCAAATACCTAATTCTCACAGTGCTGTTTAATGTCTAAGTGTATTTACCCATGTACAATGGCTGCAGTATTATTATTCATCCTTCTTATTATCTTTTTACTCCTAACTCTTGTTGGGATGATGATGATGATTAACATTATTGTGTTGCTTTGCATGTACACTGAGACCTTCTCCGCCAGAGACAAATTCCTTGTGTGTCTAATCACACTCGGCCAAATAAAGTATTCAAATAAAATAAAGTATTCAACCATCAAACTCGCAATCAGCCTTTTATTGCCTTTTTTTAAAAGTATTGCAACTAATTTTGACAACCTCAGAAAGAGCAGTTGGTTGCACACTCCAGAATGCCTTCCCTCAGTCTGATAAAGGGGAACCAGAGTTCTGTAATTTTCCTGCTCATGCTATTAATTTAATTATTTTTAATAATTAAATTCATAGGCTGACCATTTCACTGCCAGGTGACTCTGGGCAGCTTACAACATAATGCAACAATACTATAAAACAATCAAAACCTGAAATCATTAAAAACACTGAGCATTAAACATGAACAGAATTAATGGAATTCGAAAGAACATCATGATGGTTGCAAAGGATTGTGCTACACACAGAACACCATTTTTCTTTCTGTCTTCCAACATACGAGCACCCTTTTCCTCTCTTCCCAACCTACATTCTGTCTTTCAAGGCCTAAAGGTCCAAAGAAAACAAGGCTGCAATCGAAGCTGAAAAACTATGTGGTACTGTGGGAGCATCTTCACTAAACCCAAATGAAGAAAGAATGCTTAAGTAATGTGTAAATTGACTGGGATAGAAGCAGAATTTGATATTCACCAATCCAACCAAATCCTTAAGAAATTTATTTCTTTGCCTAAGCATTTGTAAACATCACAGGTCTTGCTTTGTGGATCAGCTCAATGTTTGGCAACCACAAGCCACAGCATGGTCTAACAACCAGGCAGGGGCTGCATTATGAAGATGTACCCTTATAAATGGTTAGTCTTCTGTTTGGGCATTTGCGTTTGTGGAAATGAGGAATGTGCCCTAGACAGATATTTTTCAATGGCCTTTGGAATTTTTTGGTCCCTTTCGTGTTAATTTTGGGCCTATGCATAAAGAAGAAATGCACCATAACATTCTTCAAAATTGATGGACAGTGGAAAGGTAGCCCTAGAGTTATGACCCAAATTGGGATTGTAATTTCTGTCACTAAGCAAAGTGGTCATTAAGTAAAACATCACATAACTGCACCACTTAATGGCACCAGTCCAGCTGCTAGTCCAGATTGCAGTCATTAAGCCAGGACTGCATGGTTATAAGGTGAAGATCTCACACTTCGGCCTATGTGCTATTTCCCCCATGAATATTCCTCCATTATTTGAGGTTTTATGAGTCCTTTGAAGATTCCTGCCTCTGACTCTGGAGAGAAACTGCCAAAAAGGAGTTGAGATGGCTTGCATCAGGTAATAGGTGTCCCTGGATATCTTCATATATCAAGTAAATATACAAATCAACAGAAATTGAATTTCAGTTACTTCCAGTGGTATAAGGAGAGCCAGGAAACATAGCATCTGAATGGAATTTACTATATTTCGAAGCTTCTGAATTGTTGAATTGGTGTTTGTGTAAATCTGATCGTACCAATTGACTTACAGTCTAGTCCCAAAATGGGGCCTCAGTCCAGCAGTCCTTTTGGAGAATCCTGGGGGCAAGGTATGTGGTCTGTCACTTCTCAAAATTTGCTTCTACAGTAGAAGTAGCCACTGAAGAGCTAAATGGATGATAGGGTGATAATGTGTATTAGTCAGTTTGCTACTGTATATTTCTATGTTTATCTGTTGGTTTTACCAAAGTTGTTTATTAATTTATGTGATTGATCTTGGCTTCAATCGAACAAATTCTCAGCAGTTTTACAACTTCTGTCAATACAAAGAATAAAACACCTACGATAAAATATAACTAAGTAAACAAATGTGTTGTGGAATATAAAATCTGTATGGAACCACAGTTCTTTCTTGAAATTTGCCCGCCAAAAAAACCACCACCCAATTTGCAAGAAAGTCTTTCCATGGTGATAATAAAATGAAGGGAAATGGAAAAAGGGGGAATGATGTGAAAATAAGCTAGCCCTATCCAAATGTATTATTGCTATAGTCAGAATAGAGGTGGAAGACCATTGTAGCCTCAGCCTTTCTGGGAAACTGTCGGAGGACACATTAGGCGCACTCTTAGGCTGACAGCGGCATTAGTACTGCCCTCCCATAACATCCAGAAGCCGTTTTTCAGCCTCTCAGTGTGGCCAGAAATAGCACTAATGATTTTGTGAAAATTTAATACTCAATAGAACTTTGTGAGTTTGTCATTAGAAATCCCCAAACTCTAAGTAATTTCTGTTGAACGACATCATGGAAGATTAGGGGATGAAGACCATGGCAGTAAAGGACAGAAGGTGGAGCAACTATTGTAAGAAATAAAATGAAATACTCAGACGCTTTAATTTTTCAGGAGTATCACATTTTATTCTTTCTAATGTTGGAAAGAAATTATTTAAGGGGGCTTGGGACTTTATCTGAATATAGCTCTCCAAATGGAATAGGGATAACTTTGATAAGGAATAGACTTGGGACAAGCTGACCAATGAAAATCTGAGTTTGAAAATGGGCCAGTTCCAAACAAGGGGCTGCAGAGGAAAATATATATATCCAGAAAAAGTTTCCCAGTGCATCTCTTGGGAGGGACAGATGGACAATGGCTTGAAATGCTGCCTCTTGCACAATTCTAAGCTTCCTCCCCTTTGCCTGGTCACATGACCTAGCGCCCCGCATAAGGAACTTGCCTTCTGCTTCCTAGTCTACAATAGGAAGCAGAAGACAAATTGCTTATGTAACATGTTACTTCATTCCACAGAAGGAAGGATAGAATGGTCCCTGCTGATGAAAGAGTCTGAAGGAATTCCAGAAGCCATGCTCAAGGGTGAAATACTACTGGCTCGGACCAGTTTGCCTGAAGCGGTAGTAAAAAATACTACCGGTTCAGGCAAACTGGTATCTCCAACGATCAGCTGTGACGCACGATTTACATTAGCTAAAATTGTTGGGTTTCCTGCTTTCTAACTAATCTAAATCGTGTGGCACAGTGGATCCACCCCCCCCCCCACTCTCTGTTCTACTTATCTTTGCAGGCGCACTTGGCAACAAGCTCTGCCTATCTACTCGGATGTCATCACGTCCCGTTTTTGACGCTCTGCGCATGCATGGGAAGTCCTGCACATGCATGGAGGTGTTGCGTGCGAGCGAAACAGTAGCAAAGGTGAGTTGATTTTACCCCTGGCCATGCTCCATATTTTCCCCTACTTCTTTTGTGTTATATATAAGCCCTTCACATTCAATTTTTATTCCCTATTTTTAATTTATCAATGAAATGCCTCCAGCCTTACCTGCATTATACTGAATAGGCTTAAAGGTGCTTTTTCAAGAGGCAACTGGACCTTCTGGTTTTTCTTTGAAGAAAGTCCAGTTACCTCTTGAAAAAGCACCTTTGGGACCCTTAACACTCAGTTCTTCTTCTTCCTAGGCCAGGAGTGTCAAATTGGTGGCCCACGGGCCAGATGCGTCACATGCAGGCCACGTCCACCCCAGTTCTGCACAGGGGAAAAATGTTGTGATATGTCACTTGAGGCCACGAGTTTGACACCCCATTAGGCTTATGTAGGTTTACGTATACAGGTAATGCTTGACTTACGACCATAATTGAGTCCAAAATTTCTGTTGCTAATTGAGACAGTTGTTAAGTTATTTTTGCTCCGTTTTATGACCAATCTTGCCACAGTTGTTAAGCGAATCACTGCACTTGGTTAAGTGAATCTGGCTCCCCCATTGACTTTGGTTATCAATTGTCATAAATATGAACCACTTGCCACTTGGTCACATGACCATGGGGATGCTGCAGCTGTTGTAACAGTGTTGAGATTCAAAAAATTTTACTAGCGGTTCTGTGGGTGTGGCTTGTTGGGTATGGCTTGCTGTGTGTGGCAGGGGAAAGTTTACTGCAAAATCCCCATTCCCTCCCGATCAGCTGGGACTCGGGAGGCAGAGAATAGATGGGGGTGGGCCAGTCAGAGGTGGTCTTTACCAGTTCTCTGAACTACTCAAAATTCCCGCTACTGGTTCTCCAGAACTGATCAGAACTTGCTGAATACCACATCTGAGTTGTAAGTCTGAAAAATGGTCATACATTGCTTTTTTCAAGTGATGTCGTAAATTCAAATCGTCACTAAGTGAACTCCTGTAATTCGATGACTACCTGTACAGATGTCATGCCTGATGCATGCTGGATTGTTGAGAAAGCAAAAAAAAGAAATACCCCAAAGAAGTCAGCATGTGCTTCTTTGGTTATACAAAATTGTGTTGCTCATATGAAGCTATGGAATGCACTTTAGAAAAATGGGAATCTCAGAACATTTCATCGTCCTCGTGAGAAATCTACATACAGGTCAGGAAGCCACAAATACAGACAGAACACGGTGAAACAGACTGGATCCTGTCCAGCAAAGGAGTGAGGCCAGCTTCTCCTTTTATTTCTTTAATCTGCATGCTGAATATATATTAACCAAAGCTGAATTGGAAGAAGAAGAGTGTGGTTTTAAAAGTGGAGGAAGAAATATCAGTAACCTGTGCTATGCTTATGACATTAGCCTAATAGCTAAAATACAAAGGAATAAAAATAAGCACTATGAAAATATGCAACCAAAATTAAATATAAAGATCTAACTAAAATCAGGTAGAACAAGTAGCCTTAAAATTCACAATGAGCCTTCCTTCCTTCCTTCCTTCCTCCCTCCCTCCCTCCCTCCCTCCCTCCATCACTGGAGATCAGCCTGGCTATTTTCAGCCCTTTGTTCATTTTGTTTTATTATTCAATATAGGTGTATTAAGCTTCTGTATGGTTGAATCCATTCATTCAATTCACTTCTTGAGGATTAGAAATCACACACACAAAAATCATGTCCCAGATAACAATAGTTTTATCCTCCTGGTACAATGGCACATTTAGGGAAACTACGGTGCACAAAAGTGAGGACTACATTCTGCAGGTTGCAGGTCTGAAGCTGCCTTTCCTGCTCTAAGCCAATTCCCATGGTGCACACACATCACCTTAGCGGGGATTATACAACACACATCACCTTAGCGGGGATTATACAACACACATCACCTTAGCAGGGATTATACAACTGGTGATGTTATGCCTTAGCAAAAACTAAACAATTAGGGAAGGAGGTCAGGGGACCACTGCTACATTTTTTAGTTATAATTTTAGCTTTGCAAGGCCATAAGGGGAATTTCTAGTGACTGGAGTTTAGAGTTGTATATGCAGTGGTGGGATTCAGCCAGTTTGCACCACTTCGGGAGAATTGGTTGTTAACTTTCTGAGCAGTTTGGTGAACTGGTTGTTGGAAGAAATCATTAGGGCAGAGAACTGGTTGTTAAATAATTTGAATCCCACCACTGTGTATATGTTTAACTTATTTAATACTTCTGCCAGATTTGGTCAGGTTAAAACTTTGTGGAACTTGGCACAACTCTTTCAGGAAAGGGAAGAGTGAGAAAAATACACTGCTGACAATCTGTGGTTTTCCTGCATTTTCTGGTAGTGCGCTCTGTACGCCATTAAACTGGGCCGTGGGGTGTCAATCTCTCACTTCACGTGATGCCTGAACCTGGCCAATTCATGTTAATATTATCTTTGTTCTATATCTGAAGTCTTTCAATGATTGATTCACTCCACAATTTGTAGTGGAATAACTTGGTTTGTGCATCTCAGCCTCTTACTCAGAGTTTAAGAAACATATGGAGACATATATTACTACAACATTTTTATTAATGCTTCTAAAGTTCGTGTAGCTTTACCTACCATCGGGCTTTCCAAATGTGTTGAAGATCATCACGGCCAAAATTCACAGCCAGCATTTATTTCTTTATTTATAGGTAAAGGTTCTCCTCGCACATATGTGCTAGTCATTCCCGACTCTAGGGGGCAGTGCTCATCTCCGTTTCAAAGACAAAGAGCCAGCACTCTCCAAAGACGTCTCCATGGTTATGTGGACTAAACGCCGAAGTCGCACGGAACGCTGTTACCTTCCCACCAAAGGTGGTCCCTATTTTTCTACTTGCATTTATATGCTTTAGAACTGCTAGGTTGGCAGAAACTGGGACAAGTAGCGGGAGCACACTCCGTTACGCGGCGGTAAGGATTCGAACTGCCGAACTGCCGCCCCTCTGATTAAAAAACTCAGCATCTTAGCCACTGAGCCACTGCGTCCCATTTCTTTATTTATATCCTGCCTTTATTATTTTTACAAACAACTCCAGGCAGTGAATGTATCCATCACAATCTGTTCCTCCTATTTTGAGCTTGAGAGTAATCCTGTAGTCCCAGATTATGGGGAAGACGTTAGATTGGGAAAGGTTGACTAGTCTAGTCTTATGAGGTTGTCTAATTGCACATATTTTTCTTTCCTCTGCCCAATCTAAAATCATCTCACTCCCACAAGGCTCACAGGTATTCCAAGTAGTTGGCTGTGGTTACCATAAACCAGACGTAAACATTTAAAAAAAGTAGGATCAAAGAAGTGCCTTTTTTCTGTGAGGGGGAAAAAAAAGAGAATCCTTTTACACAAACCAAGAAATTATGAGTATTACATTTTTACGTTTCACCTCCTAGCCAACCTCAGGGAGCTGCCACAGGACATACAAAATAGAATTCCTGCCACGAAACACTCACGTAAATGTACAGGAATGGTATATTTTTGGCCTCAAAATACACAAGGCGGCTTCCCATTGCAGCAGAGCAGAAAATGGGCAAAATATTCCCTCGGTGCCCATGAATCTGTCATTAAAGGAGTTGTACGTCTCCTAGGGAAAGGATTACATGTTCCCCAACATTGCAGAATGTATCCCTTGCAGAGAATTTCGGCTACCACAAGGTAAGCAAACTGGTTTTTGTTTTCTTTTACAAAATTGTAGGAAATGGCCTCACAGATGCCATATTTCAAACTGATTTTATCCTTCTGTGGTTTCTGCCATGGTCACTCATGTAGTGCCTTTAACATGAAGTCCCTAAGTAATTGGCTGGGGGGGTGTAACAACCCACTGACAGACCACCATTTAATGGAGAAAAAGCAAATTCTTTCTCTGACAAGCTATAAACCAGTGTTTTTCCAAATGTGGCAACTTTTAAGATGTGTGGACTTCAACTCCCAGAATTCCCCAGCCAGGCATGGCTGGCTGGGGAATTCTGGGAATTGAAGTCCATACTTCTTAAAGTTGCCAGTTTTAAAAGCACTGCTGTAAACAACTAAGAAAAAGCCTCTTTTTTCCCCCCTGAGATGCCAGTTAAAGTACAAGTGTGAGATTAGAAGAACATATTTAAATCAAAAAGCCAACTTCCCCAGAGAGAATCCATCCGCTGAGTTTCTTCCCCCTGATCAGTTTGGAGTGTGTTCAGAAGAGAGGAGTGTTGTGTTACAAGGAAAAGCTGTTGGGGAGAGAAACAGCATTCAGGGACTACAATTTCAGCTGACATTGCTCAGTTGGCTCCATTCATAACTTATAAAGGAATATTTTAAAAAGCACATTTAAATACCTTTTCCCTTATAAATCAACTGCTATTTGAAAAGACCCTCATACATACATATTCAACACGTTACATTTAGTTTCCTGATTGGGCCCATCTGCCTTCTTTGGATTGTGATTTTCAGGCCATTTCATACAAGATATATATGTGGAACATGAGTGACCCCTAAAATAAACTGAGTTACGTTTTAAATGTAAGACATGTAGCCTGGTTCCCACAACGTGCTGTATCAGACTTTAGCCAACTTTAGTGTGCAGTGCAAACTAGGACACAATTTCATGGAAGCATCTACCAAGAAGTAAGCACCCTTGATTTCAGGAGCTGAAATTCTATGAATAATAGTTGAGAATGAACACTTTTACATAATAAAGGGGTATTTATCCTGATTAAATGTGGATTACCCTTGGGAAAATCCTTAAAAGGAAAAGTGATTTTTACAATGGACACCTGTCAGAACCTTTTTAGGCCTGAAATCTAGGAGAAAACCACATTGTTTTATTTTATTTTATCCATCTTAGCCTTCCTTTTCTCAGTGCATCTTACGGTTTTTCCTTCCCAAGCCCACCCTTTTTCTTGTGGTTCATTAAAGTCAATGATCCAGTAAAACAAGAAGGTGTGGAGAAATTCAAAACATTGTTAAAATTTTGGGATTCTACTTTGATTAGTACACTGCCTTGAATGAAAAGGTATAATTAATTCTTTAGTATCTCAAATACTGAACCAAATACTCATGATTGGCAACTCAGCTTCTATATCTGAACTGCAATTTTATTCTTTCTTTCAACTAAAAATGGAATTCTGCTTCATTCTTTCATCGCCAAAAATTAAATCCATGCCATTCAAAGTCATTCAGAGCAATTCATTTCTAGCTGATTCAATACACTGGATTTAATTTATCTGAGAACAGATTATAAGTAATCTTTGACTTACAGCAATTTGTTTAGCGACCATTTAAGTTACAATGACAGTGAAAAAGTGACTTATGGCTGTTTTTCACACAGTATCCCCATGGTCATCAAAATTCAGACACTTGGCACGTGGCCAGTGGTGGGTTTCAAATTTTTTTTAGAATCTCTTCTGTAGGTGTGGCCCGCTTTGTGGGAGTGGCTTGCTGGCCATGTGACCATGTGGGAGTGGCTTGCCAGCCATGTGACTGGGTGGGTGTGGCCAACTTGTAAAATGTGGTGAAATGCTCTTGCTTAGCAACCAAAATGTTGGCTCAGAAACTCTGGCATTTGAAGCACGCAAGTCTTAAAGCTATCAAGTTACGAGACCCTTGCACCCTTTAGAGAGAAAACCCCAGGGGTGTTCAAACTTGACAGCTTTAAGACTTGTGGACTTCAACTCCCAGAATTCTTCCTCTCGCTCTTCATCTTGCTTAGCAACAGAAATTTTGGGCTTAATTATGGTCATAAATCAAGGGGTACCTCTATTACAGGATGGGTCTTAAGAGACAGAATTTTCCCTCTTCTCCAAGAACCATGGGATAAAGCAGTTAATAAGACTCTTTATATATTGATTGCTCAATATTTTTTGCAAACACCATAATTTCTTTCTTGAGAAAATTTCACCTCACTTTTCCATCAAGTCTTACTATCCACCACCATATTCCACCAATCCTCCTATGGTGAGTAGCAAAGGATGAAGTGAAAAGCTTCTAATCTACACATTCTGCTAGATCAAGATTCTGTCACATAGAACGGATTTCATGCTCCAATGAATTAAGGGAGGGAATCATTGTTTTTGTTGTTGTTGCTGCTGCTGCTGTATGCTGAGTTAAAGTCATCACAATAAGGTTATGGGTTATGGGCACTTTCTCCTTTGTGCTTTTCAAGAGTGAGCAAAAATTCCTTATAAGGGTGAGCAATTGATCAAATGAAGGTTGATTTATTGAAAGTGTGACACAGAGAAAGGAAGGGCTGACACATTGTACCAAGCTAATGGATTTTTAACCATGATTTGTTGAATAAGATACAATGGCTGAGTTCACACAACATTAAGTTATTAACCATGATGATATGCTAAGCTAAAGTCAAACAAACTACTTCATTGTTTAGCATGAGATGTGAACCAGCTAAATAAGGATATGTCTTCGGGAGTAATTATTCTTAACTCTTGAAGATTTCATTTTATTCATTTTATTTATGCTTCATGTCATCGTTAACCTGTTCTTCCTTTGGCAAGCTTAATGTGGCAACCATGATTTCTTAACACAGTCTAACCCATAATTTTGTAGGTTACTATGAATAAGTTGAGTAGCCTGGGGTCCTGTAGTGATATTCTACCGGTTTGCACAGGTTCTAGCAAACCGGTAGTGCCGGTAAGCAGTTGGCTCCGCCCACCCACCCCTGCCCTTTCCTGTCCTATATTTCCATTTTTTAGCTTAGCTGATTTGTGCGGCACAGCGGATTGCCGCGCGTCAGCTGTTTTACTCACCAGCGCTGCATATGGAAGGTAAGTTTTAAAGCTTAAAATGGGTGGGGTTTGAATGCTGCCTGCACAAAGCGCGCGCTCACTGAACCGGTTATTAAACCGGTTGCATCCCACCACTGTTGGGGTCACAGTGAACCTTAGCTCTGTTTTGATATTTGTTTTCAAACATAAAATCATTACAATGCGTCAGTGGTAGGATTCAGCTAGTTCGCACCACTTCGGGAGAACTGGTTGTTAAGTTTCTGAGTAGTTTGGTGAACTGTTGGAAGAAATCATTAGGGCAGAGAACTGGTTGTTAAATTATTTGAATCCCACCACTGCAATGCATCCAACTGATAAGTAATTAAAAGTCCAAACTGAGGTCTGAGCTCACATTTCTCTATTCCAGGGGTCTCTAATCTTTTTGAACCAATAGATATTGTTTGAATTTTGAAACATGTCATGGATTTCTCTGATGCATTTTTCTCAACCTTGGCAACTTGAAGGTGTGTAGACTTCAACCCAGAATTCCCCAGCCAGCATCTTCAAGTTGCTACAGTTGAGACAAGCTGCTCTAAATTAAATGGTTGTCATGGAGAAAAAGTTACAAAACCACCCACAAACCAACTGTTTACTAGAAGAAAAGTAGTTTCCCCTCCTCCTGCTTTCTGTAGATGCCGAAGATGCTCAACTTATTTTTGCCTGTTTTTTAGGTTAGTTAACCATCCAAATGCCTTTGGGCTCAGTATGAGACCCAGAGGTATTTTTGCAAATAAATATGATGCTTGAAACGGCAGTTTTGCTTTAAGACGTGCTAGCTTCTCATTCTTTTTAATTAAAAGAATCTAAAAATATTAATAGAATAAAATCAAACAGAACATGATGTCTGGCAGATACCAAGAGATCCATCACCGAATTATTCCTAATAGTTCTAATATACAGTAATACTTTAGGGATTGGGGATCTCGAGGTATTTTAGACTTCAATTCCCATCCATCATGGACAAAAACCAATTTAGAAGTTATAGACCAAAACATCTGGGAGCATATTTTTTACATCTGTTCTATTTTTCATGTCTTACTTTCACAAGATACAGGTTGGCTATTTGATGGGTAGCCATTTGTTATATTGCTGGTGGCTAGCGTTTTCCTGACCATCATTGCCATTGCTAGATTCTTTTGGCAATTATTGAAATATATCAAGCTTTGGGAGGGAGGGAGGGAGGGAGGGAGGGAAGGAGGAAGGAAGGAAGGAAGGAAGGAAGGAAGGAAGGAAGGAAGGAAGGAAGGAAGGAAGGAAGGAAAAATAGGAGAAAGCATTTTTTAAAAATAGGCTGCTCTCCATTCAAATACAGGTTTGCAAAGATAAGGAAGTAGCATCTTACTATTTATGAAGTACCCTGATGAAACTCACTCACCCATGTCATAAATGACTCCTTGGATTATTTTTTTAAAATATTAATAACTCTGATAGGCTTGCTGTGGTTTCTTAATGAGTAAAGACAGACTTGTTTATCAACATGAGACAGTTCCGAGAAACTGCAACAAGTGGTGAAAATAAGTTGCTCTTATGTGGTAATGTCATGTCAAGGAGAAGCATTTTCCTACTACATTCTTGGGTGAGTCAGATTTTTTAAAAAACTAATTATGAGTATCAGAGGACAGACAATCTTTTCAGCGCTGGCTTTTCAAGTCATTAGCAAAGAAATTCAAACCCATTATTAAAGAGCATTATGAATGATCCTGTAAGGTTTTTTTGAATGAAAAGGTGAGAAAAGATCAATTTGATATGTTGAAATTGGAAAATCTGTCAAGGAAAATTTGCAGGCGGGAGGTGGGGTTGATTAGTTGGAAAGAGAACAATGTCTTCTATGAAAGATATCATATCATATTTAATAAATATACTATACTATACTATGCTATACTATACTATACTATACTATTACTATTACTATTATTATCACTATACCACACCACACCATACCATTACACTGTTGCTAAAAAGAATTCAGCTCCACATATTATATACACAGAGAAAGTACTGCACATTTTAATTCAAAAAGCAAATAGAGACTGAACTTGTGTGAAGTGTAAGAGAGTAGAAGAAAGTAGTTTAACCCTTCAGAATCTAAAGTTTAGATCCATCAATTTGAACCCTACTAATATCTGGAGTTTTTTTCCTAGTGCAAAGAGATGCTGGATGAATCCCACTGCTTTTCCCCAAGTATAAATGCTTTAGCAGTAGTAGAAGTACCATGGCCCCAATCCAGAGTGCTCCGAGGAGCTCCGGAGATCTCTCACAAGCTCCTTGTTTAGTTCTGAGGGACTATCCAAGCTTGCCTTCAGGTACAATACTGTAATGACTATGTGCCCATAATGATTATGTGCCTAAATCACCTATAATTTCCAGGTTGTATTGAAGTTTGCGGATCCGATTTTGTGCATACACACATACACGCTCTTCTGCCTGTCTTCCTGACTGAGTCCCATAGTAAGTTACTATGGGAATTGAGGACCGAGGCCAAGTTGCTTAGCTCTGGAAGCAAGGACCAGGGAAGTCAAATGCATCAGTGGCAGCAAAATCGGCAACAGCAGCTTCTGCATTGGGTGTGTTGTGGTTCATTGACTGCCAGCAAAGATGGCAGTCGAGTCAGAGGATATGGAGGGGATGCCTGGGTTACCATCAGAGCCGGCGGAAAGCTCTGAGGAGCAGGAGGATTCAGACTCAGATGCAGAACAGGGCCCATGTACTCATGCTCAGTTGGAAAGACAGCTGTTTTGGGGGCCTGAGCTGAGCTAGGGGGAGAAACAGCTGGGCCCTGTCCCAGATGCACGTATGCACAGATAAGTGTGGAGAGGACAGTAACGCTGGGCTGAGAGCCAGCTATCCAGGAAAAGAAGGAGACATTAACAAGCCCCCTCCCTGGCTGAGATATGAGGAGAAGGGGTGTGGGAGGCGTGGTTGTCGGAGACATCCATTCATGCTCCAGAAGAGTTACCTCCAGCAGATTCCTTGCCAGCATTTCCTTGCCACTAACCAGGTTGGTCAGGACTCTTTGTGTTGGGATTGAAATACTAATTGAGGCTCCCTGAGGAAAACTCAGACTCTGCTGAGTGAATCACCTATGAATGTGTGACCTGGAGCTTTGTCAGTGTATTCTAAATAAAAAGTGGTTTCTCCTCATGAGTAGGCTGTTGAGTGGGGCTTGTGAAGGCTGGGTCATAACAGGGTGTGGGAAACCGAGCAGAGACTGAAGTTGCCAGAAGCCCAACCTCAGCAGCTTCAACAAGGTCCTGAGGGATGCCTTTGAAGAGGTCCATTCAACTGTTGGTGAGAGAGAGAGATAAAGAAGGAGAGATTTAGCAGGTTGAATTGGCAACCCCAATTTCTATTCCATCTCAAGCCACTTAATAGTTCTTTGAGCTACCCTGCCCCCATATACAACAACACACACATATGCATTAACATAGTATATGACCATGTACTTTCCATCAGAATCATATCATGATTTCATCAACAAAGGCCCTAACCACATTTTGTGAACAAGCCCCTTTTTAATATTTGGTAGAATGTCCCTGTCTCCTTCTCCATCTTTCCACTAGTATTCGTCAAAACAACAACAACCGAAGTGAATTCTGAATTCCCACATTTCTGAACTTAAGGGTGTCTGTATCAGACTTTAGGATGAAGCAGAGAATGAAGTATGAAGACTTCTTCCAGATCTAGAAATCCTTGAATTGATCTCTAATTTCCTATAGCTTCTCTAAAATGCTGCCTGAAGAATTATGGGAGCTGAAGTCCATATGTTTTAAAGTTGCCATGGTTGAGAAATACTGTTCCATAGCATTCCCTTTCATGGTATATCTACTGACAGAGAAACATTACATTTGTTGACTTTTGCAACTTATGAGATGTTCCCAATACAGGTATGATCCTGCTGGTGTTTTTTTTCTCCAATTTGGAACGGACTTTTGAAACTGACTATTTTAAAACTCTACTTGATCAGATTCTCGACTAGGTGTGCCCAGTCCTATTTCTATGCTGCTGCCTGTTGCGTCACGGTTTTTCGTCTGTATTTCCTTGTGCACAACAGAATTTAGGGTGAAGCAGAAAATGAAGCATGAAGGCTTCTTCCAGATCTAGGAACCCTTGAAATTATCCCTATTGTCTATAGCTTTTATAGCCATGATGGTGAACCTATAGTAGGTGTGCCAGAGGTGGCATGCAGAGTTCTCTCTGATGGCATGTGAGCCGTCACCCCAGTTCAGCTCCAATGCGCATGCGTGCACACCTCCCACCGGCCAGCTGGCCTTTAGGTCTCTGCTGTGCATGCGCGAAAGATGGGGCATGCAGGGGGCTCATGCATGCATATGCAGGGGGAGCAGGGAGACAGGTGTGGACGCATGTGTGTGCATGTGTTGGGGTGGCACATGTGTGTTGTGCAGGGGAAACATGCAAGGGTACATGCATGCATGGGGATGGGCCACATGTGTGTGGGGACGCATTGCATTTTTGGGGTTTGGGCACACACACACGCTTTGGGCACTTGGCCTGGAAAAGGTTAGCCGTCCCTGTTCTATAGTATTTTAAAATAAATCTTGGTATTCTTTGAACCAAAAGTCTGAGCTTTAGTGATCCAAACCAAGTTTTTTCTTTTCTAGAGGAGACTTTGTGAGATGGTGTTCAAAAGGTAGCATGCTCTGTCCTAATATCACTTCTGATGGACTTCATCATTCTTTCGTGAGTTGGAGAACAGCTATCCAGGTAGAGAAAAATATGTTTCTACATAAATTTTGAAGCATGATCTGCAGTTTAGATTTCATTTCCCCAATATAATACAACACTTGTGGATCCTTGTTCCTTAGCAAAGTGTATTGTTTCCTCACTTCTGCTTTGAGGAAGAGAGGAAAAAAAGGAGGGAGATTACACAGCATACCCCATTAACTTGTCTGGAGTCAATTGTCCTTTCGCTATTCCTCTTCTCCAACTGCCTCCATCAGTATCTGTTCTATGTGGCAGTTAAACATTAATGACTAGTTATAAAAAATATCTTTGGGGTGTTAAGTTAATTTTCCAGCTTCATCTCTTTTTAAATGTAACAAGCCTATGAGATTACAAACTTGCAGACAGAAATTATTTTCCTCCTCATCTGTATACAAGATCTAAAAAATACTGGATGTGTTATCAGATACAATAGGACAGCGATGGCAAACCTTTTTTGGCTCGCATGCCATAAGCGGGGGGAATGCAGGGGGGGTTGTGCGTGGGTGTGCCGCACCCATAATGCAATGTGTGACACCCCCCAGCGCGCATGCATGCATGACAGGCACAACCTCCCATCTTTTGCATGCTTTTTTCGCCCTCCCCAGGCTCCAGAGACTTTATAGGAGCCTGGGGCGGGAGAAAACAGCCTGCCCCCCACTCCGAGGCCCTCCGGAGGCTTCAGGAACTTCCCTAAAGGCTCCAGAGGACTAAAAACAGCCCTACGAGCAAACCAGAAGTGACTTCCGGTTTGTCCATTGGGTCATTTTTCGTCCTCCGGAGCCTTCAGGAAAGCCTCCGGAAGGTGCCTGAAGGCTCCAGAGGACTTAAACCGGCCCTATGAGGTTTGCCCAAAGGGCCGATTTTTTGCATTTTTTGAGCAAGTTGGAATTCTGGAAAGTCCATATATCATCTGGATGAGAAGCAAAATGTCTTCAAAGAAAAGAAAAAAAAAGTCCAGTTGCCTCCTGAAAAAGCACTTTTGGGACAACCATGACCTGGATGACTCAGAATCTCCATAGACTTTCACCAGGGGTGGGTTGCTGTCGGCATTACTGCCAGTTTGGTGTGCGCGCAAATTTTGCCTGTGTGCACCCTTGCTTTGTGCACACATGCACATTTGCACATAAATAGATCTGTGCATGTGCAAAATGTTAAAAAATTAAAAAAATGACATTTGTGCAATAAAAATTGTTCCGCGCATGCACAGAACTGAAAATCAAGACAGTGCTGCAATAGGAGAACCAGTTTGGGGGCATGGTAGGCCTGGGTTTTTGCCGGTTCCAGTGACCGAGGCCATCAAACTGGTTGGAACCAGTAGGAACCCACCACTGACTTTCACACATCTTAAAGTGGTTGAGGTTGACAAACCCTGCTCTAAAGCATTAAAAAAGCCACACTGCAAAAGTCATTGTACCATCTTTCTGTTTAATATATAGAATATTATCAAACATGGAATCTATTTTACCAATGATTGAGGGAAAGGGATGGAGATTAAGAATGTAAATTTGTATTGTTAAGCAAATTAAATATCCAGATAACACGATATTTATTAAGCAATAAGAAATGTATTTAACAGAAAATCAATTTAAAAAAAGTCATTGTACCGATTTGCATTTTGTATACATTTTCGATATGCCAGTCTTGCTTAAGCTATGTATGGATTGAAGGCAATTAGGCTTTAAAACAAAGCCCAATTGTTTTATATCTTTTATCAAGTAGCAGTAGCTAGGCAACTTTGGAAAATTCCAGTCATCTCTGTTTAGTAATAGGCTAGAGGAATCACGGGAGATTCTGACTAAAAAGGCAAATCTTTTAAAAAAACACAAATGAAAGTAACAACAAACTTCTTTGTATTATTGTTGGGAAAGCGGTAGAGATGCAGTCAGTAAGAATTGAGCTTGAGACTTCACAATCTTTTACTCATTTTATCATCACAGCATGGTATATGTTGTTCTGTTGTTGATGGGTATATCCTACCTGGCCCAATATTGTAAATTAATTTACTGAGCCCATTAATAATCGACAAAAGTTATGTCCACCTTTAAAATTAGTATTACAGTTCAGAATCAAAGTGAAAAGGGTGTTCTTCAAAGCAGATCACAAAACATTTGATTTATTTTGGTCCTCACATCCCTGGTGACCAAAGACCTTCAAATCAATTGTAGACTTTGTAACTTCATACAAGTAAGTACATCCAGAAGACAAGGTGCATCTTTTCACTTTCGCTCAGGAGTAGAAAAAAAAATTTTTTTTTTGAAAAGTGATGCATGCATTGTATTGGCATTAGATCTCTGAAGAGCAATCAATCTAGAATCAATTCAAGAACCTACAGATACAACCTATCTGTTCTTGTTCATTCACAATGATGGGAAAGGTTTAATTAATATAATATATATTAGTCAATGCTTTCCTTTTAAACCTTACCTTTACCTATTAGTCGATCAATAAGTATTTTAATCTTTCTCCCCTTTTAAACATGTTTATTAGTCTCATAGAATAAGGACAGCAGATTTCACAATCATTAATTGCTCTTATCAGCCCTTTTGGTTTTCCAAACATCAGCAGTTTCTATAAAGGCTACTTTTATCTTCATACTAAATTACCTTGTTCTTCTTCATCACTTAGCTCTGGAGGCACTTAGTAACAGATGAGAAGCAGGTCCATTAAACCTAGTACAGCAACTGATTTAACAATGAGATTTTTTTCTGGATTGCAACAATGGGAAGACCCAAAGCTGTCCCATCACAAATTTCACTTTCTTTTTTGCATCCTCTTGTTTGGATGGCATAAAGACAAATCTTGCTCTTGTCAAAATGCCAACCTGCCATTACATTTCTCTCCGGCATAAGGTTGGGGGTTTACACAGAGTGGCCTCATTTGTGCATCCCATTTGCAATCCAAAATATGGGATGGCTATTCAGATTTCCACCTAAGATTATTACAGACCATTTACCAGTAAGGACATCTGGTAAATTTCAGCAGTGGGACAGAAAAGTTGCCTTTGTGTCTTCTAGCTGAGCAAAATTATAGCAAATATAACCATTTATGGAATTTTTGGGCGGTATTGCTTAAAAAAAAGCTTGCTGTATCATAAGAGTCCAGGTGGTAACACAATGAAATATGTACATGGTGGATCTGGAATATAATAATAAAAAAAAGGAAAATGAAACCAGAAATGATTTGGAGTTCTCAGTTCCAATTCCTGTTCAGTTCATTACGCTTTCTCAGTGATCTTGGGCCAATCAATGTATTTCTCTCAGTCCAACCTACTTTTTCACATGTTGATTGTGAAGATACAATCAGTAACCCTTACAGCAACCCTGTCCTGGATTCTTTGAAGAATGGAGCACAAATGGGATCAATCAGGCCCTCCCCAGATGGTACTTTCCAGGTGGTTTGGATTTCAGTTCCCAGAATATTCAGCCAACACATCTGGTGGGTGTCA
The DNA here is from genome assembly GCF_051295495.1 of Thamnophis sirtalis. Taxonomy (NCBI): domain Eukaryota; kingdom Metazoa; phylum Chordata; class Lepidosauria; order Squamata; family Natricidae; genus Thamnophis; species Thamnophis sirtalis. The sequence continues at coordinate 78,719,655 of NW_028261385.1, read as the reverse complement.
GAAGAGGCTGTGATAAATAGATATATCTACCTTCAAGTGAATACTATTTTATCCATTATTTGGCACATTATCTCTGGAACTTTAAATGCTGGCTACCCTCAAAAGTAGAAAGCTTTGAGGCAGAAATCAGGGGCTCCTAATTTTTCTTGAAAAATAGCTGCTTCCCCAGATATTGTCAATAGGAAAGAATATATAGATCAGAAAAAAGGAATGCAGTGGCTCAGTGGCTAAGACGCTGAGCTTGTCGATCAGAAAATTCGGTGGTTTGAATCCCTAGCATTGCATAACAGAGTGAGCTCCCGTTACTTGTCCCAACTTCTGCCAACCTGGCAGTTCAAAAGGATGTAAAAATGCAAGTAGAAAAAAATAGGAACCACCTTTGGTGGGAAGGTAACAGCGCTCCATGCGCCTTTGGCATTTAGTCATGCTGGCCACATGATCATGGAAATGTCTTCAGACAGCACTGGCTCTTCGGCTTTGAAATGGAGATGAGCACCACCCCCTAGAGTAGGGAACGACTAGCACATATGTGCGAGGGGAATAGGCCCAAGCAAGACAAGTGTGCAGAATATTTCAACCGATCCTAAAGTAGAAGGGAGTCTGAGGTGGATAAAAGACGTTGGGTAGCAGGAAATATCTATACCTGGAGAGAACACGACAGTTAGGAGATGCCACACTGCTGTCACAAAACAGCCAACAATAATATATTTGCTTTGCAGTGGTAAATTGGGAATTCAATATTAAAATATCACTGGAAAGTTGCTGTGGTTTTGCAAACGAAGTAATAATTGGGACAAAAAATACCCAATTGATGAAAAATCTTCCCAAAGACTTTATAAGAAAAGAGCAAGGTGAACCAAAAAGTCTCTGCATGTTACACAACATGTATCACTTTTCCAGCTGTTGAAAAATTAAAGGTATCCTGGGTTTGAATGGTGCTTGGACTGTCATTCCACACATCAAAGACAGTTACATCATCTTGTGGTGTCTTTAATTCTCCTTTGTTTTATAGCAGGGAGGCAAGATGACCAGGCAAATCAGAGTTGGAAAAGTTAGTTTGACATTCTGCTGAAATTCCCATCACTATTGGCTATCTTTAGATTTAGTGGATGGGTGGTTAAATGAAATGAGGAAACATAGGCATAAACCACGAATGGGGTTTGATCTCATTCACACAAGCTACAGTGTGAACTAGAATCTATATATCAAATTTGTTTAATACCTGAAAATTGTGACTATTTGAATATAACCAGTGGACACAAATCACAATTTGGCTTATAGTGTTCATGTTATAGTCTACTTTGGCTTTAATGGTTGTTATATATCTGATCTTGCTTTTAAGAGCTGTTTAACTACAAGTTCAAGGTGGAACAGATGAATAAACATATACATGAAACATGTTTAATTATATTCATTCCTACTAAAGATGTTAACTAACTTATTAACTCTTCCCGTGTACAATATCTTGTTTGTATTAGCTCCATCCTTCTTGGTATCATCTCAAAGCTATCTTGGGTCTGTTTTGGATGGCTTAAAAATAAGCAGGCCTACAAGCGGGAACAGGGCTTCATTCTCAAAGCAGAGGTGGTATTCAGCAGGCTCTGACCAATTCTGGAGAACTGGTAGCAGAAACCTTGAGTAGTACAGACAACCGTTGAATACCACCTCTGACTGGCCCCGCCCCCATCTATTCTCTGCCTCCCAAGTCTCAGCTGATCGGGAGGAAATGGGGATTTTGTAGTAACCTTCCCCTGGAGTGGGGTGGAAATGGAGATTTTACAATATCCTGCCACGCCCATCAAGTCACACCCACCAAGCCATGCCATGCCCACCAAGCTACACCCACAGAACCGGTAGTAAAAAAATTTGAATCCCACCACTGTTTCAAAGGGCTCTGTTTCTCAACTTTAGTGTTGCACTTTAGTTTTGCTAATATAAATCTTACTCGTACAGTCCAAGTTGTTTCTTGCCAGCCTATTTACTGAGCTTTTTAGTATTTTTCCTTGCTTTGAGGACGGAGTCCAGTTACGGTAGTTTCTGCCAATATCTGACACTGCTTCTTGAAGTGTTTTCTTCATTCTTTTCCAGTCTGCTTTTACTTTTAATGTAATCTTTCTTTACACAGAATCTGGATCGTTCTATTTCTCTCTCTTGGAAATTCCAGATCCAGTGAATCACTTCACAGCAAGCTTCATCTCTGTCTCAGACATCCTTCAGGATGTGCTTAGCTGTTTCTGCCTGTGGTCTTCTTTGTCCCATCATGTTCAATCAGTCCTCCTGACTGTCCAACATCAATTCCTGCACATGTGGCTTCTTCCTTCAAAGAACATAGTCTACAGCAGTGGTTCCCAAACTTGGCAACTTTAAGACTTGTGGACTTCAACTCCCAGAATTCTCCAGCCAGCAGAGCTGGCTGGAGAATTCTGGGAGTTGAAGTCCACAAGTCTTAAAGTTGCCAAGTTTGGGAACCACTGGTCTACAGGCATATATGCCAGTTTCAGCATAACTTCCAAGTCTACCACCGTACACACTTCTGGTTGCATACATTACTATTGATCATTGGTTGGCTAGCAGGAGATGGTCTATTTTACAGGGAAGTACTTGCATCTAATTTTAGCCCAAATACCATCAATCAGAATAGAGCAGAAGGGACCTTTGAGATCTTCTAATCCAACCCCTTGCACAGGGGTGTCCAACTTGCAGCATCACATTGTCATGTGATGTATCACTTTTTCTCCATCACTAAAATGGGGATGAACATGGCCAACACATGACGCCTCTGGCTGCAAGCTGTGAGTTTGAAACCCCTGCCCTACACCATTTCAGACAAGTGACTTTCCAGTCTCTTCTTAAAAACCTCCAGGGATGAAGCACCAAAACCTCTGAAGACAAGCTGTCCCATTGGTTAATTCTTCTGCCAGAAAGTTACTCCTTAATTCCAGGTTGTTTCTCTCCTTGATTTAGTTTCCATCCATGGTTTCTAGTCCTGCCCTCTACTGCTTTGCAAAATAAGTGGCAACCTCTCAAGTACTGTAATACTGCTATCATGCCCTCTCCCATAGTCCTTCTTTTCACTAGACTAGTTAAATCCTGCAACCGTTCTTCATATGTTTATGTCTCCAGGCCTTTAATCATCTTTGTTGATTATCACTCACCAAGGGCTGAAATCCTCACCAAGGGGTGAGGAGTAGAATGACAAAGTTGCTGCTTGCCAGCCTCTTAAAACCTCTCTAGAGACAAACATGGGAAGGAAGAATTTGTATTTTCCAGATTCTCCTCTGGGAGGTGTTTTTCCACAACCCTATTATTTTTTTTAAAAAAAAAACATGCTATGGGAAAGAAAGACAGCAGACATAAAAGAAGACAGGGGAAAACTAAATAGGAGCAAGTTTCAAAAATGAAACATGCTGAATTTCTGCAGCATCTGCCATCTGTGGGAGTTTCTTAATTTACGTCTACAAAGAAAGGTCTTCCTAATTCTCTCTGTGCTTTCTTAGCCAACGTTGATGACATTATTGTCTTGCCCTTAAAATGTTTGATGCAGAAAACTATCTGGAAAGAACTAAGTTTGTATTCTCCCAGTCTACATGTTGAACCAGAACTCGTTGTTTAACTTTATATGGAAAAGTTCTTGCAGGCTGACAATAGGAAGAACCTTTCAGTGATTAAAAGAAACTTCCTTTTATGGGGTCCAGCACCAAAAGGAGAAGGGACCATCTCTTGCCCCTTACAACTTACAAATCTTTATAATGCAATTCTTTATGGCTAGTAGAAAACCTTCAGACACTTTTTCAAATAACCCTAACAGTTTAATCTGTACCCTTCAAGGAGTCCTGCTGTGTGTATTAGATGAGAGAGAAACATTGCGATTGAAGCGGGAACAATCTCTGGCTTCAGGTTGGCCTTCTCTTAAAAAGTAGCAGAAGACGGGGAATTTTCTTTATAGAAAATGGTATTGCAGGGATCATGAACCTCTATTCTTTCTTAACTTAGACAGAAGCGTCTTTCTCGATGGGAACTCTTGGATGAAAATGCACACAAATCCCTTTTGCAAAACGTGATCTGCTAACGTAGCCATTTGACTTTACTTATGTTGCAAAGGGGCAGCGTTGATTTTAATTTATAGCAAATAGATCAGGCTGGGCTTTTCTTGAAAGGTCTTATTCATCACTTCCTTTTAAAATTTACTCTTAGTGACAATCTCAAACCAGATCAGTCAGGGTGTTCTCCCTTAGGTTTTAAGTAATTTGTTTGGAATCTCAACAAATCTAATATCCCAATAGTAATGTTCATTGATCTCACTACCTTTCCCAGTGTGGGGACTAACCAATCAGTCACGTCTACATGCATAAACCCCGAATTGCACAAATACTCAGAAAATAGTATGGAAGAATCAATGTTACTACAGAGAAAATATTTTCTGCCCATGAAAACATATGTACATCAAAATGGATTCAAAATTTCCCAAGTTTCTTAATATATCCCCAGGCTTGAGGATTGTTTGTTTTCTTTGTTTTGTGAGCTGTGTTATTTTGTTACTTCTTTAATCTTGTTGTGCACACACCTTTTGGTGAGATGGGCGACTATATAAATTTGATTAATAAATATAGCAATAGCAATAGCAGTTAGACTTATATACTGCTTCATAGGGCTTTCATCCCTCTCTAAGCGGTTTACAGAGTCAGCATATCGCCCCCACAGTCTGGGTCCTCATTTCACCCACCTCGGAAGGATGGAAGGCTGAGTCAACCTTGAGCCGGTGAGATTAGAACCGCTGAACTGCAGATAACAGTCAGCTGAAGTGGCTTGCAGTACTGCACCCTAACCACTGCGCCACCTCGACTCTTCTAAATATAAAAGCAATCTTGTATATGTAAAAGGTTAATAGTAGAGAGATGTTTTGGTTGTGTTGATGTTGGTGCAGAAACTGCACAATGCAGAAAACTGTAGCCTTCCAAATGTTTTGAACTACTATGACTACAATACAATGCTTCTCTACTGGCAAGCATTAGGAAGTGAGACTCTGACTATTTGGAAGCTCGAAAGTTCTTTATTGATGAGAGATTGAAATATGAATTGTTTGTTCTTTGAAGTGACACATCTCCATTCCAAAAATCTACTCACACCTGTTTGAATTATAGTTTCCCCATCTTAGATATGAATAGTCTCTTTTCTTTCACAGTCTGGATTTTTTTTAAAATCAAAAATCTTGGATGTTACTTGAATGTATCTACTGTTTTGTACTCTCTACAGTTTTACCTAACACATATTTGTATAAGCACGTTTCCTAAAGGTTATCTGCACTTTTTTTTAACTTATATAAACATTTTTATGCTGGGCCACTTCCATTCCCCTGTATGCAAGGTTGGATCAACATTGCAAAATTTGGCTGGTGCCAATTAAAATATGAATTGGACAAATTTCTTCCCATATCTAGAAATTCATCATCTCATTATGGTGAGAAATTAAGAATTCATGTACTGTACACTGCAGCTAACAGGAGCAATTTGTCGTGTAAGCATTGGCATTGTTCAGAAGACACATTGAACTGAACAAAGGGAGAACAAACTGAATAAAGTTGGAGATGGAAGAGAGATAAAAAGGATTATCTCACAATTGCTAAAAAGGTGCATATTCAACTGAGCTGAAAATTGATCATGGCTAAGACCCTGAGCCTGTCAATCAGAAAGGTCAGCAGTTCGATGGTTCGAATCCCTAGCGCCACATAACAGAGTGAGCTTCCGTTACTTGTCCCAGCTTCTGCCAACCTAGCAGTTTGAAAGCATGTAAAAATGCAAGTAGAAAAATAGGAACCACCTTTGGTGGGAAGGTAACAGCGTTCCATGTGCCTTCAGTGTTTAGTCATGCCAGCCACATGACCACGGAGACATCTTCGGACAGCGCTGACTCTTAGGATTAGAAACGGAGAAGAGCACTACCCCATAGAGGCGGAAATGACTAGCAGATATGTGCAAGGGGAATCTTTCCCTTTCCCTATACTTTTATGTTTTCAAATGAAAAGAGCTATATAATTTTAATCCAGAAAATCCTTGGGTACCAGTGCTGAATTTTAATACATCATAGCAAGGGAGTTTTCAAAGAGTGGTGTAGTGGCCTAGAGGTGAAGCTCTTGCCTCATAATCAGAATGGTGTGTGAGTTCGTTCCTAGGTAGAGGCAGATATTTCTCTCTCTGGGCACAATGAGAATATATCTGCTGAACAAAACTCTGCATTCACGACAGGAAGGGGATCCAACCAGTAAACACTATGCTAGATCCATTCAGTTGCTAAGACTTCACGCCGCAAAAGATTATGGGGTCATTAAAAGTTGATGATAGCAAGAGAGTTTGCAACACACACACACACACACACACACACACACACACACACACACTAAAAGTTGATGATAGCAAGAGAGTTTGCAACACACACACACACACCTGCAAGGCAGAACCAGATATAATTTACTTTCCCATGTTTGGGGAAACGACAAGTGGCAGTACAACCAGAATAAAATGGATGAACTTTGCACTGTGAAAGCCATTTCATGATCATAGTATCACTTCGGCATGCTAGCATGTTGGGTTATCTCTTTTAGGAAACTGTGAAATACAATTTTATTTCCTATTTTTGGATTTTGTTTTGCTTTGCCTGAGGTGTCGTGATGGCCCAGTGGGTGAGATGCTGGGCTTGTTGACCTGAAGGTCGGCAGTTCGAGATCCATGTACCAGGGTGAGTTCCTGTTCTTGTCCAGCCCCTGCCACTAGCAGTTTGAAAACATGCAAATGTGAGTAGATAAATAGGTATTGCTTCAGTGGGAAGGTAATAGTTTTCCGTGCCCTTCAGCATATAGACATCACAGAAACTGTCTTTGGCCAATGCTGGCTCCTTTGACAAAGATAAGCACCATCTCCTAGAGTTGGACAAGGCTGGGCAGAGGAAACCTTTACCTTTTGCTTAACCATAGGCCTTTATATCATGGACGATTAAGAATGATACTTCCAATTTAGCTATCTAAACCAGCTCTCTTCAGACTGAATGCCCCACTCTCACAAATAAATTCCCAGTAAATACCACCCTGACTGGCCCCTGCCCCCATGTATCTCTGTCTGCCGAGTCGCAGCTGGTCAGGAGGGAATGGGGATTTTGCAGTAACCTTCCCCTGGAATGGGGAGGGAATGGGGATTTTACAGTATCCTTCCCCTGCCATGCTCACCAAGCCACGCCCACCTAGCCACACCATGCCCACCAAGCCACACCCACAGAACCGGTAGTAAAAAATGTTGAATCCACCACTGACCTGAATTCACATTCATAGCTATGCTGGCTAGAAAAGATAAGTCATGCAGAAACCCAAACATCAGGAGGCACTAGATTAGAAGCTGATACAAATCACTAAAACATTTCCCTCTTGAAATAGTAGAGAGCCTTGGAGGTGGGAGAGGGGGTGGGGAGAGAAACAGAACAGATTTTTTAAAAAAAAAAAATCCTTGCATGTTGTTTTCTACCTTTTAAGGCTGCTCTCACAGAGATGGCTCCTAAACACAATTCTCGAAATACAATAGTTACGTGAAGACTGGAATCAAAGGCTGCTTTGTCACTGTGTTCAGATAAAGAGCTGCCACTTCCTGATTTTTTATTTCTCTTAGTGCTGATTGCTGTCACTTCTGAATGCAGAAAATCCATACAGGGACAGAGGTCAAATGCCCTTTCTTTCTCTTCTTTTTTTCCCCAGACTATCTGAAAGCACAGATAGTCTCTGTAATCAGGTTTCAGGAATCTCCAAGTTTTTTTTTTAGTTTTTTTTAAACAATTGTAGTGGATCATTACTTGGGGAACATGTAAGAATTCTTCACATAATCACATTTATCATTTGAAATAGCTTGGAAAACTGGAAAAAACTGTTGTACTACCAAACAGAAGTTTCCTTACTACGTTGTCTCAAACATAAGATGCTAATTCAAGCTACATTCAGGCTACATTATCTTGGAATATTTGATTTAAGAGACTTTAATCTTTATATATTTTAGTATACCTTCATTAACATGAAAAACATGTTGCCTGAAAGGATAGCTACAGTATTTTGTTTTATCACTCTTTTTTTTAAAATTCTCATTTGAACTTGCATTAAGTGTTACCAACTATGTGACATTGCAATAAAACTGTAGCTTGGTTGAAGAGAGCTCTACCATAGAATGAAGAACACAGAATGACTGGATTCTCACATTACAGTCAGCTGTTCTTTGATTATTGTTTATTAAGCCACAAATGGCTGGATTTACATTACCTGATATATTATAAATTTAGTTTTATAAACCAGTGGCTAGTTTCAAGTAAAAACCAAACAAACCATTTTTTGACTATGTTGATGTGTGAATTCATTGTCTCATAATCTTGTTATCTATCATTTCAGCTTATCATTTGATCCGAATTCAAAGCCAATAATTGCATCCTTACTTAGAGATTCTAATTCTGTTCTTAATATGGTGCTTAATATTGTTCCAGCCTTTTATTTATTGCTTACACTCATCAAATCCATAGCTGAACATTTGAGACCTATTTAAGACAAAGTTGTTCCTGTGAGTCTATGAAAGCTAACTCAAAAATATATTCCAATGACTTCAATGAGGCTTATTCTTGGGAAGCTAATTAGAAGATGCTCTTCTGTTTCCCAGGTGTATTCCTGGTTTAAATAGAGGCGACAGAGATTTTGCAATCGCCCTTGCTTGTGGTTAGATCATCTCATGATGATTTCTACAATTTATCATAATCAAATATAAATTGCTTTTAAAACCTGACAGCGGGAAGCTATTTCCTGTAAGAAAAGGGATTTTTAAAAATTGCAGACATAACCTAACAGGTATCACAAAAACTAAAGATTGCATTCAATTATCTATATAGAAAATGTGTACAAGCAATCACAAATTGAATGCTCTTCTAATACTTTAATTGCCTAATCCTATACTTGCCTACTGAGAACTCATTAGAAGTGGGTTGAGTGGGAGCTTATATCAGCCAGGAGCATACTGTATAAATATGGAGCCTAGTAGCTTCTTTAGAAGTTTCTTTGGATGCACACAAACTAATATGCCAATACAAAGTTTGCATTTCTTCGTGGCTCCCTTTATTCAGTACAAGAACAGCGCCATGTATCAAAAATAAATGCATTTCCTTTAACAAGAAACTGGTTGTTCTAAATTTCCTGACAGTTAGAACAATTAATCAGTGGAACAGCTTGCCTCCAGAAGTTGTGAATGCCCCACACTGGAAGTCTTTAAGAAGATGTTGGATAGCCATTTGTCTGAAACAGTATAGGGTTTCCTGCCTAGGCAGGGGGTTGGACTAGAAGATCTCCAAGGTCCCTTCCAACTCTGCTATTGTATTATTGTATTATTATTCTGAAAAGCATGTGTGGAGCCCTAGTAAACAGTGTAGATTAGAAAACAAGTATGCTAGCAATATGGTAAAAACTTTGGCGAGTTTTGAAACTAAGCCTGGAAACAGAATAAAAATTACTTTATTTCAAGCCTACTTTTGTGCTAAATCCAACCTACTGCATTGCTAAGATATAATATGGTCAAATCTACTTCCTTAAAATGCTCTTCCATTCTGATTAATTTCATTCATCGGCCTCCCAATTTACAATTCACATGGTGCTTATATACAGCCATGTTGGAACATACAATAATTGTTTCTTGACTGTGTGCATTCAGAAGAAAGAAGCTATTTGAAATGCAAAACAGATTAAAATCTTATGTAGCCCAAACCCAGGGGTGAAATCCAGCACGTTCTGACAGGTTCTGGAGAACCGGTAGCAAAAATTTTGAGTAGTTCAGAGAACCGGCAAATGCCCTACCTCTGGCTGACCCCAGAGTGAGGTGGGAATGGGCATTTTGCAGTATCCTTCCCCTGGAATGGAGTGGGAATGGAGATTTTTCAGTATCCTTCCCCTGCCACACCCACCAAGCCACACCCACACAACCAGTAGTAAAAAAAATTGAACTTCACCACTGCCCAAACTTAAAAATTAAATAAAGGTGTGGAGAAGTTATTGTCAACTAAAATAAGGATGCTCATTAAAAAAAATGTTTTCTAAATGTTCTGAAAATTTTAGTAAATATAACCTTATTAGAATTATATCAATTGGGCCATGTCAATTGACATAAAATAGATCCATGATATTAACCGATTTGATAGACACTGTGGTTGAGAAAGCTTCAAAAACATTGCTTGTTTTCTAGTAGGCAGATAAACTGGACACAGAATGAGCTTAGACATTGGATATGGTACTTATCCAATTTCAATTATTATTCAAACTTAACTGGGTTAGTTTTAGTGGTGCATGTTAAGAACCAATTTTAAAAACGAATCAATGACGTGGAATTGCAATTCTAATTTCTGTTAAGAAATGCTAGCAAATCTTTTCTGTGTAAGAATTTTCCCAATCTTATGAAAAGTACTGCAATCTTTCGTTATATATAAGTTACAGCTGCATGAAAAAAAATACATGTTAAACTTCTTGAAGGAGTACAGTACAGTTTTATATACCTTTACTGGTATGATCAATCAAGTACAGGTAGTCCTCGACTTACTACCACAATTGAGCTCAAAATTTCTGTTGCTTTGTGAGACATTTATTAAGTGAATTTTCCCCTGTTTTATGACCTTTCTTGCCACAGTTGTTAAGTGCACAGAACTATACCTACCTACCTACCTACCTACCTACCTACCTACCTACCTACCTACCTACCTATCTTGAAGGCATGGGGAGAAGTATGCATGTGAGGGAATGGACAACATAAGTGAAATGAAGTAGGCTCTGCCACTTTTGCACATGCTCCTAATATCATAGTGGTAAAGAGGTAGGGCTTGTGTCATGCTGTTGGGACACTTGTGTTGTTATTTTGACCAAACTGTCAGATTGTGTGGACCTGATGCCTATACCTGGCTGAATAATTCTGTGTGTAGTAAGATTTAATGGTGAGTTCGTTTAATAAATGTGTGTTTTCTATTCACAGGGTTGATAAGTTCTGAATATCATCACTGGTTATATAAACATCTAAGCATGTCATGGATTAAAAAAAATGATGATAGAATTGTGATTTTATTACATTCTGTGCATTTATAATAATTAATTTTTAAATGCGGAGCTAATAAACTTGACATCTATACACAAATACACACACACACACATCTCCTAAATTTTGATCAGAATGCTGAGATCAGAAAAGAGGAAAAAATATTGGGAGAGAGAATTTTATATATGAATTCATGAGTATAGATATATTTTGTATAAATAGCAATATAAGCAGAACTGTGCAAATCCTAATTTGGTAAGAAAGCATTGCTGTGAGCAGCAGGGAATAAAGCAATGGGAACAAATTTTATTCTTGAGTATACATGTTTCCTTGGGAAATGCTGTGATAAAAAGATCTAAGATTACTGCTCTCATGTCTGTTCTGTGATGTAGCTGTAACTACTTCCAGAGAATATTAGCTGTGATCACTTTGCTTTGTAAACTCTCTGTTAAAAATATTAAGACTCATTGCTTGTAAAAGGTATATCTATCCATACACTCCTTATGCATTTCCAGTGCTCTGTAAAAAAAAAGGCAAACCAGATCTGTTCCAATTCTCCAAAACCAATAATGTTTAAATTATTATGTTGATTTTAATCTCAAACTGTGAGTTATTATACAGCTGATAAGTAAATCTTATCAGACTTCCATCTTATACCTCCTTTTTAAAAAAGCCTAACTATATACTATAATTAAAAAAATGAAAAACAGCACAAAACAAAGCATGCTAAAATTCCATGTGGAAAAGATAAGCAACCTCTGATTGGAATAACGCATGTTACTTTTTCTGGTTTTTCTCTTGGTAGAAGGAAAAAAAATATTGCCTTAAATAGACCAAAGATAACATGTTATGAAGAGAGACCTTTTTTTTAAAAAACAACAACGATTTGCTCATTTTTTAAATGAACACAGTTGCAACTGCAGGCATGAAAACCCTCTTGATATCTTAAAATAAGAAATACTTGAAAAATTTCAAAGTTCTACAGAGTGGCTTTGGAATTACCAGTCAGGAATTTACATGATTTTACTGATAGTGGTGGGTATATTACATATGCAAATTTATTGTCTTCTGGGATGATAGGACAAAGACAAATGTTAGCAGTCAGGTTTACGGAATCAAACCCTACTCTTATCAAAGCATGAGAAATTACAAATTCCACCAAGCACAATGTTATTTTTCTAATGTTATCTCTGATCTATAATGAGAAGCAATCTAACGTATAGATTTTGCATTCAATAACCCTGTCAAAAACTACATCACACATCAAATGTTAATGGCGCTGGGGAGTTGGGGTGATTAATACCATAACAAATAGTATATATTACAAAATTTCTTTTGTTCTTTCCTCACAATGATGCATACAACCAGAATTTAACCTTTAAGGGTTAAAGAGTTTAATCAATGTCAATGTCTGATCTTCTGAAGGCAATAAAGAACAGACTGTCTAGCGATACCCAACAGAATATCACTTTGTCAAGCCACAAAGCGCCCAAAAGCTTGTCAAGTAAGTTACCAGAAACCTCTTTGTGGTTAGAACTCAGCTCCTTCCTGCTTGACCTATTATTTGATATTTGACCACTTGGTTGCAAGACACTTGCTCTTTCCAGCTGAAATGTCACTGGGGCATCTTGTCAGCTCCCCGACATCTTGGCCTGACATACAATTTTACTTTTGTGTGCTACAAGGCAGAAAATGCAGGGCAATGGCCTTGTTTTAAATTCTGTCAGCATCAAAGATGGGCGTCACTCTTGGGTCCTACCAACAACAACAACAACAAAGAAAAGGAGCTTATTTTGAAGGTCAGAGCAGCCATTACTTTAAAGTCTTGAAACTCGGACTAAATTTATTACCTGTGATGCTGGCTTGAGAACTGCCTTTATTAAAGCACATAAACACGTCCTCTCCAAATCTCCCTACACCATTGTTTCTACTTCCTGATCAAATGCCGACTTGATAAAAAAAAGGCGGCCGTTAGGGACCGGATTCTGCACTTAACTTGTTCAAATGGGCAAGTGGTATCATGTAGCTTTACAAGGCGCAACCTGACCTTCTCACATTGACCAGGAGTGACATAATTGTGCAGGAGGAGAAGCAGTCACATCATTTCTGTTTTGCACAACCTGCTTAAAGTTTGCAACTAAATGCTTGTCTTCAGTTGAGCTGACAAGAGAGAAGAGAGGGCTCAGTGAACCATGGCAGGACTGCCATGAAATGACAGGAATCATTGGCATACATTTCAAATAGCTCTCTCAATCCTATTAAAGTATTGCAGCCCTGTTTTAAAATAGACAAGTATGAAACAACTTTGATAGATAGAGAATAAAATGGCTTATTGATTTTTTTTAAAGTCTGAGGAAAATTACCCCAAATGTGTCATTCCTTAACATTTAAAAATATATTACATAAAAATGAGCTACCACAGTAAATGAAAGTTTTTTTTAAAAATGACCCTTCTACTATGCTAGCCATGGGATGTGTGGCATGTGTGAACATGGCCCCCTCCTTCCTCCCATGAAGAATGTAAAATTAACGCCATAGAAATGCATAGAGAACAAACTTCAATTCAAAGGCTAAAAACATCCTAATAAAATCGGACTTTAATTAATTCTCTTTCGGCTGCTTACAAAATGACTAGATTCTAGCATCCATTTGGCATTGCTCTTTTGGCAGACATGACATGCAGGTTTGAAGGAAAGGATGATGAAATTGGAGATCTATTATGTGCCAAGGTAAAAGGCAGATCATAATCTGATTCGGACTTCAGTGGCAAAAACCCTGGAAGACAGCCTTGATCTAGCTGGGGTAAAGAGCTTGACACAGTAAGGATGCTTGAAGCGTTTCGTGAATCCTGGGGAGGGAAAAGACAACAAAAACATTTTCCATTAATTGGTTCATAAAAACAGTAGTTATTATCTCTAGAATGTAGTCCTTGTTTAGCAATTGCCTCATTTAGCAATTGTTTGTAATTATGATGGTGATGAAAAATAACTTTACAATCAATCTTCACATTTATAACCTTATTGAGTTTGTAAAGCAAAGGAAAAATGAGGTGTGATGGTAAGCATGGACTGTGGTTTCATTTAATGACCAAATTCCTGGTCCCAATTGTGGTCAGTCAATGAGGACTACAGGAAATATGCATAACTTTAAGTCCCACTGATTTTAAAGGGGTGTAAGTATACTGTATGTATCTATTGACTCTGCCCATTAATAACAACTTCTAAAAGTGCAGTTGGTTCTTTGGCTTATATGATGCTTTGATGACATACTGTATGTTCTTTTTAAATATTTGAATATAGTTACAAAGTCTGCTGTCATGAACTGGTTTATCTGTACATCTGATTATCTGGGTTTCTTAAATTTAAAGTAAGTCTCATAAACAATAAATAAAAACAGAAGTGTTTTCTGTTTTGAAAAGGTATCAAGAAATGGTTGTGAGATTTAAATATTTACCAGTTTTACCCTTCTTTGTCTGGAGTATTTTAAAAGTTGTCAATAACCATCTTTTGCTTTTCATAAGGACAGTCCTGTATACTTAAGAGTCCATGCATAGTAAAAGAAATTACTTGCAAACTGAATTCCTGTTTAGAAATCTCTTGTAAAACTCAAGCAAATTTTCCAGATTGTATATTGATGCTCTTGGAATACATCAAGGGTTGTGACTTTAAAAAAAGCTGTATCCAACCTTACTGGCTCCATGGACTGGCAGCAGTGGCGGTGGCAGCAAGGGAGATGGTTTCCTATCCTAGCTTCTGCGAATGAAGCTTTGCGTACACGCCCGCCACTTCCATGGACTAGTTCCCAAAGGGCAGTGGACCGGAACCAGTCTGCGGACCAGGGATTGGGGACCCCTGCTTTAAAACATATAACCTCAAGACAAATATATACACAGAAGAATTTAAAACAGACCAGTCACAATGCACCATTGTTGAAATGCCATGGCTTTGGTGGATTAAATAAATAAATAAAGTTGTTAGATATAAGGCTATATTTGGAATTCTGGGAGATTTTTTTAGAGTTTTTTTTCCTTCCCATTCCCATTACTGTTACTGGGAAGAAGGGAAAATCAATGGCTCTATCTACCACATAGTTCAGCAATTTTCTTTGATGTTGGTTCTTTGATTTCCTGATATTACACAAGGTTATTTTGGAGCTGGGTGGAAGTTGGACCTTTAAGACCCACCTATATAGCAGCAATTTCAAAAGGTTACCGCCAGGAGATACTTTAAAAGTAGTCATACTTTCAGTTCTGCAATGATTAAAAAAAGAATTTATAGACAAAATAGAAACACGCAGTCTTCGGGACAGCTGGATTTTAGTCTAACAGTGCCTAGCTATGCTACTCTCATCAAAGTCAGGTATTTGCACATTTGTCCCAAAGGTGGTTTCTCAGGAGGCAACTGGACTTTCTTGTTTCTTTTCTTTGAAGACGTTTTGCTTCTCCTCCAAGAAGTTTCTTCAGCTCCTTTGGGACAACCATGACCTGGATGACTGAGAATCTCTGCAGACTATTTGAACATTTATTATTTAAATCAGCAAGTTTTATGCATTTAGCTGAACACTTCAGCACAATATCAGAAAAACAATAAAAGAAAAAGATTGGGATGTCTTCATTTACTTTGAGTGAAGAATGAGCTTCTATACAAATGTGTGGTGTATTTTAAATGATGCTGCAGAACAGCAATGAAGCTAAATGTCTTGCTTAAGTAAACGACATCAATAAATAGTAGGAGCTAAAGGTCAGCTAAATGTGCATGTTTGCTGGCACTATTGTCTCTTCAAATCAACCTTGCTTATCCTGCGGGTTAAAGGACATTTTGGGGCTCACATTTTTTCCCTCCTCAAAAACCAGACTTTTTTTTTTTAAGAAACGAAAAAGGGAAGACCAGGAGGGAATACTACAACAACAACAACAACAAAACCCCAACAACCTCAAAAGTCCAAAGAAGGGGAGAGGTTAAACAAAAATCAGGTTTCCTTGGGGAGCCACGCTCAACAAAAGTATGAAACATAATGATTGGCAGCTAGTCAATAGAAATAGAAAAGGATTCAACGTTTGATAGAGATGGGGATGGTGTGGGGGTGGACGGAGAGGTGGCTAAGTTTCTATTCTATGGTCAGGTTGCTTCTCCTAAATTGCTCAGGTAGAATTAAAAAACATGGGATGAAGATCAGGGCTACTGTGACCTTGGCCATTATTAGCCCTCACTTTCTTTAATAAATTGAAGTGGACTGGTGCAGGGTGCAATAAAATTGTTGCCTATATTGGAATAACTCAAGAAATCCATCTCTGGATTAAAGTGGATGATTTGTTTCCAGTATCCTTATTTTCCTTTGCTTTTTAATGCACTTAGATTAGTTGTAGAGAAGCATGCACCACTATCTGAAGGGTTAATATGCTGGGAGGGTTTTTACTTTTACTGAGACAATTGCTTTTACTGATAAATAGTCTCCAAGGATAATAGTAGAGCAAATACTGTAGACCAGCCCCTTTAACAAAAACAAAACAAAACAAAAGGCAGCCAAACCTATGTTGATTGCCTTATAAATGTAAATGAACGTCTAAGGTTCTTAAAAAGATTGTACGAAAAGGAGCACAGAGGGAAGGTTGTAAGCCACCTGGAGTCATCAGTGTGTGAGCTGAGCAGCCACATACATTTGTTTAATAAAATAAAATAAACTTGTTTTTAACTGATTCTTAAAAAGCTTCTTTGCATTTGCTGCCTACATTTCCAGCCATTGTATCCAAAGGCAATTTTAGGAGTTGGGTCTCAAGACATCCGGAAGAACCAGATTAAGAATGCTGGTACCTTATCTTGAATATTCCTTTGTTTTGCTTCTGTTCAGGTTGGGTACTGTGGCAGTATATCATTCTCGTTAAGCATCTGTTCAAGATCTAGGCATTTTGTTGTTTCACAGAGTAATAATACTTGTGGAAGCTCAGGTGAGGGATTCATTTGTGAAAGATCTGAAGAGGCAAAAGTTTTGCTGCCCAGATCATAATCGGGATCTTTAATCACCAGGCTCCAGAACCCTTTACGGAGATGTGTGTCTGTCTAGTGCCCTTCTGGCGGTCTAATTTTTGTCAGAGCCTTGGAGCCCGATGTAGATTCTCGCTTTGGAAGGAAGAAGGGAAGGGGGAGCGTGGAGCAAGAATGAAAGATGATATTTACATTCACTTTGCCAAACATTAGCATCTTTTTGTCCAATCATTTGAATTCAGAAGAGTTAGGAAAAAACAGCTTAGAGAACAAGGGTTGACACTCCAGTGTGAAATCTTAAGGTGCTGGAATGCAATGAGGGAGAAAGTGAGACCGAACCACATTTCAACTCCCTAACTGGGCTGCAGCATGCGTGAACTTTGTGACAGGTCTCTGTCTCTCAGCCACAGTTGAATAGCTCCTGCTGACACTCAGCTGTCAGATAGCATCCCCTTACTATGCCCCTAACATGCTCTACAGCTTCACCCAATTAACTTGCTTTCACTTGACATTGCAGCAAAGAGCTTCATAATAGGTGGTCAAGGTGCAACGGTGCCTGCTTGCCCTCTCCCTGTTCATAAACGGCGAGATGTTTAACTATCTTCCTTTTTTTTTTTGCCATTTTGCTTAGAAGCAACATGACAGTGATGCACCGACTGAAGTGGGCAAGCAAAGCAGGGTAACTTCAAAGCACATTGTTCGAGCTTCCTTGTAAAGGAATCTCTCTCTCTCTCTCTCTCTCTCTCTCTCTCTCTCTCTCTCTCTCTCTCTCTCTCTCTCTCTCTCTCTCTCTCCCTCTCGCACGCGCACACACACACACACACACACACACACACACACACAAACACACACCGCCCCAAAGCAGGAACTCTAAACCATCAGAAAGAATTTGATTATTAAAAATAAAGCTTAGAGGAAACTTTGCTGAAAATTAGAAAAAGACACAAGAGGATGGGGAGAAGGCTCAAAGTAATTATTTCCTATAGTAGTGTTTAAGTTTAGTTTTTAAAAAAAGATACATGTAATTTATATGTTTCTATTCCAATCTTCTTACACTAGAGAAATCAGTAGGTATTTAAATAATGAATGTTATTATACATGCCATTGTAAGTCAAAAGAATAGGACTCTCTAAAATACATATCGAAGAAAGTAAATGTGGAACATAAAGGAAATATATAATATTCATTAATTTAAATGGCATCTCTTAAACAGATATTAGGATACTTAATTTTTTTTAGTTGCCTGGATAATTCTCCCGCTCTCCGCAACACACATATTTTTTAAAAAGAAAAATAAGAATCATGCAAATAATTGTGTATCTTATGTCATGAACAGCAGAGCCATGTATTAAGAAAGCTATAAAAGAATATATACCTAGGGCAGTATAATACACATCAGATTGTAGATGAACAACGCTTTCCGAAAGTTTTACCAGGGTAAGATCTTAAAAAGATTTTAGTTGCTGAATTTGGAGAGGGGGGTAAGAAAGAGAAGAACATTATAGTCAACCCAAATTATCATAATTGATCAGTTTGGATGCACACCGATCATCTCTATGCAACTTCCTGTGTAGCTATGTTTCTTTATATAGTGAAGATACCCATTTTCCACACAGTTCTTCTGAAATAGTTTTTTTTTAAAGACCTATTATTTATTTATCAAATTTATATGGCTAATCTATCTCACAAAAGTGGTTCTATTACAGCCAACCTTCCAAAACAAACTTAAGTATCAGGTGTGTAAACTAAGTAGATCCAAACTTATAGCTTAGTTCCTTTAGAAAATTCTAATTCTAGTCAATGAACTACATAAGTGGGTTCTGAATTGCAGACATATTCAAAACATCTTTCTATCCCTGCTGTGTACTATCTATAAGTTATCATTCTATGCTCACAAGCCAAAATATCTAGTTTCTTTATTAAAATTAGCTATATTTAATACTTCATAACAGAACTTTGGCATCCGGAGAAATGGGGGGTGCTCAATTGGAATGTTTTCTCTGGTGAAAAGAAACAATAGCACTTACAGTGAATCTTTGATAAACTGCTATGGTACTTAGGACAATCTTTTTTTGATGTGATGACTATATGAGATTTATTCTGAAATCAGAATACATTATCTTGGATTTCAGATAATCTTCCCGATACCTCTGAGGTTCTGAATGTAATGTTTAAATTGACTATGGCATTCACCCATTGTTTTTTTTTTAAATGTGCCTTGCATTTTGTTGGATAAAGAAATTAAAATATTTAGCCTTGTTTTCCAATCAATCAGATATCATGCTACATTCTGCCACAGAAACAGCAAGCACTCCACTTTTTATTAGACTGTATATGTCTGAGCCAGTGGTGGGATTCAGATTGTTTTATTACCGGTTCTGTGGGCATGGCTTGGTGGGCGTGGCAGGGCTAGGATAGGCATGGGAAGGATACTGTAAAATCTTCATTCCCGCCCAACTCCAGAGGAAGGATATTGCAAAATCCCCATTCCCTCTTGATCAGCTGGGACTCGGGAGGCAGAGAATAGATGGGGGTAAGGCCAGTGAGAGGTGGTATTTACTGGTTCTCTGAACTACTCAAAATTTCTGCTACCAGTTCTCTAGCTGTGTGAAGTAGAATGTTGTCAGGAAGTAAAGCTGGATGCATTCAAACATCTTTTAGCCTGGTTCGGATTTTACACATATTATATTTTGGATAAGTATAACAGTATTGACCTTGATCCAGCTTTTTCCTGGTATAAGTGGTCCAAAGGGAAATAAACAAACGAACAAACAAGTCAAACAATAAACCACCAGAAAACCCTCCACATTTCACGTTTATAAAACCTGAAATCAGCCAGAAAAGTACATTTATTTATTTTTTTTAAAAATCTTGCACGGGGAGGAAAGGATTCATCATTGTTGACATAGGAATAGCCAAGAGGCAAAAAGGTCACACTTTAGACTCAATGTCAGTTTATGTTTAATATGCATAAAAGCTTTAAATGTGCTAACTGAGCAAGAAACCAAGCTTCATCAGTTCTAAACTTGAATATGGGTGAGTTAAGGTTGCAGCTTCTACTGGTCCTGGTGTCATTCATATCTATGGTTATACTTTCATTTTGCACCTATATGACAATAACTAATAAGCCAAGAAAAACAATGTGTACACTCAGTCACTACAGACAACTCTCTAAGGACAAGAAGAGTATTTTTCTCCCTGATATTGTCATATCAACCAAACTCTCCTAAACAAGTAGAAATCAATATTTCCTACTTTCCAAAAGCTTGCTAAGTATTATGTTTTAAAAAGGAATTAATGGACTGTTGTCCTTTGGTACAAATGTACAATCTCTTCAGAATATTCATGAGGGGAGAACTTTTTTTTTTTTAAACCAGATAGAGTTCCAGGAAACACATCTTATTGATTTATATTTACATTGAATTTATTACTGTTATAATATACTTTTCTTTTATGGAGCTTGAAGAGGCTTACATGACTCTTTGTGTGCATGTAACTCGAACCTCACAACCATCTTGGGTGGTATGTCAGGTTGAGAAATGTGACTGGCTGAGAGGAACTCTGGACTCATGCCTTCTAGGTCTCAGGCCAGCATCTAGTCCTGGGTCCTCCGCATAACGCCTGGGAGTGGCGATGTTTCCACAACACATTGCTTGGCTCCTGCCAACTTTCTTGCCTCACCCACTTTCACATTTTAAAGCTCTTTTCAATTAAAAACTGAATGAAAAGTTAGCATGTTATAAAGCCAAAGCATGCCCTGAAGCTCCAATAATCTCCCATAAACCCTTGAGAAATTCTTACAAAGTAACTAAAAGTGAATGACTGCAACACAGTCCTTAGTTTGCCTTCTAGTATCTAAGTATTTTGTGAGTGGATACACTAACCATTTTGTGACCATGTCTATGATCTACTCCACATATCCTACTCGTCCCCACCTATGGGGGAATCCCAGCTCAAAACATTTTATATAAGAAAGAGCTGTGTGGAAAC
The DNA here is from genome assembly GCF_051295495.1 of Thamnophis sirtalis. Classification (NCBI taxonomy): domain Eukaryota; kingdom Metazoa; phylum Chordata; class Lepidosauria; order Squamata; family Natricidae; genus Thamnophis; species Thamnophis sirtalis. The sequence continues at coordinate 78,698,606 of NW_028261385.1, read as the reverse complement.
TTATTTACAATACTATGTTATGCCTGCATGTACAGAATAGACTTTAGGTTCAGATCACCCATGTAAAGGAGATAGGATAGAACTAGAGCCAAGCAATGTGTCTGGCAGATGTTTTTGACATGTAGCCATGGCCAGACCTGCTTAGTATTATGCAGCCAAGACACTGCCATGGAGTTTGACTGGATAAATGGACCACCCTTACCAACAACAGGGGAAACATAGTAAAAATTGAAATCAAGATGCTATATGGAAATAACATCAAACGCCTGGATGAAGAAGATTGCTACAAACATTGATAGTCATCACTTAATAACCGTTGCTTAATGTTGTTCAAAATTACAGCAAAAGTACTGTCTAAGAGCTAGCAAGTTGAAAAAAGACACAGGGGGACTAATTCTGTCAGCACAAGACCAAGCCTTTAAAAAATGCATACAAGGTCAGAATTAAGAAGACAGCAATAGAAAGCAAATACTGCCTCTGTAAAGAATCTGAAGAAACAGTGGACCACCTGCTTAGCTGCTTCAAAAAGATCACACAAACGGACCACAAACAACAACCAGGCCAAGTAGCAATAATGGCACATAGGAATATCTGCAAGAAATACCACTTGCCTGTAAGCAAGAACTGGTGGGATGACGAAAGAGACCAAGTAATATAAAATGAAGAAACCAGAGTGTTCTGGGACTTTAGAATTCAAACAGTCAAACATCTGCCACACAACACCTGGACTTAACAATTGTTGATATGAAAGACAAAACATTTTGGATACTGAACATCACTGACAGACAAATAGAAATAAAATGACTGTGGCAAAAGGGAGCGAAGATAATACCAACTGTAATAGGTGCTTTGGGTGCAAACCCCCCCCCCCCAAAAAAAAATCTGGAGCAACCCTTAAACATTATTAGCATTGACAAAATCACCTTCAGTCAATTGCAAAAGGCAGCTTTACTTAGAAAGCTTACATCCTGCAATAATACCTTTAATACCATCAAACAACAACATCTGCCTTGGAAAGGACTTGATAGATTAAGATGACCAGACATCCTGATTTCAGGGGGACAATCATGCTTTATAACAATTTGTCCCGTGTTCCGGGCTGTTTTTAAAAAGTCCCAATTTTCTGGCTTCATGTTGAAAGCCCAGTGGATTTGCTTAAGAAATCCTAACCGGGGCAAGACAAAAGACACTCTGTCTAATCCCTCTCTCTGTCTCAGTACTTTCATTGAAGATATTAAAAAATTAAAGCAACAAAACGGACACCCTCCGCGCCCCTTTTACCTCATTTTATAAGAAAAAATGACCAAGTACCATAGAGCTGCAGGAAACACTTGGCTAGAGAGGTCGCGAATGTTACTTCCTGGATTTTCCGGAGGGGAGGGGCACGGAGGTTGGAGGGCTGCTCGTGTGGGGAAAATATGGTGGCTTTGAAAAATATTTCCCTGACTAATTTCACCATTTCAATTTGCTCAGTTCTTTGTATTAACATCTACATCATTCTGGGTTGACTTGGAGTGCAAGCCTGCTGGTAAGTGAACTGGGTTTTTTTCTTTTATTTTTTTTAATGTATTTTAAAATAATATTTTATTTATTGTGCATAGGATTTTTTAAAATTCTGTGTGGATTCTTTTTTTAAATTGTCTTAGACTATTTTTAAAAAGATTCTATTCAAAATAAATTGAAGTGAAACCATGTTTAAAAATTCTATGCACAATACTTTGAAATATATTGTGCGTAGAAAGAATAGTTTGAAATGTTTTACTTCAATTTATTCTGTGTGGATTCTTTTTTTAAATTGTCTTAGGCTATTTAAAAAAAGATTCTAGTCAAAATACAAAATACCAGCTGCAGTTATTCACTTAAGAACTGTGGCAAGAAAGGTGGTATAATGGGCTTAGTGACCAAAGTTACAATGGCATTGAAAAAAGTGACTGATGACCATTTTTCACACTTAGCGACCATTTTCACACTTAGCAACCGTTGCAGCATCCTCATGGATCAAAATTTTGATGTTTGGCAACAGATTCGTATTTATGATGGTTTCAGTGTTCTGTGGTCATATAATCACCTTTTGACAAATGGGGAAACCAGATTCACTTATGTTACTAACTTATCAGCTGCAGTTATTCACTTAAGAACTGTGGCAAGAAAGATGGTATAGTGACCAAAGTTACAATGGCATTGAAAAAAGTGACTGATGACCATTTTTCACACTTAGCGACCATTTTCACACTTAGCGACCATTGCAGCATCCTCATGGTCACGTGATCAAAATTTTGATGTTTGGCAACAGTTACAATTTATATTTGTAAATTGTAGTTATGTTAAAATAAAAAAAATATTACAATACTATTTTTGCGTTGTATGAAAAAAAAATTTGCTCTGTATAAATTTTTTAATCAAGTTCCCCCCCCCCCCAGCTAATGAAGGAAAAGAGAGAGAAAGAGACAGACAAAGAGACTGAGAGATACAGACAGACCAAGAGACAGAGATCCCAAATCTTAGATATGTCTCTTCTGGGGATCAACCTTCTCGATTCTCTCATGTTGCTTCCTGGTCCTCTTAACTGGCATTGTCTGATAGATTGCCAAGTGTGCTAACCATCTCAACTAGAGGCCACTTTATTCTATGCTTAGATTTTAGTGAGACCTCTCTGCTCATGGATTTCAGCACTTTGCTCCACTCTAAATTCAAGTTGAGACATTCCTCATGTTGAAATCTCCAAGGGCAGACCAATCTCTGGCATATTAAAATAGTTTCAGTCAAAGTGGTACCAACTGAACAGAGGCAGACCCTGTACTGGAAATGGCTGAAGGTGGTGTGCCAGCCAGAGCAGAGTTGAGGCATTTGTGGCCAGAGCTGACATTTGACATCTAACCATAAAGTCTAGTCCAAAACAATTCTGAGGTGATACCTTTAATGAAATCATTTGAAATCCTTTCTGATTATTTGGATCAATCTGCAACATTTCTATCTGATCTAGACTGGGATGGAAGGCCATTTGTACAGCCACAAATATGTATACACCAAGAGATAACAGTTGAATATTGATCCTGTGTATACATTTATTCCTTTATACAAAAACATGCCAATTAGCAGTACGGTCAAGGAATAGTGAAATTCAAAGCTTTCTCTTGGGCTGTGGGATGTAAAGTGGCCTTTACACATCTACATATTGTTACTGAAGAATCTCAGAAAGTAGTACTTTTACAAATATGAGGAATGCTTGGTTTTATACGCAGCTGCTTTGTTGAAGCGTAAGGGATGGGGGGGGGAGGAAAAGTCAAAGTAGCATTAGCATGAATAGGCACCTCGGATTCCCTTGATTCAGGTGTCACCTGAGTAGAAAAACTCAATATAAGTTTTTTTAAAACCTCTTTCCAAAAGTCTCAGTTGATTCATAACCTCAGAACAAATCTGCCATCCTTTTGTGTTTAACCCACAGTTTAGCACTGAATAATGGATGTTCTTTATCTTGAAATAGTTTCTTCAAAAGGAAGGAGGAAATACCTAAGTAAAAGTGCCCGACTTTGGAAAGAAGTAAATGTATCTACTTTTGTATAGAATTGTTCTTTTCTTCTGCAAAGCCTGTTCAATTATATTCTGAGTTCTATTCTTTGTTAAAAAAAAAAAAAAACTTTCTCCCCAAGGTTAAGCATCCTGATCTAGTTTTCAAGGCAGCAGCCGCAAGCTTTTCCACTCTTCCTGCTGCAATTCAAGTGGTATTGTTGAAACTTTGTCTAACAATGGTTCTGATACTGTCACTTGGAAACAAACGGGAGGAAGGCAGATCGAGGAAAGAGTATATAATGAATGAAAACAGAAAATTAAGTTACTGTTGTTGCATGCCTGTTAATTGTACCACATATCGTTCCTTTTATATACCAAAGTTGACTTGACTAAAGTTAGACCTCTGTGGGCTGAAAATAACTTTCCTTTCAAGCAGTATTTTTGTATTTCTCCCTCCCCCCTGCTGCCCCATTTCATTGGACGATTCAGCCCAATCTACAAAATGCTAAGGATTCCTGCAGAATCTTAGCATGACAACTAGTGATCTGGTTCCAGACAACTTGATTTCAGCTAGAATCACATATTGATGCTACAATAGCCCTTGACTAATAATGATTTGTTTAGTGACCCTTCAAATTTACAAAGGCACTGAAAAAAGTGACTTAAAATGGTCCTCTTATGTACAACCATTACAGCATTTCCACAGTCACATGATTAAAATTCAGGCACTTGGCAAAGATCTATGACAGTGATGGTGAACCTTTTTTGGCTCCTGTGCCAAAAGCAGGGGGAGCACAGGGGGGGTCGTGCACCAGCGTGCCACACCCATAATGCTATGCGCACGACACCCCACCCGCTTTTGCTGCAGTTTTTTTGCCCTCCCCAGGCTCCAGAGGCTTTCTAGGAGCCTGGGGAGGGTGAAAACAGCCTCCCCCATCCCTCCCAGATGCCCTCCGGAGGCCACAGGAGCTTCCCCGAATCATCTGGAGGGCGAAAAACGGACCTACGGAGAACCCAGAAGTTTGGAAATGGTAACTTCTGGTTTGTCCGTAGGGCCGATTTTCGACCTCCGGAGCCTTCATGGGCCTCCAGGAGGCTTCCCTGACAGCTCTGGAGGGCAAAAACCAGCCCTCTGAGCAAATTCAGGGAAGCATCCTGAAGGCTCTGGCGGGTGAAAAACAGTCGTACGAGCAAACTGGAAGTCCATTCCTGAACTTTCGGTTTGCCCGTAGGGCTGGTTTTTTAGGGAAGCCTCCGGAGGGCAAAAAACAGCCTCAAAATAAAGCCGAAGTCAGCTGGCCAGCGCATGCATGCGTGCTGGCCAGCTGACAGGGCAATGCCTCACGTGCCCTAACAAATGGCTCCCAGTGCCACCTGTGGCATGCGTGCCATAGGTTCGCCATCACAGTCTATGACAATTCGCCATGGTCCACTTACTGGTCAACTCGCCATGGTCAACTCACTGCAGGACAAGAGTTACACTAATATCAAATATGGTGGAATAGAATCATTACAGAAAGGATGCAAAAGAAGGGACAGAATGAAATGTGAATGGCAAAAATTAAAATAATTTTTATTCATTTTAAATAATTAAATAGAACCGTTCAATTGTCCCACAATAGGTTGTCTTGTGGTGAGTTGGCCCTGGCGAGTTGTCCTGCATCAAGTTGCCCATGCTGAGATTTTAGATGATGAAAAAGTTGCCTGGGAAAACCTGGTTTTAAAGGTGTTTACAGTGTTTAAAAATATTGTTAAGGACTGAGTGTAATTTCAAATTTTCCACTGCAATAAAGTATGCGTATCAACATATTTAAATGAATGGCCTAATCCTTCCTACCCTTCCACAAAATAAATTAAAGGTATCTTACCCTGCTGAGGCAAAGGAAAGTTAAACTTGTGAGATTTGAAACTAGCCATTTTTCCCATAGTGCAAACATGACAATTTTATCTCCTGAAACTGCCAATGAAACTGTCAAGAAAATTAGATATCATAAAATTATCCTATTAAACCAACACACTGGATATCCACTAAAAAGCAGTTAAATCAATTAAAATTACATTATTATGTCACATCAGAGCAACTGTTCAAAAACTTTATTTTAAAATCCCGCACACACAAGTCTCCTCACCCCATACCAAAAAACCACAAAAGTGTCTTCCTTTGGGTAACTCTTCTACCTTGACTAAAAAAAATATGCTCAAGGTAGTATGCAACTTTTCTAGTGCAAAGTTAGAGAATGGTGGCTTCGGTCCAAGGCTGGCAAGTAACAGCTGATGTGCTCTGGAATCTGGAGCCCTAAATCAACATTGTTTTCACAGCTGTAATTAAACCACCTAATCAGAAGCACATTTTGATGGTACCGTTTCTGGAAGCCAGACACTGATTTTTTTTCGCTCAGAGCACAGTGGCATGTAAGAAGTCCTTATTTAATTTCTGTGTGTATACATTTCAAGAGGCGGGGGGGGGGGAGGAATGCCCTTCCTCCAAAGGAAAATGGAAAAGAGCCTTTAACTGTTGGAAAGAAGCAGCTTTATGCGTTCCGGCCTTCATTAACTCTACTACCCACTCTCCTTCGGCTCTCGGCCGAGTCCCCATCCCTCGAGAGGCAGCTGCACACAGTGAGAATAAGGACTTTTGCCAAAATCAACAGATGAGCTGGTCTGAACTGGCTCTCTGTGTGTTCCAACTGTAAATTGTGCTGTGATGATTAGAGAACTCCAACACAGGATGTTGACTCTTAAAACTGTCCAGAGAAAATAAGTTTGGAGTTACTTGCTTTTAAATTCAGGATGATGATAATGGTGATGATGACGATAATAATTATGATGATGATGATGATGATTGCAATGATAATTCTAAAAAGATGCATTTTGTCATTTGGTGCACAAAGTCCTATCTATGACAAGAGTCTTCTAATATGAATTCTGAAATAATCATTCATATTTTTATACATATATGCAGAGATTCAGACAATGATTTAACAGGCCCTGAAAGCATTCCTACCAATAGACCCATCTTCCTTAAATGTTTTTTCAAGAGAGCAATGAGTCTTGCCCTTCAATTGTCACAATAGACAATTGAAAGAAAAACATGCATCTTACCATCTGTTAAAGAAAATAACTGTGAGATCTTCAAAATTTAGAAACTGGTTACCGCTTCTAATGCTTAAAATATGTTGTTTGAATTAAACAACCACTGAATTATCATCTCATTCAAGTGGATTTAGTAACTTTAATATAAACTTTCAACCTCTGAGGCCATAATAAGGCTATCAGTAGGAAGGCCACAGTCATTGTGGTCTGATTACATTTAGTTCTGCATTTTAATTGCACATGGATTCCATTAAACTTTCTTTTTGCCTTTTAGGCAACATTTAAATCAAATTACTATAATTTCCAATAGCTTGACAAGGTAAAAGTTCACATGCTTAGCATATTCTGCTTTTTAAAATGTTTTCTATAGAAAAGGAAATATTGTGTATACAAATCAAGGATGCAGATATATTATCTGATTATACTACTTTGTTTTTTCAACTGTTGAAGTGGTAGCCCTATTGTGGCATTTTAACAATTACATGTAATATATTAAGAGATTAAGAAGTATGATGCAGGCATACAACATTTATCTAAGGTATATTTGCATTGTGATCTCTAGGCTGGAATACTGCAATGTGCTCTACATGGGGCTGCCCTTGAAGAGCATCCGGCGACTTCAGCTAGTCCAGAACGCGGCCGCGCGAGTGATCATGGGCGCACCACGGTTCGCCCATATAACACCAATCCTCCGTGAGCTGCGCTGGCTACCTGTTGATCGTCGGGTGCACTTCAAGGTCTTACTTACCACCTATAAAGCGCTCCATGGTAGTGGATCTGACTATTTGAGAGACCGCCTCCTGCCAATTACCTCCCTGCGTCCCATCAGATCGCACAGAGTAGGCCTCCTCCGAATTCCATCCGCCAGTCAGTGCCGACTGGCGACTACGCGGAGGAGAGCCTTCTCAGTTGCAGCTCCGACATTATGGAACAACCTCCCCGTGGAGATCCGTACCCTCACCACAGTCCAGGCCTTCCGCACAGCCCTCAAGAACTGGCTATCCCGTCAGGCCTGGGGATAGGATTACTCTCACCCCGCCCGAATGTTGAGTGAATGTTGTGTTTTTATGACCAATTTCCTTTAATCACGATTTTTTTTTTCTTTTTAAGTTTTGTCTTGCACCCCCTTCCCTTTATTGCTGTAAGCCGCCCTGAGTCCCCTCAGGGAAAAGGGCGGCATATAAATTTGCAATAAAACTAAACTAAAAAACTAAACTAAGCATTGTATGCCTTTCATTGTCCAACTTTTTGATTTGGTGCAGATCCTGGTCACCATTGCTGTAGAAAATTTTACTACATAGCAAGTTTTTGTAGATAACTGTTCTATCATTTGTGACAATGTTTTATAGCAATTCACATTATGTCAGGAAAATTCTTCCACAAGAAGGATGCACTTTCAACTTAGTTTCTTGCTTCCAGATGAAGATGAGACTATTATCCAGATGAAGATGAGACTATTATCTCTAACCATAAAATATGTAATTGGAGGCTACCAGGTTGAAAAGAGGAGGAGGAGGAGGAGGAGGAGGAGGAGGAGGAGGAGGAAGAGGAAGAGGAAGAGGAAGAAATAATAATAATCTTTTCCTTAGGGAATAATTCTAATATTTATCTGAATCTAAATCAATTGGAACTAATGTCTATCCAAATTGTTTTAAATTACAGGATTATATAATTTTTGTTTAGAATAATTAGTTTGGTGGTAAACATAGAAAGGTCCTGTTTGAATATTAAATACGGAGTGTACTTTTAAGCATGGAGCCGGTGGCTATTTCTAGTCATTATATAAATCCCTATCTTTATGAATAAATCCATCATCTATTAAATTGTTGTGGGTTTTTTAGTACCTGGAGAAAATTTAATTTACATGCACAGAACATATCTATACAATCATATCTGAAGCATTTAATTACAGAACTCTCACACCATACAGGTCTTGACTGACTAATCTTGTCTTTAAGCAACGACTCAAGTGGCCCTATCCAACTGCTTCAAAATAGTTGCAGAACCAGAAAATATTCTGCAGAGCTGCAGATCATTTTTCTACAACAGTAAGCAAAAGCAACTAGTCTCTTGTCCTATGTATTATAAAGTCATCCAGATCTGGATATTCTATGAAGGTTTGGACATGAATACCAAAGAAAGAGATGCAAAGTTAGTTGATGAATCCAAAACAGACAACTCCATCATGCCATCAACTGTTATCTGTTTCAGATAAAACTGAAATGAAGATCGTATAGGATATTGCTTCAGAAGTATAAGAAGCTGTAGACCAAGAATACCAAGCACTATACACCATGTTGCAGCATCTTGGAGGATGTACACATAGCATCAATGATAATCTTAGCAATACTTGTGGGATGTTTGCATATATTACTGTTAAGTCTATTTTCCATAATCAGTAAAATATTCATACAAATATTCCAACCCTGAACACAAAAGTGAAGAGAACAAATGGTCCATTAACCATGGCTGGATTTCATCCAATCCAGGACTGGTGTGACCAGATATTTATACTACAGAAATTATGGAAGAATGAATCCAAGGACATGAGTGAGTCATAATATTCATTCATTTTGCAATTGCCTCTAATCCACTCTTTGGAAAACACTTGCCACTACAGATTACAAAGTAAGGCATATGGTTCCTACAGCACACTTGTGACGGGTCAATCAGCAGTGGTCACATCAAAGGTGAACTATCAAAAAACATTTGAAATCTGCATGCAATCTGGGAATGCCAAGGAAGTGCCTTCTCCCTGCTGCTATTCAACTTTGCAGTAGATGCCATCATGAGAAAGGTTTTTGCAAACGGATGTGTGAATTTGACTAAGGACAATTCATCGATGAGCTCTTGAATGCAAGTGACATCATTTCTGTTGATCATGAAGTGGAAGCCATCTCAACGGGATACAACCCAGCGATCTGGGACTAGTCAGTGTGGGAAAACAATGACTTAGTCATTATTTATTTAGACTGATTAGACTGATGACTTTTTAGTGGTCATACAGCTAAAAGGAGTAAAATTAGAACAATTCATGTTTAAAAATATTTTTATTAAAAGTTTAATTACAGTAGTAAAAATACAAACTAAAAAAATAACTAAAAAAGAAAATAAAAAGGTGCAAAAAAGCAAAGAAGAAAAAAGGAAAAAAAAACTTTTAAGAAAGCAATTCCCCACCCTGATCATGACAAGTATAAGCAATTTCATTATCTCTTCCTCCTCTCAATTATAGATATAAAACTCATAACTTGTCTCTTAGCTATACATAGACCCAATAAGTAACATATTCTCTAATGCAGGTATCAGTCAAAAGTCCAGACAATAACATTAAAGAGGGGTAATTTCCCCTTTAAAGAGAATAAGATCACAAATATTTCCTACTTGAAGTGGAAAGACAATTAGATAGGGAAGCCAATTTAAATGTTATCAGATTAGAATACATAATGTAACTGTAGAGAAAATGTTTTAATTCAATGTTAATTGTTAGCAAATTCAATGTACAACATTTTTCCAGTCCAGAGGTCAGCAAGTCCCCAAATAATCACCCCAAATAACATGTCCCATTTCAACTGTGATCAAATAAACTGACCTTGTGTTCCCTCTTTTTACATAGAATAATCTTGTTTTTTAATCCAGTTAGATGATTGTTGATCTTTGTTTTGTATTTCTTCAATACATTAAAGAGCCTCTCTTGTTAGTCCAACAAAAAGAAATTATTCCAACTGTTCTCTCAGTTTATCATTTTTATTTCTTCTTAATTTTTAAAATCTCATCCATTTTTTTCCCCATCTAGTAGCAAATTCTTATTTATGTTCTTTCGGACACACTTTGTTGCATATCTTTTCTGTAACATTTTTTTTCTGGGAATAGATAGTTCCCAAGAAAACCCAACAGAACTGACATTATTGATTCAAAGTCCCATTACTGTTCCTCAAAAATGTCTCCAAATGCCATAAGTTATACCTTGTTATATTTCCAATATCAAAAACAGTTTTTCTTTCCCACAAAAATGTATTTATTCCTTAAAAGTACTTTCAAAGGCATAATATTCAAAATCCAATATACTGACATTTTCTGAGCTCGTAATCCATTTAAAACTTTCTGTATTCAAAACCTTGTCCTTTCTTATTCAGAAATAGAGCCATTCTTTTGAACAGTAGCTTCTTTCAAGAAGCTTAAGAACTGGAAGGTGGGCTTGCTTTACACACCCTCAATTTTCTCCTATTGACTGAATAATTTTATTACCTGCATTTGCCTAGATTCTTTATTTGTCTTTATATTTTGGATTAAATTTTGCTTTGTAGATTCTGATTTTACTTGTTGCTAATCTAACTAATGAATTCTGCCCTGTTCACCTACTTTGCTGCAAATTTTAGACACTTTGCCAGAAAAAAATCACACTACATGCACAACATAGTTGAAAACAACATTTCCAGGAAGGAACTTTTACATTTGAATGCTGGGAAAATACAGTGTCTCACAATCACAACTGTCTGGAAGACATATGTCAGGACTCCTTCAACAGATGAGTAAGAACTGTGTTCGCTCTACTTACAATGATCTGGAAAGACCCACAGATGTTATTTTTTGGACTTATTTCCAAAGATGAAAATATTCTCAGGCGATTTTACACTGTCTATCTAAAAGTTTACTGACTCATGTCATTTCTACTCCACTCCTTGCTTAACATGAGGTATTTCAACACAAAGACCTATCACGGAAACAAATGAAGTATCACACACAAAACCACATAAATGCATTCATGACAGAAACATACATTGGATAACAGCATCAATGAATACGTTCATCCAAAAACAACAACTCTTGGTATTTTCTGTGGAAGATGACAGCCCAACTCTTTCTCCAGCTGTTATCTCACTTGCAGCCTCCCTTGGGGATCATTATTCTTTCTCCCGCCTTCATCTGAAGCCATATGTCCTCCTGACCTTAGCAAATTTCCATCTCTGTGGATTCATGTGATTCCTCCATCTCTTCAGGTTCTCTCACTCTAAGCCATTCCCCCAATTCTTCTATTTCCCCTTTTCTTATACAATCTAAATTCCAAAGGACTGAGTAACTACTGGGACATTCTCCCAATATACTTGCCTGGTTCTACAGCCAGGTGGGCTCCTTCTAATTGCTTAAAGGTTTCAATATTTTGCTTATTCTCTTTATAAGCAGATATTTATAAAATTGCCCAGAATTTACAATAAAGCCCATTATCTGGTGTCAATAGCAGGAGTAAAACAAAGAGGAAGCAAGACTTTATAAAGAATGAGGATTAGGATCACAGTGTTTTTTGAGCTCTGAATGAATTACATTTATCCTCAAGAGAACAACACTTAAGGCATGACAAGTGAATCTTCTCTAGATAAAGTAACCTTATTATGCAGATAGCCAATATCTAATTTCATCCGGAAAGTTTACTGCTTCTTATTTCTAGGATAAGATGATTATATGCAAATATTTAGCTACCGCGGTCAAACATTTCTGCATCTTTTCTATCCACTCTTTTTTATTATTATTCAGAATTTCTAAACAATTGCATATATTGTAAGTATGCATTCAAATTTGCAGAAAGATATTGTATTTATTTATGAATTTATTCTACCATGAAAAGATTGTGTCAAGTTCTGTTCACTTCACCGAAACATAATTTTGCATGCAACTGTAGTGCTACAAAAGCTTTCTGAATCTAACAGCAATTCTCTGAACTGAACTTAAGAAAAGCTAATGACGCTCGGCTATTAAAATGGACATCCAGGATACCTTAGATTTATAGAATGTCTTTTTTAAGATAATAGTGGACATTTCTACTGTATTTGAAAGCCCATCTGTCCATTCAGTTTTACAAGACTCTGAACCTCCCCTTCACAGTACTGGCACTATTCATAACTTCGCTTACTTGAAAGCACATGAAGAGTTAAACAAAACAGAACTAGAGGGGTAATTCCTATCAATGTATGTCTTGTTGTTTTATTTATGTATTTATTTACTGGGCTTATATTGCCGCTCCAATCAAAACTGAGTATTCTATTTACCCAAATATGGTTGAAGGGGAGAGTATATTCTGTATTTTCTCCTGGAGTTCAAGGCAATGTTGCCTTGTGGAAATATGGGTGGCAAATAAATTTAATAAAAATAAATAAATAAATTCAGCACTCCTGCCTTTCACCTTTTTTTCCTTATTATTCTGAAAAATATATTGGGCTGAGAGATAAAAGTATAGTCCAGTGGCACTCAGCTTCCATAATTGACAGTAGATCTTGAATATAGGTCCTCTACATCAAAACAAGGCCACCAAGCCCAAGCTTTCCCTTGAAGGTAAGCAAGGAGTCTAGGGTTAGGATCCAAATCAATGATCTGTTGCATTAGGATTTTTCAGTACTTCTGGGAGATAAAGAACTTAGAAAGATAATATGGTTACAGAAGGTCAAAAGATCTCAATTCAGCACAGTTCACATTAAAACACCCAAATCACCAGTCTTACTCTCCAAAATTTTATTTGTCATTCATTTGTTTTAGAGGTCCAAAATCTTGTTTTACGGGGCTTTTCATCTTCTTAACTTCTTTCATCTCCTCTTTCATCTTTAGAAGTCTTTCATTCTTATTTCCGCAAAAGCTCTCATGATTCAGCCATCTTATTGCCCTGTTGCTCGAACATGAAGTTTCTTTCTCTGCAGGTTGTTCTAGAGATCCTCCACTCCATCCTTGGCGCTTTTCCGTGGTTGCCATTATATTATAATCCTCCCACCCCAAAAGTGTCTCAAATAAGGAAAAAAGAAAAGGCAAGGTTTCCCACCTTTTCCTCCTCTTTTATCTTTACATGCTCTTAATACTTTTGTCTCAATATTCCATGGTTAGTTCACATCACAATCTGGCTAATGTTACTTTTATCTTTTGCTTTGCAAACTCCACCATTGTTTGTAGTCTTTAATAGTAAACCAAAAAACTTTCCCACAAAAGTCTGGTTCTTTTGTCTAGCTTAATTTCAGATGGTTCAAAAATGTTTTCATGAAAAAAATATTTCAAAAGAATTATCTACTTTATTTTAGACTTTCTAATATTTTCTCTTCAATAAGCTTTTTGCCAAAAGATTTTAAGTGTTTAAACCTTTTTTTCTTCATTTCTTTATAATCCTTTATAAACCAGAAAAATAATAACTGACTAAGAGGAATCGTCTTGTCCTGCTGCTCTGAAAATCTCTATTTAGCTGTAAAGTAGTTGCATCCAAAAGTAGTTAAAATGAGGCTCATGGGAACCTTATGTTCATATAGGTTGTATTATGGCTGTGAACTTTATTCCAATCCCTCAATTTGCAACTGCTATCTCCTCATGAGGAACAGCTGCCCAGCATGCAAGTGGGAGATCTCATGATTTCTTCCTTCTCCAGAGAGGCAAAAAGTTGTTGCCTGGTGGCTGATGTCCACTGCAATGCTATCCCCATTCTTTCAAAGACATCTAGTTTGCCATAAATCTTCTCCAGAAGCTAAGATCCAAATAATTTCTTTCTTTCTTTCTTTCTTTCTTTCTTTCTTTCTTTCTTTCTTTCTTTCTTTCTTCTTTTCTTTCTTTCAACTTTATTCAAAGTACTGTCCACCAAAGAAAATCAACTCCCTTGATAAATACTGATAGTACCAAGAAAACCCGAATCAAAGGAGTAACCCACTGAAGCAGGGGTGAAATCCAGCAGGTTCTGACAGGTCTGGAGAACCGGTAACGGAATTTTTGAGTAGTTTGGAGAATTACCGGCAAATACCATCTCTGGCTGGCCCCAGAGTGGGGTGGAAATGGAAATTTTGCTGTATCCTTCCCCTGGAGTGGGGTGGGAATGGAGATTTTGCATTATCCTTCCCCTGCCATGCCCACCAAGAACTGGTGGAAAAATGAATTTCACCATTGCACTGAAGTTATAATAAATATGTGAATACAGCAAGGTAACTAAAACACTTTTTTAAAAACTTAAAGGGTTGGATTTAATTTGATTGAATTAGATTAAGATCCTAATCCTAATCCTGATCCTAAACTGTGTACCTACATTGCATGTAATTTGTCCTGGTTCACATTTATGATGGCACCCTAACTTGCCTCCTCCTATCAAAATAATGGTGTTGCATTTGCTGCATTTGCACAAAATGGTAAGATGTTAAAAAGTAAGCAGCGTGCTGCAGCACTCTGCTCTGAATACTACCCCGGCTCCTCCTTTCTAAACTTTGAAGAAGCAGGGTCGGAATAGTATAGATGCTTTTGAATTTTTGTATTGGAGAAGATTCCTGACAACAACATTGACAGATAAAAAAACAAATGAACAAACCAACCCAGACTTCTCACTGGAGGAACAAATAAGCAGACTCAAATTATCCTACTTTGGACACATTGTGCAAAGAGGTAGTTCTCTGGAGAAGTCTCTAAAACTGATAAAGATAAGAAGAGAATGGCCAGCAGCAGGGTTCATGGACTCAGTTACAGTGGCAATGAGTGCATCATTGGAAGATCTGAAAGAACAGGATGGGAACAGATCACGGTAGAGAAAATCTATCTAGAGTGTCACTAAAACCTGGCAACAAATTGATGGCACATAATCAAGCAAGCAATCCTCCTCTTAGTGGACCTAACTGATAAAGCCAGATAGCTTCAATTGAAAACTCTTGTCTTGTTATTCTTAACAAAAACCAGAATCAGTAACTACAAGTATGTCAAAAGTGTGTCCTAGTGGTCTGTCCAAACATGGTTATCATGTCTTAAGCTATGATCAATTAAATGAAACCATGCCATTTAAATAAGTGGAACCCACAGCAGACAACAAAGCAAAATCTGGAAACATAAACTGAGGATGTTTGTGTACTTCACTCAGTCTACATTCAGGACAGGATGATCAGTTAGGATCATTGTTCTATCTCAAAACCATCTTGTATCCTGGGGAACAACGTAATATTATAAAGCCATGATTCTAAGATTTAAACAGATGGGAAACAAACAGATAAATAACTCCTGCATCAAGACTCACCTGTTTTACATCTGGAAGCTCAAATTACGACGTACAGTAGGATTTCAATTTTGACTAGAAAAGATAAAAAATAAAAATGTTCCTCATTAGGCTTGAAAGCAGAAGAGGCTATGGACAGGAAGGGCAGGGCCATCAAAGCTGTTCTGCCGAGACAGAGACTAGTACTATACTAACTCATAGTTTGTCTATAGCTGGACCTCTCTTAAGCAGATCTTCAGTTCTTCCTCCTCATGTTTTAGTCCTTTGCACCTGTTGCAAGCCAAGGAGCCATTTAAAGCACAGAAGAAAATCAAATCACACAGTAATGAAGAAAACAAGCCTGGATGTTGTGGCATGCAATAGTCTTAGACACAAGGAAATGGAAAACAAAAGTCAGGTGTACTGAATATTCTTTACATGCACCTCATTCTTCTTCTAGTTGCTCCTATTTTTTATATGCATTTATGATGATTCCTTTATATGCATTTATGATGGCTACATATAAATATCTGCTTAGGGATGCCTGAGCCTGTACTCCAAACTAACTAAACAAAAAATAAACTGAACATAGGTAAACCCTCCAGTTTTGGAGTTAGCAGCTTGTAGGTTGAAAAGAGTGGAGGACACAAAAGGACAGTTCTCCCCATTGAGACAATAAAAATACATTAGTGTATTTGAAAGAGAAGAAAATTCAAGGTGATTATTCCCAAGGTGCGAGAGAATTTTTTCATCCAGAAAGTTTTGACTTTGCTTGATTGGTTGCTGAAAAGAGTAGTAGTCTTAGCCTTGTCTTTTGTTCCTCAAGAAAATGATGCACCACAAGATAATATAAGCTTTCTCCTTTCCTCTTAAACCATTCTAACTCCAATGGTTTCTTCTCCCATTCAAATTAAAAGTGAGCACATGGTTGGTTCTGTTTCAACTTTCTGTCCCTACAGGCAATTGGAGAAACTAAGTGACAAGACAAAAGAGCACAGAAGAAGCTTACTGAGAGATTGGCTTGCATATTATTAAAGCAGCCGAAAAGCAGATACAGAAGGAATGGACAAACAGCAATAAACTTATACAGACATAAGTTCAATAGTCAGTTGTTTCTGGAAAAATGAATATAAGCATAGCACTGGAGTGTTGGAATGTAAAGACGAAAATGGTGGATAGTGAATTGGTACGGTTTATCTTGATGAGATTGATTAGTTATATTTACTGAATTATTAACTATGAGAACTTTAAAAAACTTTTGCTTTCATTTGTAGATTAACCCCAAACTTGCCATGTTATAACAGCTCAGAAAAGCAATTTCAATTAAAATGCATTGCAGTATGTCAACATCACATAATAGTTTACAAAGTTGTATGCCGCCCTGAGTCCTTGGGAGAAGGGCGGCATATAAATCGAATAAACCTTAAACCTTATGATTCTGTAGTTAGAGTCAGAAGTTTTAAGTTGGCACTGTAGCTGACTTTCATGCAATAGAAATTAAGTCATCTGAAGTTACATGTAGAGCTGGTAGCTTGAAGATCATAGTTCAACTTAGCTGATTACAGGTTGATTTTTTTTAAATTTCCATATCAAGCAGGGATGGAATTTTTCAATCAAATATCTTCATTCAACAATTACAACTATTGAAAAATATGCTTAATCTGACATCCTTAGAAAGTTATCAAAAGTTAATCACTTCAAACAACAACAATAAAAGCAAAACCCTAGAACCAAACTCTTCAATGAAGAAAGGAGAAACAAATAGAAAATATAGAGTGTAAGTGGGTAAAAAATCACAATGACTGGAGAGAGAAGTCAAGGTATTAACCCAACAAGTAGACCAGATTAAGAAACCATTTTATATAGGACAGGATTATTCTTATTGCCACAGCTATGAGAATCCTGTAAGTCTCAATGTATTTCCCACATACACACTAACTTATCCTCATGTGAAATTAGGAAGGGTTTGTCTAAGGTGATTTCTCATGTTATTTTCTTGTCTTGTACTGAAGTCTCTATTATTTGATTGCTGCCTTCATAGCAATTCTTCCTCCTGTTTTTCAGTGCCATTCCCTATACACGTTATTTTTTAACTTATTTTTCTTCATGTAGACTTTATTACTGCATTTAACTTTTTCAAATAATGTTCAGATAACTATTCAATGTTGACCAATACATAATTATTTCAAAAAGTATGAAGAAATAAAGTTCTCATATTGGATTTGTCCAAGTAAGCAAACAAATATAAGTTCCATTTAAAAGAAAATAAATACATTTAAAAGGAACATCTATCATTCATCTTTATAATTATCTGAACCTTCTCTTCTCATCTGCTAACATGTGACATGTTTTTCAAGATTCTTATACCACAAAGAAAAAACAAGATGAGGGGGAGGAAATGATATTTTTTCTCATGGAGTAAAAGGATTCTAAGCAAGTTCTTAAAGGCAGGACTCATCCACATTTAGATATAACACTGTATTTAAACACACAACTTTAAGTAGATTTAGCTCAATATTTACAGGTGTAGGAGATGACTAGGCTGAGCCTGAAGGATGAGTCAAGTGTGTTATTAGTCTTTAATCCCTTTGTGCCCGTGAGAGATCTAATTCCAGCCCACCTTATCTACCACCAACTTGCTTTGACCATTAGTAGTTCAGATTCTTATAGAGAGTGTTAGGATGCAATAATTCATCTTAACCACCTTGATTCCTGATTTCTTGTGCTTGATAGCAAGGATTTTAATATGGCATGCAGAAGACATATAAGGTTTGAAAATGTAAAAGGGATGTTAAAAAATATACCACCAATTTGGAATCCCTAAAAGTGAAGAACTTTAGATTCCTCATGTGTCCTCATCTATTACCCCCATCCCCACCCCACCCCAAAGTTATTTTACTTCAGTAGAAAAAGCCCAGTGTACCTGATTTAAAACCCTGGATTGAAGTTATGTGCTCACTTATTGTCTATATGAAAATGTCGGGGTGGTACTAAGTACTAAGAGACAGAACATTATGCTGTGACATCACAACACACATTTTGTCACTTTGACAAAAGATTGACTTGCTGAAGATAACCCTGTATATGAATTGGTTCTTGGTCAGTGTAGTTTGATTTGATCAACGATTAATTTGCTATTTAGGATCTGATATTTTTCTTTCATATACATCTATTTCAATATGTATTATTATTGGTCTATTTTTTCTGGACATTAAAAACATCTTGCATTTGTTTAATAGAAGATTTTCTTCCTTTTGGTCATATACTAGAAACCGAGAAAAGAAATGTGTATTAAACTTATCACCTTAATATTGATTCTCCTTGAAATTCTTGAAAAGTAATTTCTTAAGACTTGTATGAGGCCAAATTTTCTAATGAGCAGTACTGCACAGACATGAAATTATTTTTCAACTGGATATATTCTTATAGCGCAGGGCAGAAAATATGCCAAATTAATCATGTGTTCTTTAATCAGAAAATATGTTGTGACCCAGTAACAAACCTTTTTCTGACCCAGTTATATAAGCAAAAGGAGGCTTCCAGAAAATAATGTGTCAACATAAATTAAAAAAACAATTGTGTGGAAAAAAAGAAAACCAGAAACTTACTGAGTGTAAGCTTTCATTTTCACGAAGACAAGCTGTTTGGAGTTCTGATTTCAGAGTTGCAATGTGATGCCGATGGGATGTTATTTCTCGTTCTAATGCAGAGACTCTGGAGCATGCAAACTGATAGACATCTATGAAACTTATAATCATCGCCTTAAAGGAAAAGCAAAAGGAATGATTATACTTCTGTATAAAAGATATGCCATTTTGCTGAGTTATATGTTTCTGAAAAGGAACTCTGTGTGTGTGTGTGTGTGTGTGTGTGTGTGTGTGTGTGTGTAAACATATATACAAGCACTAAACCTTAGATGCTGTCCCAAAGAAAAATATTATCACCTTAGAATAGAAAATACTGTATGCCAAATATCTTTTTGTATGCTGAAATTACAAACGGTACGTTGTGATTCAGTTGTTTAAATAAACACTGTGTTTTGATTTGTACATAAAGCTTTATTGGTTCTATTTAAACTCATCCCTCGGTTAATTTTATTCAGCCAAGCTGAGAATACCATCAGAGGTTAAGTATGAACATTCTGAAAATGAATGGAGTTGCTAATTCTCCCACCTCACATTGAAAAGGAATTGGATTTAATTTGGCATGGAACCTAAAGAAAGTAGCAGACCTTTGAAAATAAATAATCTGATTACAATATAGCTGGGAAAATAATTCTCTTCAGATATACAGAAGAAGAATGTCCCAGCAGTGTAATATTGATCCGACTGATAATAAAGTTAACAGCACAATTGAGTATAAATGATCTGGCAGTGTTGGTAACTTGATATCTGACCCAAATAGTATAACAGTGCTGG
The DNA here is from genome assembly GCF_051295495.1 of Thamnophis sirtalis. Taxonomy (NCBI): domain Eukaryota; kingdom Metazoa; phylum Chordata; class Lepidosauria; order Squamata; family Natricidae; genus Thamnophis; species Thamnophis sirtalis. Next base: position 78,678,620 of record NW_028261385.1, on the reverse strand, counting down.
GATTACTGGAGTTCTTTACAACTGGTTAATCATTTTTTATTTTTTTTAGGTTATAGCTTCCTTCCGAAGTGATCTGCACTGATTTCTCAAATGTAAGAACAGCATTAAAGCTGATATTAGTAAAAAAAACCTATTAACCTCAATAAGTGAAGATTGTTAGACATATTTTCTCAAATAAAGCAACTCGGGGTTTGGGAATGATCAGGCCAGAAAACATAAATACTCATGTTTAAGATACCAAGTACATCCATACATATTCTTGGAACTGTTTTAAGATTCAAAACTTAACTCGTGTGGATTTTTTTTTTAAAAAAAAAGAATATTTCTGCAGAAGTATATTAGCAGATTACACTGTTTATGCGTTATTGGCTTCTCCAAATTGTTTGGTGCTGAATTACAGGTAGTCCTCCATTTACGACCACAATTTCTGTTGCTAAGTGAAACATTTGTGCAGTAAATTATGCCCAATTTTATGACCTTTCTTGCCACAATTGTTAAGTGAACCATTGTTAATCTGGACCCCTCATTGACTTTATGTGTCAAAAGGTTGCAAAAGGTGATCACATGACCCAGGGACACTACAACCGTCACAAAGATGAACCAGTGGTCAAGCATCCAAATTTGGATCAGGTGAGCATGGGGATGCTACAATGTTTGTAAGTGTGAAGACCAGCCATAAGTCACTTTTTTCAGTGCCGTTGTAACGGTCACTAAGTGAATTATTGTTAAGTCTAGGACTACCTGTATAATCAAAATGCCAAATGTGCTATTCTTGCTAAAGCTGAAATGAAAGCAGCTTGCATAGGCACCACAATTAATGCATTCTGCCATTGCTATTAAATAGAAATAAAACTAAGAGTTTTCACACATGATACCAATGAGTGTGCATTTCAAATGCAGCATTTGTAGATAATGTCAATGCATGTGGTAAAAAGCTGTAAATAAAGAGGTGTAAGTAAGTTGACTACTGTATAGTCAACAATATAGCAAGTTCTTCCCCCCAATTTAAATGAAATGCTCATAGATAACATCTAACAAAAGAACAATAAATAATTTAAAATACTTTATCTCAAGGTTTAAATATATTCAGGTATCATGGAAAAATAAATAAGCATTTTCTATGTTTCTTTGTCTCCTTCTCTAGGAGGTCAATTTTTCTTTTTTCTTTTTTACATATAAAAGGCGAAAATTAGAGTTTTATACGTGCAAACAACAAAAAGTTATACAAAAGTCTAAAGCGCTAAGTGTAACACCTTCATGCAATAATAATTTTTAAAAAACGCTATAGCTATTATGAATCTTGTAATAATCCAGTTTAATCTCCCAAGTGAAACTTCAACAGGGCAATATACATTTTAATTTGGACAAGTTCTTTGAGGTAACATTTCCTTGTTTCCCAAAAGGAACCTTGGAATTTTCAGTATCAAGTGCTCAGTGCCTCATATTTAAATCTCAGTGGAAAGATGGTATTTCCAGTAGTCCACTCCACTGTATTTATTAGTGTGCTGCCAAGAACTGATTTATTGCTGAGTCAGCATAAAATATCCTGGGGGATAATTAAGAAAAATCAAGGTTTCTGTTTAGGAAAAAGAGAAAAGTACTTTACTACAGACTATGGGCCAAAGAGTGTATAGAACCTGTAATACAAAGCTCTACTTTAGTTCTGTCAATACCAGACGACAATCTCGTGAAAATTAATTTTAGTTAGTTCATTAATTGTACAATGAAGGGGATATATCTGCACAAAGCTCCTTAAGATGATGAAAAAAACAATCTAGAGTTTTTGTGTTTTAAAGTTCACTGGGCCTTTGTCTCCAAACTACAGAGATTAATATTTTTACCACGTTATTTATAACTACCATTTATTTAAAATTAAATGGTGGGGCATAATTCTGATGTGGAGTTCAGTGGCAAGAGAAATTCTATGTGCAGATAGTTGTATATATAATGGAAAAATGTTTTTCTAGGAGTCATACAAGCATTCTACCTAAAATGTATTAAACTTTTGTATTTGGGTTGTGGAGGGAGGGGGGTAATGAATCCCAAGCAATTCCTAGCTAATTTGTCTTCTAAAATCATCTATACAAGAGAAAAATAAAATTACTGTTTTGACCTTCCATGTTTGCATGTGGAGAGTCATCTAAATTATCATAGAGAAGGGACTTGACTATCCATGTTCAAATTCAGTTTATATTTAATCTTAAATAAATACTAAATAAATTCTTCATTCTATTGAACAATGGAGAAGAGAGAGGAATAACTCACAAATTGTTCAGCCTTGCAAATAATCCTTTTAAATTGCCTACAGGATATATTTAGATACTTCTGCAGTGAATTCATTTATGTGTGGATCTTGGTTTAAGTGCATTATTGTAGACTTTTTAAAAATCCATAGCCAAAGCAGTGTCAATTCACATATAAGTATAACCTATTCAAAAAGCTTGCATTGCCATTTCCATAGACTTCCAGGTCTGGGTAAGATGGATGATGATGATTTCTGTCTCACTCTACTGATTTTAACGAATTTATCATGACATTCTGAATACAATCATCTTTAGGAACAACTTTTAATGAACCCCGAAAGTGCACAGCAAGAAGGGCGAGGTAGGAAATCCTCTATAGAACAAAACAGTAAAACTGTGAACCTACATACTGATTTCACAATTTAACTGAAACAGATGTCTAAAAAGGAATATAATGTCATAAGTATGCAATTTCTTGATTCTTTTTTTCTTGAAGCAATATGGCTACAGGAAAACTAACCAAAGGACATATGATACTAGCCTACCTCATTATAAATAACAGGAAAAGTACAGTTGTACCAGTTATCATATCCTTTATTAAAAAGCAGCTGAGTATTACCAGCTATTACATAGCAAGCAGGTTTTACAACCCACAAATATTCATATGGCACATTCACTTTAAAAATCAAGATCCCTTCCAGACTAAAGACCATTCGAGGATGCCAATGGAGAAGGAAATAGAGCCAAGCTATTTTGAAGGCTAAAGAATTTTAATTTTAAGCATTAAGAAGCCACTTTAAATTGAAATGCAGGATGTAGGTTAATAACATTTAAAACATACATACAGCTGCCAATTTTACAGTAGAAACATAAAAAACTATTCAGGAGAAACCAAAGGAATAAGAGGGGGGGAAATCTATTACCAGAGTGACTTTCTTCCTGTCCTTTTGCCTTCTTACCTTCTAATTATATATTGGTTAAGAATATATAAACATCTTGTGGCAATAGTAAGCATGGTCATAACACAAATGATTCCTAAAGAATTTGCCAACTGAAGAAATGCCCATTGGCAAAACCAACTTCCAAATATAATCACTTGCCAAATATATACAATAATATAGTAGTTTCACTTTGCAAAAAAACAAACAAAACCAAAGGAATTCCTGTGAGCATGGGAACTTGTAATAGAAAGAAAGAAATATTTAAGAAGAGAAAAAGGAATCATGATTTCCAAATGTTTCCAGAGCGAACATTTGTTTATATGTAATCATGAAAATATATAAATAGAAATGGAGAAAAAGATAAAAGAAAAAAAGAAAAAGTGAAAAAAACCCAATACAGATGGAAAAAGAAAAATATAAATCTCCTTTATAGTAGTGACAAGCAAATTTATTAGCTCTCCTCCATATTTAAGATTATATTACATGGTTCCCTTCTTCCCATATTCAACCACTTTTAATGAGAAAATTTATAAATCACCAATTCATTTTTTCCATTTTCAGCAAAAAAATATTCCCAAGAGTGTCCAGTCTTTTATAAGTTTATTCTCCAAATATTTGTTTAATGTGTATATTAGTGTGTGCACCTATGTGTTTAGATGAGAGAGTGAAAAAGAACAAACATTTAATATAAAGATGTCATGTTAAGAGTTGCCAATACGAGTCAATGAAGTTGAAGAGTAGATGGATATATAGACTCAGATTTTTGTCCAAGTTGTATCCATGTAAGGAAGCAAAGAATAGAAATGAAATCTCCAAGCTAACTAGTTCATATAAAATTATATCATAAAGCAAAAAATAAGAAGGTAATGGAGAAATTAAAAATGATTACAAATCTAAAAATATTTCATTAAAAGTATTTCGTATTCTTGTAAAGAAAAAAGAAGAAATATCCAAATTAATACTTTGTTGGGGTTTCAGCCTTTAGGAAATTTCTGAGTATTAGTAGAAAATAAGTTAACCTAATATGTATTTGAAGAATATACTGTATATTATTAAATTAGATATTAAATATGAGCCAACAGTGTGCAGCAGCAGCAGCCAAAAAAGCCAATGCAATCCTAGGCTGCATTAATAAAGAGATAGAATCAAGATCACACGAAGCATTAGTACCGCTTTATAAAGCCTTAATAAAACCACATCTTTCCAGTTTTGGTCACCACAATATAAAAAAGTTGTTGAGACTCTGGAAAGAGGGCCTGGAGACTAAAACATATGATAGTTGCAGCAATTGGGTATGTCCAGTCTGATGAAAAGAAGGATTAGAGGAGATTATGATAGCAATGTTCCAGTATTTAAGGGGCTGCCACAAAGATGAGCAGGGCAAACCATTTTCCAAACCATCAGAAGGCAAGATAAGAATTAATGGATGCAAAGTTATCAAGTAGAGAAGCAACCTAGAACTAAGGAGAAATTTTCTAATGGTGAAAACAATCAACCGGTGGAACAGCTTGCCTTCAGAAGTTGTGGGTGTCCCATCACTGGAGGCTTTCAAGAGGAGATAGCCACTTGCCTGAAATGCTATAGACTCTCCTATTTTTTGAGCATTTGGAGTAAATTATCTATTCCATCAAGAGGGCACAATCAAGCACTTTCTTTGCAATATAGGACTTTTATTTTATTTGCTATGTATGAAATACCCATCATCCTTGAAGTGCAGTTAGTGATGCTTAATGTAACATGCCAGAAAATAATGGCAAGAGAAGGCATCTGGCTTTCATTGCCATTTTCAATGGAAGTTTTGGTTAGCCTCCCACTTTCCACCCCAAAGGTCACTTGTTTCTCTTTTTTGCAGTTCTCTTACAGAGTGTGTAAAAGTTATGTGAAACTTTCCCCCATCCAGCAGATGAAGCTAACAAAGGAAATGAAAGTTCCATGCACCATTTTATTGTTAAGGTATGAGAGAAAAAGGTTGTGGTAGGTGAGGTGCAGAATTTCCCAAAAATGTACTTGTAAAAATCCTTTTGGGTTTCAGTCTTGTAGTGGCTACAGAACAATCTCTTGGGTGTTTTTGTGCAAAAAAAAACAAAAAAAAAAAAAACACTTGGGTGTCTCAAGAGAAAAAGAGAAGAGTATTTTTCCTGGTAAGGTCAAAGAATTTGAAAGAATATGAAATTTTGTTAACTTTGTTAATAAAAATGGTGATAGTTCAGAAAGATTATTAGGCACAAATACAAACATATACTATTTCCATAGTAAGGAAGCAGGAATGGTTAAATTGATTATTTTATTCAAAGAAGAGAATATATTTAAGTACATTTCTCATTTGGATATCACTTCTGTATTTTGTGCTTGTGATGAAAAAATATATATGAAACTTTGACTTTGGTTTTTGTCAATTAGATGGATTTGTCGTTATAGAAATGGCTAGTTATATACTAACGTGTCAAAGCAAAAACTTAAAGCTGAAGTGTTTTTTATCTTGTAGAGATTGGATAACCTCTTATCTAATCTCTACAAGATAAAAACACTTCAGCTTCAATTTTTTGCTTTGACACGTTAGTATATAACTAGCGTTTCCTGCCTACGGGGTTGGACTAGAAGACCTCCAAGGTCCCTTCCAACTCTGTTATTCTATTTTTAGATTGTATTGGGCTAAGAGGAGTCGGAAGTCAATGCCTTTTTTTCTTTATTCCTTTGTACCTCACATGGTCTTTTCCCCTCTCCTTTTCCTTTCCTTAATTACCTATTTCTATTTTTCTTTGTGTTTTATATATTAAATAAATACATAAATAAAGATGATAGCAAGGCAATATCTGTCTCTACCCTCCCTGTAAAAAAAGAAAAGAAAAGAGAGAGAGAAAACTGTTCTTTGCCATTATCTGGTATTCTCCATTTCATAGATTTTTCCTCCCTGGCCCCAACTCTTGTTCTGGACTACATTTAAATATGCAAAATGAGAACTGAAGACATCATGACTGAGAACTAAGTGGCTGTAGATTAATGTCCTATACTCTTTCTCTCTCTCCCCCCCCCCCCATCCTCCCAGAATAAGATGTTGGTAGATACCCCAAGAAGACAAAGCTCTCAATAACAACAGGATTTTCAAGGAACCCGAGCAGAGCAATCATTGAAAATTGATAGATAGGATGGAAAGTGTTTCTACTGGAAACCACAATAGACTGGCATATAAAAGCCATCGGGGCATTTATTGCCAAGCATAGATGTCCTAATACTGTGTTCTAAAATTAAACTTGCTTTAAACTGAATTCCTGATTTGAGCAGGGGTCTGGATTCACTCTCCCCCTCCAATTCTAAATATACTTGGAGGGAGGAAGAGAGATTATGATTATGATGATTAGATAATCATCAAAGTGCAGATATTTTCAATAATTAAGTCTTAGCAATCAGTTTTAAAAGGTAGTGTTATTTCACTGGCAGAGTTATTCATTGCAGTAACAGTTTTTTCCCTGGAAAGGGGCATCTGGGCCATTGAGTCCTACTGCCTGCTTGATGTAGAAGCTCAAACTACAGAAATTCACCAATGGACTGTAAACATCCATGGTGGAGTTGGTAGATAGGAGGGGACACTACTTTTCTGGGTAGGCCACCTGAGCTTGACTATTAGTAGGAGGAAAGAATTCCCAGATAGTTAACTACAATTTGGCCTTCAGTCCGTACATCTCATTGAACTTTATGTCTCTTGAATGTTTTCTAGCTAAACTGCCTTTCTATCAGGTAAATTCATTATTATTACATTCCTACCTTCTGGAATGATGGAAAATTTCATCTGAATGACATCTTTCATTCAAATTTAATGTCTAATCTCCTGATCATCTTCATTACTCTTCTTTGAACCTGTTCCAGTTTGCTAAATGCTTCTTAAAGTGTGATATCCAATTAAACAAGTAATTGGTTCAGATGGTGTGTGTGTGTGTGTGTGTGTGTGTGTGTGTGTGTGTGTCTGAAGATACCACCAGCTGTAAGCAGCTTCTTCCCTTTTTGTGTTGCACTGTTGCACTGAGATATCTGCTTTGAGGTTTCCCTGGATCTCCCTCTTTAATAAGAAAAATATTGCTAGAGTGGAAGGAGAGAGTACCATGAAATAGATTAAAAAGATGTGCTGCTGATACTGTAATTGTGGATATCTTAGCAATGTTTATCTTAGCAAACTATGGTATCTTTCAGAGTTACTTTGCCAGGGTAGGAACATCTTCCTTTTTCTGATAAGCTTTAGAATTGCATTTGCTATCAGAACAAAGAATTGACAATCACTTATAAAGATACAGCTCAAATGGCTACTTGGACCTTGCAGTCATTTCTGGAAATCTCCCTCTATGTCCTTTACCAATCTGAATTTAGGTTGCTTGTGTTTTGGAACGAAGGCAGAGTCAGTTAAGGTGCCTCATCAAAACTAATAATTCTTTGTAGGTAGTCTAACATAGCAACAATACTCCCAAATCAGCATGTCTTTGACTAATGAAAGCTTGAGAGGTGCAAAATATTTTATCCCTTCTGACACATGTTAGTATTACTATAATCACATATTTAGTATTTGATCAGTTGATCTTCTCTCATCAGTTTTATTTTATGATACCATGCTTTGGAAGAGTGGTGTAGTATATGATTATTTAGGAATATTATACTAATTATTACTTATTATTGTTGAATTTCTCATGCTAGAGAGAGAGACACCGGTATAATTTCAGTTTGGTACTTAAGTGTGGCTATTGAAATTGAAATTGTGGCAGCATAAATTCTGACCATATTGTTCTCTTTGTTGAGTAGGTAATAATATTTTTTTAAAAGCATATCTGCTCAAGTCCTATAATCCTCAATCTTCTGCAACACTCCAACTGGGAAGGGTTGAAATGTGAAATTTAGAGCAACAGTGTTCAGAGGTTACCTATTTATTTTGAAGGAGATTAAATATCCAGGACCAGATGGATTGCACTCTAGGGTTTTGAGGAAATTTGCAAACTTGCTGATGCTCTGACCAAATCTTTAAGGTCTTTTTTTTATTTATAGTTTAGCCAAACTTTAATCTTTGGGAAACACTGGGGTACAGGTGGCGTACTAGAAGACAGGAGAAGAGGAAATGTCTTTGTTTTATAAAAGGGAGAAAGGTGATCCAAATTATTACATGTGGGTTTGATGATACTACACTATATTCAACAGTTTTGTTGAAAATAACACTGAAAAGTGGTCATCAACTGCTCATTATCAGATTGAAGATGGTTTTGAGTAGATGTCTAATCTACTTGTATCTTGTCTCTTTGCAAGTTCAAATAATATTTTGTGTACTAGAATTGTGTTCTGAACATAGGTCACAAATATATCCCTAAAAAGTGTTCTTGTGTTTTTAATTGCTTTTGAGAATATACAAGTTATAAACAAAATAATTCAGGCATACAAGAATCTTGGGAATTGTTCTTTTAATTGTAATAAAAGTTAACCATATCTCTGACTAAATTACTGTCATGACACACCCCTCTTCCATTCATTTTGATGAGAAATGATGGCATTAAGAAGATCAGAGCTCTCTATTAAAGTAATTTATGCTATTGGTTAAAACATTGAATCATTTCAGCTTTGGCAAGATAAGCAATATATCCCAGAAAAAGTGCAATTATAATATGATGTCCAACTATGACTACAAGTTTGATATGAAGGGGAACATATTAAATTGCACCTTCTATTAATTTGAAAAAAGGGGACATAAGGTTACATTCAGGCTTGCACACAGTGACACTTATAACAACCATAGTATTCATGTTTTTTTAAAAAAAATCCTTAGATACATGTCATTTTAATGTGCTTAACGTTAATTACTTTGTTATAGTTGTAAACTCAGAAGATTACAGTCCAAAAGAAAAGTAGGATTCTGTTCCTCTAAGGCTAACACTTTAAACATTTCTTCTAAACTAACCCTGTCTTCACATATTGCCTCCTTGGGGTGCAGGTCACATTATTAGGGTGTGCAAAGATTTCTCAACTCTATTTCAGAACCATTTTTTGAACTTGTATCCTTTATCATTATCTTGCCAACTATTCCCATTTTTTGCAATACAGTACTTCACCAATGATGTGTTAAAAGAGGGACTGAAATGAAATCAACCCTTCTCAAGTCCGTTATCAATGTGTGGAACAAAGAACATGGCACTCTTAACACATGCCTCTAAGGAAGTTAGTAAAGTAACAAAATGTACCCTGTTTCCCTGAAAATAAGTCCTCCCTGGATAATAAGTCCTGCTGAAAATATTGCAATGCAGCAGCAGCCATGAGGCGATCATGCTCGCCACCTCCTGCACCTCAAAAATAATAAGATCTCCTCGAAAATAAGGCCAAGCACTTATTTTGGGAGTTAAAAGAAAATAAGACTCTGTCTTATTTTGGGGGAAACATAGTATGCCTCCTGAGAGTGATGCTGCAAACTACTAATAAACTGTACTAAGGTTTCAATAGCTGATCTTATCAACCATTTATTTCCACTAGATCACCAATCCATTCTGCAGACCAGACAACATACATAGACAGATAGACAAAAACATACAACCCCCACCCATATAACTGCATCAGAATAAAATGAAAAACTAAAGTCTCAAAAGCCTCAGATTTGAAATTAGCACTCTCTTAAAATGTAGCCTGCCAAGCCAAGCAAACATTCAGCAGACATCTTGAATATTAAATTCCCCTAAACTTTTTTTCCTCCCTTTAATTTTTTATTTAGAATATTACTTGACACCTAACACATCCTCTTTCTTCAATATAGAAGAATTGTGGAATTAATAATCCAGCCAGTTTCTGATGCACCGTTTTATATTCTGAGCCATTTTTCCTTGCATTTCCCTTAATACTATAGTTGCATATTCATTGGTAGATTCTCCTTTAACTGCTGTCACTTAAATTGTCATGCAGAACAGGGCAAATCAGGGTCAGTTTATGTAAGCGGTATCTCTCTGAAGAACTTCATCAGTCTTTATTTCAATGCATTATGCAAAAAACTTGACATTAAGTAGAGGCTTAACTGACAGCAAATGAAATCAATCACTAAATCACTAAGCCATAATAAACTCGCTCAAGTTGCAGATCAGCCTTCCTTCTCCAGATCTCCACCTTAGCACCCCATCAAATTATATTCTTCTCCATTAAAAAAAACTGACAGTTCCATCGCCAATCCAGTATTACTACATTATGAAATTTCAGATAAATGTTTGACTTTCAAAACTATTTTATAAGGACAAGAAAAGAAATCCGGAATCAATGCAGGCTGCTTCAGACAGGTAGGTAGCCTTAAAAAGTAAAAGGATTGGGACAGGCCGTTAAGAGGCAAACACAACTGAATCTGTCCTTAGTCAAAGACAAGACTAAAAAAATTCATTCCCCAACCTTTTCAAGTCTGTTAGTCAATATTCTCACATTGATTTTTAAGGCGCTTCAAAAGTGACCTTAGTTGCTCATTTCCACATGCAAAACATTCTATCAAAAATAAGACTTCTTCTCTGTTTAAACCTCAAAAGAAAGCTTTCAAGAACGAATGTGGCAACTTTCAACTTTTCTCTACATGGAAGTATTTAATATAACTTGCTGCTTATGTCAAAGTGTAATGTAGCTTTCCCCTGCATGATCCTGTGCACTTAAAAACTCTATCAATCTATCTCTTTCTCTATCACTGTATTTCTCTATCTCTTTCTTTATATCTTTCCACCTCTACCTAAAATAAATCCCATAGGTTCGCCATCATGGTTATAGACAGGAAAAAAACTTTATATATGAACATAGTCACACAGACTACCAAGATTTTAAATAAGTGATTTAAAAAAGAGAGGTATGTGCCCTACCCTCAACTAGTACTTTCATCCTCAAAGCAGCAAATTAATAGTTTATGTTGCAGACAAACGTATCTAGCTAAGGTAGCATCTTACTAACTTGGCTGATCTCAAAAAGCCAAGTAAGGCTAAATTGAAAAGACAAAGGAAAAAAGACAATGAGGAAACCATTCCCATTTTGTGGTCCAGGAAACAACATGAATCACAAACCCACAAAATCAGCAAGAGTTGAGCTTGGCTCTAGAAGACTTTATCTTTTGGGGAGGGACATAAGTCTGAAATGAAGTAATAAAAATTTTCCTTGTGTCAAATTGTACTCTTTGTCCATCACCTAATCATCCTGTTTCTTCTTTTAATGCGATGTCAAGAACTGGCCTCGCAAACTGTCTCCACCGGTGTTTCTCAACCTTGGCAACATAAAGAAGAGTGATCCACACATCTTAAAGTTGCCAAGGTTGAAAAGCACTGGTCTACACAAAGTATGGCCTTCCTCAGCCCCTGGGGAACATACCGTATTTTTCAGAGTATAAGACGGACCAGAGTATAAGACACACCTTAGTTTGGGGGGAGGAAAATAGGGGGGAAAATTCTGCCTACAAGGTATTCATCTAGCTAGCATCTATAGTCTGGTCAGCTTCAGCACATAAGTTTGCTGGTTTTGAGCATGCGCGTGCACAGGCTTTTTGATCTCCTAGCTGGGGATAAAAAACAGCTTCTAAAGCACAGCTGATCATCGAAGAGAGAAGCAATGAAAACAGCAGGGGATGCCTGGAAGATTGCTCCACTCCGTAGCACCTCATTAGGGCTGAAAAACAGCTTCTAAAGCACAGCTGATCTTCGGAGGGAGCAGCAATGAGAAAAGCAGGCAAAGCATGGAAGATCGCTTCACTTGTTTGCCCCTCATTAGGGCTGTAAAAAAGCTTAGAAAAAGCTACATTCGGAGTAATTCAGCCTCTTTTAGAGGGGAAAAGGTGTGTCTTATACTCTGAAAAATACATTATATAAAATAAACACTGTATCCCTTTCCAAAAGCCCAACACAATTTAGAAGAAAATCAAACATCCTGTGACACAGTGATCAAACCAGTAACATCTCTTAGAAGAAAAACAACAAAGCGTAGACTAAATCCACTTCCACCCCCAATTTTCCCCTAAATTACCGTGTTTTAAAATGCTCAAGGAAGGCCAGAAACCAAGCTTTGGCAAGGAGGCAATTTTGTACAGGATAGGAGGACCCGTCAAATATATTGGTCCTAGGTTATTTAGGGCTTTCTGGGTCAATACCTATAATTGTGCTTGGAAAGAGGGAATTCATGCAAATTAATTTGCCCCGGTCTCTTGGTGCCAGAGACCAGTGAAACAATCTCATTGTAGATCGGTTTCGAAGGTACCAGAGAGAGATACAAATCACGAAACACTTTGGGACCTAACAATATTGTATTTATATCTTCAGCAGGAATAAATTGTGTTAAAACTGTCCAGGGTAAGACAGTCTATGGGCTTCAAATCTGCTGCATAGTGTTGATCTGTGTATTTTGCATGCCGGCACACCATCGGTTTGAATGGAAAATAATGAGTGCTACCACCTGGAAAAAAAAGCACTTCTATTTGCCTTCAAAAGTCTTGTAGAGTACATTTTTCTAAGATGCAACGTTTGCCACAATGTTCCAAACAGACAAGAAACAACATAATTATCTTTGTATTTGTAGATAGATATTTTCCCTTGGGTCGCAAATGCTTATTTTCGCAGATCTACTAGTGCTATTGAAAGAAGCAGAAAATGCAGCAGGAATGGAACATCATTTTATGTTACATTTATCTTTGCCCAATTGATTAGAAGAGCAATCTTTTGCTCCTGTGTACAATACGATATGATAAGCCATGACTACATCATACATGGATGCATAATTTACATAAAATAAATGGAGGACATAAGCCCTTTATAAATTTATAATGATTATACTCTATCACTCAAAAGCAGTGTCAACACTTCCTCCTGCTACTATAAAACTAGCTAACACCCTCCTTCTCTTGCTGTAGCAGTTTTCAGACAAAAACAAAAATAAAAACAGGAGGTACCACACTGATAAACTGCAGGTACTTTATATGTTACCTATCTACATTTGCTACAATGCCTGAGTGCTAGCAAAATGAAGTTTCTCCTCACCTTCCCAGTTTGTCATTTCCCTCATCACAAAGGGATAAGGGAAGAAATAAATAATCCTAAATTCTTTCTGGTTATTCCTCACCCTCTTACATCCCATAAAGTTTACATTGATTTTGTGAAAGTGAAGTATGCATGCATGTTTGTGTGTATAGAGCATTCATAAGTTACCACTTAATTAAGTTGAATCTTATTCGTTGATGAGTTGCAAAAGTTTGGAATGACACACATAGCACCTCTTTCACACACCCAAACATCCCCAGGCACCCTATCTATCCTGTGTCACCTCTGCAAACACCATTTCCAACCAGCGTGGCACCTCTCACATACCATGATCCCCCATGCACTCCTGATCTGCTACAATTCCCATGTGCTCTTTGCAAACCACCCAGCACCTCTTGTTCAGCTCCATGTAGCATTTCCTGAAGTGCAACTCTGTGCAACCTCGCGTTTCCTCTCTTATCCAGTAGCAGCAATGTGCCTGGTGGCGTTGAACCTCCATATCCCTGTTGTCTTCCCCAATGACTTTCTCCCCTTCCCATAAGAAAAATGAATAGGGAAGCTGGCAGGAAGGCAGGTAGATGGGAAGGAAGGGAGGGAGGGAGGGAGTGTGGGAAGGAGGGCGGGAGGATGGAATGAAGGGGGAAGGAAGGAAAGAAGGAAGGAAGGGAAAGCAGTCAAAAAAGCTAAAACAATCCTTGGTTGTATAAACAGGCATAGAATCAAAATCACGTGCCCCTTTATAAATCCTTAGTAAGATCACACCTGGAATACTGCATCCAGTTTTGTTCACCACATTACAAAAAAGATGTTGAGACTTTGGAAAAAGTGCCAAGAGCAACTAAGATGATTAAGGGCCTGGAGACAAAAACATATGAAGAACGGTTGCAGAAACTGGGTTTTGTTAGTGTAGAGAAAAGATCCAGGGGTGACATGATAGCAGTATTCCACAAAGAAAAGGGGGGCAAATTATTTTCCAAAACACCTTAGTCTTTAGGGGGGAAAAGAGAAGGATGGAGCGCTATGTATGCTATCTTCAGTTCTTTAAAGAAAGTGGTGTAGAATTCAAACAAACTAACCAGCTAGCTATGAGATAGTAAGGCCTTCACATATGCATGGTACAAAATAACAAGCATAAAATGCAATCAATATCATAATGATTACTTTCTCCTCTTTATATAATTTAGACGTCAATCATATACACACATACATTTGAAAAAATACCAGAAGTAATAGGTTCAATATATATGCTGTCACCTCAGAAAAGAAATATACATGTTCTTCAGCAATATGGCCATTACCATCTATGGAGTCAGCTGCTGGAAAGTGAAACAAATATTCAGACTTTTAACTAATGTGCTAGCAGAAAGAAAACTACCTTTACTTCTAAATAAACACATGGTTAGAAGTTGGAGCAAATAACAACAACAACAACAACAACTTGCTTCCTGTAGAACAGAAAGGATGCTGCAAAAATTCAAGAGGAACAAAGGACCAACTGCTGATTGACAAACTAATCCTAAATAATTCAAAGAAAAGACAAACCAAACTGTTCATGGCTTGGATAGACTATAAGAAAGCATTTGATTCAGTTCCCCATAGCTGGATCAAAAAATGCCTGAAAATCTTTGGCATCAGCAGCAACATACAAAAATTCATGGAAACTTCAATGAACCTCTGGAAAACGAAGCTTATAGCTAATGAAGAAGTACTGGGTGAAATTAAACAAGGCATTTTCCAGGGCGATTCCATTTCACCCCTACTTTTTATACTCTCAATGCTACCACTGACAATCATTTTGAAGAAGATGAACTATGGATATGAACTTGCAAAGAAAGGACTGAAAATTTCGCACTTGGTGTACATGGATGATTTTAAGCTGTTTGGTAAAACAAAAGCTGAACTGAATTTATTAATTGAAAGCACAAAAGAATTTAGCCAAGACATTGGAATGCAGTTTGGAATTGACAAATGTGCAACAATGGCAACCAAAGTAGGCAAGGTCATAGAAGATGATGGAATAGAACTTGAGAATGAAGAAATGATAAAGGCAGTAAAACCAGAAGAAGGCTACAAGTACTTGGGGATTTTAGAGGTCCCTGACTTAATGCATAATAAAGTCAAGGAATGAACCTCAACCAAGTACATTCAACGAATTCACAAGATATTAAAGTCCAAATTGAATGGAGGAAACATCATAAAAGCGATAAATACCTGGGCTATTCCTGTGATTCGATATTCTGCAGGAATAATTGACTGGACCCAGATGGAATTGGACAATTTGGACAGAAGAACAAGGAAGCTTATGATAATGAATCATGCTTTGTACCCTAAAAGTGATGTTGACCGATTATATCTACCAAGAGCAGAGGGTGGTCGAGGACTCCTACAAGTAAAACAGACTGTGGAAGAAGAAAAACAGAGCTTGAATGATTACATCCAGAAAAGTGAAGAACCAATCATTAAGGAAGTAAATAAAGGAGGCATTTTAAAGACAACTAAGTCAAAAGCTGAATATAAGAAAGAAAAGCGAGCTGAAAATTGGAAAAACAAAGTTATGCATAGTCAATACTTGAAAAGTATTGAAGGCAAAGCTGACCAAAAGCTACCTTGGAACTGGTTAAGATCAGGAGCACTGAAAAAAGAAACATAAGGCTTTATTTTGGCAGCTCAAGAACAAGCCTTAGCCACAAACTGCATGAAGGCAAAAATTCAACATGTTACTACCAACAGCAAATGTCGCCTCTGTAATGAGAAAGACGAGACAGTCGACCACTTGATCATTGGGTACAGCAAAATTTCACAAACTGACTACCTACAATGCCATGACTGTGTTGCTAAGATCATTCACTGGAAATTGTGCCAAAAGTTTGGATTTGAGTACAGCAAAAACCACTGGGAACATCAGGTTCAGAAGGTTTTAGAGAATGAAAAAGTCAAGATCTTGTGGGACTTCAGAATTCAGACTGACAGGCATTTGGCCCACAACACACCTGACATAACAATAGTTGAAAAGAAAAAAGTATGATTCATTGACATTGCAATACCTGGAGATGCACGAATACAGCAAGAAAAAATCACAAAGAACCGGGACTTGCAAATTGAAGTTGAGCAACTGTGGAAAAAGAAATCATGTGTTGTCCGGATTGTAATTGGAGCCCTTGGAGCAATACCTAAAGGGCTACCTCGCTATTTGGAAATTTTAAATTTATCAGACTTGAACATTCTGATTCTACAAAAAACCAACCTACTTGGAACAGCTTATCCTCCAATGTTACCTTAACAGTTCCTAGGTCCTTGGTTAGGACTCGAGCTGTTGAGCTACCAACCAGCCCCAAAGGCTGTGAATCTCACCAAAGATCACATATAATAATAACAATAGAGCTAAATATAAACCTTGAGCAGGTGTGACTCATTCTTCTACATTAGTGGGATAGAGTTTACTCCTTTCTTTCTATGCCTAAATTTGAATGGATTATTTCATTTTAAAAAGAAATAACTTGTTGTGGATAGCCTGTTGTCAGACTTAGTTTGGGTCTCAATTTATGATAACTATTTGCAAGATAAGTATTTTGGTATTATCTAATAAATGTCACACATTTCCGCACTAGGCCTCTTCCCAAAGGAATATTTTTGCACCATGATTTTTCTGCTGTAACCATACTTTGTGTAGGAAATGGAATCAGGAATTCAAAACAAGGAAGGACAACTGCACATCAGGATATATTTGTACAATTGGTGTGAATTGTGTTATTCAAATACTGCCATGACACATGAGCCATGTATCCCATCCAGGGGTGAAATGCTACTGGTTCGGACCAGTTCACCTGAACTGGTAATAAAAATGCTACATGTTCGCCTGAACCGGTAATAAAAACCAGTTTGGGCAAACCAGTTTTTCCTACGATCAGCTGGGATGCGCTGTTTATATCAGCTAATCTAAATGGTGGTACATCAGATTCCCTCCCCCCCACTTTTCGCTTATCTTTTCAGGCGCTCTGGGTAGCAGGCTCCACCCACCTGCCCAGACCTTATCATGTCCGGTTTTGATGCTCTATGCATGCACGGAACGTCCTGTGTGTGCACGGAAGTGGCGCGTGTTCACATTGCTACCGAACCAGTAGCAAAGGTAAGTGGATTTCACCCCTGATCCTATCACATCCCAACCCCACCGACACTCACAGATAGATGTTTGCTTGGACACAAAATGCAGAATTTTATTAACTTAATTTTAGTAACAATTTTAGTACTATGCTTATGGAAGGATGAATCCTTTCACAAATTGCTCCATCCATACCCCACTGATGCCCACAGAAAGGATGTTTGTTTGCCCGGGCACAAAATGCAGAATTTTATTAACTTAGTTGTAATAACAACCGTACTAGGACTATGGAAAGATAAATCCTTTCACAAAAACACTTAAAACAACCTGTCTCTGGGATCCTTCTGAATAAACGGAAAGGAAATTGCATTTTAAGTGAAGTATTTTCTGATTAGGTAGTCTTTGTCATCAGAAACTGTCATTCAGAAAGCGCCTAAAAAGATTTAAAAGAAAACCCCAGAATCTTTGTCAGCAGTTGAATAACTCTAGTTGGCATAACAGTCAGTTCATGTGATGCACCTCAAACTCGTTTTATTTCTCTTACATGGCGACAATGCTGATGACAGCCTGTGACATTGATAACAGCAACTGTTTTTATTCCTCAGCCTCTTGGAATATTTTTATATTTATTCTTCCAAAATAAATAAAAAATAAAAAGCCAGACTCTCTTCCTTGCAGCCACCCCTGAATATATATTAGGCACATTTTTCTTTGCTGAATCATTCTTTCAGTACCTGAATAGTTCATTGAAAACATAAAAAATTGTGTTTGTGTGTTTGTGTGTTTGTGTGTGTTTGTGTTTGTTTGTGTGTGTGTGTATGTGTGTGTGTGTGTGTGTGTATGTATGTATGTATGTATGTATGTACGTACGTACGTACGTACATATGAATGATTTGGTTCAAGCAGTAGTTAGTTAGAAACCACATTTCTTAATCACTGACAGATACCTCATGGAAACCTTTATTTCTAGTATGGGTTAATGTTTTGGGACATTCGGTGGTGAAGAAAGGTTACGGAAGACTCTGACCTGGAATGCTATAACCTCTGGCCCGCCTTTCAGCCCTTCCATTGCAAAGGTCTCCAGGTGCAGCTTAGGCAGCTGCAGGGCGAAGTCATTCCTGCTTGCTGTAGTCCATGACAGCGAGATCTGATCTCTGACCTAAAAGGGAAAAAACAGTATCAATGGTAATTCCCCTTCAGACACATTAACTGGGATGAAGTGGGTCCCCTTGAGTCCACTGAGTGGACTTGCATTGATCGCTGGACCTGAAATCCATGAATAAATTTAGGACTAATTGATTTTTCGTTGCAAATAAATCTCTAATTCAGAGTGCTGGGAGAGAATGTTAAGAAGAAAAAGCTTCCTCCTCTCTAGGTTGAAATGAGATAGGAAAGAAAAGTCACTTAAGGCTCCCCGTTCAAGTGGGGCAGCAAGCAACTCTATGTGGAATGTATGGGGTCTAGATTTAAGACATTCAGATGCACAATAAGATGCACACCGTCACCACATTAATTTCAGCAAACACGCCACCAGCGAGCATCTTTTTTTTTTAAAGCTCTCATATTCACATAAATATCGTACTCTCATCAAAGAAAATACTTTTAAGTTAATGAAGGTGTGATGTGGCAAAATTAGATTAGATAATGGAAATATTTTTAAGACTTCAGCTGCAGAACAGCTAATAAGAAGTGGTCATAAGTGCCTGTAGAAACACTAAGTTCAAATATCAAGTATTTTAACAGTAGTAAGGACTACACAAGCAAATAAATGGGAACAAAAAGAAAACACATAATTTTTCCAATGCCAAGTAATTGGGCTTTAAAATATTTCGATGTTTAAGAAACAACAAAACGCAGAGCACCATAAATGAGAGAGATCCGTGTACTTGTGTGGACAACTACAATCTTATGCAATTGGTATTGTACTGCCACCTTCTGTTAAGGTGTGCAATACCTTCACTCATCTATAAAAATACAATGGGCAACATTTAGAGTTTTTGATTGTTAGTTTCTGTTTATACAAGATCAGATTCTAGACATAGATACTACAGAATGAGCCTATTAGGTAGGGGGCCTTCAGCTGAATATCACAGTAGATCTTCTCTTCCAGTAATACCAGAAAAATATCCACACACATATTTAACTCTGCTCATCTCCAGTAGTCACAAGCATTTATTTCTACTTGTAAGTAACAAGTGTCAGTATTACATGTGAATTCTAAACTATAAATTAGGTTAAACAGGTTATCTCAACATTTAAAACAACAACAACAACCCAGCATCATTACCCCTAGTTTATTAGTGTGCTTTGAACTAATCATTGAGATTAATTCGATTTGGATGGATTTTAACAAAACTACGTAAGATTTTTTTTTAAGGGACATAGAAATAATGGAAATTTCTCATCTTCATCTTCCTTGAAGGGAAAGGTACAGAAAATACAAAGGGTCATAACTTGTGATGACTTTGGAATACAAATAACAAGGCTTCCTTCCAAATAGGCAGTGCTGTGTTATATACAAATGTTTGGGGTTTTTTTGTTTTATTAGGGAGGAAGTCAGTTGCTGCACATGTGATTTTGCCTTCTTAGTTTGCAAACTCTACTCTTGCAGCAATTAAACTGAACTGTACTATCCTGTATTTCAGAAGCAATATGCAGCAGCAATGTTTTTAGAATGGAAACAGACATATAAATCGTCCCAGCCACATTCTCCTGCCTTGCTTGTAATTGATGCAAGTCATGAAGATGTTTAAGAAAGCACTGCTTTTATCATTCTTTTTTACTAATTTGGATGTGTGTTTGTGTGTGTGTGCGTGTGCGCGCTCGCGCATGCGCAATTCCTAAAGATGTGTTAAATCAAATGCTGGAGATCTACGTACTCTGCCCCCTGGTCTATGGAATAGGGAATCTTACATTTCCCTGGTTGATATAAAGAATTCCTGTCAATATTGGTAGCTGTCAAACGTATGCACTATAATGCAATTTTTATAATGGAGTGGGCCCTCCACACATTTCTATCTGAACTATTCTAGGTTTAGGGAAGAGTGTCTAGAAGAACAAAAACCATCTCTTGAGCCTTCTGCGGTATATATAATTTTGTCCAGATAGTCATATTGTCTAATGTAGTACAAATGTCATTTTACTATATCTATAATAATACATTATCTCACTTGAATTGTTATAGACTATATATGTTAGCTTTTCGTCTTCTCATTGCAGCCAATGTGCATCCAGATAAAAGAAAACGTTAATGTGGATTAAGGTTCTAAGAATTTATCAACATCAAACCACTAGTGTTTTGCCTTCTACCCTTCTGAACCATAGTCAATAGATCTAAATATTTTACTGCACCCTGGCCAATTCATTGTTTGATGTTTAAAAATGCACCCAGAATCAAAGAAAATTTATTAAATTTGAGCCCCCAAATGAGATACTATTAGCTTTGAAAGTCAAGTTTAACTGCGATATTGATGATTCTCTTTTTTCTGTGACAAAATTCACCAGGGAAACCCCTGATGTCAAAGTACCAAAGCAGATTGCTAATACTGAAGGAGGAGGGGAGGAACAGCGCAAAGGAGAAGAGGGGGTGAGGCGAGAGAGGGAGAGATAAACAATGTAGACGCTGCAGAGATACAACAGTGGCAGGGCCAAGTCCTTTCACCTCTACTTATTTCTGCTTTGGTCCTTTGCCGTTAGGTTATAACAATAAATTGGACAGTAAAAGAAGAAACATATCCTTAAAATGCTGTATAAGGCTAGGTCATCAGCCAAAAGGAATGTAAATGTTCATCAGATGTAAAACTCCGATTTACATAAGTCCAAATATTTATCGTAATGTTTTAATTATTTAGAATGAGCTTCATTGTCTGTCTTTCTTATTCTTTCTTCCCTTCCTTTCCTTTCCCTCCTTCATTCCTTTCTTTCCTTAATTACTTAACTAAGGGGGGGGGGGTGTTGTCCTGATTA
Source organism: Thamnophis sirtalis (assembly GCF_051295495.1). Classification (NCBI taxonomy): domain Eukaryota; kingdom Metazoa; phylum Chordata; class Lepidosauria; order Squamata; family Natricidae; genus Thamnophis; species Thamnophis sirtalis. The sequence continues at coordinate 78,657,379 of NW_028261385.1, read as the reverse complement.
TTTTTGGTTGTTTATTAAATTCAAACTTTACATGGGCAAAGGAAAGAGAAATGCTTCAGTTATACATAATGCTCCTTTCCCCCTTTTTCACTAGCTCACTCCAAGCATCCAATTTCAAACTGAGTTGGGGATTATGTTTTTTGAATATTGCTATTATAGCATAAACATAAATTCATAGGGACAACTAGCACTGTCGTTGTTGTACAGGAGAAGGGGTTTTTCCCCTGCTTTCCTTCTTGACATGCTAGGTACCCTTGTGAAATCTGTTTGTTTTCGGGGTTTTTTTTATAGGAAGATACATTTCCATTGTGTGAACAATCTTTTCTGCAGTCTGGAATGGTATAGTACAGCTCAGGGAAAAGTAGATATTTGAGGTTTTACAATTCCACTAATGCCCACTAATTCAGTGTACTTACAAAAGAATATCCGCTTCACACATTTTCCCACAGTGTTGATCTGTAGCATAAAAGAAAGCACCTAAGTGTATGGTTAAAATCTGGCATGCTGCATACAAACTGTAGATTTTCAAGGACTTCAAAGCTACAGGAAGGTAGGACATTATACATGTGTCTTTTCTGTCTGAGGTTGAAAATAATCCCTCAAAACTAAAAGAAATTGTTTAACAAAACTGTACAAAAGAAAAAAAAATGGAATGAAGGGGCTCTACATATATCCCCCTTAAAGCACTGGGGGTTTTTTTCTACACAAAGAAAAATATTTTCTTCCCAAGAAGATAAGATGCTTCCCAACTTTGATAGGAATATGCTGTGAAGGAAATTGCAAAATTTAGTTCAATCTTTCTTTATGATTTCCTGAATATGGATGTGATCAATACAAAGCCAAACTGACATCTTTTTCTGTACATATAATCTGCAAAATATATTCTAAAATATAGAAAACTAAAGCTTGCTATAAAAATTATATTTTCTATTGTGAACTGAGCTTCTTTAATTTTTCATGCATCCAAACATACATACCTATATTTAAAAAACAGTTATTAGTTTATATCTGTTGTACAAAACGTATTATCCTGAACAGTGATGAGTTCCTACTGGCGTTACTACCGATTCGCTGAGCACACGCGCCAGACACGCGTTGCTTGCGTGTGCACAATTAAATGAAAATTACTCAGAAAAAAAGGAAAACAGCTGAGGAGCGGCAATTCAAGCTGCTGCCCTGGATCAGCTGGACTTCAGAAGTGGAAATAAAGTTATGTATAACCCAGGGTGGGTGGGTGGGAACAGAGAATTGGTTCCCTCTCTGTTTGAAGGCAGCATTACTGGTTCGGGAGAACTGGTCTGAACCGGTAGGAACCCACCACTGATCCTGAGACAGTATATAGACACCCATGGTTTGGGTGATGGTGAAGGGAAATAGATATAAAGCGAAAGCATCTAAACATATAAGATGGTTGTTTACAAACCAGTTGTTAGTTGTGACACATTTTTTTAAATTAATGAATCAGATCAAACATGTGGTAAAGAAATTTATATATAGGAGTGTAAATATATTCAAAGGTAACACTAGATAAGAAGTCCCCAAAGTGTAAAGGCTACATATGTTTATTTGCTTCTAATTTCTACATTTTGGAAACAGAGGCCGTTTTCTGGGGGAACTGAGACGAGACTCTTGGTGAGAAAAGGAGGGGAATAAAGGTGTCAAAAGTTAGCTTGTAATTAAAATTTTTCTATTTGATGGTGCATCTGGGAACATTTTCCAGATGATTTATGCAAACAGATACAATAAAGGCAGATTTGTCTGCAGTAGCTATGATAGGCAGGGGAATTTTGCATATGTAGCCATTGCTAAAAACCTTTCTCTTTGCTGTAATTTAAAAAATACCCAATTTGAACAAATACTATACAAATATAAAATATTTTTACATGAAGCAAACAATAAGGAACTACCATTCCACATTGCTATTACTGTGTCCAGCTTGTCAGGGACTCTTCCTCCCTTCTCAAAAGTCCTTGCCCAATGTAACACAGCAACAGTCCATGGAGGCCATTGTGAGTGGGCCATTTTTCCCATAGCAAGCTGCTCTAATAATGATTAAAAGCAGGTGCCCGAATTATCTTGTTTTCCTTCACCCTCCTCTGCCATTCTTTTAAAGCTATAACCTTAAAAGTCAGAGGATCTGGATTTTATCATCCTAATAACCTTTAGCTCCTTGATGGGAGCTTTCCCAGCTGAATGGTAGGGCATAGATGCTAGGGAGAAAAGAGAAAGGCAACGTTATTCTTTGAACAAAGTACAAAAATGGGGTTTTCATAATGAAAGCTAAAGACAAAGGACATTCCACTGAAAGCTCTGGGGATCACAGGCTAACTTGGAAGGCATGATACCACCATGGTTTAGAAATCCCTGACACTTCACACGATACTACAAAGCAAAGCAACAAATATGCAGAGGCTGCAGTTTTAAAAATGGGCTGTTTCAATATTCTCACTCTCATTTTTTAACTGAATTTTAAAAACACACACAGCACACATTTTCATAAATTGAAAAGAAATGTTATTAAAGCTTTTAGAGCAAGCAAAAGCAGAAAAGGACATAAGCATTATACATTGGACCAAAGAGTCTGGATCCCAATTAGGCTCATGTCTCAGATGTGCACTGAAATTGATCAAACTAGACACATCAACATCTAGAATTAGCAACATGTTTATAAATGTAAGTCTAATTATTTAGTGTTTAACTCACCTTTTGGGGGAATTTGTTTCCTTGTTTATAAACTATAACATACATAGAAGGAGTGAACAACTCTTCATTTCAGCTTTTGGAAAATAGTCCAAGGACTCTGACTTGTTCTGTTTGCTCAATATAAGCCAATATTTACTTACACTGATAAACATGATTCCAACATTTAGTTTAAATTTGTTGGTTTTACCTATATCCATTATAATCTAGAGAATGTTGAACATTTACTGGGCACAGATGTTAACCTCTAGATACTATAATGTATTGATATATTTGTTCATAATTTGTGGGCTTTGGAAATAAAGTAAACTATAAATGTATGTGTGTTTTCCAATCTTATAAATGTACAATTAGAAGAAATAAATACTTCTTGTAAATGAATGGAGGGAGGTAGAACTTTTTTTAAAAAAACATATGACACAGCTTTCTGAGATGCTCTTTCCTAGCTCGAGCAAAATTGGAGTTTTCTAAACAAAACCTCTGACATTAGGCATTCACTGTATCAAAGACATTCTCCAGTAGTTAACAAATTTCAGATTTAGTATTTGGTAGAAGAGGTGCTGAAAATTAACCAGTGTGAATAAAGTATTGCTATAATGAAAGCTCCTAAGAACCAAATTAATGTGCTCATTCAACTAAAAAAAATCACTGAGTGATTTGGTCTAATTACCATGTTTCACCTCAAGCTACCTTCATAGAGTTGCTGGGAAATAAAGAAGTTGCTGGAAAGATAAAGAAGACACTTGGAATCCAGTTCTGGTTACCACAATATAAAATAAGATGTTGAGACTCTGGAAACAGCACAGAAAAGAGCAACAATGATTAGAGGGCTGGAGGCTAAAACATACAAAGAATGGCTACATGAATTGGCTATGTTTAGTCTAATGAACCGAAGGTCTAGTGGTGACATGATAGTGCTGTTTCAATATTTGAGGTGCTCCTACAAAGACGTGGGGGGGGGGGTGTCAAATATTTTCCAAAGCACCAAAAGGGCAAGGCAAGAAACAATGGTTGGAAACTAACCAAAGAGAGAAGCAACCTAGAACCAAGGAGAAATTTCCTAACAGGGAGAGCAATAAACCAATGGAATAGTTTGCCTTCAGAAGTTGTGGTTGCTCCTTCACTGAAGTTTGTGGAAATTCTAAGTCCTCCAGATCATGGTTCTCCCAACCATGAAATGAAACAACTTCATTCCGCACTATCCAGTCAGAGCTAAAGAAGCTTATTGGATGAGAAATGAAAGGTCTTCAAAGACAAAAACAGAAAGTCCATTTGCCTCTTGAAAAAGCACCTTTGAAATACCTCATTGGAAATTTTCAAAAAGAGACTGGACAACCATTTGTCTGAAATGATATCAGGTCTCCTGTTTGAGTAGGGGCTTGGATTAGAAGATCTCCGGGGTCCCTTCCAATTCTATTATTCTATGTTCTAAAAGAGTGAGGGAAGAGTTCCATATACAGAAGCCAGATCTGTTTGGCAGGATAAAAATGTAATCATCAGTAACCTCTAAAATCAGTTTTAGTTCTCTAACTCATCAGAAAGATCAACATGACTTATTTCACCTACAGAAGCTAAAGTGAGAGCAAAACTCAAAATACTGGGCATAGGGAAAATCTGACGATGGGAAGGAGTGGCTAGCTTTCATAATGATTAAATGCTAAAAGATGTTAAATATTGTGTTCCAAATTTAAGGAAGGCTAAGGCTTCTTTTCCAGAAACAGTATAGACTTTTAATGATTGCAGCAACCATGACAATATTCCAATACGTTATTGGCCCAACAAAAATTGAAGACGTACTCTTGATTTGTTTAGCTCAACTGGGTAGAAGAATGGTGGATCAAGAGGGAGACAGCTTTCATTAATTGTTCAAGTCAATTTGTTCAAGTCAACTTATAAAGGTTTTCCCAAGGGTCTCAGAGGCCAAAGTCCTATGTTACCACAAAGCTCTTCCAAGATATCAATTAGTTCAAAATATACAAATGAGACTATTAATTCTGTTTGACAACAAATTGCCTCTCAGTTTATTTCTTAGCTCAGTTTGAAGTATTATTCTTTACTACAGAAGTGCTTTGCTTAATATTACTGCTGTTTTATAGTAACTATAAAATTGCTTTTGTTTACATTTTGTTTCATTGCAGTCTCTCTGAACGATGAGATTAAAATGAATGCAATTACTTTACAGATTTTAGTATTTTAGAAAAAGTGAATTTCTGCATGTTAAAGACAAATTTAAAGTCTAACTATCAATAACAACCTAAATTTGTAAATCCCAATTCATTTTAAATGTTTATTTGTTTAATATATCACAAGATGTTCTTCACTGATAAAAATGGGGAAAAAGTAAAAGAAAATACACACCCACACACATATACCCACACATTAAACAGAGTCTATGTCTTCTTGAATTAAACAGGAGAGCTTTAAAGTCATGCTTAACTCTTTCTTTTCAAGTGAAAGTTCTTAAATTTGCCTGGATTTTGTGATATATTTGGCTTTTTTAATCTCTTGCTCTGTTTCGTTCCCCTTACTGCAAAACTATTTTGTCACACTTCTAATTTGGTAGGTATTTCCTATTCAGATAACATAGTAAAGTGCATCCAGAGATAATACTGTGCAAAGTCTAAAACAATTATCTTGATTTACATATGGCATCAGATGACCACAGTTCAAGTCAGGAAGGAATTGTTCTTTAGAATAAATCAGCCACAAGTCTGTTGGGTTATTATCATCCCCCTTTTTAATTAAATGTGCTTAGGCGAAAACATTGCCTGAAACTTCTTAGCTATTTTGCTTTACATCAAAGAGGCACTTTTGTCACCCTTTTTAAAGCTTGCCTCCAGATAGTGACAAGTTCATCTGTAAGAGATTTGATGTACAGTAGATAATTTATTTGGTACTTGGAGGATGTTACTCCAGGGAGATGCTGTGAACTGGATGACTTCAGGTCTCTTCCAAATTTCCTTTTCTACACTATATAGGCTTTTACATTCTAGTCCAGTCCACTCCAGTCCAGCTTTCAATAATTCAGAAATAGCCTAACATGTTCAGTTAGACTTATTCCTAGATCAGAAAGTATAGGATTGCAGTGAGAAAACAGTATCACTGCATGATTCAGTTAATTGCCTGTTTTTTTAATTAATAAATAAATAAATAAATAAATAAATAAATAAATAAATAAATAAATAAATAAATAAATAAATAAATAAATAAATAAATAAATAGATTGTACAAGAATAACTATGCAATCCTATGCAAACCTTCTGGTCATAGGTCTAACTGCAACTGATTGGATTTATTTCTTAGTAGACACACATATGCCTTGCACTGTCAACATTTCAGCCAGAATTAAAATGAGACAGCTTTCTATTATTTATCAATAGAAAATTCAATATAATATAATGTAATGTAATTCTGCAAACTTTTTCCTAGCATGTAAAACAGAGTATATACTAAAGTCTGAACTCAGTTGGGTGAAAGTATAATTTGATCCAGGCCCTTTTAAGCAAACACTACACACTATGCCAAAGCTATTCTGTATTTGTGGGATGTGCACAATAATTTGTCCCTGATGAACAGATTGCATTGACCTTGAGCTGGAAGTGAACCCATGTCTGGAGAAAATAACTGCATTAACTAATTTCACAGTACTCCACACAAGGATGTTTCCTCACTTAAGGCAAAGTATGCAATACCCATGAATTAAAAACAAAACAAAAAAAAACCCTTCAGATTTTTAAAAAAAAATTAAACCAGACAAGCTCTGGCATTAGTTACTTAGATATGTCTCAGCTAAAACAGTTAAAACACATGGATATGACATTCTGCAATATCTTTATCTTTAGTTTGTCAAGGTTTTTAAATCCCTCTTGAGCTAGAGTGCCATTTTTAGCTTGGCTAGGTCAGAATGACACTGAACGATATGAGTGATGACACACTAGGCAGCTATCTGGACAGAGATGTCATCAGCAAGCCAGCTGTGCTAACACCTGTATGTCCTGCACAATTGATCCTTGGGAACACAGATCAAGAAAATCAGGTTACTGGGAATCTAAACAAAGAAGATGCTTAAAGTATTTGCAAATAGCTCCCTAAACAGCAAATGGGATTATTCAAAGGAAGGGTAGAAAAGAATCTCTCAATGTAATCAGAATGAAGATAAAACAAGCAATACAAAATTTTTCCCCATTGGGATAATCTTAAGAATTAACAACAAATGTTATGCTTTCAAAATGTTGGTATTTTCCTGTTAGTTTCTGTACCGACTGGCTTGTTTCACTGGTGGCAGGTGGCAGGTTGGTAGGCAAAAGCCAAGAATAGGTTCAATCACCTAAGCACTGACTCCAAAATCTGTCACTTTCCTGCCAAGGCTGTTTGAACACTGTGTTTGTATTTCCAGCCCAAGTAAAAACAAGGTCATAACTCTAAAAAAAAAGTAAAGTACAATAAGAGGTGTACCAAATTACAAGGGCACTAACCTAGCATGCTATACCAATAAACAGTGAATAAAAATAAGTACATCTGTGCATAATCCCAAATAAATAAAGTTCCCTGGCCCTTTTATTTGAACATTTTAATTCACTTAAAAGTTGATTGATTTGGATGTTCTGATCTATCTGTATTCACTATGGATAATTCAAGTCCTCAACACTGCTTCAAGGTTCAATACACAGCTAAAGATACAAGTGGCACAAAATGAATACTAAAATAACACAACAGTGCCTCCATGCTGAGCACTAGAAGTAACACCAAACAACATTCTGTTGATACAGCTACAATTGGTGCTGACCTTTATGATAAAGGCATTACAATAAACAAGCCTGAATTATGTGGTGTGAAAATCATCAGAATTCTTGGAATACCCTCTGTTAGAGAGCTGGAATCCTTGGGTTTTTAAATGAGTTGTTATACCTGATTCTTCAGAGGAAAAAACAAAGTGCCATCTTAAGAAGATACAAGCCTTTACTAAAAAAGACAAACACATGTGTCGCATTCTTCTCCATGTTTTGTTATATGAGTGGGCCGTGCCTCCTAATTTCAGACAGTGGCAAGCAGTGGTGGGATTCAAATAATTTAACAACCGGTTCTCTGCCCTAATGACCAGCAGGGTAGGTGGGGCTTGGTGGTCATGTGACTGGGTGGGCATGGCCAACTCAACATCACTCACTTTGATGGGTGCTTCACCTTAGCTGTTGCAATGTAATAAGGGTTAACCAGAGAGGCAGTTTCTGTGAGCAGGGCAATAAAGATTAGGCTAGAAACAACACCAAAATGTTTCTTTCCTGCCTTCCTTATAGGATTAGCCCTGTAAAGTGGAAAAAAACAAAATGAGATTTCTTCCAACAACCGGTTTGCCGAACTGCTTAGAAAGTTACCAACCGGTTCTCCTGAATAGGTGCGAACTGGCTGAATCCCACCACTGGTGGCAAGTAACTTTTTCAAAGATGGACAAATAAAAATTACCTTTGGAAAAGTAGATGTAATGAAATACAAACGTAATGTGGGAATCACTGTTCATGAATCTATTTTCATTCTTTTACATGCATAAGTAAGGTAGTTTCCAACATATATAATATCCAACAAATATCTCCACTTTACTTTCCATACTTCTTTTAGTGATACACTATGAGGTTTTAGGTTAGGAAAAATGTTATGTATGTTATGTTATGTTATGTTATGTTATGATAGGTTATGTTAGGTTATGTTAGATTATGTTAGGTTATGTTAGGTTAGGTGACATGGCCCCTGAACAAAATGTATGTTAGTTTCAGCTGATATTCTGAATTACATTAACAGCGAGAACCGATACAGAATCTCAGTTTGCTTTATAGCCATAAAACCTTTAAGATTTGGTACAAATCCCATACATATTGGTAGTCCTCAACTTAGGACCATAATTGAGCCCAAAATTTATGATGTTAAATGAGAATTTGTTAAGTAAGTTTTGCCCCATTTTATGGCATTCCTTGCAACAGCTGTTAAATGAATCGCTGTACTTGATAAGTGAATAACCTAGTTGTTAAGTGGAATCTGGCTTCCCCATTGACTTTGAACCCGGGAAGCTGCAATGGTCATAAGTATGAATCAGTTGCCAGGCATCTGAATTTCAGTGCACATCTGAGTCATGTCACTTTTTTCAGTGTTATAATTTTGAACGGTCACTAAATAAACTGTTCTAAGTCGAGGACTACTAGAATTAGTTAAATTTAAAAGATTACTACTGTTCTTCCATCCAGCCAGTTACTTGTTGACAACTGGTTACTTGCCAGTTACTAATCAACTTGTGTAAGATGATGCACATTTACTTTTGAGTAGGTCTATTGGTTTCAAAGAAATTTCCTTTCAAATTAGTCACACCTTTAACTACCATGAAGAACAAGTGTCTGAAATTCATAATAGATTCTGAAGGACAAACCTCAACATCAGAAATTTATTCTTTCTTCAGGAGAGAATTGAAATTTGCTTGCTGTCCCTATATTTGAAAAGGAAATTGCTTGGCTAGAATGAAAAAGGGATGAGACTTAAAAAATATCTTCTTGAGAAGTCTGTTGATTCCTTTATATTAGGTCGATTTAGGCTTTGTTTTTTGACAGTGCACTAGAAGTTTCAATGACACTCTACTGTCTAAATGTGTTTATTACATGTATTTATTACTGTAGAAAGACTGTGAGTTCAAGTCCTGCCTTAGCCATGAATGTCAGCTGGGTGAACTTGGGCCAGTCACTCGAGCTCTCTGCCCAGCTCACCAAAATACAGAAACAAATATGAAACATAATTCCTAATTATAGTACTAAAGAATTATTTTCTCAAGACCAATGTTATGACTTCTAGCTATATCTGTTTGCAGTGCCATATTTCTTGTCAAAGGATGGATGGATGGATAGAATTAGAATTGAATAGAATTAGAATAGAATTCTTTATTAGACACACAAGGAATTTGGTGCATATGCTCTCAGTATACATAAGAGAATATTTATTTATTTATTTATTTATTTATTTATTTATTTATTTATTTATTTATTTATGTAATGTAATGTAATGTAATGTAATGTAATGTAATGTTATGTTATGTTATGTTATGTTATGTTATGTTATGTTATGTTATGTTATGTTATGTTATGTTATGTTATGTTATCGCCCGCCCAATCCTGCAGGACTCTGGGCAGCTTACAAAGCAAAAAGAAAAGGAAAAAATAAAAATAAAAAAATGATTTAAAATTCACAACACACATTCGTTCTAGTCGGGGCTGGACCTTTAAATAAGGTCAACAGCCCCAGGCCTGCCGGAACAGCCAGGTTTTAACAGCCTTCCTTAAGGCCATGAGAGTGGGCAAGGTCCGGACCTCTGGGGGTAGCTGGTTCCAAATGGTCAGAGCAGCCACAGAGAAGGGTCTCCTCCAGGGGCCCACCAGCTGGCACTGACTGGCTGACGGCATCCGAAGGAGGCCCACCCTGTGGGATCTTATCGGCCATTGGGAGGTATGTGGCAGTAGGCGGTCTCGCAGATACGCTGGTCCTAAGCCATGTAGGGCTTTAAAGGTAATGACCAACACCTTGAATTGCATCCAGAGACCAATTGGTAGCCAGTGCAGCTCGCGGAGGACAGGTGTAACGTGGGTGTACCTCGGTACACCCAATATCGCTCACGCGGCTGCATTCTGGACTAACTGTAGTCTCCGAACGCTTTTCAAGGGTAGCCCCATGTAGAGCGCATTGCAATAATCCAGCCTTAAGGTGACAATGGCATGAGTGACCGTTTGAAGTGCCCCCCGGTCCAGATAGGGCTGCAATTGGTGCACCAGGCGAACCTGGGCAAAGGCCCCCCTGGTCACAGCCGACAGATGGTGTTCCAGTGTCAGCTGCAAATCCAGGAGGACCCCCAAATTGCGGGCCCTCTCTGAGGGGTGTAAATTTTCACCCCCCAGGATCAAGGACGGACTATCTGGGCTGTCCTTCGGGGGCAACATCCAAAGCCACAAAGCCAATAAAATACATTCATCAAGAATAAAAAGATACAACAGTGATAGTCACGGTTACTAATAAGCTATCAAATCATACTATGAAACAAATAAAAACAATATAAATTGAAAGATACAAGCAACATGGTTATAGGAGAGAGAGACAGACAGACAGACAGACAGTCAGACAGACAGACAGACAGGATGCATTAGCAATAAACTAAGCTGTAGAGAAGAAACTGCATAAAAGGCTTTAAACAACATAACTCAACCTAGTAACTCCAAACTACTGGAACTTCAGCTCCCAAAATCCATAGCCAGCATAATTATTTGCTTGGGTACTCAGAATTCAGAGTCAGAGAATGGTAAACTGAAGGCTAGATTAGAACCAGGGAAAAGAAGGAAAGGTCACCAAATCCAAAGGGAATAAGAAACTCATCCTCAAATGAATAGTTTGACAAAAACAGATTAATATTCCATTTCACTCAAAAATATAAGCCACTGTGTTAAATAAGCATTGTAAGGCTCTGCTAAGCTGGCTAAGGCATTTTAAATAGTTATTTGAGCTTCCCAAATTCTAACACAGCTCATCTTAGAGGGCAAATGATTAAAGAATTGGTCTGAGATTATTTCTGAAGTATGCCTTCTTAATATTCTCTTTTGGCTTTTCATTTACATGTGATACAGAATGTATCCTTCCCTCAAGGTGTGGCCCACACTACAATCTGTGTGAGGTGGGGTGGGGGGACAATCCCTTTGTGTGTGCATGTGAGCATAGGCATAAATATGTGCTCCTGAACTAGAAAGAACCACAAATTATTTTCTGAACACTAAAGACTGAAAGTAATTTGCTCATTTCCAGCGGTGATATGATGAAATTGACAGCAACATTAGTGATCCAAAACACAGAGATACCTTACTGGTGTCACTCTCAACATCACATGCTGTATTTGATCCAATTTATTTAACTTAAAAGGATGGAGTCATTTAAAGAACATCCATTTGAAAAATATGTGTTGTATGCTCATATTCTGTTCCATTCCTTCCTTCATTTTTGTTTTTAATATGGCTGGGAATATTTAAATGATTTACCAAAGCATACAAAATCTGTGCTGTGATGGGTTTTTTTTTTAAAAAAACATTATCTATAAAGTCTCTCTCTCTCTCTCTCTCCCTCCCTCCCTCCCTCCCTCCCCCCCCTTCTCTCTCTCACACACAAGCAATCTAGAAAATCAGGCCAGAAAAATAACTGACTAAAATATTAATACATACTATTATTTGGATATTTTTGTACAGTACTACAGTGAGTATTACCAGAAAAAATTAAAAAGAGTGTATTTTCTAAATCTTTAATTGTAAAAGCAGACCTATATAATAGTTAGAACTTTATTGTATATATTTTGACTGGTTATTATTTTACAATTATATTTTTCAAGTTCCATTAGCATTTTCTAGCAGAAAAGGCACTAACAAAGTACAATTGCTTGAAATACAGCTATACCAGTAGATGATGAAGTGTTATAAAAAAATATTACTTACATTTTGAAAGATAGATTCCACTGATTTCATATGACTAACAATTAATTCTTTGTCTCTGTTGAATAAATAAAAAGATCTTGTTCTTATTCCTGTTTTACTTTTAAAGTTTTATTCTGTTGCTTTTACTCCTGTATTGTGGTCTATTTTTATAATGAATGTTTTTGTTAGTTACCTATCACCATTTCCATTATAAATTTAATTTTTAACTGTATATTATTTCTTTGAACAGAAGCTGAAGAGCAGCTTTTATATGTGACATTCATCATTGCCTTTGCCCCAAAATTTATCGTCTTCAGGTAATTTCAGTGTCATATACAAAAGTGTTTAGCTGAATTAACTACAAAGTAACTAGCACAAGCAATACTTTCCATTCTTTTTTTGCTGCTTTAGAGTCAACTCTATGTTTCTTGCATACAGTTGATTAATATCACGTCTAGTTTATAAAGGGTATCAAGTGTTAGCAGTGGAAGGGATGAAGGGATGACTGTCTTTCTAAGTTTTGTTATGGAACTTTTGCACATGCTTCCAGAAGTTCAGAAAATGTTGAAAAAAATTCTAGAATTCTCTACAAGTACAACTCAATAAGAATTTTTGAGGAGTAAAAAACGCTCTTGTTTAGTCATCAATCCATGAATTAAATACGTAAGAAAAAAAACCTGTCAGATAGATGAAGTGGCTGTGTAACCTCAATTTTCTTGGCACCACTGAAAGAACGAGAGCAAGAAGGAAACAGCTAGATCAAAATAATCCATTTTGTGCAGATGAAGAAACCTTTCTATCTTCAAATATTTTTCACTCATAGGCTATTTGGTGGAACATGAATGTGAAAGTCTCTGGAAACACTGTAGCATCTTCTGGGTGCTAGTATGTGGGTACATCTAGATAACACCTGGTTTTCTACATGGTCTATGATTCAAAAGCATGGACTAACAATGATTATCTCATGCAGTTTTTATCTGCCCTAATCTTTAGTGGAACGCTTTTTTACCCATTTAAATCTGAAGAAAAACTTGACACAGGGAACGTATCTAAAAAGCTATTTTGTCTGTGTAAATATTGCTGAAAAGTTGCTGGTTTTGTCTTGTATGAAAGCTGTACTAGGTGTACTTTCTGGTATAGACTGTTTTGATTACCCTAGAATCGTGATGGTGAACTATGGCACGCAAAGCCCTCTCTGCAGGCATGCGAGCCGTTGCCCCAGCTCAAATCCACCCTGCATGCGTGTGCCCTCCCGCTGGCCAGCTGGTTATTGGGTCTCTGCTGCGCATGCTTGGGGTGCGGGGGCATGCAGGAGATGTGTGCATGCACGGCAGCGGGGGAGCATGGGGGCAGCATATGCATGTGTGGGGGAGCAGGAGGCACATGCAGGGGTTGTGGGCGTATGCGCAGGGTCACATGCGTATTGCATTATGTAGTGCACTTTCGGCACGCAGCAACGAAAAGGTTAGCCATCACTGCCCTAGAAGAACAATGGGCTGCTTGCTTTTTCTATTCATTTATTACTTGCCAATTCTGAGTTTTTAGTCAAGAGATACAAGAATGACTGTACTTGTGCGCTGTTACAACCTCAGGGCCAATGTGTACTTCAGTGGTGGGATTCAAAATTTTTTTACTACTGATTCTGTGGGTGTGGCATGGTGGGCGTGGCATGGTGGGCATGGCATGTCTTGGTGGGTGTGGCATGGGAAGGATACTGTAAAACCTCTATTCCCACCCCACTCCAGGTCAAGTTTACTACAAAATCCCCATTCCCTCCCAATCAGCTGGGACTCGGGAGGCAGAGAATAGATGGTGGGGCGGGCCAGTCAGAGGTGGTATTTACCGGTTCCCTGAACTACTCAAAATTTCCGCTACCAGTTCTTCAGAATTGGTCACAATCTGTTGAACACCACATCTGGTGTACTTGTAGGTACATGAGTATTTTGATACATGTGCTGTACCATTCAACTATCATTTATACCAGCATATACTAATGTCTCTTCCCATCAAAACCACTTTGACCTTTGATGGTTCGTTCAACCCAGGTAGACCTTAGGGGCAAAACTCAAGACAAGTTCATGCTTCTGTTGATCATGACCCGTTCGAGGACATTGAAATGATTGAAAAGGGCCATTAATATCTTGAACTAAGTTCTTTCTCTTCAATAGGATCTTTTACTACCATTTCAAAGACAGGCAGCTGTACTTTTTGTTTTCCAGCGCTGCATTATCCAGGACTAAAAATCCTTTGCATGAAAGTAAGAATTGATCTTTTGTCTGTTTCAAGTGATCTCCCCAAGGCCCCCCGTGCTCACTTGGCTGCCATGCGGAGGGCACTCTCTGCATCATGGATGCTCTCTTCCAGCCGACGCTTGTCCTGCTCCAGCTGGGTAAGATGTCTATTGAGCTGACGCAAAGATTGATCTTTTCTTCTCAGCTCCATCTTTGCCTCGGAGAGACTCTGAGAGCAGACAGAAAACAGAGTTACTTGTCAGCTCTGATAATTAACTTCAATTTATGCCATAGGCTATTAAACAAAGAGGAATACAGACTGACTGTGAAATAGATTGGGGCTATTTTCAAAGAAGAAAATAGCACAGGATTCCTCTTAAACATCCAGAACGTTGCAGATTTAACTGTTTTATATTAATAATAAAAACAAGAACTGTCCCGATCTGTACATGAACACATATGCTAAAGGCGCTCCATAAATATATACGTATTATCTTAGGGTTCATTAATGTGAATTAAAAGAAGAATTATGCTGGATTGCACCTAAGGTCGGAGTAGTCCAAGATTCTGCTCCAAGAGCAATAGCTAGATTTTATGGGAAGCCTACAAAAAATAGTCTCCCACAGCAAAGAACATGGAGCATCTAGATCCATAGGTGGAAAGACAAAGAAAATTGCTGCTTGGAAAAGCAGGAAATAGAAGAAGTAATTGGGGGGGGGGAAGGAAACCCTACCTATCCTACAGCTCTTTTAACTGTTCAGTAAAGTTCCAATTATAAACATTACGATATACACATTTTTGTCATTTTTCAAAATGGATTGCATAGTTTCTCTTCCTTCAAGGTTGCTCCAGGATAGGCTCTAATAGTCAATGCTTCAACTAGAAAATTAGTTCAGATGGATAAAATGCAAACTGTTTCCCAAAGGAGAACCACTAAACAACTTTGCATGCAAAATGCAAACAAGTCTTTTATATGAATTGCTGTAAGGTTATATTTTTTCAAAGGGTTCTGAACTGCTGTGGTACAGTTTCAATTCAAAGCTTCGTTTTATTTGGCTTTCTCAAGTGTTGGACGGTCTGACAATTGTTACAGACATTCTTCTAATGTCAGCACTATATTTGCTTCATGGTAATATGCTTTCTTCCTTATGGCATTTATACTTACTTGGACAAAGAGATAATTTCTAAAGATGCTTTTTCATAAATGAATTTTATTTTTGCTACTATGACGATTAGTAAAGGTTTTCTAGGGACGCGGTGGCTCAGTGGCTAAGACGCTGAGCCTGTTGATCAGAAAGGTCGGCAGTTCAGTGGTACAAATCCCTAGCGCCGCATAATGGAGTGAGCTCCCGTTAGTTGTCCCAGCTTCTACCAACCTAGCAGTTCGAAAGAATGTAAAAATGCAAGTAGAAAAATAGGAACCACCTTTGGTGGGAAGGTAACAGCATTCTGTGCTTTTTCGGCATTTAATCATGCCAGACACAAGACCACAGAGACGTCTTCGGACAGTGCTGGCTCTTCAACTTTGAAACTGAGATGAGCACTGCCCCCTAGAGTCAGGAACGACTAGCACATATGTGCGAGGGGAACCTTTACCTTTACTTAAAGGTTTTTTGTGTCTGGAATAAATTCCTATATGCTTTATGGACAAATTAAAAAGTGTTATAATGAAGCCAGGAATTGTACTGTATATGCTACCAGCAATACGTAAAAAGCTGGCTGTCAGGTCTGCAATTATATTCCTTTTAGAATTTTGGCCTGCCACACTTTCTCTTATTTCATTATGCTGTTTCTTTAGTATAGTTGATGGGAGGGGGGAACAGACAGGAGTGAGATTGTGGAATGTATTGTTTTCATTCTTTATTAGAAGCCAAGGTCCTCCTTTGTCTCCGCACCAGTACACCTGACCGGAAGCAGCTGGGTGTGGATGACAGCGTGGAAGAAGAAGATTGGACCATGTGATGGATTGTGGGTGTGGGGACAAGATCATGAACTTTTAACTGGGTGGAATTCTGATGTCATTTCCAGTATTGGGATTCCATAGCACGATGCCAACATGTCTGTCTTATTAAATTGGAACCTTAAGGATAGCTTTGCCTTGGACTCTGATTTAATCCTGCATGATATTTGGAACGCTGACATTGGCATTGTATTGAATGCCTAGGAAATCTATAGAATGCGTGATGTTTTTAGAAAAAGTATGAAATATCTGTAGGCACTATATATAATACCTAGCCATTATGCAGATTGACAAGAACTATTTTGGTAAAGTATGAAAGGAGAGTCATGAAAAGGGTTAGGGTTAGGCTAGTTCTAACCCTTTATTGGAAAGACATATATGAAAATGAAGGACAAAATGCAAAATAAAGTACAGGACTTTCTTATTGAAAAACCAAGAGAAAAAGACTAGTATTGACCTATTTGTTGCAAGAAGGAAAGCTAGAATGGAATTTTAGCAGGAATATTTTTTACTTTATCAGTTTGCCTTTTGCCATTGCGTAGAATGCCCAGAAATGTGTGAAATATTAAGCATGTCATACTTTGACGTCCCATTTTGAGCATTTTATAGATTTCTTGGGCATTCCATAAAATTTCACACACCGATGGTAACATACACATATTTATGCTTTGCAAATCTTTCTAACTTTTTTATTGACAGAAGTTCCAGCCCCAACTGTGGTCATGAGTTGAGGACTATCTGTAGAGGCCACCATTATGTAGGTCAAGGACTCACTATGTCTCTAAAATTGCTCTTTTAAATCCCAGCAACAAGAATTGGAGTAACAAACCACAATTTAAATCTGCAGTTACACCTTTCTTCCAGGAATAAACAAAGTTTACTGATAGGACTAACTGGGTCTGAAATCCTTTCAAAATTTGGGGGTTTTTTTTGTTTTGTTTTTGGTATTTGGTATTTATTGCACATTTATAGGCCGCCCTTTTCCCTGAGGGGACTCAGGGCGGCTTACAATAAAAGGGGAAAGGGAGTGTAGGACAAATACAAAAAGAAATGTGAACAAGAGTAAATTAAACAGTAAAACACAACATTCACTCGACATTCGGGAGGGGCGAAAGTAAACTTATCCCCAGGCCTGACGGGCTAGCCAGATCTTGAGGGCTGTGCGGAAGGCCTGGACGGTGGTGAGGGTACGGATCTCCACGGGGAGATTATTCCATAGCATCAATTATCAAAAAGGATAATTTTTCCAGGACTTTAATGAACAAGCTCTCATGTGGCCTTTTATGGAGGGAAGGTAAAGGTAAAGGTTCCCCTCGCACATATGCACATATATGCTAGTCGTTCCCAACTCTAGAGAGCGGTGCTCATTTTCATTTCAAAGCCGAAGAACCAGCGCCGTCTGAAGACATCTCCATGGTCATGTGGCCAGTATAACTAAACGGTGAAGGCGCACGGAAGACCAAAGGTCCTATTTTTTCTACTTGCATTTTTACATGCTTTCGAACTGCTAGGTTGGCAGAAGCTGGGACAAGTAATGGGAGCTCACTCCATTATGCAGCACTAGGGATTCGAACTGCCGGACTGCCAATCTTCTGATTGACAAGCTCAGCGTCTTAGCCACTGAGCCACTGTGTCCCAATATTATGGAGGGAAGACCAGATTCCAAATGCAAAAGAGCATTTGACGCACAGCAGGAATTATGGCACAGCTCTTAAGAATTTGGATTATTCTACTCACCTCTGAGGCCGTTGTGTCATTGTCACTAGAAAAACAGTGAAAATAAAGTACAACCCTCAACATTTTATCCCTGATTAGGACAAATTTATTGCCACTAAATTATAGAATTATAAATCTTTTCAGCTTGGACTTCATTTCTTTCCAGACGTAGAGGAAAACCCCTCCACCAATTTAAAATCCTTGACTTTTCAACATAGAAACCATTTTTGTGCCAATTGTGCAAACAGCATGCCTCTTTGTAAGTTGAACCACTTTTGTTTTGCAATAACCGACAGCCAATTTTTCTTCACTGCAAAATGTTTTAGGATTTCAAGTTCTGCTTTCTAGACATTGTATCCTGGACACAAAGACTGCGGCACAGACAGAAAGGAAGGAAGGAAGGAGGATGTAGATTTATTGGCCAGCTTTATTGAGCAAAACTCACTTTTAGACAAAGCTGGAATGATGATGCTGATATAGATAGGTCTGGACTTGTACACCACAGTTGGGATCAGAATTTTCATTGGTAAGGCAGGCAGTTGTTAAATGAATTGTGCCCAATTTTACGACCTTTTTTTTGCAATGGTTGTTGTATGAATGACTGCGGTTAAATGACTCACAGTCGCAAAGCAAATCCAGCTTCCTCCTTTGACTTTGCTTGTCCGAAAGCCACCTGGGAAAGTTGCAACTGGTGATCACATGACCCTGGGTGCTGAAACCATGGTAAACATAGGTAGTCCTCGACTTACAATAGTTCATTTAGTTACTGTTCAAAGTTACGACGACACTGAAAAAAGTGACTTATGACAACTTTTCACACTTAACAACTGTTGTAGCATCTCCATGGTCAGATGATAAAAAATTAAGATGTTTGGCAATTGGTTCATACTTATGATGGTTGTCATGTCCCAGAATCATGTTATCAGCTGTTGCAACCTTCTGACCAGCAAAGTCAATGGGGAAGCCAGATTCACTTAACAACCCTGTTACTAACTTATCAACTGCGGTGATTCACTTAACAACTGTGGCAAGAAAAGTCGTAAAATGGGGTAAAGTCACTTAACAAATGCTTCACTTACAACATAAATTTTGGGGCTCAACTATGGTCGTAACTTGAGGACTACCTGTACATGAGAATTGTTAAGTGCCCAGATTTTCATCATGTGATTCTGGGAATGCTGTGATGGATGTTAAGTGCAAGTAGTAAGTCTTTTTTTTAAGGGCCATTGTAACTTGGAGCAGTTCTAAATGAATGGTTCTAAGTTGAGGACTTCCTGTAAAAATGGACAATTAAAGGAGCAACTCTGCATCCTTGCTTAATTACTTTTAAGATAAGTATTGAAGCTATCATCTCCTGAAGGTGGAGCACCTACCAGTGTCAATCAATCAGAGAACACAGTTATCAATAATGGTGTCCCAATTTAGCACACAGATTCTCTTGGGATATCAAGGTGAAGGATATTAAATTGCCTTTGAGAAGATACAAATGCATCAAATATTTATTTCCACCATCAGTACTTCTGTGAGGTGATAACTGCTTTTGAAAACAAGGCATTAACATAAGCTGTTACAAGACCTAAAGTGAAAACCTAAAGCCAAGTAAAGCAGGTGTATCCAACCCACAGTCCATGGTCATAGGCGCCCACAGACAGCTAGTAATTTGGCTCCACAAGATCATAAACGTTTCACAATATTATACGATTGATATATATATTAACTATATTATATATTTTATATGCAGCCCAAGATATTTCCTCTTCACTCAATGTGACCCAGGGCAGCCAAAAGGCTGGACACCCATTAAATAAACCACCCATGATATAAATAGACAAAATAATGTTCTGGCTACAGATTCTTTCCAGTCACCCCTACTACTCCATAAATGATTTCAGAAGAAAATTTCTTCTTTATATTTAAGTCCTGATCTTCAGGGGTTAAAGATAAGCCATTAAAACTGTTTGACCACAGTCTGCAGTATTTTGAAGTCACATATTTTCAGTTGCTAAATCTTCCTCCTCCTTCCCTCCACCATCCTTTTCTTCCGATTGATCTAATTAAAACCCCCAATAAACTTTATGGACTCTAATATTTCCAGCTGAATGACTGAAACCAAGAGGGTGGGCCTCCAGGCAGCAAGCAAACAATGATAAGCAGCAGGTTAGCCACTAATTTCTCAACCAGGATAGATTGAGGAAGGGTGATGCTCTGCTATCCCAGAAAGTGTTCAGGAGAGAATAGGATAAATCAAGTTTAATAACGCCGGTCCTAATTGTTCCCCCAATGCTCAACTCTAATTACTTGGAGAAACTCTCTTGACTGTCACCTGATATTAAGTTGTTGGAAGCCGCATGTGGAACAGTGAGATAATCAATAAACATTTAGAGGGGAGAAGAATGAAGATCCCCGTTAAGCAGTGGGAACTGGCAGCACCCAAAGCCCTTCTGCTCATGAGAAAGCCTAGGGGAGAATCACCGAGATTGCAAAGCAATAAATCCAAAGCGCCGTTTTTTGGGCCTTGAGGCAGGAGTGCTTTTGAGAAGGGGGGGAGGTTAACACGGTCACCCTAATTACAGCCCACTCTCACATGCTTTGTATCGAAGGGAAGACAGGCCAATTAGGTAGAAAAGAAGATAAGAGAAGTTTTATTTGTATACTAATTAAACCCCTGATGAAATTAAAGGAAAAACATACAGCTCTGTAATTGTGTCTGAGAAAGGTCACTTCAGGTTCACTTATCAGAAAAGCACAGCCTTGAGATATTTCACTTAATCCACAATATAGCCGTTTATTTTGCTCCCTGGGCCTTAATATTTACAAAAAGAAGAAAATTTCAAAGCTTGATAACCACCTTTATCTGGAAACGGGGCCAGAGACTAGCTCAAACTGTTCAAAAGTTGAAGCTGAATAAGGAGCCGAGTGTGACTGGAAAAAACAAAATAAAAACAAAACAAAGGCCCATTCTGGATTGCTTTTAACAGAACTGAAATGGCGAGTACTCTTTTGTGCAAAAAACTTTTAAAACTCATTTTAATTATGTGAGACCAATTATTCTACCATTAAATACAGCTGATATTTCAACCACCAGGATTGCCATGTCTATTTGTGATAGGATTAGTTACAAACCCTTACTCTCTCACCAAACATCAACACATGCATATTTTTTAAAAAAAGAGCATGGTAGAAAGCAAAATACAAGGAATGGTAGCAACCCAAACATCTTGATGATATTATGTTTACATTTATGCACCTAATTAAAAGTTAAGCAGGGTCGGACTTGGTTTGCACTTGGAAAGTAGGTCGTTAGGAAAGGACAGTGCTCTGGGACAAACTGGGAAATAATAATAATGAAAATGACCCACACAAAGCCAATGGCCAAATCTCTACTGCGACCACAGAAACTACAAGGATGAGTCCATGAATTCTCCAGAGTGGAAACTGACTTAAAGGAAACCTTGCCTTAACAGTTATCACCACGCGTTGGTTGACAATTTTCTACACAAAAGAAAAGCAGCTGGCACAGAGCAACTATACCTACCCGTAAGCACAGCATTGGAAAAATCCATTCAATGTCATGTCTTGCTATTCCTTTTGAAAAGTGCTATGCAGAATTGCTGCACCTTGGAGGTCTTAATGCTACACAAAATTTTACTCAGGCATGAACCAGGTACTTTTGAGGGCAGCTGATAGGTACCATTAAAGGTCGGGGCATGGGGATTTTCCCCCAGCTAGTAGAAGAGGGGTCACAATTTCCATAGGCCCCAGAGAAAAAGTGTCTCTACTCCCTGACAGACTTAATCCACATTTCTCTCCCCATTATTGGTTCTATGGCCCTACTTAATTATTCTCCTGTAGCACAACTATCAGCAGCCTGTTCTGATAGGCATCTTCATATATTTTACACTGATTCCGCTCTCACCCATCCTTCTGGTGATGTAAACAAGGCTCTCCAAAAACTTAAATCGAAATATAGCAGTCCTACAAACCCATTCATTGAAGCAATCTATAGAAAACTATGGGGATGGTCTTGAAGAAGGTGTACAACAATTAGCTTGTGTAAAAAGGAAGAAATAGTGAGAAAGAAACACAAAATTATCTCACAGCAACAGAATTGTATCAGGTTCTGTGGTGTCTGTTCGCTGACCTGGCCCACTTCAAAGGCGTGACAACATGAGGGGAAAAACCAGTAGTAGTTCAGTACAAGGTTCAGTGGTTAAAGAAGCTGAGCTTGTCAGATGGAAAGCTGACAGCCTGAGTTTGAGACCTGAGCGCAATGGTATGAGGTCCTGTTACTTGCCCCAGCTCCTGCTCATCTAACAGTTCAAAAGCTTCCAAATGTAAGTAGATAAATAGGTACCACTTTGGTGGGAAGGTGGAGTTCCATGCACCATTGTTTTCTGACAATGCTGGCTCCGCTGGCTAAGAATAGAGATGAGCACTGTCCTATAGAGTCAGACAGGATTGGACCAGGAGAATAGCAGTAGCATTTAGACTTATATATCACTTCACATTGCTTTACAACACTCTCTAGTCTAGGTAGTTTACAGAATCAGCATATTGCTCTAGCAATCTGGGTCCTCATTTTACCGACCTCGGAAAGATGAAAGGCTGAGTCAACCTTGAATCAGTCAGGATTGAACTTCTGGCAGTGAGCAGAGCCAGCCTACAGCACTGTATTCTAACCACTAGGCCACCACGGCTTTTTACCTTTACCTTTATAAAATGCTTTGACTTTTGGTCCACCACTTTTATAGTTCAACTTAGGGACTAATGCAATGTGTTTACACTTGTGAATAGCTGTTAGAATATACAAATATCTGTATCTTTTGAAGTGTAAATTTTATGAAGAGTTTTTTTCAATACAGGTTGATAAAAGAAGTTGGGAAAAAAGTCCATCAAAGTTCAGTACTATTATTTGACTTCTGGAGCACAATGGAGCAGTTTAGACTACATAGTAATCATTAGCTCACAGAAAATCTTAAGTTTCTCTTAGCAGTGAGGATGGGGTTTTATCTTTAGTGGTTTATTTATCAAATTTATATTGTCTCCCCTCTCAGAAGAAGTGACTGAGTGGCATGGAGCAAAAAAACATATAAAACAATAAACCTGTCAAAGATAGTTAGACTTTAAAAGTTTCACACACACACACGGACACACACACAGAGACACACACGATTCAATTAGCAATGGAGTCCCCTCAAAATCTCACTGGTTCCCTGAGACTCCAGGTCTAATAACAAAGCCAGGCCTTGAAAGCCTTTTGGAAAATAATGAGGAATGTAGTTGACCTAACTTTGATGGGGAAAGAATGCTCTATAAGGTGGGCACAATGGCAGAGAAGGCATGCCCCCTCTAACCCATCATATAGTTGTCTGACAGACAGGACCTGTAGCATGCTTCTCTTGCTGACATTTCTCTAAATGTTAAGCTTCCTAGGGAATTCCAGGAAACTTGGCATTCAGACAAATCAGCCGTCAATAGACACATAGAAATAAACCATATTTGCGCACCATTCAAACAAGATAATAAAAAAGCTAAAAAGGAAACAAAAAGACATATAACATAGAATAATAGAATTGGAAAGAACCTTGGAGATCTTCCAGTCCAACCCACAGCTCAAGCAAGATACCGTATTTTTCGGAGTATAAGACGCACCTTTTTTCCTCAAAAAAGAGGCTGAAAATCTGGGTGCGTCTTATCCATCGAATACAGCATTTTTCACCTCCCGAAGCCCCAGCCCTTCACCAAAATGGCTGTGTATAGTCTTATGGGGGCTTTCAGAGAGCTCATGTGGGCTGGGGAGGGCAGAAATGAATAAAAAAACAGGCCTTCGCCCCGCCAGCACCGAGCAGCACTCTATAAGCCTCCATAAGGCTATGCATGTAATTTTTGTGACAAAAACGGGCTCGGTTTTGTGAAAAACGGGCCATTTCTTGCTCGTTTTGGGGGCCCCCACCCTCCAGGAGCACTCTGCAAGCCCCCACCCCACCCCCCAGGGCGATTCATGTCTTTTTTTTTCTTTTTTTTTTGAAAAAAAACGGGCCTGTTTTTGGGAGGTTTGCAGCGTGCAAAAACTTTTTTTTTTCCTTTTGGAAAGCTCTTTAACTGACTGATGAGAATTACATTGATCAAGTGCTGTGCCAGCAGAAAGACCTGCCTATCTACTATATTTCTTTCTATCTCTATTTCTCTCTTTCTTTCCCTCTGCCTAGCTACCTACCAGTGATGGGATTCAAATAATTTAACAACCGGTTATCTGCCCTAATGATTTCTTCCAGCAACCAGTTCACCAAACTGCTCAGAAAGTTAACAACCAGTTCTCCCAAAGTGGTGCGAACTGGCTGAATCCCACCACTGCTACTTACCTTCTCTCTCTCTCTCTCTCTCTCTCTCTCTCTCTCTCTCTCTCTCTCCTCTCTCTCTCTCTCTCTCCCTACCTACCGTATTTCTCTATCTCTATTTCTCTCTCTATCCCTTTATCTACCTACCTACCTACTCTCTCTCTCCCCTACCTGTGTACTGTATTTCTCTATCTCTATTTCTCTCTCTATCCCTTTATCTACCTACCTACCTACCTACTCTCTCTCTCCCCTACCTGTGTACTGTATTTCTCTCTCTCTCTTTCTCTATCCCTCTACCTACCTACCTACACACACACTCTCCCTCCCTCCCTCCCTACTGTATTTCTCTCTATTTCTCTCTCTCTCTATCTCTTTCTCCACCTACCTACCTACTCTGTCTCCCTACTATCTACTGTATTTCTCTCTTTCTATCCCTTTACCTACCAACCTACCTACACTCTCTATTTCTCTCTCTCTCTCTCTATCCCTTTATCTACCTACCTACCTAACTACTCCCTCTCTCCCTACCTACTGTATTTCTCTCTGTTTCTCTCCCTGTCTATCCCTCTATCTAGTTCCCTACTTTTTTTTAAAAAAAATTGCCTCTTCAAAACCTTGGTGCGTCTTATACTCTGGTGCGTCTTGTACACCGAAAAATATGGTACCTTATCACTTCAGGCAATTTCAGACCAATGGCAGTCAAATCTCTTCTTGAAAGCCTCCAGTGATGCAGCACTCACAATTTTTAAAGACAAGCTATTCTATTGGTTGATTGCTCTCACTGTTAAGAATTTTCTCTTTAGTTTTAAGTTGTTTCTCTCCTTGGCTAGTTTCCATTCATTGTTTCTTGCCTTGCCTTTTGGTGCTTTGGAAAATAGTTTGACCCTCTCGTCTTTGTAGGAGCCCCCCGAATATTGGAACACTGAACATATCCTCTCCAGCAACTCATACCAGGAAACACCAACAGGTAACACCAGGAAAAAAAACAACAATAATTTTCTAATAATGGAACGACCAAGAGGGAAAAAAACATAGCCCCACCAAAACTGGCAGGGCAAGCTGCTGTATATAAACAGGAAGCAAATCCAATTTTCACTCATAGTGATGGTGTTGAGTAATGAAATATCCGCAAGCAAAAAGCCAAGCACAGAGAGCAACACCATTATCTGAACAGCCATTATGATTTCATAGGCATTTTTTAAAACACTCTATAAACACAAGCTTCACACATAAGGAAAAGAGGGGGAAAGGTGCTTAAGATTAATAAAGACATTTACAAAATAGTTGCGGGATACATTAACACTCCAGTTTAAAAGAACAAAATCTGTTACGCATAAAGAACTGGAATAGCAGAAGCCAAAGAAAAGTCCTGGGTATTGATATTAAAGCTACTAGAAAAAATAGAGTTTAAACCATTAAAAAAAACCTTCTATGCAGTTTTATAAGTCTATTGATTCTCTCTATACCTCTCAAGCTAATATAGCTGCTTTGTACAGTTCATTCAGCACACTAACAAAAATCTCTCAGGAAACTGGATTTAACAAGAAGCCTTCTTGTCTTCTGAATAAAAATTAAAGATCCATAAACATTTTCAGATATCTCAGATAAATTAAACGGAAGTACACTTTGGCGCTTTGTTAAACAGTTTCATCCCGTCCATATCTATATCAACAGACCTTTTTCCCTTTCACTCTGCACTTCAAGGTCATGGACAGAAGCGTTTATTAGTATAATTACCAAAATGAAGTAATTCTATTAAGCCTATAATGACAGACTTTAAAAAAATTACCATGGAAAAGAAAAAAGGCGTAGAAGATATTTTTAAGTTAAGAAAAGCATGGAAACCCCTCAAAACGCATTTTCATTTGTTAGGGAATATTCATACACCGGTATATGCACTTTCTTTTAATAGCCTATGATAGATTGTATTGGAAATTTTCATCCCAAATAATACAAAACTTAGGTAAAGGTAAAGGTTTCCCCTGTCCAATCATGTCCAACTCTAGGTGGTGATGCTCATCTCAGTTTCTTAGCCAAGGGAGCCAGTGTTGTCCTAAGACATTTCTGTGGGCATGTAACCAGCGTGACTATATGCAAAGGCACATGGAGCACTGTTACCTTCCCACTGAAGTGGTACCTATTTATCTACTCACATTTGTATGCTTTAGAACTGCTGGGTTTGAAGAGCTTGGGCAAGAACAGGAACTCATCCCATCGTTCAGTGCTCAGGTCTCGAATCTGGACTGTCAGCTTTCCAGTTGACAAGCTCAACATCTTTAACCACTGAGCCATCATTCAGCAATCTTATCTCATCTCAAACTTAGGATGATGCAACATACAATGCACAACATCAAGCTCAGTTCTCTAATGAAAGTTGCCTAGGAATTCCACCATGGTCTTCTGAACATGACATAGCAACAGGGAGAAAGCAAACCTCTGGAAAATCAGCACAGAGGAAACTTCAGAGCATATCTTTCTCCCATCTCTTTCATATGTTTGAGGAGGTAGTGAGATGATTACACTTACATTAACTATCTATGATATCATCAAAAGAGTTGAAGAATTGAAATGGAAATGGGCTAGTCACATAGCAAGACGAACTGAAGGCAGATGGACCAAGGGAGTTATAGAATGGATCCCACTTGATAAAAAGCGTCCATGAAAGAGACCTAAAGCAAGATGGATCAATGACACCATTGTATTTCAGGTCCAATTGGAGGAAGAGGCCTTCATCTTGCAGTGGATAGACAATGGCTAAAATGATGGTGGTGGTTGTATTATCTACCAAAGACACTGTCATACTACACGAGAATGGCTGTTTTTTAGGCAGAACAGATTGAATATGAATCTGTGTTACTCACAAAGGGCAGGTATAATGTCTGTTTCATACCAATTTTTATCAATTATTTAGGTGCCAAGTATACCCATTCTGCAAAACTTTTAAAAAACTAAATCCTTTAACTAATGAATGAATTATGAAATTTAGTCTCCAAACAATTCAGAGGGGATCTCTCGTCCTCTCTCTGGCTTGCTTTAACATGATACATTTGATTAACAGTCTACTATTAACTTGTTCGCTAATGAATAATCAGTTACATTATGTTCTTTAATGAACAACAGCTTTTAATTTAATAGATAGTGTTTAGAATTGCTCTTTCTTGCCAAAGTGACAACACAGTTACTGGCACTCATCAAGGCTCCTTCGAGCAATCTAAATCTAGCCTATTATCTAGAGGCAAAAGAAAAAGAAGCATTCCTTTGTATTGCTAAACGAAACTCCCAAATTTATGTTCTGAGTTTACAATGAACATTTCACTCGCATCTGAGACTTTCATCAACTGTTTTTAAAAGGATGAGACAAAGAAAATCACAAACGAACACTCACAGTCTAGAGAGCCGCACCTAACATATGCTGATTACACTTGGCAGTAGGATTGAGAATTCTTACAATCAGACAGCTTTCCTAGCAAATACATTTGGAATGTACAAAGTCCAGTATTATGTTATGGCATTGCTAAACTCCAAGTGCCTGAAAGTATTTCAATCAATGGGTGGAGAAGGGAAAAGCAATAAGTTATAGTCTACTCAGGCACTAGGTTGAGATTATGCATGCTTTACTATCATTCTCTAAATCTATAGATGCTGATGTTTCAGTTTATGATAGGCTTAGTACTAACTTAGTACCAACCATTCTTAATCCTTGCATATGAAGATAATAGATAAAACCTGCAATGACATATTCTTCTATCCAGTGGTGAGATCCTACCAGTTTAACAACAATACTGCACGCACATGCAATTTTGCCGCTGGGGAGGCAAATAGCCGAGGCATGGCAATCCGCTCTTCTGCGCGGCTCAGCTGAGAAGATATAGGTGAGTTAAGCGCAGGGGCGGGCAGGCAGGCCCACTTCATCATCAGAGCGAAGTGGTTCGCTCCCAGCTGATGGTCGGAGCTATCGGTTCACCAGAACCAGTCCGAACCAGTAAAATCCCACCCCTGCTTCTATCCCTGTTCATTAAGAATCCCATAATTATGTGGTAATCACTCAGAATACTTCCCAATACAATCTTGCAACCTTACTATGATGCATTAATTATCAACTCGTCTTACAGTCAGGAGCATAGACGTTGCTAAATGATACATCACGTGATGGCAATGTGACACTGCAAGTTTGACACGCACACACACACGTGCTATACATTATAATGTAAAGTACAAGTTCTAATTGTGATGGGCAGTTTTCCAACCTGGCAGTCTCTGGAAGCATCCAGACAATACAACTGCTTATAATACTGACCGGGTATTCTGGAAGAGACAAATGGACTCTATCTGGAAAATGATTCAGGGTTTGTTTTTTTTAACCCGTGGGGTGAAGCTTATATGTCACCTATGCCAAGCTTTCCCCACCCCAAGGCACCCTGCACTCCTTTTCTTACTGAGCTGCCTATCCACTCTGGGGCTAAAAATTCTTTCAGCTCCCTCTCATCCCTGACTGAAAGAGTTCCCTGCTGAAGGATTTCAGCTCTGTACTTGCTTGCAGAGCTGAAATCCTTTGTGTTTATTTGCACAGAGCTGAAATCCTTCAGCTGGGAGCTCTTTCAGCTGGCCCACAGAGATAAATGGGATCTGCCAAAGGATTTCAGCTCTGTGCCAACAGGCACAGAGATCCTTTAGCAGGGAGCTCCTTTGACCACCCTCAAGAAACAAGAAGTTCTTTTAGGAGGCAGAGGCAGCAGCTTGCAAATTTCCATGTAGGCAACTTTTTGTGATAGCCAGGAATACTTTACATGCACTTCATTCAAACTATCATTAAGTGAACAGTGGTAAGTTGAGGACTACCTACTGTACCAAAGATTGTTTCAACCCTCTTTTGTGCAATTCTTTGTCCCCAGCAAGTTGACTTAATGGAAGTGAAGACACTGTCATTTCAGGATACTTTTCACTAGATCAGTAACTTGTCAGTTCTCTTATCATGATTTATTCTGGTTGGGCCACTCCTGCCTTTGAATGTTGCTATTTGCTGTTTGATTTGTAATAGTGATGTATGCATCTGCTATTTTTATGACTGACTATGTGCCTTGAGTGTCTGCATGGATGATATATGCTTAAGATCAATATATAAAACTTAACAAAAATTCTCTCATGAAATATTTTCAGCCATACATTTTAGAGAAGATGAAGGGCCACACGTTTTTAAAAAAAACAGCAAAAAAACTTAGGTGTTTCTAGTATTTGTGGACATAGAAAATGTTTCAAGCAGTATGTTTTATTGTTTGAAATTACCAGATAGTTTTATTGTGCAAAACAGTATATATTCTTGCTCTTGTAAGCATAAATTTTTGTTGCAAAATGAGAAAGCTAGGCTACTATCTTTCCTTGCCTTAGATTATAAGAAATAATCTAAGAACTATGCTTAGCTCTGACTGACCTTGAAACATAATTGGCAAGCATGCCTGTCTCTATGGGATATACCATTGGGTAGATAAAAAAATATGGGATTATAATTAAAACCGATAAAGCTGCAAAATTAATCAACTGAGTTTTTAAACCTACTGGATGAAAATAACAGAATAATGTACATTGCCTACTTAGTAATACATGTTATATATCTTACAAACCAAAGTATATGGTATATAATTATCAACTTTATTCTTTGATGCCTTTATAATCATTAATATTAAAGGTTCTTAAAAACTACAGGTTTTCAAACTCAATGAATAAATAGACAAAATTTATTTTTTCCTATAAATATTGTTTTCTGAATTTTATGCATCAATTGAGTTAGGTGCTTCTATAATTAGCTGTCATCTTTGTGAAGAATCTTACTATTCAGTTTGTTTTTCTAGGGGGAAAAAACTGGATAAAGTTTGAATGTTATTCCTAATTATTCCTTATTTGTTTACATTGTGCTTTACATAGAAAAATACTATACAGGTAGTCCTCAACTTACGACTATAGTTGAGTCCAACATTTCTGTTGCTAAATGAGACATTTGTTAAGTGAGTTTTGCCCCATTTTACCAGCTTTCTTGCCACAGTTGTTAAGTGAATCACTGCAGATGTTAAGTTAGTAAGATGGCCGTTAAGTGAATCTAACTTCCCCATTGATTTGCTTGTCAGAAGGTTGCAAAAGGTGATCTCATGTCTCCTGGATATGAATCACTTTCTAAACATCTGAATTTTGATCATGTGACCATGGGGATGCTACAATAATTGTAAGTTCAATTCAACTCAAT
The DNA here is from genome assembly GCF_051295495.1 of Thamnophis sirtalis. Classification (NCBI taxonomy): domain Eukaryota; kingdom Metazoa; phylum Chordata; class Lepidosauria; order Squamata; family Natricidae; genus Thamnophis; species Thamnophis sirtalis. The sequence goes on along the minus strand of NW_028261385.1, from coordinate 78,626,726 downwards.
TCAAATTCAAACCTTTATTGACAAAGTACATGTGTACAATGAGATTGGCTGAGCCTCCCTTCATGCACCCCCACAACACAATACAACTCAGTGAAAAACAGAAAATCCCCAGTCCAGTGAATCCTGCTAAACACCCAGTCCTATTGCACCAGGTGAACTTAGTGCACGTTGCGCCAGTGTTAAAGACGGTCACCTTTTTCCAGTGCATTTGTATCTTTGAATGGTCACTAAACAAACTGTTGTAAATCGAGGACTACCTGTAATCCAGTAGTTCTCGACCTGTGGTTCGTGTACCCTTGCTGTGATATTTTCGCAGGGGGTCCACAAAGGCTTGAAGAAATGTTATGATTTAAATCTTGAGTTAAGTCTTGATGGTCTATGGCCATGGTCACTGGCGGATTAAGGCTCATTGTTGCCCTAAACACTTGCAAATCTTAGTGCCCCCCCCTCCTTTGCACATACTGTATAAACAAAGCCAAGCTTCATTGGGTTTTTTTCCTTTCTCAACTTTGTGGTGCCCCCTTTGGGCCTGGTGCCCTAAGCACATGCTTAGTCTGCTTAATGGTTAATACACCACTGGCCATGGTTTGTGGCCACAAAAGGTATTTAAAGTGGGTCGGTCCATGGTGAAGAAAAGATTGAGAACCACTTGCTATAATCTTTGACATGTTATTCACTGATTCCAGTTATACCGAGAAATGGTTTTTTAAAATAATAACATCTGTTTACATTCTTGAACACTAATTTTAACATCCAATTCTTGAAAACACTAATTTTAATATCCAAGCATGATTAATCTCCTCTGGTGATCTGCCCAGGTGCATCAACATTTGACACCCTGTTCAAACTTGGAATGGTAATCAGGATAAAGTAACAGAAGGGGAAGAAAGTCTCAAATTATTAAGAGATTAACTTCATTAACTGTATCTAATTAGTTTAACTTTAATTAAAATTTAATTTAATAAACTCTGTTTTCCCTCACCCTTACACTTATTTCGATAAACGGCATTTCATTTTTCTCACAGACTCATTTACTTCTTGGTTCTGTTTCATTGTCTATTTTAACAGTGTGGCCATTAAAGATGATTTGGAGAGGGTGTGTGTCTTCCCACTTTTGCCAGGAAATTAGTCTGCCATTCTGTAGACATCAATTTTATTTCCAGGCAGAAGTCTTGCAAAGAGATGTTGGCAATCCTGGAATGAAAGTACAGATGGCCGTCGAGTTACACAAATTCACTTAGTGATTGTCCGAATTTGCAACAGCACCGAAAAAAGTGACTTATGAGCATTTTTCATACTTACGACAGTTGCAACGGTCACGTGATTTGCATTCGGGTGCTTGACAATCGGTTCATATGTATTATGCAGTGTCCCGGGATTCATGTGATCCAGTGGTGGGATTCAATTTGTTTTACTACCAGTTCTATGGGCGTGGCTTGGTGGGCGTGGCTTGGGCATGGCTGGGGAAGGATACTGCAAAATCCCCATTCCCTTCCAATCAGCTGGGACTCAGGAGGCAGAGAATAGATGGGGTCGGGGCCAATCAGAGGTGGCATTTACCGGTTCTCTGAACTATTCAAAATTTCCGCTACTGGTTCTCCAGAACTTGTCAGAACCTGCTGAATACCACCTCTGATATGATCCCCTTTTGTGATCCCCTGCTCACAAGCAAAGTCAAGGGGGAAGTCAGATTCATTTAACAACAGGGTTACTTATTTAATCACTGCAGTGATTTACTTAACAAATTTGGCAAGAAAAGTGTGTAAAATTCCCCAACCCACTTAACAAATTTCTCACTTAGCCACAGAAATTTTGGGCTCAATTGTAGTTATAAGTCAAGGATGACCTGTGCCTTGCAATATTGAGCTGTTTGAGCAATACAAGTAGCCATATTTCCTTCCCATCCATCCCCCTTTTCCTTCTTGATAAGAGAAAAAGAGTTGCAGCAATAAAGCCACCATCGGCCCGCACCTCTAAAGGAAAACCGGTTACATCTTCTTTTTCAGGAAGTAGTAAGTAGAACAGCAGAGCTATATAGGAAAATGCGCTGATTACATAGCTTGCCCCGTTCCCCAGAGGGAAACATGCATATGTAATAAATACTGCAAATTTGTAGAGCAACTGGCCAATTAACTGCCTCCTTGGCCTTCTGAAGAACAAACGAAGAAAAATAACCATGGCTTAAGGATCAGGAGCTGACCACAAGAATATGAGCTTTCTCCTTTTTGGTTTTAAACAACTTCCTCTCTGTCCAGACTAATTCTTTGAAAGATGTCAGAAGGATGAAATGAATTACTACATGCATTTTAAATTCAACACACTGGGGCCAAGGGGAATGGACAGGACCTCTGTCCTTTTGTTTTCTTAACAACAAACCCAGGCTCAATCTTTATATTTTATTTAATTTTAAGAAGTCCCCCTCCACTCTTCCCTCAACACTGACTGCTTTTCTCTTTCTATCTGGGTGGGTTTCCTACATCAGCTCTCTGTTTACTTGAGCGGCTATACTTTATATCGTTTCTGTTTTCCTAAAAACCTAAACGTTGCTTTCAAGTGAATGTCGCATATTTATTCTTTTTTTTTTACTTTTGAAGAAATACCATCCTACCTTTACAGCATCGCTGAGAGTTTGTTTTTTGTCTGCCTCTTCCGAAGAATGCAATTCCAGTTTAAATTGCAACTCCTGGAGCTGCTGTGCCTGTTCCTTCAAAAGCATTTGGGCCTGCTGCTCCCGGAGTAATGCATTATTTAGTTCTTCACATGCACTTTCAAACCTCTCGTGGGTGATCAATTTCTGATAAAGGAAATAAATTGTGTTCTGTCATGAAGCAGCAGCATTGTTTATATGCTTGATTTTCAGTATCCCACTTGCCAATATGCAACATTCTAATGTAAAAGTTTTAAAACGCTCAATATATTTGCCCTAGAGAGGCTCTTCTCTCCAAGCCAGGGCCATTAGACAATGTTAATGCCAGGTGATTTTTATTTGCAAGATTTCTCAAAAAGCTGAAGCAGAAGTGCAGGCATCAAGAAAGCTTTTCTTTCAAATTATCCCAAGAAAGATTTTATTATTATTATGACTACTACTATTAGTAGTAATATTACCTATTTTATTCATTAAACATGAAACTCAGTCAACTGAACATTTAAAACTGTATCACAAATATCACTGATTGGCTCTGATGGTTGACACCGGTTGCTGCCAGCATCCTAGGTATCAACCAAGTATCTTCTTAAAATGTATGTTGTTCCGAGTAGCACAGTTTTTTGCAGTTCCACTTAGTATTATTATTATTATTATATTTTATTTATTAAACATGAAACTCAGTTAACTGAACATTCAAAAAGCATCACAAATACCATTGATTGATGCTAATGGTTGATACGGGTGGCTGCCAGCGTCCTAGGTATCAACCAAGTGCCTTCTTAAAATATATGATGTTCCAAGTAGCAGTGTTTTTTGCAGTTCTGCTGGTGTTATTGCAGGAAACTGCAATTATTGTTGTTGTTGTTACTATTACTATTTATTCTACAAAAGGAGTTAATTTGAACAGAATCTCCATATTGCTCCATGTGTTTAATTACAGAGTCACCCAGACTTCATCTAATGTCTTATTTGGCACTGCCTAAAATGTTCTGGAAAAACTGGCTACCAACCTATAGAACCCTAGTCCTTATTTATCCATTCTTGTCAATTTACATGTTGCAAGACAAAATGAAATAAATAACAGTTAAAACTTTGTCTATCTGCTTAAGACAAAGACAAAGCGCAAGCAAAGGGAACCGGTAGTAAAACCGGAAGCAACCCACCTCTGATTTGTACCCTATGACTATCATTAAGTGTTCTCATTATGATTCTTGATGAATGTATTTTTTATTTTATGTACACTGAGACCATATGCACCAAGACAAATTTCTTGTGTGTCCAATCACACTTGGCCAATAAAGAATTATATTCTGTTTTATTCTTTAGTATTGTCAATGTTAATTCTTCCTTTCCCAGGAATTCAGACTATTTCCAGAAGACATGTGGCTTTTACAAAGGTCCTCGACACAAGCAATGTTGACATGTAAAGGAAAAGCCTTCAGAAATCCAAGCTACTACATGTGACAACAGGCGGACCTTCGTGAATGGTGATCACCTTCAGTCACATGAAGCAGCAGCAAATACTGCCCATCTGCAAATAAACTGCCTCCTGTATAGCTGCCAGGGAATAATCCTTGTTAGATCACTTGTTCAATCTAATGTAGACCTGGTAAATGTAGACCTTTTGCAGCACGTGCAGAAGACTTGCTTTGTTTGCCAATTTTGCCAACCATTTGCAAAATGCAGTGTGGAATACAAGTAGAATGTATATAAAAACATACTGAGTGATGTTGCCCATACATCATTTGAGTTTTCAAATTCCAGTTGTCCCACAGCTCAAACAGCCTAATTCAACAGACCAAGAATTCAGCTTTTCTGAATAGATTATTGATTCTATCTACCTTATTCTGCAATATAATGGACTAATTGTACTAGGAGTGTCTTCGGCCTTTTCTTTTAATAGAACTGACTCCCAGCTGAGAATTCACAAGACATAGAGAGGGGTTTTGTGCGTGTGTTAGGGAAAGCAAGAATGAAGAATCCCACCTAAGTACGTAGAAGTTCTTCAATGGATATTTAAAGCATGCTAAATAGAATCCCCTCCTTTAAAGCTGATTATTCCCTCCCTCCTTCTAATCAAATAGACTTACAGATTGCTTAAACACATATAATTGCTCCTGAAAACTATGAGCTTTGTCAGCCTCTTTCTTCATCTCATTCAAATTCCGTTTGAATTCTGTGAGCTCCAAGCGCAATGACCGCCGTTCTACTTCTGCTGTGTGCAGCCTTTGTGTAAATTCAAATATCTGCTTCTGCAAGAATGCTATGGTTTTCTGGCATTAAAAAAAGAACAGGAACAATGTGTTATCTAGAAAATATGCTGATTGGGCAATAAATCAGTAGCTTCGAATACCTGAGCAAATTAAGACGAAGCTTCCCTTTTCTAAATTCAGCCATAAGTGTAAAGTATTCTCAAAGCAACTCTAGATAGATAGATAGATAGATAGATAGATAGATAGATAGATAGATAGATAGATAGATAGATAGATATAGAGATAGATACACACAAACACACACACACACACATACAGTTTTTTCTTAAAATGAAAATAAGTATGGAGAGCAGTTACTGTATTTTGGGGGGGAAATGTCTTTGGTAACAGCATGCATCCCGAATATGCAGTGGGTAATCACAGGGTTTTTGAAATTAAAATCATCCATTACCTTACAGGGGCATTTTAAAAGAACACTGCACATTGCCTTGAACAGCAAATGACAGAAACAATGCTAAAAGGTTTTGGGAAAGAATTACTGAAATAATATCAAATTGAGGGAAAGCCTGAAAAATATTGCCTCTTTTCTTGCACCTCCTTTAATTTTCCTTTAGAGAGCTAAGCAGTCTGATGAGTAAAACTAAGAAAGGATTAACATTTCAACACAATGGGAAAGCTTCCATAATGTAACTGATCATACCAACCGTAGCAGGGGTCCTGTCAGTTATGCCAGCTTCAAGGGTCTGTGCGTTTATTTTATGGAGCCCACGAGCCAGTCTTTGAACCAAGGAGTCTTTTTCTACATAAGTCATACTCCGGCTGCTGTCCATTGGAGTAACTTCCATCACAACGCAAAGTTTCTCCATAAGTTTTGAAAAAGAATTTTTGGCTGCGTTGGTGAGCAAGTGCCCCGAAAGCCAGGATTTCATATCTTTGAAAGAAAAAGAACCAGTCTGTAAATAGAGTTGGGTTGTATCTGTGGACACATTTTTAAAAAAGGGGGGTTGGAAATATCTGATGGCAGTAATAATCGATGACAAGTTCTTGCATAGGGTAGAGTCTTCTTAAAGCTCCCATTCTAAGCAATTTCACTGAAAGCTGATTAAGAAATTCTACTGAATTTCTACTGAAAAATAAAGCTGGGTTGTTTACCACGTAGCTGATTTCCCAAAACCTCTTTTAGTGAAGTGGTTTCAAGCAATCTAGTCTACAATCAAAACCAGGCAGTTTCTGCAGAATATTTTTTCATGAAAATTCATTTGAATTTTAGAAAAGGCCAAATGAAACTTTCTAGATAAACCTCTTAAAAGGTGTGATGCAAATAGTTTTGGAATAGAAGGTTTGCTTCACTTTGAAGCTATAATGCTGTTGGTGAGAAAGATTTTTTTTTTTTTTTGGTCCAGCTTCACAGATAGAGATATTAAATTCCTATTGATAACCATTCAGATTGCACTTCCATGTTCAATAACAGACATTGGTTCAAGAGAAACAAGGGATTGGTTGGTTGAACAACTATATGCTCTTATGCAACCCTGGGGCATTTTTGTTCTTTCATTAATCCAAAGGTAACAATATATGACACTTAAGACTTGCCGGAGGAGCAGACTCAAAGCTGCTTATCACCATCAATGAATTTACTAATTCAAAGCAAAAAATAAGTTAACTGCTACAAATATAACTGTTTCTTTTTCTTGTTTCTTATAGCTTGGATGTCTAAATCATGTGCTGCTTAAAACTACTGAGGCTTGTACCTTAATGCCATACTATTTATATTCTAAGACAAGAGAATATAATTTACCTTTTTCCAAGGCAATTAAAATTTTACAACTACAATTACTTATTTCCCCATAGGGTTCTGGTAATCAGCCTTCTCATATAATGGGCTTAAGCCTCCAGCACACCCAACATGTTCTGCTTACTGGTAGATTCGTCAGGTCTGTAATTAATAATTGTGTTTAATGTTGATAAATAAAATTGTCAGTGCTCCTTCTACTAATTGGTATTCTAGATAATGGCTAATAGGTTTATTTATGCCTTAATAAAAGTCTTGTAATTTAGTTTCCCCTCTGCAAGTCAGGTCTTAATCTGTCATTACTTGTCTTGTGATATTATCAGGGTAAGATGACAACTATGGCAGAGCTTATAGTCATTCAGGAGAATACCAGATCTCTTGTTGCTGTAGAGAATTAAAATATTTGTTCTAAAGTTTAAAGTAGAAAGCCTCTCAAGGCATATTTTCAGAGCAAGCCAGCTTCCTACAGACACATACTCTCATATGCACACACTGCTAAGAATGAAAATGAAGTGATTTTCATTTTCGAGGTAAAATGAAATACAAATAAGAGTTCCAGAAAATTATTTCCATCTGTTACCAGATGTAAACTGATCTGGTAACATCTGAATAAAGTAGGTGCTGCTGAATCAATTTATTTTCTATGAAATAATAAGCGCAGCATTCATTTTTTTAAAATCTTAGTATGTACAAAACTTGTCCATCTATAAAATAATATTTTCCAATTACATGCCACCTTGGCAGAAATCCAAAGTTTGCTGGATGGCTTACTCAGAGGGATGGATTTATTTATTTATTTGTTTGTTTGTTTATTGGAGAAATCTTTGATTTATGGACCATTCACCTTTCTTTACAAATTGGGCTTAAAAAGCCATATTGTTTTCAGAAATGGTGTCCTAGGTGACAGGGTAGGGTTCTTCTCTGAGAGCATAAGCTTAGGCTCCTCAGATCACTCTGGAAACTTCTAGAATTCTGAAAGATATGGTCCAAACACATCTGGAAAGCACCAACTGCTGGAATCTGATCTTAAATTCCAACTAGAAATGTCAAAACAGTTATGTAAATTTCTTAGCTTTTCTAGTCATTGTATGGAATCAGAGACTGGGAGATGAATTGAATTAAATAATAAAATATGATAATGTTTTTTAAAAAAATTTCATCTTCTTTTGGCAAGAGTTTTAAATAAAATTGTAATCTGGTCAAGCACTAGAATCACACAGGTTGAAATATCATAATACTTAACCGTACCATTCCATATACAATTAGAAGTATAGACTGTGATAAACACAATTTTCAGATTAATATCAGAACAATTGTATTTAAGGCTTGCCAGACAGATTTGAAGGGTTAAAAAGAGACAGGGAAAAAAGAAAACTTATCTAGGACAGAAAAGCATATACTATCTAAAAGCAAAGCATCACCTCTAGTCAATTTTTAATGAATAATGGTTTTGACTAAAACAAAGAAATGTATGAGTTAGAATCATTCATGGTTTTGAGAGGTGAAATGAGAATAGAACACAATTCCAGAAGGTACTGTATTCTGCTGTATCTATAACCAGAGGGAAAAGAATATATACACTTTAAGTACCTGGCCACAAATATCTAGGAATTACAGTAAAAGCACTAAATAATTTATGTTATGATGAGTGTGTGAGAAATGTCTTATACAAACAGTTACAGTACAAAGAGCAACAAACAAATGAAGCAAGTGAAGCAAAACCCAATGAAAAGTGACAAATATTACTCGGGTGACGGGAGAATGGCATGCATTTTTCTTCTTCAACAAAGGAGAAGGAGGAAGAGAAGGATAAAATTCCTCCCTGATATTTACATGCCAAAAAGATCGTGGACCTTTGAAATTCCGAACTGCAAATGTTCACAATCACTCTGTCAAATCAACGTACCGTTGGCTTCCCTGTAAACTTGAGTCTAGTGTTAAAAAATAGCCCTCGTGTAAGAATACATTCCATGGCCTGCTTCCAAAAAGCTACTTTACGTGCACTCTAGAGGTTGTGCGATGTGCCCAGTGGGATTGTATGTTTATATGTGCCTTTGAATAGCAGACCTCAACATCCTATCTAGCTAGTTTGAAACCACTCTCAGTTTCCAAAAGCTGTGGTCAAACAAAGTTGGCTGAGGTTTCAAAGCAGGACCCAAGTACCCTTTGACACATGAAACTACTTGCAGCGTTCTTCAAATCATGGATTGTTGTTGTACATTTTAACTTAAGGTAAAGCTCCTTGCCTCGTTGAAGATAGTTTTGAAGATGTGCCATCTGGAGCCCTCAGTGGAATTCATCTTTGCTTGAGCAACTATGTTTGAACAACCTGCAATCCCCTCCACCACCACCCCACCACCAAGCTGATTAAGAAATGCATTCTGACCAAAGAGAGCTGGTGCAAAGTGTAAATATTTTTCACCTCGCACAGGCATGCCAAGACGTGACATTTCTTAAGCAGTAAAATCATAGTCACCTAAAACATCACTTCAAGGGGTGAACTGAAAAAACGGGCCCACGTGGGCAGAAAGAGTTCTACCCAGAATCATATATGTGAATATTGGTCAGCAACTTCTGAGCCACAACATCCAGTCTGCAGGCATCAGTCTTCGGCACAAATAAGACATTCTAGAAATGTTGCTAGATGTTCAACCCCTATAATATGCCATGGCCTTTATTGCTGGAATTTTTAACACTAACTGGCTTATGCAGTACAGGTAGCCCTCGACTTATGGTCACAATTGAGGCCAATGTTTATGTTGCTAACATGAGAAATTTGTTAGGTGAGTTTTGCTCCATTTTACGACTTTTCTTACCACATTTGTTAAGCGAATCATTGCAGTTCTTAAATTAGTAACATGGCTGTTAAGTGAATCCGGCTTTCCCAATAGCTTTGCTTGCCAGAAGGTTGCAAAAGGGGATCACATGACTCCAGGACATTGCAACTGTCACAAGTATGAGTCGGTTGTCTGGCATCCAAATGTAAATCACGTGACCATGGGGATGCAGCAACGGTTATTAAGTATGAAAAATGGTAATGAGTCACTTTTTTCAGTACCCTTGTAACTTTAGACTATCATTACACAAACAGTTGTATGTCAAGAACTACCTGTTTCATCTACTTTTTAATTCCCTGAAGTTTGGGTATATTAAGACATTCATTTATTGAGCATAAGCATAGAATTAATGTGTGGATGAGCACAGGACGTCATGTGTTCCATTACTGTATTGTCTCTAAAAATTGCCAATTGTAATGTACAGAGGTGTTCAGGTGTTAACTGCAAACGTAGAACACTCTTGCATCACTTATTCTCACTGCATTTATCACCACTACTACTACGTGCAAAGTGGTTGATCAAAGTCATGAACCAATGCTTTTTATCCAGCTCTTTTATTAAAACCATCTGTAATTCTAAGGTAAGTCACATCTTTTCTTGCAGCTCCTTATTTTTCAATTTTCAATTTGGAAAATGTATTTGAAAACATAGTATTGACAATCACTTAACCATGTTGCTTGTATGCTTATGATTTATATTGTTACTTTTTAGTAACCTATAACTATCAATAAATGTTGTATCTTATGATTCCTGATGTATTTTTTCCTCTCTTTTTTCCCTTTTATGTACACTGAGAGCATATGCACCAAAGACAAATTCCTTATGTGTCCAATCACACTTGACCAATAAAGAATTCTATTCTATTCTATTCTATTCTATTCTAAAGTCAGTGCAGGACTCTGTAAGCAAACTCAGAAATAAGTCAATTAAGTCAAGGATCTTTTGACATGGTGGTACTTATACTATACCTTGCCCACTGAAGATCTGCATAGGCAGAGTCTAAAATGAGTTTTGAAAGCCTCACTGCTTTGCCTTTGCCAACAAAGCAGGGACGTTGTCAAAATGGACCCTCACATTGCTTAGGCAAATTCTGCAGCTGGCTTGCTTAGGCAGTGGGCTAAGCAGACTCCAAGCAAGTTTTGGCAATGCTCCCCTTCTTCTTGCGAGATAGTGATTTTTTAAAAAAATAGTGTGCCTTACTCTAAGTTGTCAAAACTGCTCAGGAAGTCCTAATTGACAGTTTGAGAACCCTTTAATTAAATTACAGTGGTCACAACTGAAAACATACGCTGGCCTAATAAGAAAGAAGGAATCAAGTTAGGAGTTGATTCACCAGACTCATAGAACTCTGCATTGATTTGGACCATTCTGGTTCTTCCAAATACCCATAAGAACACCCAACTATAATTATGAGCCACAGTGTTGCAGTGTTTAGAGTGCAGTACTACAGGCTATTCTGCTGCCTGCAATTTTGGCAGTTCAAATTTCACCAGGCTCAGGGTTGACTCAGCCTTCCATCCTTCCGAGGTGGGTAAAATGAGGACACAAATTGTTGGGGGCAATATGCTGACTCTGTAAACCACTTAGAGAGGGCTGTAAAGGACTGTGAAGTGATATGTAAGATTTATTGCTATTGTTATTATAGCCAGTTCACTTATTTCTAGGTAATAGTAGTTCATGCTATCAACAGTTTGCCTCACCCCTATTTTTTAAAGGAATTGATTTATCAAGGCTAATCCAATGAAGAAACTCAGACATTACCTGCCTTGCTAATTACTTCTTGTAACTCAACCATAGAATTAAGGACTGCAGTAAGAAGGTCACAACTGGTATACCAACTGAATGCTTGAAGGCAGTGAATCTCCTCCTTTTGTTGTCCTGCATTACAAAAGAGAGGGGAAAAATAATTTTTTTCATCCTATAGAAACAGACATTATTAATTACACAATTCATTATAGCTTGGTATGAAATCAGAACTGGGCACATTTAATTTTGATTTTAATATAATAAATTTGAATATACTTTAAAATAATTTCTGGAGTCTTATTTTCATATTGTTCTTGGAAAAGAAACTGTTTTAATTCCGAAAAATGCACAATAAAATCTTTCTAATATATTTCAAAGAAAGGTGAAACAAACAATTTCCACATGAAATCAGAAGTTAAAAGTATAATTATTAAATACATCCACCATAAGTATAGATTTAGTGATCGATATAAAGCTTCACATGAAATAAAATGAATGAATAGGCAAGTTCATTTTTATCAATGTACCCACAAGTTAATTTTAAAAGTGTCTGCCTCTGTAGAAAGACTATGTTTCAAAGCAGTTACAAAAGAAGAACAAATTTTACTTTAACAAGATTGTGATTGATCTGAAAGTGGATTTAAAAATGACAGGCTACAAGAATGATATGGAAATACTGGACTACAAAAGAACTAACTGATCTCTCAATAATTAAAAAGGATATACAAATAAAATACCAAGGGAGTGACCTGGACAATTTTTTTACATTACATTAACAAAAGAAGTTTGTTAAAGCACTGAAGAATTTTGTGGGGGAAAAAAGAAAAATGACAAGTTTTAGGACACTGTTTGAAGGGACTACAGATTGTTAAAAGTAAAAGGAAGGAATATAAGGTTGGTTTATTTGATCAAAGTTAAAACATTTATGATGTCATCTTTGTAACCCTTTTTTGTTGTTTGTTTAATTTGTTTTTTGCCCATCTCACCACAAGGATGTTTGATGATCAGGACTGAAACAACAAACCTTTAAGGATATTTTTTTTTATAAATAAGAGATAACATGTATGAAAAAGAAACAATTTGTTGTATTTTAAGAGAAGATGATTTAAGGTACTAAAATTTGTTTAAACTTGTGATGAATGGAAAAGTCATTTTGCTATCTATATTCTTTTCTTTACTATTTTTTTTCTATTTTTGTTTTCTGCACTTTCTATTTTTTCTTTTATTATTTTTAGTTTCTATTAGTTCACCTTTTTAATTGTACTTGCAATAGTAATTTTAATAAAATTACCATTGAAAGATTTTCTTCTTATAGTTTAATATGACATTTGAACCCAAGCATCATAATTCTTACTTAGCATGCTATCTCATCCAAATGCAATTAAATTCAGCTCCAGTTTATTATCAATTCAGTAAACATTCCAATACATTTATACCAATGCTGGGGGTTTCAATTGATTTAATTCACTTACTAAATTTAGTTTTGACATTTTAAACATAATTTCTCCCCTCAAATTGTGAAGCATCAGTTCTCCACCCCCCCCCCCAACTTAGTAGGATGGTTACTTTAAGTACTAAAAGTGTAGTTTGACACAACATATATAAAACATTAGCATGTTATCTTACTTGACAGATTATGCACATCCTTGGAATCTCCAATGCAGACAGGGATTGCTATGCCTTCTCTGACACCATCTACCCAGGAGAAAAGGGAGCTGCACGACTGGCTGCACAAAATCTGAAGCCTGTGGACAGCCAGCACCGCAATAACACTTTTTCGGAAAAGGTGTATCCAGCTTCTGGAATGCCTTTTCTTCTTCACCTTGCTGTTGCTTTGCCTCCTCTCCTCAGTTTCACACAATGCACTGGCCAGTCTCCTGATTTCTTGCTTGAACATGTCACAGGTGTTGACCTGATCCTGGAGAACATCTCTCTGAGTTGAGAGGGCACAGGACCGACAGTAGAGGGGATACAGTGCCCCGGACAACAGCGCGCAAGCTGCTAGCAGAGATCTATGTTCTTTCTGAGTCTGCGTCAACAAAGCTTTAAGGTGTGAATTCTCAAGGACTAATTGCTCTTGGACTTTTTCAGTAGCAGAGAACTTCTCTTTGGCTTTTTCTGCCATGTCTTGGTATTTCTGTATTGGATAGAGGAAAAAGATGTTAGCTTTTTACAAAATATGGATACAGAATGAGAATTGATCAGTCTACTGATGACCGGTCTGGAGTAAATGAAGCTGATCTACTTTTCTTATATATATTCTGTGAAATGTGTTTGGCTGACAATTGATTGAGTAGGCCAAAGTCATACCCTGATTCTCATAGACAAGAATAAGTTTGCACACAAGTTCAACATTCCAACCACTACATCATATTGGCTATATCAAAACGCATTTCTGAACAAGCTTTGAGATTTAGCCTGAATGCCATTATCAGTAAACTATCAATAAATCCCATTTTCCTGGGGGACGGGGGGGGGGGTCACATAGTTGTAAACTGCAGTGATCAAGATGCACATCTGTGGAACAAAAGAGACTTTAAACATTACTTCAACACTAATTTCTGTTTTGTTGCTACAATAATTAAAATATACAAATAGTCCTTGACTTACGATCATTCATTCAGTGACTATTCAAAGTACAATGGTGCAGAAAAAAAATTGACTTATGTTCTGTGCTTTTAGTTATAGCAATTGCAGGACAGAGCAGGGTGGCTAAGGGACAGAGATGTGGGTGGGTAGATACCGTATTTTTCAGAGAATAAGATGCACTTTTTCCTCCCTAAAAGAGGGTGAAAATTTGGGTGTGTCTTATACACCAAATGTAGCCAAAATCATGAAGCACGGAGGAGGCGATGGTCTGTGGCAATCTCTGCAGCCTGGAACAGCTGATTGGGGGGTATGCCGGCAGGCCGATCCACCCGCCAATCAGCTGCTCAGGCTGAATCAGTCTGAAATAATGTGCTGATGCTGACCTAGCTATTCGCTATTTGCTGGTTAAAGCTGTGACCTGGCACATTACAAGAAAGTGTCCATTATTCTTTCCTGCTTAACTTAATAACTAGTAAATCCAAGAGTACAGCACATCTTAATCATGTTATCTATACAGAAGAAAACAAACAATATCTATGATTCAGAAGAAAAATTATCCTGCTTTGCAAAGATGACACATGGTTGGGATAAGTTAGTTTAGCAAAAGAGAATAGTGAACTAGGGAAAACCTGCAGAGACAGAAATAGATAGGTAGCAGCTGGAAAGAGGAAAGTAAAGGTGATCTTTTAATTACTTTGTAATCAACCCCCTACTTATATATTCACAGATTAATTATATCTCAGGAAGAATTTTATTTTCAAGAGAATCTTCTTTGTTTTATTTTATCAATCATACATCGCTTTACTTTTCACAGCTATAAAACCTGCTACTCCAACAAGCAGAAAAATGAATGTGAAGAAAAACCTCAAGCCTTAAAGGACATTAACTACAGCATAAAGACTTAATATTTCTTACAACGCACAACATGAGAGAACAAATTTTACAGAGATATCAGTATAAGAATATCAAATGATGACTTTGTTCAAAGGTAAAGGTAAAGGTTCCCCTCGCACATATATGCTAGTCGATCTTGACTCTAGGGGACGGTACTCATCTCCATTTCAAAGCCGAAGAGCTAGCACTGTCCGAAGACGTCTCCGTGGTTGTATGACCAGCATGACTAAATGCTGAAGGTGCATGGAACGCTGTTACCTTCTCACCAAAGGTGGTTCCTATTTTTTCTACCTGCATTTTTACATGTTTTTGAACTGCTAGGTTGGCAGAAGTTGGGACAAGTAACAGGAGCTCACTCTGTTATGCGGCACTAGGGATTCGAACTGCCGAAATGCCGACCTTTCTGATCTACAAGCTCAGTATCTTAGCTATTGAGCCACCGTGTCCCTCTAAGCTACAGCCCTACTAATGCTCCAAATCACCTTCTTAGTTCATGAATAAAGAGGTGGGAGATGATGGCAACTGGAACTTGTAGGTCAGAATCCAGGATTGCTCAAAGGAATGTTTTTCAAGATCCAGATTAAATCTGAATTGGTTGTAACTTTATACATTCCATGGTCCTCACTATGATTACCACTGTGGAACTGTAGGCGATGACCAGGCTGAACCCAAAAAAGTCGATTGCATTGTAAATCATGAGTCCCTACATGTGTAAGAGATCTAAGTCCCAAGTTAAATACCTGTCTTATCTCCCCCACATTTCCCTTGACTCTGAGTTGGTCAGATTAATGACATGCGCCAGGGAAGTCAGGAGACTGAGGCAGTCCGAATGAGTATAAAGATTTATTACAAGTTTAAGATTTCTACAAGAATCTGGCCAACTGACCATTAAAAGAAATGTGTGGGAGATAAGAGAGGCATTCAAGTTGGGCTGGATTTAGATGTCTTGTGGGTACGCAGACTTACGGCACATTCAACCCCTCTCTCTGTCTCAGCCTGGTCATCTCCTATAGGAACTTCCTTTGGAAGCCCTTTAAATTCCCTAGAAATGTTATAAGATACTGCCAGTCTGCCTGACTAAATTCAAAGGAAAAGATGGTGTAGAATATTAATTATTTACTTAGGGATCAAGGGTCCCCCCCCCTCGCCTTTTTCCTGTTATATTCAGTAGCTGAATGTACATGGAGATCCTGTGTTGTCTACAAGGCTAAGTAAGGGTCTTTCTCTCATTATTTTTAATCTTGGTCTGGATAGTTTAAGGAAGTTTACAAGCTGTTTAAATTGCTTTTGCTTTTCTGAAATCCACAGGTACTTTGATTTCCCACCAAAAATGATGACCATGGATGGAAATTTGCTACGGAATGGAGGGGCATGAGCTTGAGCAACTAAGAGACATTGCCTAGTTGTTATAGTTTTAAAAATGTCTAACTGAGATTTCTAGGGCCATCCAAATCTCACTGATCATGGGTGCTGTACAAAGTTTAAAAAAAACAATCACATTCAGGACCAGCCCTCCAAAAAAGATGGTCATAACAAGAGGAATAGCCATAAAGCTAACCCTGCATGCAAACTCAATCCCTTGGTGGAGACACATCCCATCTTGGCTCAAGGCCTGGGGAAACAGCTACGCTTTCAGAGTTGGCTTGAAAGAAAGCAGACCCAGGACTGCTCAAACCTCTTGAGAAGTGGTTCTTAAACTATTGGACTCAGTGACTCTTTTTTCTAGTCTTGATTAATGCCATTACACACACACACCCTTTCAAAAAAAAATCCTAAACTATGTTGCTTTATATAAGGATCTTGGCAGTGGCAGTTCCCAAACTGCATCCTTGACTCTCAAGCAAACAAATGGATCCATATTAACCCCAGGATATGCCCAGATTACCTCAGTTTAAGAACTATTGCTCTGGAGGAATGCTAGTCAAGAGGGCAGGAACGATGTCTACGTTTAGTTCCCCCCAAAGTGTCACTAATTTATAGATGGGAGTCGGAACATGCCATTTCTCAGGTTTTATCAGATTTTAAAGCTAAAAAAAAATCAACATAAAAATGGTTATGAAATAGAGCGTGGAGGTATAAAAGTCAGCCAAAACCTCCCTCCATTTAAATCAACAATATTTGCCATGAGGACAAAAGAAAAACTGGGCAGATATGAGCTATTGTGTGGGAAAAGTCAGAAGAAGCCTTAAGATTGTACAAATAGTATAAGTGAAATCCAAGAACTATGCTGACTCTGCAGCAGCTCCCAGCAGAAAATTATTTTCACGATGACACTAGCCAAACCAAAAAATAAAATATGGCAATTGTGTCACTAACATAAAGCATCCAAAAGCTATTTTGGCTGAAAGGCAACACAACTAGAGCTGGATATGATGACTGCTTTACGTTACCCTTCTTCACAATTTAAAATGTTGAGACCTCAAATTACAACTGCTCATTTAACAACAATTCTAAGCTAGGTTGGCTTCGGAAAAAGGGACTTCTGACTTGTACTCGCACTTATGGTGTCACACCCACACCCACAATCGCATGATTGTAATTGGGGTGCTTGGCAACTGTCTTGGTGACTGTCCCTGCATTCTAAGGTCACATGATTGTGATTTGAGACTTTTTTTTTTTTTTGCTGATTTTCAGCAAAAAATACCTATTGGGAAAACTAGATTCGCTTAACACCCTCAGGATTCAGTTAACGACCGCCATAAAATTATCATAAAATTGGGTCCCATCCCTGTCCCAATTGTGGTCATAAATCAAGGATTATCTATAAAAAAATTTCCTCCTTATTGTCACAATCCCTTGTACTTTGAAATCACATGACTGTTCAGTCATTGTTATAACTGGGATTTGAATCTGCAATAAACAAAATCAGTATCTATTATCACCTACAGCTTGCTATAAACAGGACCTATAGAAAACAAACTTTCATCATTTATTAAATATCAGTTAGTGATGAACCAACCAGTTGAGTGTATGTATGAGTGGTTTTCTTTCTTTTTTTTAATAAACCATAAAGAATGAAATTTGGACCAGCAAGAGGTGTAAACCTCTTGGTTATTTCTCCCTTTGTTACATAGAGTGCTTGTCATTTAAAGTAAATAGAGATACTTTCGGCTTTTCCTGTGTCTCTTGTTATAGAAGAAACAGATGAAGTCCTGCAAGATTCAAGCACTCTCCGTCATCAAAACTTTTCTTTTTCTGTTTGAAAGAATAAATACAGACTGGGATTTTATAGTATAGTAGTTAAATATTCAAACAGAAGACATGCAAGCCAAACATAAAACAGAAACTGGATTTACATAATGATGACGTTTACTAATGACTTCCCATAGCAATAATTTCCATCTTCTGTTATATTCAATACTACAATTCAGAGTGAGCTTTTTGGAAGGATTTTGCAAGCTACGTGTGATTCTTAACATCACATCTCTGTATTCATTTCTGTATCACTCATCTCTTTCAAGATGGTTAATCTTGAAAAGCCCTATTCTTCAAAAATAAGAGCTGTCTGCAGGAGGGGGGGGCGGGGAAACACCTATAGTGCCTCTTAAAGACCACCTGGTTTCCCTTCATCAAACCTTAAAAATATTTTAGTTCATATTTCATATTTATTGCATTTTTTTTAAAAAAAAATGCTTTTAATTCCTGAGCAAGAATAGCTGCATTTAAACAAGAAGAGGAAGAAAACAAATACAAAATAGAGCACAATAGTATGGAGTATGAAATGTAATTTTGACTGCAACTGTCCATAATTGTACTAGAAAATGTTCCAATCAGGAAAGCTTGTTGGAGCATTACTGTGATTTTTGTAAGAAAAAGAAGTATCCTTTATAAAAAGAAAAGGAATAAAGGAGATGGGAGGAAGCCGTCAGTTAACCACTTTGCAAAAATGTGTGAAATATGATTGGGTTGTATACATAATAAAACAAATAAACAAGCAGTGACAATGATGAGGATAATCCTCAATCACTGTATTTGTACACACATCTAATGAATATATAAAGTGGAAACAGAATGGATATTAACGTTTCTATTAAACAGAAATACAAGATCTAATTTTACATTAATTTATTCTCATTTATCCTTAGGAGTCTATAAATGCATTACGTTACATGCCTTTCCCTAAGTTCCATTTCAAAGCCCAGACATTAGGAGTGAACTCCGGGACAGGCACAAAACCTGATACTGTACTTAAAAGAAAGAAGGCACAATATTCATACAAGCAGACGAGATGAATGTTTTTCTGATCAGTACTTTTGTAACTATTTTCTGCTCCACGTTTAGCTACTTAGGTGACACAAATATTAAAATTACTGTGGTTGACAAACATTCCTCTTGTAGTTCTTTCAAAGGGCATTCATTTAGATTCTCTTCCTCTACTTTAGCCATTATTTTTCTCTTCTGTTCCTTCCCTCAATTTGCCAATCTTCTTTTTCCAGTATTATCAATTATTGAGTCTGTCATGTTTACTTCTATAACGGTTTGGTTTGACTTCTTAAGTTTGTCATTGACTTCTCTGAAGTTAACCTCTTATTAACTCCTCCATCATACTGCCCATCTTTGTTCTTGGACTCAATAAACAAAACTATCTACCATCTTCACTTTATCACTTCATCAGTTCATTGAGCATGCTGGTTGAGATCACCCTAATTAACATCTTAATAGTTAACATTAATTCAGATTCTCACTTTTTAGTTTCATAAATGGCTCTTCTAAATCTGCTTTACTTTGAGTTAACAAAGTAATGTCATCTACATTATCCCAACTATTAGTGTTTTAGCCTCCAATTTTGATTTTAGCTATCACAATTCTAATAATCATTTTTATTGTGTAAATTAAACAAATGTGGGTGCAACAGGCATTTTTTTCTCATTTTCTTGCCTGAACCAGTCTTTTTCTCCAAATTCTACAGTACTTTCTTGTTTATTCTAAAGATTCCTCAACAGAACAATGGCATGTTCTGTCATAACCCTTGTCCTTAAGATTATATGTTCCACATTACTGCATTATTTTCTCTACTGGAGAAGTTTCTATGGTGAATGAAGATAAGTTTATATTTTTCCTGCCTTATCCATTTTCATCTAATGTTAGCTATCTGATTTCCTGGCCTTCTCTTTTTCCGAAAGCAGCTTCCTCATTTGGCATGTCTCTCTGCTTAAATGGTGACATTCATTGGTGAAGATCTCAACCCAAATATTGTTTGCATAAGAAATTAATAGGGATTCACAAATTTGCACACCCTCTTACATTATCCTTTATTTTTTAGTTCGAGTATCTATGCCTCTATTTTCCAACAGAGATCTCCACAAGGCTAAGGACAACAGAGGATAAAATGATAACAAAAACAAAAAACAATATTGCAGCATTGCTACACAAGCTCTGCCCTATGCATGCCCTACAACAAAGAGGCGGAGATTATAGTACAATGTTCTGACACTGACAAAAACAAAATAGCAGATGCTGTCTTCCAATGTCTCAACTGCATGTCCCTCATCCATATTTCTGATGTACAGCTATTAAAACTTAAAAAACGAAACCTCTTTCCCTGCAGTTTTAAAAGTTTAGTGGCTATATCAACTGGATCTAGGGCAACTCACTTCTTCCAACTCGCCCCCATCAAGTTTCTCCCTCCGGCTGCCCATGGTGAGTTGTCCCTGTGGTGAGTTCACCGTACGAAGTTAGCAGTGGCAAGCTGGGGGTGGTGAGATGGCAGCAGCGAGTTGTCTCATTCCAATGTCATCTGTGGCTGGTGATCTACTACCTGTAGTATCTTATTTTCTAGACAGGTTGGTACTTGAATATATTATCGCTACAGATGTTTTGTCACTCTATAATCCCACCTGTAAAGGATTTAGGACAACCTTTCCATCTTCTTTTAATTTCATTTCTTCTATCAGGTCTCTTTTACTGTTAAGTATTACTGTCATAGCTGTAAATTTGCCTGTGATTTTATCTGATCTTCTCTAAAAGAGTCTCATTTTTCTTTTCTCGCAATATTTCTCCTTATGATTGAATATTTTTTCTTGTCTTTTCTTGCTTGACAGTGAAATTCTGCATTGAGTCAGCTACATCCATCTTGTTGCCCAAGGCTTTCATCCAGTTTTTCTCTAGCTAACACAACAACTGATCCTGAAAGACGTGTGGATCTTTTCATCTCTGGAATTTTGGGATTTTTTTCCCTATGTCCATGTCATATAGTATTACAATAACTCTTCTCCCTTTCCATTGTTTTAAATTTCCCATGATTTAATTGTCTAGGTTTAACCTGTTTACTTGATGCCAATAATTCATGATTTGTTCTACAAATTACACCTAAAACTAACCTGGTTGATTTGATTGCACTTATCAATCTTTTATTTCCTTTTAGGAACAGTCTGGTGTCTTAATGGCTTAATGAAGTTAGAGAAAGTCTGTACTCTGGCAGTTCAAGCCCTAGCGTTGCATGATGGAGTGAGCACATATCACCATCTGCCTACTTAGAAGTTCAAAAGCATGCTACATGCAAGTAGATAAATAGGTACCACTTCAGGGGAAAAATAATGCCATTTCGTATAGTAGTGTGAATCCAGCTGGTACTGGACTTTCCCCAATGTGATGCTTGAGCACAAAGCAACATTGGTGGAGGGAGAAGCCCTGAATGATGCTGTAGAACATTGTTGAAATTTTCTGAGTGTGCAACTAGTCCACCCCATGTGATGCACTCTGGTTAGCATGCAAGCATGAACTGAATGGACTACCAATTGTCAAATCCAAGCAACTACTTTGTACTTACTCTGTATTCTCCTTGCTAATCTAACTTTGTTATAGGAGGGATGGGTGGATGGATGGATAAATAAACAAATGAATGAATGAATAAATAAATAAATTTCTGACATTTGTCTCAGCACTATGCTATACCAAATGTTTCTATTGAAACTTGAAAGCACAATTCCTTGAAAAGAACAGCAAAGTGTGTGCCTTAAAAGATTTTCTGGACTGGAGAAACCCTGAGAAATAGCTTACTACATTAGAATGCACTTCAAGAATTCTAGAGAGAGAGAGAGGGAGAGGGAGAGAGAGAGGGAGGGAGGGAGGAAGGAAGAGAGGGAGGGAAAGGGAGAGGGAGAGATCAGTCACTCCCCTTGAATGTACAACTCTATTTTTTATCCTGTTTCTTGCTGGGTCTATATCAATAGCTAGAGCGCAGGACTACAAACTGTGAATTAATGATATTTGAACTTCAAAAGGCTTCTCTTTATTCCAACTATATTTTATTTTTCCCTCTTACAACTCTCTTCTTGATAATATTGAATAGTCCGGCCTTCAGCTAATTCACCTGTTCTGATATCAGCACTGCTCCTTAAAAGAGCAAGTCAATACTTCAAAGGAGGTAATTTTCCTTCTTATAGACTCTTTTTTTTCCTTTCTGGTTGGTGAAGTTTTGGTATTTACATTCCTTAAAGGACTTATTTGCTTTCAGTTGTTTACAGATACATTTCTATCTTTGTCCCTGTCTCTTGATGCAAAAATATTAGTTTTCTTAATAATGAAATTATTCCTTGTATAGATTAAATACTCACCATAATTCCTTGGGTAGCTTTAGATATATTAGTTATCAGTGGGGCTGTGATTACTCAACAATTATTCAGAAGTAGTGGTTTTGGAATCAGCACAAGATCAGTATTATTCAGAAAAAAGTACATTTCTACTACCAGGATCCCTAGATTTCCACGTAAGCCTTAGAAAAGAGGTGTTGCCTTAAGGAGACAACTCAATGTGATTCTTAAAGCAATCAAAATTCACTTTCAGGTTAACAAGAAAGCCTTTAAAATGCTAAATTGCTTCCATGAATAGCAGGAAGATGCTGTACTTGGGATAGATTCAAACCACTTTTTGAAAACCATTTCTGAAAATAACAGTCCATTATTATTATTTTATTCCTTTAGATTAAAAACCAATGATAGGTATCAAAAATTTGTAGCCATGGTGCCCCACCATGATCATTTGACTTGTATTAACATATCAGCTTTACTTTTGTCCTTTTCCTGATATCATCCACCCCGTAGCCCCAAAAAAGATTCTAGCATTGAATTCTAAACAAGCTAACGTAATTTAGAAAATTCTTAGCTAAATAGAGAGAAGGGCATTTGTTAAACATCTCTCTCTCAAATAATCTGCCACTCTGTTGAATTTCTAGAGGTATAGCTATGTTAGTTTTTGGCACAAAAATGATAAAGAATCAAAAAATTAAACACTAACTCCAATGCAACACCTAAATGAATTCAAGATTGTTAAAAGTAAAAGTGAAAAATATAGAATTGGTTTGTTTGACCAAGATTAAAGTAAGGCATGTTTCAACAAAGCTCTGGTAAACCTTTTCAGACTTTTTTTATGACATCAGGACTGATAAATTGATGATTTATGGATCTGCATATACTGTAGATAAGGGATGGGGCATGGGAAGAAGAAATATTTGTTTATAACCTTATAGGGGGGAAAGAGCTATTAAGTTTATTTATACTTATTGTGATGAAGATCAGAAATAACTTATATACTGTATATATAAATTTTAGCTTTCTGTCTCTCCTCATTTTGAATTTAGTTTGCGTTTGCTTTTAATACTGTAATTAAAATGTTCAACAAAAATATATTTTAAAAAGAAGAGACTGATAAGAGGGGAAATTAAAAGAAAATAGAGGTAGAATTGATTTAGATCATAAATATAATGTAAATAATAACAAGGGGGGAGGGGTTCCCTAGAAGGATGGGAGGGGTTTGCAGTTGCAACAATGCAGAGGATTATGGCACTTGAAAACACAGTTCATCTATTCTCATACAGGTAACCATTATTTGGAGAGAGAATAGAGAGAAGAATGGTGAAAGGCAAAATTAAAGATGGGAATGTTCTTCTTTTAATACTCATCTTTATCATTTTCATTCCCTCTTCTACGCCCAACTATTGATTTATTGATTATATGCCAGCAAGTGGGTGTCGACTCTTAGCAACCAAATAGATTTTCTCCGTTACACTCTATCCCCAACCTGGTCTTTCAAGACTTCCAATCATGCATCCGCACCATAATTTAGTTCATCCACTTGCAACCCCAAGTAACTCTGTGCCTATGTGTCAGATCTGCCATCATACTACTTCAGGTTCACTTCGCATTAATGGCATCTTGACATAAAGGGGGGAGACAAAAGAACACAGGGAAGGATAATGACAGGAAATAGAAGTGCCAATCAGAGACAATGGTTGAGAGATCTGGGACACAACCGTGAGAACGGAATGCAAACATCCACTAAAGAGGTGCCAAATCCAGAACTGTTACCAAAACAATGAATTTGAATACTATTGGACACTGACCAAACGGCCAAGGGGAGAACATAAGGGAGTCCATTGGAAGTGAGCACTTGCCCATGGTGATATTAGGAGAGAAAAAGAAACATCTATCCTTTCTGATCCATGGTGTGTGTTGTCTTACATAATGAACTGGTTTAGTAATCCATTTTTTTCAATGTCTTAAACTAACTGAAACAATAATGACCTTTCCAAAGGAATACTTGTTGTAGACTTCTACAATATCCACAAAAAAGGTAATGGTCTTTAGCATTTGTGAAGTTCAGAAAAATAAGTGAAGTAGAAATTATCTGGGACAGCATCCATTTCCCTGAGATATACCAGTTTAATTTATTTTCCTGTCTAATCTGGAAGATTTGCCTTTCAATATCTTTTTTATTACTGTTAGCAACTTGCCTACAAGCTTATGCTTGAGACACAGTTCACCTTAAAGTAAATTTCAGAAACTACTGGTAGAAGCCATAGAAAAATAGTTATCATGGGGGGCAAGCATCTGGTACGCGTCGTAATAACACAAAGAAGCAATGCTTTTACTCTGTAGGTTACTTTTGCATGGTAACTAAATGAGAAATACAACTGCAGGATTCCAAGACTGTGTAGGTTCTGGAGTGCCTTCTCATAAATCCAAAAAAACACCCACCTCTCAAAGCGTAGTAAAATTCCCAAGCAGTTTTAAAATGCATTGGAACAAAACTGCCAAAATAATATCCTAAATATTTAAAGAATGAATTTAAAAGTTAATAGTTTCCTGACAGAAATATTGTACCTGGGCTCTGGTGTGAACTTCCCCAAGGAGTCCAGAATATTGCTGTTCCAAGTCTTTCTTCTGCTTTAACCAACAGCTTTCTTGAGCTTTCATCTGTTCTACAAATTTCTTCAAAGTCTCTTCTTGGGTCTGTTGAATCTCCTTCATTGTATCTGACTTATTCTTACAAACATATTCAAGGTGTGATACCTACGTGATTGGCATTAAAAAAAAGTCCTTCAATCTTCTCAAACAAAGTTCTATTTTAAAACAGACATTAATAATACATTTAGGGTGCTATAATTAATCCCATAACCCACAAGGAATTAAGTACCATTTCTCAGCAATGGAAACCTTCCAGTCAAATTTCCTCAGCTGGTCACCTGTGACTGGATCTTTTACTATCTATACTTGACTACCCTTTCTAATGCTGAAAGTTTTAGGACCAAATTTCTGTACCAGTCCACCAATTTTTAATGCAACATGAATCTGAAAGAGAGCACAGTGATTGGATTTTCACAATACAGTATACAATTCTTGATCTATTTCTGGGCAAGTTGTTGGTTTTGTTGTTTGTATCTGCTACTGCAGTTTTCAAAGAGTTGGCCTCATGCTGAAACACTCCCCTCCTAAATTAATAATACCCTGTTTCCCCCAAACTAAGAGCTTCCTGGATAATAAGCCCAATCAGGCTTTTGAGCGCATGTGCTAAAATAAGCCCTCCCCAAAAAATAAGCCCTCCCCAAAAATGTTGCAACACAGCAGCAGTCATGAGATGACGATGCTCGCCACTTCCTGCGCCTCAAAAATAATAAGACCTCCCCAAAAATAAGGCCACACACTTATTTCAGGGGGTCATAAGAAAATAAGACTCTGACTCTATCTTATTTTCAGGGAAACACAATATGTAAGTCTTTTATATCCAACAGGTTCCTAACAAACCTAGCAGACAACTTTGTTTCCCAAAAAGTAAAGAAGGGAACAAGGGGATCAGCCATATTGGACTTAATTCTCACTAACAGAGAGAGGAAATGATAGAAGGTGTTGAAGCCACAGGAACCCTGGGGGCAAGTGGCCATGCAATATTGGAATTCAACATTATGCAAACACAAGTAGTAGAACAAAGAGTCTTGGACTTTAAGAGAGCTAATTTCAATAAATTTAGAGCTTGGGAAGAATTCCATGGATGAGAATCCTCAAGGGGAAAACAACTCAAGAAGCTTGGGATATTTTGGAAAATGAGATTACAAAAGCCCAGTCTAGCACAATACCAATGAAGAAGAAAAATAACAGCTCCCAAAAGAACCCAGCATGGCTGCATAAAGAACTCTCTGGCAAATTAAATGACAAAAAAAAGATAAGTATAAAAAGTGGAAAGAGGGGGACATAACTAAGGCAGAATATCAGCAAATAGCCTAAGCCTGTAAAGATGAAGTGAGGAAAGCTAAGTTTCACAATGAAGAAAGGCTTGCCACAAAAGTAAAAAAATAACAAAAAAGCTTCCTCCAACATGTTAAAAACAAGAAAAAAGTTAAGGAAACATTTGGTCCATTGCTGGGAGAAAGTGGCAAGAAGGTGACAAGCAGCAGAGAGAAAGCAGAACTATTTAACTCATGTTTTGCATCTGTCTTTACACAAAGGGATAAAACAGTCCAACCTATCAAAAACAACACCACAAAAATCAGATTAGGAACGCAAGTTGAAATAGGGAAGAAAATGGCAAGTGAGCACCTGTCTATCCTAGACCAGTTCAATCACCAGGACTGGATGGATTACACCCCAGGGTTCTGAAAAAACTAGCAGGCGAGATCTCAGAATCACTGAACTATATCTTTCAGAGATCCTGGAGCACCGGGCAACTGCCAGAGGACTGGAAAAGAACTGATGTGGTTCCCATCTTCAAAAAAGGGGAAAAAATAGATCCAGGAAACTATAGACCTATCAGCCTGACCTCAATACCAGGAAAGATTCTGGAAAAGATAATCAAGCAATGAATTAGTGAACACCTAGAAGTAAACAAAGTAATAGCCAAAAGCCAACATGGGTTTGTCAAAAACAGATCATGCCAGACTAATCTTATTGCATTCTTTGACAAAGTAACAAAATTAGTGGACCAGAGGAATGCCGTCAATATAGTTTACTTGGACTTCAGTAAAGCATTTGATAAGGTAGACCATAACCTATTACTAGATAAAGTAGAAGAATATGGGTTAGACAGCATCACTACCAGATGGATTCGTAACTGGCTGACCAAACACACTCAACATATAGTCCTCAATGGAACTGCATCTACATGGAGAGAAGTATGCAGTGGAGTACTCCAAGGCTATTTTAGGCCCAGTACTCTTCAACATCTTCATCAATGATTTGGATGAGGGAATAAATGGGGAACTCATCAAATTTGCAGATTACACTAAGATGACAGGAATAGCCAACACTCCAGAAGATAGGCTTAAGATACAGAAGGATCTTGACAAACTTGAACATTGGGCATTATCTAATTCAATGGTGAAAAGAGTAAGGCTCTATATTTAGGCAACAAAAATGAAATGCACAGGTACAATATAGGTGGTACTTTGCTCAATAACAAGTAACTGTGAGAGGGATCTTGGAGTCCTAGTGGACAACCATTTAAATATGAGCCAGCAGCGTGCAGCAGCTGCCAAAAAAACCAACACAGTTCTAGGCTATATAAACAGAAGGATAGAATCAAGATCACGTGAAGTGTTAATACCACTTTATAATCCCTTGGTAAGGCCACACTTGGAATACTGCATTCAGTTTGGTCACCACGATGTAGAAAAGATGCGGAGACTCTAGAAAGAGTACAGAGAAGAGCAACAAAGATGATTAGAGGACTGGAGACTAAAACATATGAAGAACGGTTGCAAGAACTGGGTATGTCTAGTTTAATGAAAAGAAGGACTAGGGAGACATGATAGCAGTGTTCCAATATCTCAGGGGTTGCCACAAAGAAGAGAGAGAGAAACTATTCTCTAAGGCACCTGAAGGTAGAACAAGAAGCAATGGGGGAAACTAATCAAGGAGAGAAGCAACTTAGAACTGAGGAGAAATTTCCTGACAGTTAGAACAATTAATCAGTGGAACAGCTTGCCTCCAGAAGTTGTGAATTCCCCAACACTGGAAGTCTTTAAGAAGATGTTGGATAGCCATTTGTCTGAAATGGTATAGGGTTCCTGCCTAGGCAGGGGATTGGACTAGAAGACCTCCAATGTCCCTTCCAACTCTGCTATTGTATAGTATTGTATATACAACAGAAACTAACGAAGGATATGATGTTACTCCATGGGTAATACATTTGTATAGGAAAGCAGTCCAAATGATGAAGGTTGTGGTTGGGTTGTTGTTTGTCTTACATATCACATTTTTTATAGATAATAACATTAGATGCTGTAGCTGCAGCAACCACACAGAGTTGGGGAAAAGACTGGCAGTCAGCTAAACCATACAAATAGTTTGTAGTGGGAACAGAAGAAACTTTTCATACAAAATGGTGCTAATGATTAAATGTGCTAATGTCCATTTTTAATGGGTATCAAAAATAATTTTCATATTGGATAATACAGAGGCCTTCGAAACAAAGACCTTTTGAATAGACCTTTTAAGGAGGCAACCAATACCATATTATTTTGCCACACTTTTTATAAGCCCTTGATTTCATTTTTCCTTTATGCCTCCAATTTTATTTCTTCAATTGTTAAAAACTGAATTGAACTTTATTCATCGAACAGGACTAAAAAGCAGACTAAAACTATACTTGCTCAAAGTTAGCCAATAATACAAATCTAGTTAAGCCCTCCTGACAACTCCTAGAAGCACGTTCTACCCCATCTGAGACATTTGCCCAGAAGCTCATATCAGCAGGTTTCTTCTAGGTTAAGACATTAGTTGAATTTCTGATTGCACTCTCTGTTATCATTTTGCATCAACTGGTTCTTAAACTTTAAAAATAAAGTTCCTTAGAGTTATACTTCATTTCCTATGGCTTGCCTTAAACCTGAATGTGAGATGAATGGCTCGGCTCATATGAAATGCTTTTCTTCCTACCCTTGGGGAGCCTAACCTAAGTGAGGACCAAACTCTATAATTCTCCTAGATCACAGAAAACTATGGCAATAGTGAACAAGTCAGGAATGCGGAGGAATGGAAATGTTAAAAGATAGGTGGTACAACTATTTGTACATAGCAAAAATGTTTCTTTTTAAAAAAAAAAGTCTGACCTTGTTTTACTAATCTTCAGCTAATGTCAACTCATGTCAATATATCCTTGAACTTCATTGTTAAGCTTTCTTAAACATTATCTTTTTTAAACTTATGATGTATAGATTTGCAATTTCGATATATGTTTACAAATCCAAAAGGATCAAAGAGCATCTGGCATTTCATGGAAACATTTTTTTCCTTCCTCAAATAATTCCTCCAACCCAACAGCAAATATTTTAAAGAGGATGTTCCTCGAACAAGTGCGTTTTGTTTCTGTTTTATGCTGAGATAAAGAGTTGGTTTATTAGTGTAAATGACTCAGTCCTTTGAATAGCTTCATCAGTAAGATTAATTTATTTTCTTTTAATTAGGTCCCTGTGGCTAACACTGGCTAATAGTATTAGCAAGTCCTGAACAGAAGCTGGAGCTTAGAGATTTCATACAGACTTCAGTCACATTTACATGCCCACAGCAATGGCATCAAACTGAGCTGTAGACAAGCCATAATTAACGGTACTGAATTATTAACACCCAAATTCTTTTTGAAATAAGATGAATGTCAGTCCTTTTTAACGATATTGTGATGTGGACAAATGTCACTGAATTTAATAGAGGTGTCTGGTGCCTGAGGACAGTACCTTCTCATTAGCCTTGTTGAGGTCTAAGATCAGTGTATCAACATTTTCTTGCAAGACGGTGCAAAGCTCCGACCAAGAGAATTTATCCAAGATGCCTTCTGATTTCTTTATAAGAACACAGCCTGCTACCAAGTGCTGGTACAAAGTATGGAGGAAAGTTAACTTCTCCTGCAAAATGCAATTCATATTTTTCAGGGGGGAGGAAAAGAAGGGGAGAGGAAGAAAGAGTTAATGGCAAATATTTCTACATCAAAAAGTTTAATATAAATAAAAATGAGTGTTCCAAAATGATGATCTAAGCTCAAGAAATCAATCAAAATCACAAAATAGGTAATAGCCTATTATATTTACACTAGGGCACAAACTGAAGACCTTTTATTTAAACAGTGAGGGGTTTCCCCTTGTTTAGTAAAGTTTAGAATGCATAGCCTACTAAAGATTACAGAGAATCAGACCTTGTAGTACTTTTATTATTGTATCTATTCATAAAATGCTGAGGGCATTTTTTTAATGAATAAAAAAAGATCATACTAAGAGTTTGCACAGGGAGAAGCCCCACTATCTTCAATGAAAATATTTCCACTGCTTTTAGTGTGCTTTAGATACAGTTCAACCCAAGCCATTTCCAAACAAACTTTACAAAAGCACTAAAAGCAGAATTACAGTTGTGATTCTTCAAACCCTAGTTCAGTGTTTAAATCGCTCAGAAGAAAACACCAGCAACACATGGCGAAAATAGAAACAAAAGCATTTCCATGCAGTCTTTCACTTCTCCTTGTTAATTTAATATGTCGCCATTCTGTCCTTTTTGCTTGGGCTGTGATAAACCAAGCATAGTAATCATCCATTTGGCCTGGAAAAGGAATCCAAAGGCCTAGAATCAATTCACACATGTTAAACCCAACCACAATACTGTAGACATGCTGACTTTACAATATTGTCAGGCTTCTAGTTTCCTCTACTTTAATCACTATCTGATGAGCAGAACAATTCCAGCTGATTCATATGGACACAATTTAAATCCCAGACTGGAAGAAGGGTGGAAATAATGTTTCCTTTTAGTCGCTTGGCATTCTTTCTTAGATTCGTTAGAATAATGAGCTCAATATGCAGCACAATCGATTTTTTTTTTAAAAAAGAGAGAGAATACATTTAATATACCTAGCACAGAAAAGCTGTGAGCGCAAAAGAAAATGAAACTCTAAACACAAGCAAACGATGTATTTTTAAAATAGGATAAACATCAGGGTGGAAAGCATGTTTCAAAATAACACTTCATGAAACAATTACTATACACAATGCTACAATCAGTTGCTATCCCCAAAATAGGCAAGCTAAGTTGACTTTGTTGATGGGTGAGTAAAATGATACAGGTTTTTCTCATCTCTTGGACTTGCCATTTGAAACAGTTAATAGGGATTGGTGCCAAGGGATTAAACAGCTAATCTATTCCAAATGCAGACATATTTGGAAAGTGTGTATTTGCATTCAGCTAAACATTAACTTTCAAAAATTCCTTAGGCATATATTTACATTTTTGTCTCAAGAGAACAACGATATTCTTTAAATGTAAAGAATCAGATAAGTTGAGCAGTTAATATTTTTAAATCCTAGTAACAATAACAATTTATTACATTTATATGCCACCCGATTCCCAGAAACTTTGTGTAGTTTACATATGGATTAAAATATTCAAGGCAATAATGAGAAAGAAACCAGAAACAAAAGGCTAAAAATGGCGGGAAAATAGAAAAACAAGCCAGGTTACCTTTAAATGGAAAAATAAAATCAAAACATAATGCCAGAAATAAAAGTTCACAAAAACATTGGAAAGCAATCATTTAGATCTTTATCTACAAAACAAATGATCTGATATAGAGAAATATGAAAGGTAAAGATTAAATAATATTTTGACAGACATCTTGTTTCTGGTAGTACCTCTGTATTTTGCTCATAAGCCTGCATGAGAGTCTGAATTTCATTTTTATATTCTGCACAACACGCTTTCTCTTTCTCCAAGCAATTCAATACGTTTTGTAGTTCCATTTTTAATGTAGCTATTAAGGATTCTCTGTCTGCACACTTAGTTTGCAGATTATTTAACTCCTTCTTGTTATCAATGAGACTGTCATGTTTTACCTAAAATAGTATATAAAAAAGGAAAAATAAAGGCTTCATGCAATAAAATACAACCTTCTTTATCTGATAACTCTTTTCAAATATACATGTCTGGATGTTGCACAAACAAGACAGTTTACTCCAATGGTTAATTACAATAAAGCAAACCACATTTAAAACCACAGAATTTAAATTTAAATTAAACAAGTCCCACTTGTGGGACTTCTGTGGAAGTGTTATTTTACTTTTAGGCTTGTTGCACTGACATTTTTCAAAACCATCACCACACGTTAATAGACTTAAATCCTTTATTCTGAAGGTATCCTGCTGCACCACCAAGTCCTTTGATTAGAACTTTTCAAGGTTATAACTACAATCAAGACAAAACTTATTAGAAGAATATACATTTATTTAACTTTAAGTTAACAGACATGTTAAAGACACAGATACCTGAAGTTCTTGACTTTGAGATCTTAGCTGGTATTGGGAAGCCTCAAGTTCTTTTGACATCTTCTCAGAAAGAGCTGTCATTTTCTCTAGCTAGCAAAAAAACAATGTAGTAAACAATACATCATATTCAAGAGAAATGAAATTTCATTTTAATTGCCTACAGAGTAAAACTGAAATTTCATGCCGACTGATTTTCCTGGCCGATATCACAGCAATCGGCAGTTTGACACTAAATTAAAGATGTTCCCTTTCTTGTGGTGTCCCTGTCTGCTCTATATTAGTATCTTTAGTTGCCTTGGGTATATTTTCCATTTTGCAAGGATTGGATTCCCCCAAATAATTTATTAATTTAATGCAGCAGTTGCACACACATTTACTTGCAAGTCATTAAGTTCAATAGGAGCCTATAGATAAATGCATTTAGCCTCATAGTCTCAGCCTGACTTGGCTTAAGTGGTAAAACTACTAAGTTGTTCTAACTGAACAAATCAGTAGAAAAAAGTTATCATGCTAAGCATTTTTAAAATGGCTGTGCAAAGTTTACAAGCACAATAAAGGTAGACTACCCCCCCCAAAAAATATGGCTCTGGTTATCTTATTGCTTAATTGCTCAAAACAAAAAAAGTTTCGCTATTAATTACAGTGCAAATAAAACAGAACACCAGAAGACAGGACTGCTATCAAGAAGGCAAAGAAAGGGCACAGAGCTACCCCATCTGCCTATCAGGAGGATATGCTGTGGTCTCTGGCGCCATATGACAACTTCAGGGTCAGCCCCATTGAGTCCTACTGGGAAGTCTTGTGGCAGGTCATCTGTTGGCCCTGGGCTGCTTGCAATTTATTTTCCTGACAGTTCATTCTTCTTGCTGACAGAATTTTTCTTTCTTCTTTTTTTTTATCAGTCACCCCTTTGGTCTCTTCCCACTGCTGTCTCTGGCATCAGTTCGCAACAAAACATGTTCCTCAGCCAAAGCCTGCTGAGTTGGCTTTTCAGTTGTGTTGAAGATCAGGTGATGTTCATCCTCCCAAATAACAATTCACAGTGGGAATTAAGGGCCTCTCACCTCCAAAGGCCACTAAGCATGTGAGTTGTTAACAAAAGAAACAAGTAAGGGTGGTAGTATACCAAGACATGTAACTGCTCCCCTTGGGACTTATCTGGTGGCTCTCAGATAGCAGGAAAGATTTGACTGCAAAAGATTTTAAACTTAGCTCTTGTTTTCAGTGTTAGAGTGGATCAAACACATTCTAAAGTAAGAAATTTGTATTTTTGTATATTTAAGTCAAAATTGTAACAGTTTGCTAAAAATCTAATCTTTTTCATGTACTCAAGTGGCATAAAACTGATATATTTTATAGATCCATCAATAACTTCATTAAAGTGAACTGAACATTCTGAGAAGGTAATAAGAGATATGATGAAGATATAAGAAGTCTTATAAAGTTCAATTAGGTTTATCCTTGAGTAGTGAATGCAACATTACAATCCAAACTGAAATCATTCAAAAAAATACCTGCTTATATACACTGTGGGGGCACAAGGATCTATTTTATTAATTTTAAACACTAAAAACAAAGCTAAAACCAGGTTGAACTATTTCTCCTTTGAGGACCTTAACAAAAATGCTCCAGAAACATATTTCTTAAAATGCTTACATTTACATTAAAACAACAAGAAATCAAATTCTAACACTTACCCCTCCGATGCTATAGTCTCTACATTTATTCCACCTGCTATCAATTTGTACTGCGTGTAAACACTTGTAGTAAAACTATGTGAACATAGTTTTATATATTGCACTGTATGTGAAATCTTAAATGGGTAATAAAAATCAGTCACGCACAGAGTTTAGCTTAAAATAATTGGGCATTGAAACATTTCAATGCAAAAAATAATAATAATCACATAAATACATACACAGAGCTAAACACGTTCTTAAGTTAAAGTGAATCATGACCACAGGGCAAGCTTAAAGGAAGAGCTGTGACAAAAGATTATTTCTTCTTCTTTTCTGCAAAGCTGTCAACTCAACATTCCCAGTGTTTTGACCTCTGTAACAAGCAAGGAATCTCTAGCATTGTGGGCTGAAGGCAATATACGTGGAGCTGAGCAGTGCAACTGTTACCTCATTAGATGCCTCTTCCTGCTTGTTCTGGTAATCTGTCAAGGTACACCTCAAAGTCTCAAGGACAAGAGTGAAGCTCGGAGGTTTATCTTTGTCCTTGTGAATGCCTGAAGAAAAATGCAGAATCAAAACAAAGCCCTTAGAGCTGAACAGAGAGACAGGAAAATCTCTCCAAGAGCAACAGAGATATTTAAATCAGTTGGGCTCCAGTGACAATACAGAATGTTGAACAACCCCTGTGTTTTCTCCAAGGCACACTGGTGGATCTGTTCTTTAATATCAAATAAAGCTGAAGAAGAATTTTTGCGCTATGGCTACAGTTCACCACATGAAAAAATATGAACTCTGGCTTGTTTTCCTACACATCTTGAGGCCTACCTCCAATCTTATTTAAAGGTATCTAATGATTGCAAGTCTGCGTGTCGTTCAAAAAAGATCATCCTCCAAACGAAACAAACATTTGCTTTCAAGCGCAGAACATTCGTGCCTTCAATGATTCATGTTCTGCCATGCACTTTGGAAAGAAACTTTCTTTCTATGCCAAAGGACTGCAGGGCTTCCTATTTTGCCTGGGTGCAAGTTAAAGGACTTGAAACCTCAAAATATTATTTCTTCTCATACCCTGTACAGAAAAAAAAGGAAAAATAAAACCCAAATGATTATCTAACCTAATTTAGCTGATGGCCACATTTGTCAATAGTGACATCTCCTAATTCCTCTTTTTCCCAAAAACTGTTTTTTCACTATTCATTAATTAAGTCATGGCAGACCTTAATCAAGAGTTTAATCATGGTTCATCAGCAAAGATGTCATCTGTAACCAAGTGTAAAATCAATAGTTCAAACAATGGCCACTTCATTAGCAGCACAATGTCTGAGAGTTCAGACTACGATAACTGACTTCTTATTGATATCATTATCATTATTACTCTGTGTTTTGCATGTACACCGAGAGCTTCTGAACAGGAGACAAATTCCTTATGTGTCTAATCACACTTGGCCAAATAAAGCTATTGCAGCCCTGAAGCTGACCTGACAAAAGCCATTTTGAGGCTTCAGTGTTGCCACACTGGAGCTGAGGGATAGCGAGGAGGGAATAGAGATAGCTGGGGTTTTGTAGCCAAAATAAAATACTTTCCCCTGGGAACCAAGGACATTCTAGCACCTGTCCAAAGAGAGGAGTAGCAACATTTTTAGCCAGCCGGACGGCACCTTGATTGGACCATGAGGCTGATTGTTTAAGGAAGGGGAAAAACTTTTACTTTTAATTAGGTGAAAAACCCCAGAAACCTTCAGAATCGGTTTTCACCAAAACAGTGCCAATATGATACATCCAATGAAACTATTCTTTGAGGAATCTACCTGCCTCAGAGTTTTGTTTGCTATGGGGGTATTACTTGGAACCCTTACAGCTATTCTGTTCTGTTCTGCTTTGCTCTTCCTGAGAACTGGCACTCAAAATGAACTTGTACATAGCATACACAGGTATAGGTTGAATGAGTGCTATTCTTTTTAAAAATAATTTTCTAAAGTTACAGGAAACAAGCATGATCTGGATATACAGCATGATCTGCATATACTTTTAGCCACTGTGCTTTTGCCTTTCAAAAGGCATAAGTGAAAATGATTTTTAAATACAGCAAGGTCTTACGCTGCATGTTGGCTAAACAGATGTTTCCAAAATCTTCAATTCTATAACAATATTTTAAAACTGAGCACTGTTAGCTTCTATAAAAAAATTTGTATTTATGAAATGTATCTAAAAGAATATGCAAGTAATTTTCTGAAGATGATTGGAGATCACTGTGATTTCTTGAGATATTAAAGGTATGGCCTTTATTAAGAGAGTTGTTCCATACATATAGGTTTTGGAGACCATTCGTTCTGCATCTCACATTTCAAAATCATTGTCATATAAAAAAGCAATCTAAAAAAATCTTGAGAAATAACTAAATAAACATGAAGCCAGCACAATTCTTTATTCTAAAGACTAAAGACCCTTCAAGCCAAGGACATATCACTTTATTCATATTTCTTTTCTTTAAAAATAAAACTCTTTAAATTGACTAAATTTATTTTGAAGAAAAAGCAACTCCAAGGAGCTTCAATCCAAAATGTGCTCTGTATCTACACTGAACCTCTCCTGTTTCTCATCCATTCATTGTTGTTATTGCAACCAAAATTTCTGCTTGCCACAGCCACAATTATTTTTGATAAAAACCATGAAAGTCAGAAGCCTTCACAACTTGTGGCAAAGAATATTCTAATGCATTTTCCCCTGGATGTCTTCAGTCTCTTTGGCATGAAAGTTGAAATACAAATAGTAAAGTGAAATAAAGTTATTGAAATGAGAGAATAATGAAAGTGTTTAACTCAAGAATGTTTTGATATTATTTATTTGATTTGTATCCTGTATTACAACATGGCCATCACTGACCAGATCATGAAGAAAAACAGCTGGCACAGGTATCTGCGCAGACAACATACAAACTGTTCTTCGTTACAGGCATCACTGTAGTTAAGGATCTAGAAGCACTGCAAATCTGCACCTTTGGGGAAGTCCAAAACAACTCAAAGCCAGATGAATTTCAGTTTTATACTCATTAACAACCCCTTTAGATTGATTAGATGTAATTTCGGCTTATTCTCTTTTATCTAACCCATTATGAAATTTAAGCAATTTTCACCAGTTCTCAAAAATTCCAGATACTTTTTGAGAATGGTTTCATATAGATGTTGAGCAACACTGAGCAATAAGGTAGAACCCTGAAGGAGGCCATTAGTTAAATGACTGATACAGAACAATCGTCCCCTAATGCCAGTTTCTGAACTCAGCCCAATGAAAGCAACAGAACCAGGATAAACTGTGCTTCCAAGACCATGATCAGCCTAAAACAAACCACGGAATGATGATCTGTCAATGACAATAGAGCAATACAGTATTCCTCCATAGGAATACTTTCAAACAAATTTCTGGGCTGCAGTCTCTCATTAGTAACATATATACTTTCCAAAAATGTATAGACAGGGGTGTAGAGTGTGAGTTTGTGCATGGATTATAATTCGGATCTGTGTTAGTGTGGGGAAGCCTTCTGTACATGTTGCCAGCAAATCAGAGCAACAATTGGTCTTTTGATTAACCTCTGCCTCAAGAAAAAGTAATGTACTAAGAAACGTTAAATAAATATAACAAGCACAAGTGTTTTATGAGAAATATATTGGATAGAAGGGATAACCTGAAGTAAGACACTTGATATTAAAATGTAATAATATTTTATCTGGGATGAGAAGCTTCCTGGGCTCCTCAGAGGGAATAATAAACTTAATAGGTAAGACGTTAAAAGAAAAAAATATATCTAATGTTAAAAAGGCACTGCATGTTCTATATATCTGTTAAGAAGCGGTCTGGTAGCACCTCATCCACCTAACCAATTTTATTAAAAGACATAAGTTTTCATGAGCTGCAGCTCACTTCATCAGAAGCACAGAACAGGTAAAACTGATGGCTATGAGCTCGCTTCTCACACTGCATGTTTCTTTCTATTTGTTTAAATATTTTAAAATTCTGAAACTCATAAGCAAAGGCAGCTTAAGTATGAATTCCATTCCAGTTCTGAGATTCCTACGTTCTGGTAAGGCAGTTTTTCTTTACTCTATATTCTAGGATCTCCTTAGAAAACAAATCCACAGATCTGTCTATGGGCACAGCCTTGTGTTTCCGCCTCTTCCCAGTGCTACGCTACTGGGAGGGCAACTATGGCCGCTTTATGACCTGTGGACTTCATGGATGGCTCAGGAATTCTGCGAATTGAAGTGCACAGGTCATAAAGTTGACCACAGTTGCCCACTCCTGCCCTAAAGCAAAACTAAAGCAAACCACAATAGTTGCCATACTCACTGTGCTTGATATTACTCTTAGAAGACTGTGTGTTGAAATGCTCAGCCCCACAAAAAATTATTTATTTAATGTATGGTTTACTTTACACCAAAGTTGGGGAACGATGGCCACTTTATGACTTGTGGACTTCAACTCTGGAATTCTGGGAGTTGAAGTCCACAAGTCATAAACAGGCCATCGTTCCCCACCCCTGCTTTACACAAAAACTGGGTCACTGTTCTTTATTATATTGGCCATAACCATTCATTTGATCTCTCTTTTTTCAATGTGCTGAAAAGCAAGACATGACCCTGGTCAAAAGACTTAAGGAAACTACCAAATATGAACCTATTCTGTTCAGCCTCAAGACATAACCTACCTATGAATCTGCTTGATGTAGTGGCACATTACAAAAATGTTAAGTCTATAGAAAGAAGACAAAAAATTGTCCCAAAAAATAAGATAATGGCATATTTCCCATCATCATCTTTTCCCCCAAGACAACTCTAACATTAAAACTAAAAATAATACCTATATACAAAAGCATATGTTTCATGTGAATGATTCTTTTCAACTTGCTTTGCTTTGGCTCTTTCTTTCCAGGCAGCTCAATCTCCTTTGCCAAAACCTCTGCTCTAACCAAGTTGTTCCAAAATGCTCTGTTCAGAAATTTATTCAATGCTTCTGAAAAGAAGGAAATGCGCTCCTAGCCAATTTCAATAGTCTCAGTTCCCCTGGTTTCTCTAAGCTTTGTCCTGCGTGTCTCCCTATCTCCCCAGATGCAGAACGGATTTTGGTTCCAAACCTTTGGCTGGGTTGGAGGAGGGCCATGAAAAATTCATGGTAATTACATCAATACTCATTTGCAGTGAAAGCTGAAATGCAAGAGGGAACAGCAAGTAAATCCCTGCTGTGTGAAAGAAGAAAACAAATCTCAACTATGTAGTGGGAAAGTCCCTGCTTCCAAATCGTGATTAATACAAACTGGGGTTGTATCACCATGGAACTGAAGGCCAGAAGTCTTCCAGTGCCACTTCTGTCATTGTAAAAAGATGTATTATCAGGATCCTTTCTGTCTAGAATTACTTCCCCTCTGACTTAATGTGGGTGGCCCACTGGCAGCCTAGTCTTGAAAAATAATACAAGTGGTAGGACAGATTTATGCAGAAAGAGTAGAAGAGGGGGGGAATTCAGTAAATATGGTTCTTTTTTTCCACTTTTTTGGAGAAAAAAGAAAAGGGTTGGGGGCTATGCTTAAGACTACTTGATACCATTTTAGGAGATTATTTTAATGCATATTGTTCTGCCTCTGAAAAATGCAAGTGTTTACCCAAAGTAGAATAGAATTAAACTCTCCTTTGTGAGCTTGGTTACTCTTCTGTCTACCAGAACCAGACCAACTGGAAAGGAAGACAAATGTGTGTAAAGATGGAATTACAGTGGCTCAACAACAAATCTCAAAAGAATGAGGGAAAAAGACCTTTCATCTCTGAAATTTCTTTCAGCACTTTCCTCCATTTGAAATTAACATTACTGATGATGCAGGGCAGACAATGAGGTGGGAAAAAGCAACTTCTGCACTTGGGTTGGGGTGGAATTTGCATTGGCATCACTTTAAACTAACATTGTTAGGAGTCATGTGATAAACTCTGTGTCCTACATGACTTTTTTTTCTGAACACACAACCTTTAAGTAGCTGAAGGTTGCCTGTGAATTTGGCTCAGTTCAATCAAAAACATCTGTTCCCCTGGTAAGTCTGCTGTCAGGACGTTTTTCTCATTTGGCTTTCGCCACAACCTTTCCCAGCCAATCGCAAACAATCCAACACTTGTAAATCAAGTTTGGGCTGACACTAGCAGGCCTGCATTCAGTCACCCCATCCCAGCCAGTGAGGCCACTCAACTGCTGTGAGAGCTGCTCTTAGCATGTCATCGAATCAAAGCATGTTGAGAAGAGGGAATGTAAGAGGCATCTGCAGAATTCCCCTATTTAGTGATGTTGGAACATTGACAAATGCATCTGTCATTTCATAGCTTCAACTAACCTGCTGTCCATTGGCTTGACATAGTAAAGCTGTCCAGAAGTGACTCCAGTGCTCTCACATTGTTTTCACATGTCTCTGCTAGGAAGGCCTGGCGTTTCCTGGTCTTCATTTGGCAGGAGTGAGAAGAAAGGGGGGGGGGGGGAAAGATAGATATTAAGGGCATAGAAGAGTCATTCATAACCACCAAAACTGTTGCAGGACACACCGTGGAATAATATTTAAGTGAAACAAAAACGAATCAGAGGAATTTCCCGTTACCAAAATAACAAAATTGAAGAAAAAAGTGGAAAATATATCAAAGAAGTAGTGCCATGATTATTGCTTTTCCAGATTAATTTCCAGGTAAATGGTGGATTTTGCATCATTTTAATGTTCTGCTGCTAGAGCAAAGTCCAAGTAAACTGTCAGGAACTAATTAAAACATTACCCAGGAACCATTCATATTTTTCTGTGTTGCAAAAGACAACCTGGCTAGGAAATATGGCAATCCCAAAATCTGGCATGGCACCAAGGTGCCCCTGAAGAAGTCTGATAAATTGGTCCTCTGCTGAGATGTCTGGTAGATGTATTTAATTTTGGTTTTCCAAAGTAACTTCTTTTGTTCAATCTCATCTATAGGAAGCCCAACTGGTGAAAACTAGACTCTGCATTTATAACTAGGAAAGTACCTTCCTGATGTAGTGTCTAAATCAGTATATCTTAACCTTGGGAACTTTTAAGATGTATGCACTTCAACTCCCAGGATGGCTGCTTGGAGAATTCTGGGAATTAAAGTCCACCCATCTTAAGGTTCTTAAGGTTGAGAAGCACTAGTCTAAATGTGGAACAGAGCAACTCACTAGAGCCAAGTCATTGTGTTCATCTCGCCACGGCCATTTTGCCGCAACCAACTTGCTGCAGCCAATTCTCTGTGGGACAACCCTCTGCAGGACAATTCCATGTGGGATAACTTATTGCAATAAATGTTATCTCCAATTGTTCTTTCAACATTATTTCTATTGACAAAAAATGGAAATAATGTCAAAAAGCCAGTGGCGGATAACATTGCATTGAGTTATCCTACAAGGAACTGTCCTATGGCAAGTTAACCACAGCGAGTTGACTCATGGTGAACTAGCTACAGCGAGATGGCCGTGTGGAAATAGCCACAACAAGATTGCAAATTGGCCACAAGGAGATGGCTCCAGCAAGTTGGCTACGGCGATCTGTCCTAGACCCTCTAGATGACAGTCTAGAGATGAAGATGAAGATGAAATGTCATCCTTGACCAGGTAAAGCAAAAAGTCTCTCTAACGAGGCAGTTGGTGTTCATTCACATTCTGTGAGATTAGGGATAAGTATTCAGAAAAAAAGCAAAGCAAGAAAGAAGTCAGAGGAACCAAAAATTCTTGCATACATCAAAACAGTGAGAAGATTTTTCTTCAGCCAGTATCTCTGCAATAAACATGTATGGAATCCAAGATCTTCTTCAAGGATATAGCAAGTGAACTGATTATATTGATTTTATTCCTAATTCTTTGTATGTGACTGTTTCTTGCCCTTGTTTTCTTATTTCCACTTTTCATATCTAAAGACTGAGTTTTATTACTTTTATTTTTTCTTTATATTTACCATTTCTACATGTAAAACTGTGCAGTTGTATATGAGCAGCACATTGTTAGTTAAGTTCCATAATCTAGGGCTTTGGGGTAGGAAGATCCAAAGTATTTTCCTTTATTTTCTTAGAAAAGGGCTGAGAAAATGTTCTTGTGTAGGAAGCCAAAGAGCTAAACAGCTTTGCTTAGTTTGCCAGAGGTGGAGGCATCTAACTGAGTATTACAAGTTACTGATGATACCTCACCTCCTGACAATGAATGATCTCCCCCAGGGGCTTCATGTAGACGTTAAACAGAAGTGGAGAGACAGTGAACCCTGAGGCATCCCACACAGTAGGGCTGATAGTGGGATCTCCCATTCCAGATCAATACCAGCTAGTATCAGTCCCTTAGGAAGGAAGAGAAGCAGCATAAAACTATGCTACTTGTTCCCAATCCTCAGAGCTGATCATTGTCAATGGTACTGAAAGCCACCAAGAGATCAAGTACAGTCAGGATGGACACACTACCCCTCCTGAAAACAGGCTTGCTAACTTCCTGCCTAGCGTCCCAACCACTCAAGCCACCATGTTCCTACTTATGACATAAAACTTGAACAATACCATTAAGATGGTCTTCCACATTTTGTTATAGTACAACTGTATTATATCTAGTGCTACAGTTTAATAAGCAATACAAAGCACTACAAAGACACGCTGAAAGCCTCCTTCAAGTCCCTTGAAATTGACACCACCTCCTGGGAAACCCTGGCACAAGATTGTTCAACATGGCGCAT
The DNA here is from genome assembly GCF_051295495.1 of Thamnophis sirtalis. Taxonomy (NCBI): domain Eukaryota; kingdom Metazoa; phylum Chordata; class Lepidosauria; order Squamata; family Natricidae; genus Thamnophis; species Thamnophis sirtalis. The sequence goes on along the minus strand of NW_028261385.1, from coordinate 78,584,083 downwards.
GCTGATCCACCAAGGCTGCCAGACATCTGAGGACAGAAGAACAACCATAGCACAAGAGAAGGGGGCACTCCGCAAAGCCAGAGCTGCAAATGCTGCAACAATGGTGCCCACACATGTCTGCCCGATCTGTGGCAGAACATTTCGTGCCCATATAGGCCTGATCAGCCACCTGCGGATATATCATGGACAGCCCACAATCTGTTAGATGTCAAGGTCCACTTCGAACACGATGGACGAACATCATTACAGTTTCACAACTTTCATTTTAACTAACCCTGCAGGATGATCTGTAAAGAAGGGCACGACTTATAGAAAGTTGCCAAAATGAGTCATTTGTCACTGATATTAGTAGATACCGGGTCAGAGTTTGGTTTATGATCGAAAATACTGGTTAATTATCAAAAGATTGCATAGTATTTCATATTTCTTGTTAGACCTCCCCTTTTTGTCATGTACTTTTCTTTCTCTAGATTGCATTTTAATTATTTTTATTCTTTGACTGGAAATAATTAAAAAAATAAAAATAAAAACATTAACAGGCAGTTTATTTCGGGAGGGGGGAAGAAATAAAATAGATCCCTTATCAACTTTTCTTCTAAACTGAACAGGAAAAATATGTTACTTCAATTTGTGTCAACTTTCTAAAACCTCTATACAGGTCAACTCCCCTTTTCTTTTCTTTTCTTTTCCTTTTTTTTTCTTTACTCCAGTGACCCACAATCCAATTTTGAGTAACAGTCATCTTAGCTTTTGAGTTATCAGCACTTCCCACAACAAAAAGTCAGCCTGAAGATAAGGATTCAGGGTTTTTATGGTGAGAAACATCTTTTTCCTGTTAACTGAGCTCCGTTATGAGCCAACAGTGGATCATGACTGACTGGAATGTATGCGGATCTCTTCTGTGTTCTCCACCATTCTGCTTAAATATTTTATAAATTTGCTCTACCATTTCAATTTTAATTATATGTTCTGTATATCTACTAATATATTATTCATATACATTTCAGCGTTTGATCCCCAGTAGCATTTACATGGTCTTCCCTGTGTGATGGTTAGTACTATACATCACAAAGAATTTCCAGTGCCGATGGAATTCTCATGCCGAGATTTTTTTTCTTTCTTAAAACATCAGTATTCCAAAAAGAAGTATAAAGATGCATGCAATTTTTACAGGGTATAAATAGGCTAGAATGCTGAACTACACAGAATTCTGTCAACCCTATTTTGCCGTCCCCACAGAAAAAGCATATTGCCCACAGAACAGCATAAAAAGCAATGTCACACCAATAAAGTAAATATTTTCATGCATGTATATGCATTTGAATCAGAAGATACTCAAACTGTGCACCAGCAGAATCTCTTCCAGCACAAAAGGTTTAGGCAAGCTGTCCAAACAGCACAGAGCAGTTTATCTTTTCACACAGATGCTTTATTTTTAATCTGCCATATATTAATATATTTATATTGGTGCAACTTTTCTGTATTGACATATTAAATTCATGTTGGCCCTGTGTAAATCAAGTTTGGCTACTTGATTTTTTTCAAAATTCTCCCTCTGTCTGTCTCTCTCTCCCCCCACCCCCTCACCCCAAGATATACATATACATTAAAAATTTCCAGCAATCCTGTGTACATTCTAGTTCCAGCCAATTGGGGATGCAATGACTTTAGCAGTTAAGAAGCTGAGCTTGTCAGCTGGAACACTGACAGCCTGGGTTCGAGATCCGAGCACCACATGATGAGGCGATCACCCATCCGTGCCACAGCTTCTGGCCACCTAGCTGTTCAAAAGCATGCAAATGCAAGTAGATAAATAGGTACCACTTTAGTGGGAAAGAAAGAGCTTTTCATGTTTCACCACATACTCTGCGCTGTGGCGTGATATTGTAGGAAGTTAGCACTCACCCCTCTCCTAGAAAAATGAAATATAATAGGAAATATTAAAAAGGCAGAATATTATATTTCTCTGGATGAGAAATGGAGAAACATGTTTTAAGGCAGAAAACAGACTCACTCTTAATAGCCCCCACCACCCACAATAGCCCACAGCATATGTCCGCACTTAAGAGATAGAGATAGCTCGGTCTATTCATAGGCAAATGCCCTCATCAAAGATTCAACAAAGGCAGGATTACCCCTCTACCCATCTCACCACATGGTACATGGGAAGATTACATCACCCAGCAGGGTTCAACCAAACCTGGGACTCAGGACAGCCTACAGAGTTACCCCTGCATGGCCCCATGGGAGTCTGACAACCAATCAGAATACAAGTTCAAATTCAAAAGTCCAGAGAGGGTATAAAACTCAGGCACACTCAGCATCTCTTCCCTTTTTTCTTCACCCAACATCTTCAAGGCATGTGATCCTGTCTACCATTAAAACCATCTTTTCAAACAGCCACCATATTTCCAGTGTCTTTCTCCCCATTTGGAACTGAACCCAGATGGATATTTCTTCCAACAATATCATGCTGACCACATGACCAGGGGCATGTCTTCGGACAACACCAACTTCCTCGGCTAAGAAACAGAGATGAATACTGCCCCCCTAGAGTCAGATACTACTGGATAGGGGAAATCTTTACCTTTATCCAGCCTTGCATTCTTTTCTCCCTTGAGCCCCCCTAGTTCTATGAGGCTCCCCAAATCTCCTTTCTATTTGAAAGCAACTTAAAATAACGTATGCATAGAAGCAGACTAAGAAAAGTTGTTCTTCATATCTGAGCTTCCCAACAATGTGAATGAGAAACTCAGAATGAGCTACTTAGGCTTGGATTTCCCAGGCAGCATTCTGCCTCTTGTCCAACATATATTGATCCTCTGGAAAAAGGTATATAAGCAAGAGAATCCTGACAGCAAGGTGCAAGAGGAACACACAGATGCTAGCGCCTGACTTTGGTGTAATTCGCAGCTAATTGAGCTTTCTCTTTCTCCACTGTTACTTAATCAAAGAGCCGCTCTGTTGCAGCCTGTCAAACTTGGGACTCAATTTATATGTAAATGCCTTTCCAACTACCAAGAGGACACACAACCAAACAGTATACCTTGAAATGGGCCAAATGCAGCTAAACGCAGCTGCAGAACCATCAGTTCCTCGAAGCCTTGGAGGTATTCACTACGTTTAGTTACATGATAAAACATCAGATTGATTTTCAACCTGCCTACCATGCCACTCCATATTCAAATCATTCTGTTTGTACTCAAAATGACTGCATGCCCTAAACTCAGAATCCAAATGAATGCCACCATTTGATAAAATCACTATTGACACGTGCCTTTGTGGTTAAGGTGCTAAACTACAATAAGGAAACCAGGTTTAAGCCCAGAGAGATAAGACCACTGCAAAAATCTCAATGAGCTAAGATGAGAGTATGTTAGATATTTGGGGGTTCCTTTGTGGTTATCTCATGGTCATCCAGACTTCGCAGCCCAGCTACAGTAGCCCTACAATCAAAAGACAAAACTACAGGTAGTAGCAGAAGTGGGTTGCTCCCAGTTTTACTATTGGTTTGCTTTGTGCTCGTGCACGCCAGACGCACACTTCGCACGCTGTTCAATATGAATTGTTCTTCATGCATGTGCAAAACAGTTTACAGTGAACTGCGCACATGCGTGCACTACTAAACAACATGCTGGCAATGACAGCGGCGACCAGGGAAGCGGTTCAAGGTGTGGCCAGCCTGGATCACTGCCAGTTCTGCGACCCAATTCGAAATACCACTACCGGTTCGACCGAACTAGCCGAACCGGAAACAACCCACCTCTGGGTAATAGTTGAGCCCCAAATTTCTAAGTGAGACATTTGTTAAGTAAGTTTTGCCCCATTTTATAACCTTTCTTGCCACAGTTGTTAAGTGAATCCTACAGTTGTTAAGTTAGTAACACGGCTGTAGCGTGAATCTGGCTTCTCTTTTGACTTTTGTTGCCAGAAGATCGCAAAAACGGATCATACAATCCCAGGAAACTGCAACTGTCATAAATATGAGCCAGTTGCCAAGCGTCTGAATTTTGATCACATGACGATAGAGAGGCTGAAAAGGTTGTAAGTGTGAAAAATGGTCATAAGTCATTTTTTCAGTGCTGTTGTAACTTTGAACAATCACTAAATGAATTGCTGTAATTTGAGGATTAACTATCTTAAAGTGCTAGCTGAATACCCATGCTCCGCTACAAAACTATGTGATCGGGCTTGATAAATCGACATTTACAGCTTGAAAACTAATGAGTAGTTATGATCATCTCTACTCTCCCCTTCTCTCCCTCAGGCTTGCCCCACAGAGGCCTCTCCAAATTCCCAGCTCGCAGGCGGGATGAGTCATGCACTGGCCACACCCAAGTGGCAGTTGGAACAGAGTTCTTTTCAGGTTGGGAGGGGGAGTAGAATGTCTAATTCCTTAGCATCAGAGAGTGTTGATAATAATATAAGAAATACTAATGATCTGATGGTCATTTTGAAAAATCCTTTCTTAGCGAGGACCTAGAAGCCAAGTTCAGTTCAGTGGAATAGAGATGCATTCTATCAATAAATTACATGTAATTAAAATATTTGATCATAATTTGCTCCTGATGCAAAAACATTACAGTGTAAAGCCCTTAAATTATTATCAGTATTGGACACTTGTTTTAGACTTTAGAGCAGTCTAACAGTACATTTTAATAAACAAGAAATAATGTTTTATTAATTTAATTTAAATTGTTAAATTTAATTTAATTTAATAAATAATAAAACATTTTTTGTGGTGCAAGCATTATTTGCCAGGAGTTTGGAATAAAGAAGTCAAATATCTCCTATTTAAAAAATCAGTGGCTTTAAAGAATATTAAGTATTATCCTGTTGCAGTTAACTCAACAACAATAACAAAGATCATATTTAGCGGACATTCCGTAGAATCATAAAATGCCATTAACTTAACTCAAGGGTTACCAGCTATTGCTTCATTTTGGCTTAATAACAATAAATGTGTTTGCATGATCTTACAAAGATGAATATAGTTTAAATTTGTGGATGTAGTCTTGAATTATATATTGCAAATTGGAATTGTTCACTACATCAAATATTTTATATTTATCAAGCATGAGGAAAAGCAGCCTTAAATATTTCTTTTCAAAGACAGTGGAATTTTACATTTACTATCTCGGAAAACTGAGATGTTCACTTTTTGTTTAACACTTTGTCTCTTTACCAAAGCAATAAAAAGGCTAATCAATATTATTCCATGTGCCAAGATTTACAGATGCATTTAAAGATTGGCCAGAATGAGTTCATATATGCTGTTTCTTCTTTTACGGCTTTTGTCCTCTTTTTTTTTTTAAATTATTTTGAAATTTTGAGTTTTCTCATACTTTGAGGAATGTAGATTGAGAAAAGCTACACAATTGTGTTCATAAACATGACAACTATATTTGCTATCAAGAGTCAAAAGCTAACTTTGCAAATTTAAGCAAACCATCCACTCAGGTCTTAAATTATATCACCTGTTGCTTATGAGGATACATTATATGTTTAGAAAATTATTTTCAGTCTTTTTTCCAATGAATTCAGATGTGAACTCATTTCAACCTATGATTTATTGCATGTTCAAATTAAGCTCTAGCTGAAACAGACAGAACCTCCTTGAGCGACATCTGGAAAACTAACAAGTCATCTAAATGTCAATATAACAAGTTTGTGATCTTTGTTGGATGAATGAGCAAAGATTTCAACGAGTGGCCTCTGAATAACCCGAGATAATCATCAGCTAAAGTATGGCTGGAATTTTTAACAACTGGAAAGTCCAATTTTGATGGTCAGGTAGATATTTCTCCTGTGAAATGACTACGATTTCGTGAAAGATTATTCCGAAGGACAGTGGAATAGAAAAAAATAAGTAAAGCATGCAAAGAGGGGCAGATGGCTAGGAAGAGGAAGAAAAGTGGCTGAAGAAGCTTGGAAAAAAAGTTCCCCGCTGGAGCTTAGAATTTGCCCAGCTCTGAGCTGACTACGCTCCCTCTAAAAATAACCGTGTTAATGCAATAAGCGATGGAAGACACATAGGTAGAGAGGCAAGACATGGCTGTCTGTGTGGGAAGCGGGTCAAATCAATCAAGATGGTGGCTGCAACTATACAGCCAAATTTGCCCCTCTTTTATGTGCCATCAAAGCTGGGGCTCTCATCATGCAGACACACCTGTCACCTTGATATTTGTATATTATAATCTAGTCTAGTCTAAGCTAATCTTATCTAAAACTCTGGGATTTCTGCTGGTCTCCTGTCCACACACTAACCAAATTCAGTTTTTTTTTGTATTTGTTTGAGATCAGTCAGGTTTTGCTAAGTACCAGAATATCTGTTACCTGTATTGGTAAAACTGTAAACACATCTAAATCAGGGATATGTAATAACAAAGAAGAATTATATGTAGTATATGCAATTTTTTTAGTGATTCCGTTATCTCTCCAACGTGTGTGTGTGTGTGTGTGTGTGTGTGTGTGTGCGTGTGTGCGTGTGTTGGGAACATAATATATATGTAAACTAGGCTACAGCTTCTGAGTTTAAGATTGCTCACGTCAAAGATCGATTTTGCAAAGATAAATGCCATAGACTGGAAGAGGACTTCTCCCTAGCAGAGAGAAGACCGTACTTGTCAGTCTTAAAGACTAAGCATGCTAACAACAGAACAAGTAAACGGATGCAGAAACTGAGTAGATAGAAAGCTACACTAATCCCAACGCTTCCTGCTCTTTCTAACCTTCAGAGACTTCTCCAGATGAAAACGCAGCACTACAAGGGAAGCCATTTCAATAAAAGCACAGTCAGTGATCCTTATTTTACCGTAAAGTTTCCCTCGGTGATCTTCATTCTGTTGCAAAGTGACTTTCAAAGTCGGTAGCTCATTAAACGTCTTGCCTGCCACCCACTTAAAAAGTAATTTATTTCCCTATTGGAATCCTTGATTGTTATACGGTTCTTAAGCATCGTGTCCTATACCAATAAGTAGAAAGACTGAGGACAACCGCATTTGACAACAACAGCACTGATAACCTTCAGCATAACAAGCAGAAAGGAATTCTGTAGCCTTCCCTGCAGTGTGCTGGGGAGACCCTAAATAGGCTGGCTGGAAAATTCTGCGCACGTGAACTGTAAAATACTAGGAGGGTCAACTCCAAGATGCAGCTGCTTATAAATACAGTAGTGTAGCTATGTCCTCCCTTCCCAAAATATCCCAGAGTTGTGGCTCTCTAGCAGACCTGGCAGCAGATTCAGATAGTGAGGAGATTGGGAGTAACATGGGCCAGTCCTGGAATCTGGGGAAGGCTCTGACGAGTGCTCTGCATCAGAGGCAGAGATGCGGCCAGGGCCCTTTGACAGTTATCAGCTGCCTTCGGAGTCAGACTTCAGTGAGGCAGACGAATAGCTGGAGTCTGTTCCCAGTGTATGCATGTGTAGAGTTGCCAGATGAAGGGAACAGCTAAGGAACAAGGGTCGTCTTGGGAGTAAGGCCACAGGTGGACAGTGAATGGCACCTCTCAAATGGAATAAAAGAGGAGCGAAAGGGGAGGGATGTTTGCAGGAGACAATTAGTTCATTCTTGGATTCTTGCCAAGTATTGCGGCATCTGAAAGATATTGGCCTGGCCACTGTCCAAGCCTGATAAAGGTCAGTAATTGTGAACTATCTTGGAGAACTGTGGGCCAGGATATTGCTGGAGAGGTATTCACTGTAAATTAAATTAAAAAGGTTTATTTAGGAGTCAGCTTCGTGCTGCTGGGGAAGCCTAGGTCAGAACACCCACTTCCAAAAGTGTAGAGGGGAAAAAAGGGGGATACAGAAAATAAAAAGTCATTAGCTACACCAAAAACAATATAATTGCTAATCACTCATCACTTCACAGTTAATATCAAATATGGATGACTCCCACAGCCACAGATTTAGAACAGATTTATAGTTTTAGGCAATATGAAGGTCTTCTCCAGCTGTAGAACTATATTTATTTACAGAGTTAGTCTTCAATTTACAACCATTTGTTTAACGGCCATTCAAAATTACAGCGGCATTGAAAAAAGTGACTCACAATTGGTTCTCACATTTACAACCATCACAGCATCTCCATGATCACATGATCTCCATTGAGTGATCTGGCTTCTGGCTTCTGATGAGCAAAGTCAATGGGGGAAACCAGATTTTGCTTAACAAACAACTGCAGTGATTCACTTAACAACCAAGGCAAAAAAGGTGATAAAATTGGGTGTGACTCACTTAACAACCAGAGAGCTCCTGGGGGCTGGGGAGGGCAGAAATGAGCAAAAAACAGCCCATTTGTTGCTCAAGTTTGCCCCGCCCCCAGGAGCACTCTATAAGCCTCCTAAAGGCTATCCATGCCCTTTTTTGATGAAAAACGGGCCATTTTTTGCTTGTTTTTGCCCCCAACCCCTAGGAACACTCTACAAGCCTCCTAAAAGCTATACATGCCCTTTTTTTCCAAAAAAAGAATAGAATTCGTGAAAATGGGCCATTTTGGGGAGGTTTGTAGAGTGCAATTTTTTAAAAAATTTGCCTCTTCAAAACCTTGGTGCATCTTATACTCTGATGTGTCTTATACTCCAAAAAATACGGTATGGAACCCAATGTTTTCCCAACATTGGCAATTTTAAGACCTATGAACTTCAACTCCCAGAATTCCTCAGCCACCATGCTGTTTGGAGAATTCTGGGAGTTGAGGATCGTGTGCACCTACAGCTGCCAAGATTGGGAAATCCTAAACTATTCAAATACTTTATGGAAAGCTTTAAAAAAAATCATGTACAATAGACGAAAGTAAAACACAAAAACACAGCAAAGTCCTTGAAGCAAGGGAGTCACTGCGGATAAAACAGAAATCGACTTCTATATCTGGAAGTACACATATTGACATATAACAGTTCATTTAGTGACCATTCAATGGCACTTAAAAATGTGATTTATGACTGTTTTTCAGTTCACCATGATCATGTGATCAAAATTCAGATGCTTGGCAACTGGTTCATATTTATGACCATTGCTGTGTCTCAAAGTCATGTGATCACCTTCTCACAAGCCAAATCAATGGGGAAGCCAGATTCAGTTAACAATGGTATCCCTAACTTAATGACTGCAGTAATTCACTTAACAACTGTGGCAAGAAAAGTCATAAAATGGGGCAAAAACTCACTTAACAAATGTTTCACTTAACAGTAACTTTGGGCTTAATTGTGGTTGTAAATTGAGGACTATCTGTATACCTTTTCATGAAGCAATCTCTCTCTTTTGAACGAATGGCTGTGTATCTTTTATATCTGCAGACAGCAATAAAATTGCCACAAGCCCAGTTTATCTTAATTTTCTCAACTTTCACAGATATTTCATTATCATTTTGGACCCACTGCCAAAACACTGTTATACACTCAGGAGTGACCGCTGCATTAGTAAAACCACTTCACAAAACAAGATTGTTTATTGCCCTGGATATCAGTACAAAAGTTAGCTATGTATCATATCATTGAGTAAATAAATATTTCCCCAAAGAATGATTGGGACAGCTAGCTTCATTTGCTGAAATTGGCCGCAGTTCTGATAAAACCTTAAGCATTTTTTTAAAACATGGAGCAATTTGCCAACAACCCTCCCTCCTGGCCCCCTTCGTTTAATTTATATACCAGAACTAAATTGGAGATGTTATTTATTTTGGAAGATGAGCTTATTAGCATTATTAGAATTGTATAAATCAACTTAATTGTATGGATCTCTTTCAATCAAAACAAAAATGTCTGGCATGTTATAAAATGTGAAGTTACTACTTTTTAATATAAGCAGTTATGAATATTTAGCAACACATCTGAAGATGCAGCTGATGTATTTTTATCGTCAGAAGCACTTTTGGGGGTAGACGAGTGCTGATTGGCTGCGACTGGTCAGAAAAGCTATGTGATGCTTTGCCCACAGGGTGGCATTACAAAAGGACAGCCAGTGTTTTTAATACAGGTATTGGCAAACTTGCTCACTTGCAATACTGAACGAGTCCTGTGATGAAGGAATGACAGGCAGTCATTAAGGAAGTGTTAACTTAATGAACTCATCTGGTGTACAGCAGCTGCTTTGCTTCCCATAACTCCATCGAATGCCGCATAAAGTGAGCCATTGATCACTGCAGCAAAGAAAGGGAAATTGGATAATATTTTGTTCTGAGACTCTGGCATAGCTCCTCATGGATTATTCATCTGACTTGGAGAGAACTATTTCTGGGTTTAGTCTGGCTTTTCCACACTCAGAAGTTTGAATCTGGGCTTGTCTGAATGGCTCCCTAACCGGTACCTAAACCCTACTGCTTGCCCATGTGTCCCTTTAATCTTCCCTGTCTATTTAGTCTCTCTTCCTTACCGTGCTTCATATCTAGCAGACTGACATTTTCTCTACTTCCTTGCATTCCCAAGCCCGCTCTCTACTGCTATGCAATTCCATCCCTGACTTTGCCTCTACCTTAAAAGCAATCTGCTTTCTAAATACAACCAAGAATTCTAGTGGACCATTAACCCATCGTGATTCAAATCCGAATCTGATATCTTTACCTATTTCCACTTTGTTCACGTGTGTGCGTGTGTGTGTGTGTGTGTGTGTAAGAATGTTAGGGCAGGTATTTAAGAATGTTAGGGCTTTGGGGGTTCATAACATACAACAGCACAGTGTAAGACTTGAAGTGTTGGCCCAAAATTGAGGTGACCCAGGTTCCTACAGCTCAACTATTTTGCAGAGTTGTTTTTCAGGCAAAATTAAGGATGAAATGATATACACGCTTCAAGCACCTAGGAGGAAATAGAGGATACAACCCCAATAAATAAGTGTTCATCTTAATGGTTAAGTGAACTTTAGGGTACAGGTAAAGGTTCCCCTCGCACATATGTGCTAGTTGTTCCCGACGGACGATGCCAGGGGCGGTGTTCATCTCCGTTTCAAAGCCAGAGCCAGCACTGTCTGAAGACATCTCCATGGTCATATGGCTGGCATGAAGGAGCACGGAACGCTGTTACCTTACCACCCTATTTTTGATCCCTATTTTTCTAATTGCATTTTTTACGTACTTTCGAACTGCTAGGTTGGCAGAAGCTGGGACAAATAACAGAAGCTCACTCTGTTACGCGGCGCTAGGGGTTCGAACCACAGAACTGCCGACCTTTCTGATTGACAAGCTCAGCATCTTCAAGCCTCCAAATGAACACAACTCACACTTTCTTTTAAAAAAATTGTCCTATATAACATTCTCCTCACTGGCTCTTGAATGTGCAATTTCCCTTCCCACAGATTTTTACATTATTTTATTATTTATTTCCCAAGGTATATAATCTATACTTCTAAGGCACATAGAAGGCCTTGCTTTGGGTAGCTGAATTATACATATAAGGTGGGATATCAAAAGCAATATTTTTATTTCAGCCATAAAAGAAAGGAGATTGATCTTTTTTTTAAAAAATGTTTCAGTTTTTTCCCCTTCTGGTTGTTGGAAAAGAAAAAAAAATAGGCTCAGGGCATTTATCCCTGGGCAAAAGTAATAAGTGATAGAAAAGTGATGTGCAATGTCATCTTTCTTTGCATATTTTTTTGCAGATTAAAGTGAACAGATGAGTTGGGAAGACAACCAGAAAACAATAGGAAATTGCCTAGTTACCCCTCATTGGTAACAAAAATCAACAACAAATCATTACAACACGCATACACCAAATTATTTCCATCTCCACTTCTTATATGACAACTAGGAAAATACAAGGCAGTTGCAGTATCAATGGATGAGTCTTAAAATATAAATTATCATGTGTGAAAGCTCACTGGGGGATTTTAAATTTTCATAATAGTACAGAGAATATTTGTTCAGCTTACTCTTTCTTTGCACACATACAAATTAGCCAGCCCACCAGAGACTATCATAAAAGCAAGAGAAACATGCACTTTTCACTGAGAATAGCTTTCACGTTCATTTTTCAGCAGAAAGGATTTTAAAAAGATAGAAAAATAACATTTATCTACATTTTTTTTTATTTCAGCCCAACTATATGACAAGCTTATCACTATCCAAATTGGTGATATAGCCAAATCCACCAGTTTTATCCAAAATATTGCATGTATTGTATTTATTTTGGAGGCACCTCCCATGCTAAATAACTGAATTGTTCTTGAATTTCTGTGGTTATCTAGCTATAGATAACCTATTATTTTCAGTGATTTCCAGAAAATATTGAATCTATTAATGCTTAAAATTTATAGCAGTTTCATTCTTATCTTAAAATTCCCCAATAATATTTAATATTTAATATTAACAAGGTAAATACCAATAAAGTTGGATTATCAAATCAGTCAGGAAGAATGGTATTAAAAATGAGCAAAAAAAAAAAAAAAAAGAGGGGGGGGGGAATCTTCCAGCAGGGTTGCAGGGATTCACATAAATTTCCCAAAGGGAAGAAAATAGACAAAAAATTTAATCTCTATAAATTTTGAATGTAGTTCCTCGGTTTACAACAGCAATTGGGACTTGAATTTCTGTCGCTAAGCGACCTGCCCATAAGCTGCAACATGATATGAATGTTGCTTAACAAGAGAAGTTCCAGCAATCCTAATTGTTATCATTAAGCAAATCACTGCAAGTTATTAATTGAAGACATCACGTGGTTGCCATTTGAAACCTCCTGCTGGCTTTCCCATTGATTTTTGATTGTCAGAAGCCCGCAAAACATTTCAAATGAGTGCTCATGTGATACTGCAATGTCTGGAACTCCAAGGGTAAGTCAAAGGTACCTCTTGTTTAAATACCATCACAGGGTTGAAGGCAGTGGTGGGATACAATTTTTTTTACTACCGGTTCTGTGGGTGTGGCTTTGTGGGTGTGGTGTGGCTTGGTGGGCATGGCTTGGTGGCCATGGCAGGGGAAGGATACTGCAAAAGGATACCCTCCCCACCCCACTAACCTACTTTCCAGCTCTGTTCTCCTGTTCAGGACAACAAAAGTAGATCAGCTGGGAGGCTGGGAGGTACCAGGGGTGGGGCCAGCCTATTTGCCACTTCACCGAACTACTCAAAATTTCTGTTACTGGTTCTCCAGAACCTGTCAGAACTGGCTGAATACCACCTCTGGTTGAAGGGTTGAAAATAGTAGTAACCAAGGACTACCTATAATGAAAGTTTAGCCATGACTAACTTGCCCTATTAATTTTCAGGCGGGCCTGAATTTAGCTTAGTTACTGTATTTTTTGGCATATAAGATGGCCTTTTTTTCCTCAAGAGAGCCTGAAAATCTGGGTGCATCTTATATACTGAATACAGCATTTTTTGCCTCCCGAATCCCCACCCCCTTCACCAAGATGGCTGTGCATAGCCTCTAGGAAGCTTTTAGAGAGCTCCTGGGGGCTGGGGAGGGCAGAAATGAACAAAAAACAGCCCATTTTTGCTCAATTTTACCCCCACAGTCCCCAGGAGCACACTATAAGCTTCCTAAAGGCTATCCATGCCCCTTTTTATGAAAAATGGGCTCATTTTTGTGAAAAATGGACCATTTTTTTGCTTGTTTTTGCCCCCCTCTCCACCCAGAGCACTCTGCAAGCCTCCCAAAGGCTATTCATGTCTTTGGGGGGGGGGGGGGGAGAACGGGCTATTTTTGGGAGGTTTGCAGAGTGCAAATACTTTTTTAAAAAATTTCCTCTTCAAAACCTTGGTGCGTCTTATACTCCAGTGTGTTTTATACTCCTAAAAATATGGTGATTTGTTTCTAATGAGCTGTCTTTGGACAATAACCAGTTAGGTACCAATCATATAGCAGTGCTATGTTTAATTTGACCTCTGATAATCAGAGAGTCACAGTAGTGCAATGGTTAGGATGCAGTACTATAGGCTACTTCTGCTGACTGCTGGCAGCCAGCAATTTGGCAGTTCGAATTGCACCAGGCTCAAGGTTGACTCAGCCTTCCAACCTTCCAAGGCTGGTAAAATAGGATCCAAATTGTTGCAGGCAATATGCTGCCTCTGTACACCGCTTAGAGAGGACTATAAAGCACTGTGAAGTAGTATATGTCTAAGTACTATTGCTAATACTGGCCCAGTTAGAGCTAAAAATATATCATTGTAGGTTTGCAGATATATGGATATAAATGGAGTAAAAAATTATAAAATAAATAACTGGGTGAAAGAGGAATCCAAAATATTTTTGTCCTCCAAAACAGATAACAAACCTATTACTGCAAGTTACATCTTATAAATAAATCTACATCTCTATCTTCTTTAGCAGCATAAATTCTCTGTCTTCTGATCCAACTTGCCCAGCTTTGATAAAGCAATCGCCTTATAACTTTATGCATCCTAAAACAAAGACTCCATGATCGTTCACAATTCTGAGGACTCATTTTAGCAGAAGCCTACTCGGAAATGTATTTAAATACTTCCAGCTGGAAGAGTTTTCAAGTGTCATTGGCCGTACGGATATACACACACACAAGACACACACAAGACACACACAAGACACACACATCTATACATGATCTGGAGGCTGTGTGGGGACAGTGCCAATTCCCAGTGCTGATCTCTGCTAGCCCACGCAGCAATCTGGGAACTATCAGAATAAGTGCAAGCAATATAATCAAGACCAGCAACGGCTGTGCAAAACTCCCTGGCTACATCGCATAATCCTCCCTTTCTAGCTGTCACTTCCAATACTGAACTAAGTCAGACATGAGAAAAGTTGGTTGCTGGACAACCCTTCGGAGATCGCAATTGGTAATGGCCTCACAGCATAAGCTCCTCACATTCATGGGATGATCATGGGAAAAGCAGAAAAAAAAAGTCCAGACTTCTACTCAAATACCATACACAAGGGAAGGATCATAGCTTAAGAAGAATGTGGCAATACTAAAACGGGGCCTCCTCGAAAACTTAAATTCTGAGACTGTCTACTAATGTCCTACAGGAGGAAACATTTCTGGGCAATTTGTTTCCCGCAGATTAATCAAAGACTGATAAGGGCATCATTTTTTTTTCCAGACAGTTCCCATTCCCCCTCCCCAATCTGTTACCCTCTATGGGAGATTATGGTTTTTGTGTTCCCAGAATTTGGGGTGAGAACAACTATTTCTTGTGCTCCTGAATATTAGGTATAATCTGATACAAAAAATATATACAATAACACCTTGTTTAGTCTACAAATTCCTGTCTGAGAATGACTTTGATCTGCTGCAGATTCATGGATTCGACATAGGCCTAGTTTGGGGACTTTCTTGCTTCTTCACTCCTTTTAAAACAGTATCTTTGATATTTTTCCCGACGAAGATTTCTGAAGAAAGACTGCTTATGTCCTCATGTATGTTCATCTATCCTAATGTACGTATTACTGAGGCATGATTTTTTGCGTTCTTCTTTTTAAACTCTCCCAAGCAGAAGATATTGAACTTACCAAAACCCTAAAATTATGCCTTATGTGGAGATTTTCAAATTAGCTTGAGGGTCACCAATAGTTTTAGGCCCATGGTTGTCTAACACTGTAGAAAAGTAATAATAAAGGGAGATGAAGCTTGGTAAAAAAAATCAGGAACCCTCAGACGTTGAAGATACTGCTCAATTTTATTGAGCACATCAGATTAGATGAAGATTCCTTCAGAAAAGGAACTTTTTTACCTAGCCTGAAGAGACAACAATATTAGTGCCAAATATGTCTTCCAAGGATGTATGTTTCCTAGACAAAGCTGCACAACTGCGAGAGTCTTATACATATACCTACCTGCCTCAATTTACCCAGAAAATGACCAAAGAGCTTCAGCATATACTGTATATAAGGGAGGAGACATTTCTGGAGATACTTTGGTCCTAAGCCATTCACAGCTTTTAAAAACTAACATCAAATCTTTGAATTTTATCCTGCAATGGACTAGTAGCCAATACAACTTTAAGAGCACTAGTATGAAACAATTATATCTATTTTGAACTCCTGGAGGAAATGCATCTTATAATTTAACTAAGTGAATAAATTGTTGACTCTATATTTCTTTAAAAATTTGCAAAGGCAACCTTGTGTCCAGAATCCCACTAGGCAATTGCCAGAATGTCTAATCAGTAAGTGGTCCTTGGTGCTCCCTGAGCTTGCAGCAGGGGTGAAATCAGCAGGTTCTGGAGAACCGGTAGCGGACATTTTGAGTAGTTTGGAGCACCAGTAGCGGAATTTTTAAGTAATTTGGAGAATTGGCAAATGCCACTTCTGGCTGGCCCCAGGGTGGAATGGGAATGGAGATTTTGCAGTATCCTTCCCCTAGAGTGGGGTGGAAATGGAGATTTTGCAATATCCTTTCCCTGCGACGCCCACCAAGCCACGCCCACCAAGCCACACCATGCCCACCAAGCCATGCCCATAGAACCAGTAGTAAAAACATTTGAATTTCACTACTGGCTTGCAGATGTTACACTACCCAAACTAGGTAACATCATCAGTGCTAGCAGGGAGTGGAGTTTGTTCTCATTTTATATTCTACTGCCTTGCTCTGTCAATGTTGGTGAGAGTAGTCTTGGTGGTTCTTTGGTTGGGCTGTTTACTGTTAGCTTATTCAGCAGTTCCTTGACTGTGCTATTGTTTGCGTGTATCCATGAATAGCAAGTAACAGTAAGAAAACATGATGAAAACTCCTTAATTTCATAGCACACGGACCAGACGTAACCATAGGTTCAACTAGGAACTGTGACCAGCAAGTGCAAATATGCTAGAGAATTCTGGAAGCCTGGCACTCTTAACAAATCAGGCATCAACATGCACATAGACATAAACAACATTTATGTACGATTCAAAAAATAATAATAATCAACAAGCCAAAAAGGGAACAGAAAAACCAAAACATCTCTCCATCAGCTATCAACACCCAGATGAGCATAGATTAACATCAAGATTAACATTAGACAAACTATCAAAAGTTGCCAAACAAACTAATAATAAACAGCCCAACCAAAGAACCCACAAGATCACTTCCATCAACACCAACACAGTGAGCACTAGAATATAAAATGAGAACAAACCCACTGTCTACTAGCACTGATAATGTTATCTAGTTTGGGTAATGAAATATCTGCAAGAAAACAACCAAGCTCAGGCGGCACTATCTACCTGTGTGGCAACCATGTCCATGCCTGTCCCAAAACTGAACGTGAAGCTGGAATGAAGTGGATTTAGAAAATTAGCCTTCAAACATTATCTCCAGGTTGTTTGCAACCATTTACCCATCTTATTTCTAGGTATAGGATTAAATAGTTTATTTAATATAATTATTTTATTATTTGAAGCAATTGAAAATGGACCTTGGAATGAAGCTCTATTCCACTTCAGTTCTTCCCATTCATTTTACTAATAGTCCATCACAGCTTATTAACTAGAGTTAGAATTTAGTGTTAGGCAAAAGTAACAACAGTAAATGCATAACCTCTAATTGTGGTCTAATCACCTATAGAAAGATGGACAAGTATTTAACCCTGTGGCTTTATTATATCCTTCAACCATGTTTCAGGGTTGCATTAGAGTCTGAGGCCTTGGCAATGCAAATACAGTGTGAAACACATTTTAATCCCTAAAAGCAAAAGTTACAAATAAAGAAAGAGATTCAATTTCATATACTGTGTATGATTACCGTGAACCACTTATCAAACAACTTACTGCATGGAGTTTCTAAATGAAATATGAAATCTCTGTGGAAGGTACACTTCAATTCAACCAGGATGAATTTTGTAGCCAGTATGCATATGAGGTCAGACTAGATAATTGTAATAGTCCCCTAACTGGTCTTAAAAGTATATGAATTTAAATTGCTTCCATACTTAATAGTCTAGAAGCAGCTAAAGGGTATCCAAATTATGGTCAGTGAATGAGACCACAAAGAGGTTTAATACCAGTTGGGGCAGATAAAATAGCAAGAGAGCACATAATAAGTTTTGATCCACAGAAGGTTCTTGAAATGGAGAAGTGCATTTAAGTGTTTTCCAACAATGAATCTACTTGAGGTTTCCATTGTTCAATTTAAAGTTTGAACTTCCCCCTCCCCCCCACAACAAAGCAAGGGAATACATTGTTTTCTCTCTTCAAAATCAGAATTAAAATGGAGTTTACTGCTTTCATAGTATATCAAGATAGCACAGTGAAAGAACTGATATGCAAAAAGAGGAAAGTTTATCTAATAGTAATAATGTTCTGTTCAATAGGTATGCTAGGATTTGAAAGCAATAGACTCAAACTAGGGTGACTTGCTATTTAGGATTTTTTTGAATTAATATTAATGTTAACAGTGAAACATTTCCAATCCACATCCTTTCAGCATGCCAGGAACTCTGAGAATAACAGCAGGCACACCTTCTGAAAGCCAGTAATACAGGTAGAGTCCTCAACTTACGATCACAATTGAGCCCAAAATTTTGTTGCTAAACAAGACATTTGTTAAATGAATTTTGCCCCATTTTACGACTTTTATTGCCACAGTTGTTAAGGGAATCATTGCCTTTGTTAAGTTAGTAACCCGGTTGTTAAGTGAATCTGGCTTCCCCATTGACTTTTCTTGTCAGAAGGACGCAAAACGTGATCGTATGATTCTGGAACACTGCAAGTGTCATAAATGTAAACCAGCTGCTGAGCATCTGAATTTTGATCATGTGACCATGAGGATGCTGAAACTGTCATAAGTGTAAAAAAGTCACTTTTTTCAGTGCTATTGTAACTTTGAATGTTTGCTAAATGAAGTGTTGTAAGTCAAGGACTGCCTATAATACACAGTAGCCTCCCAAGATTTTAATAAACAGGGAGAACAAATAACACCTGGAGATGGTCTGGTAGCACATCCTATCAAGAACTTTATTATAACTTTAGACAGCAGTATCTCCAAGCAAGGGTATTTCTAGAGAAGACAAAGGTCTCCAGTAAACAGTACCTACAGATGGTTTGATTCTATACTTTGGGGGGGGGGGGCTCTTTGTTTATGAGACTCTTAAACAAGTATTGTTCCCCCTCAACTTGGAAGATGTTAGAGTATGGATCAAGTATTGTTTTCTTTACCTTAATATTATGAATATATAATGGATATAGCATTAACCAAAGGGTGGTTCAATCGACAAAGGTCTGCTAAGTAACTTCTTTCAAGCATACATGTGGAAGAATATATATATTGCCTCCGCCAGCTAAATAACACTTTCTATACTGTTACTTCTAGCATGTACAAAGAGTAAAAGGGGCCCACACTACTTTCTCAACAATCCTCCAGTGTGCCAATATAAATGTCGGAGCAACAAATTGTATCGTGCTCTTGCACATCAAACACTTATTTGTACATTATACCAAATTAAGAAGTTCAGTGCAAAAATGGAACCAACTGATTATAGCATTAAAAAAAACCTGGCACTTCCAAGGAAGAAATGATGTACTGAAGACAGCTCCATTTTTAAAGATCAAGATTCTTAAAAGTAAAAGGAAGGAATGTAAAGTTGGTTTATTTGATCAAGGTTAAAATAGATATGTTGCTATCTCTGATATGCCTACTGCTGATCAGGATTGAATAATAAGGATTTAAAGATTCATTTATAGATAAGAAATGAGATATGAAAAGACAACATCATTTGTTATGGTATATTTTAAAAGTAAAATTGTTTACATTTGTAGTGATGATGGGTGATGTCATATCTCTGTATATTTTCTTTTGCTTTAGTATATTGTATTTTTTTCTTTCATTTCTATTTTTCTTTCTATTTTTTATTTTTCTCCACTTTCCATTTTTTCTTTTTATTCTTTTTAGTGTGTATTACTCTTTATTTTTTTAATTATATGTTTACTAAAATGACTATTAAAACCCTTACTTAATGTCTAACGAAAGTTCTTTCTTGAGTGTTTTTTCAATTATTTTAAAACAGAACAATATTCTAAAAAATGGTCCATTTTTAAATTGCAGTCATAGACAGAAAAAGTACAAAACCAAAGCAGTGAAATGTAATCCAAAATTTAGCTATACAATCTAAGCAAAAGATATCAAGACACAAAGATTTAAGTGTTAAGGACTTCAAAGTCCCCTTTATTCTCAGTCCACCTGTACATGAACATGGAGCCACAGAATACTTAAATCCATAGTATCTGAGTTTAATTTAGAGAATTATTATTGACGATGGGTATGTGGGGGAAAAAACTTCAACATAAATGTGAAGTTGTAGAGGGAAAAACAGAATGCTCAAAGGTTAAAAAACTTTTTTCCATCTATTTGGTCACACCTGTCACCTAATTAGAAAGAATTCTCCCTCTTAATATTGAAAAACCTAATCATTCAATGAAGGAGGAGAGGCCCAGACAGTCAAAAGGAAATATGTCTTCCCACATTATCTACTTAATCAATGGAATTCACTACTGCAGGATGCAATGGTACCTATCAAGCTGATCTGCTTAAAAGGTGATTAGGTAAATAAGGCAGGAGAGTCAAACTGGTGGCCTATGGGCCACATGGATTACATGCAGGCCACGCCTACTCCAGCTCCACAAAGAGAAAAACATTGTGATACGTCATGTAACGGCAACATGACACAAGTTTGACACTCGTGCAATAAGGTATAAAGCTATCAGTGACTACTTGTTATTTCTACAACAAAAAGTAGTTTTCTTCGTCTCTTACTGTACTAGCAGCTGCAAAACATTAGGAAGAGGTAGCTCCTACCCTTTTTTAGATTTCTGTTAGGTAGATGGCTAGCTACTACAGGAAACAGAATATTGGACTAAATGAGGCTCCCCTTACTAGTATGCTCCAGCTATTTTTCTAGCTAATTGATAGGAAATTTAAAAATGATATGGAGAATATTATGTGGCGCACAACCCTTTTCTTTCCCGTTCAGTTGATGAAATGCAGTTACTTCATAGGTGCTGTTTAAAGAGCCATTGTGTGTTTCATTTTAAGACCCTGAAAGGATCTGGTTACATAGTAGTGGTGGGTTCCTACCAGTTCGGTCCGGTTTGGCCAAACCGGTAGTGATATGGCGGCCTAGGATGCTGGATCCAGCAGTGACTCAAGCCTGTCATGCCCCCAAACCATTTCCCCAGTCTCTTCTGCTGTCGCCAGCATATTTTTGCGCATGTGCAGAACAGTTTTCAATCAACTGCACATGTGCAGCAATGTCCGGCAGGTGGGCGCTATTCGCTTTGCTAGCACGCGCAAAACACCCTCTCAGCCAACCAGTAGTAAACCGGTTAGGAACCCACCACTGATCCATAGCCATATTTAACTGCCATTACATTCATCTCACAACTAGATTTGGTACCTGATGACAGTTTGGGATAAAATGATGAATCTGGATTACACACAGGGATAGTAAAAAGAAGTCACGACCCGCTTAGAGTAGAACATTTTAAATTAAATCACTTTTTTTCATACTCCCAAGAATGTATTGACACAACCTGAAAGGCTAAATTCCAGATCAGTATATAAACTCTCTTTGTTCATATCTTCGGCAAACCAATCATGGGTTCTTTGGAAAAACCAATATAAACCTCAAAACAGCCACACTCAGATTCAAAAGAAGTTTATTTTGAGGGGAAAATATGCAAAAATTGAAAGGTTAGGTTTAGTGATCAGGCGGGTTCATGAGTAGTGCATTGCATGCAAAAAGTTGTGTAACATGCAGCTCCTTCTGAAACATCCATATTCTTTCCTTCCCTAATTACAACATCCATTTTATTGGTCCTTAATGGATGTTGTCAAACTATATGCTTATACTGGAGTGTCAAACTCAAGGCACACAGAACAGATCCGGCCCATGGGGTGCTTAGATTTGGCACACAGGGCTGCCCTGGAAACAACAAAGGACCGGCCTATGGTGCCTCTGCCAATGAAAACGGAGCTAGAGAGAGCTGTGAGCAGCCCTCCTGGGCTCCGTTTTTGCTGGCAGAGGGCTGCATGAGGCCGTCGCAGCTGAAAACTGAGCCCGGAAGGGCCATGCGCAAACTGCAGACATCAAGCTGGCTATGCCCACCCTGGCCACGCCCACACTCAGCCACCTAAGACCAAACACAATCCTGATGTGGCCCTCAATGAAATCAAGTTTGATACCCTTGACTTATACTGTTGAGTTGGCCACAAGTTGAACCTATTTATTTATGAATTGTGTTATTTCACGAACAGATTTGGTTACAAGTCTGATAACTTTAAGACTTGTGGATTTCAACTCCCAGAATTCCTCAGCTGGCTGGGGAATTCTGGGAGTTGAAGTCCACAAGCCTTAAACAAGATTAGACACTCTTTTAAATGTTTTTTTTTAATAGAAAGGTTTCTAAAGAAAAAAGAATATAGCAATAAGCATAGCATGTTCGCACCAATAAAAGAAATGCCTCAGGGTTTCTCTCTTACCAGAAGAAGTTCAGTCTGTAATTCTTTGTAACTTTTTTCATTATCCTGGAGTGTCTCAGAGAGGTCTTTAATTACTTTCTTCTTTTCTTCTAACTCTTCGTTTAGTTGTTTGTTTGCAGCTAGATGCTCCCTTTGTAATCTGAAAACACAGATCAGCGTTTTTGGGAAGATTTAAATTTGTTATATACTCTTCTCGACGAACCAACAATACGTCTATGCTATCATTTTACTAACATTTAAGAAAACCAGAAAAAAAATCTAAAGAAATGCTAAGATACCAATAGACACACATGCTGCAATCATAAGCTATAGGGTGTTCATATTTATTTAGTGTATGGCACATTATACATGGACTAGCAATATATATTGGGGTGGGAGGTTATTGTTTTATTATTTTTCTTTTTTATTATTATTTCTCTTATACTGTGTTTTTACATCTTTGTAAGCCTCCTTGAATTGCCATGTGCAAGTAGACAGCAATATAAATTTTCTAATAAATAAATAAAATAAACACTAACATTTCCACAGGGTGAACTGGGCACAGCAGGTCAATAGATGTGGTACCCTTTATCTATTTCAATAATCCAGTACATCTTCTGGGAATAATCAGATTATTTAAACTCATTGAATGGTGTCAAATATATTTGGCTAGCTAAAAGATAAAATCTGAAATACAGGTTGTCTTCAACTTGTGACCTTTCATTTAGTGAATGTTTAAACAACGTAACAACTGTCTCGCTTAGCAACAGAAATTTCGGGCTCAATTGTGGTCGTAGGTTGAGGACTAACTGTAATAAACTGTTCATGTTCATTTCATGTTCTTTACAATGAATGTTGTGGCCCGCCAACGGCAGCCAGTGGATCTGGCAGCAGATTCGGACAGTGAGGAGGTTGGGGAGGAACATGGGCCAGTCATGGACTCTGGGGAAGACTCTGACGAGTGCTCTACGTCGAAGGCAGAGATGGAGCCAGGGCCATCTGACAGTTATCAGCTGCCTCTGGAATTGGACATCAGTGGGGCAGAAGAACAACTGGAGCCTGTTCCCAACATGCACATGTGCAGAGTTGCCAGATGAAGAGAACAGCTAAGGAACAAGAGCCAACTCAGGATTAAAGGCACAGGTGGACGGTAAATGGCCCCTCCCATAGGGAATAAAGAGGAGCGAAAGGGGAGTGGAGTTTGCAGAAGATAATTCGTTCAATTCATTAGGGTGAAGATCTGTTCCTGACTTCTTGCCAAGTATTATCTGCTACAGAGTAGTGTTTGGAAGATATCGGCCTGGCAACTCTGCAAGCCTGATAAAGGTCTGTAGTTGTGAAATCTCTTGAAAAACTGTTGGCCAGGTCTTTGCTGGAGAGGAATTGACTTTAAACTAAATAAAAGGGGGTTTATCAGGATGTGGAGTCAGCTTCATGCTTTTGGGAAGCCTAGGTCAGAACAATGAATACATTTCAAAATAACATGAGAAAATGTAATCCAAATGTTGTTCCTAGCTATGATGGCCAACTCCGCTGCTGGAGTGTCTCCAATATCAAACAAAATCGGAGAAAAGAAAAAATCATTTAAAGAATAAGAACCATAAAGGGAGGGGAAGAGGAACCCCCATCAAGCCTTGCTACCCTTCTGCATTACCAACATGAATCCAGCAGGGCTAATATTGTGTTCCTCTGGTAAAAGAATTCACACAGACCTTCCTACACCTATGGGATTGCTTTGATGTATTGCAGTAGTAAAATTGCCAAGGATATTCTGATAAGAAGACAGAAACCATTTGGAGTATAGTTATAAAGGAGAATTTTTATGGGTGTTCTTTTTTAACATTTCTACTCCAATATGCATATCCATCGCTTAAGAGAATATTCAAACAATATTGGAATTCTAGACTAACATACTGAAAATTACTAACAGGTCCACTTAGAAATCTAAAAGAATCAATAAATCATATTTTGTTTGAAATCAACATCCTGGAAGAAAACAATCTGATCAATAATTTATGAGTGATGTAAGAAAAAATGGTGTTTGATATTATCTATGAAATATTTTATCTGGGCTATTTGTAATAAGAGTAAAATAACATGGAGGGAATTGGTAGTTTCTTTTTAATACCAGATATGTGAAAGAAAGAATTCTGTAAGGTGCAGTGAGACCATCTTTAAAAAAACAAGACAGGAATATTCAGAAATATTTACTCAATATGTATTCTAATGTACTTTATTGCACTTTTTATTTAAATTTTATTTTTCATATTTCCCATTTCTGGCCTGGCATGAAATAGCTCAATACTGCTCTAACTCTTCCTACAAGCAGGAAAAGGGTCTGTTTTAACATTCCTAAGCAAGGGAGAAGGCAAGGCAAGGCAAGGCAAGGCAAGGCAAGGCAAGGCGGGCGGGCGGGCGGGCGGGCGGGAGGGAGGGAAGGAAGGAAGGAAGGAAGGAAGGAAGGAAGGAAGGAAGGAAGGAAGGAAGGAAGGAAGGAAAGCAAGGAAATGTTTTAAACACTGGTTTCAGTTCTCATTTTGCACATTTACTAAATCAGGAGTAGTCAGTTATAGACTTCTAAGGATGAATACTAACTATAAATCTATATCTATATCTATATGAATAGCTATATCTTTAAAGTTAATAATAATATTATTGCATATTTTATAATATTAACTAACATTTTTAGCTTTCCAGGCAACTAACTATTATCCCAAATGCATTGTATCTAATTTTAGTATCACTACTAAAGGATTTCCAAAAGGTACATATTAGAGAATGTATCGGAGATCATTTGGATCATTTTCCTCAATGAAGAAATGAACAAGTGTAATATTTTGACTCATATGTTGAATTTGGTTCTCTTTATATTGTTTTAGAACATATGTGCAAAGCATATCACATTTTACTCATCTTTATGCTGAAATATTGAAAATTCCAAATGGTTAAGCCAGTGGTGGGATTCACTTACCTCCCCTACCGATTCGTAAAAGTGAGCACACAAGTGCAAACTCTCGTTTCACACACCGTATCTGTGCATGCACACCGCCTTCTGTGCATGTGCAATGCTCGCGCATTATGTCAGGGCGGGTGGGCAGTGTCTCCCACAGCCACCACTACTAATTTGCCCGAACCGGAAAGAACCAGCTAAATACCACCTCTGGGTTAAGCCTTACTTAAGCACTGAACAATCTACAAGTTAAACCAAAACACTTGGCAAAATATTGCAGCCTAAGTTTTCAAAGGGATCCATAGGCATGGAATTCTTTTAGGATCGTGAAAATGATCACTACAGAAGCCAAATGACGCAGCAACTGCATTAACTCCATATCACATCACCCATTTAAAGTTACCATGTGTTCTGTGCTGTGTGACCCGTGGGGGCAGATGAGTATTTTGGGGACCATGTCAGTCTTTCCCCTCAAGAAATACCAATTCTCAATCAGGAAAGAAGCCAGACTCACATGCTGAATTTTTCCAAGTTGTCGTGAGCATTACGCTTCTCTCTCTCATAGGCGTTTTCCACCTCTCTAAATTTGCCTTTGAACATTTCCAAGTCAGAGATTGCTTCTGCTTGGCTGGCCTTCTCCACTTGCAAAGCCCCTTCAAGGTCTCGGATCCGTAACTGCAAAAATCACAGGAAAACAACAATCAAGGCTACAAGAGGCTGCAGAGCTTTGCTCTGTGTCAGATCAAAACGAGGCAAGACCAAACAGGTAGGCCAAAATCATCACACACACACAAACACACACACACAAACACACAATCCCAATTGCCCAATCAGAGTGAGCTTTTGCTGCCCTTAACCATGACTCTGTTGGAGCATGATCAATAGAAAAATCAAAGCACTGAGACATATACACCAAAGTGCAAACAGTTCGAAACATTTGAAAAGAATCATATGGATCCAACAGATTCTAAATTTTATAGAGAAAACTGATGAGAAAAAATGCCTATCGGCATTGCTTAGCTTTTCCTTTTTCAGGAAATGTACGTCTTTCTTAGTTATTATTGGATGAACAGTGCACAAACAATTTTCTTTTAGCTTGGTGCTTTGTACACTGTTGTGGTGCTTGGCAATGGGGCAAAAGATCTTAATGATATAAATTACTTAGGACACAGGTTTAAACACATTCCTTCACAGGGCCTTGGTTCAGAATTTGACAGAGAACTGAGAAAGCACGTAGAATCAACATGGCAAGCCTCTCAGATTTATTTGTTCAGAAACATATGCATTTCATGACTAAAATGGAAAAGAGACATGGTATCCTGTGGGCATCATTTTGCCTTGATATTTGTAGTCTGTAATCCCTCTAGAGCAAGGGGTCAAACTCAAGGCCCGTGGGCCAGATCCTGCCTACAGGTGCTTAGATCTGGCCCTCGGAGCCGCCCTGGAAACAGTGAAGGACCAGCCAGTGTTGCCTCTGTCAGTGAAAACAGAGCTTGGGGCCCCCATTTTTATCCTGGATGGCATCCTGCTGCTGTCTGCCAGCAGAAACAATGCTCAGGGGGGGCTGTACGCGCCCCCCCGGCTCCATTTTTGCTGACAGAGGGCAGCAGGAGGCCATCCAGCCACAGCCATCCTGGCCACGCCCATCAATTCCCAGCCCCCCAGGTCAAACACTATCCTGATGCAACCCTCAGTGAAATTCAGTTTGACACCCCTGCTCTAGAGGTATTCATAGAACATAGAAAAATAGAGTTGGAAGGGACCCCCGGGGTCTTCTAGTCCAACCCCCTGCTCAAGCAGGGGGCCCTATATCATTTCAGTTCAATGGCTGTCCCTTTTGAAAGCCTTCAGTGATGGAGCACCCAGAAGCTATTTCATTCTCTAACTATTTTCTGCAGATCAGCCTGAAGAATTCAGTTTAGTTCCTAGACTTGAAAGCAGGGTGTGCAGTTAGTTACAGAACTTGCATTGTGAGAATTCTGCTTCAGGATGAATTTTGAGATCATAAGTATATATAATCTTTATTGTCATTGTACTTAAATACAACAAAATTGGTCAACAGAGGAAGACAAACAGACAAATAGTGAAGAAGGCTACATAGCCCTATAGCCAACTCATCACTATTTACCATCCTTGAATCGTATTTTACAGATTTAACCTTAGTAGAATAACTGTGGATCCAGTCTGGGATGATGGCATGTGAGGCTACATCAATTTAGGACCCAATCCGGGGTGTTTAAACTTCACTTTGCTGACTGAGGCATAAAACATGTAGTCCAACATGTTCTATTTTGTTGGTTAATTGGTTACAAACCAATTGTCCAAGCACTTTCAAGGAATTTCTCTTTAAATAGGAAAACATTTCATACACAAAAGCATAACACTAAATGTAAAATAATTAAACCTGGGCTGACTATCCAGGTGTGCAAAGAGCCTGCAATTCACTTATCGGTTCCACATGGTGCTTTCTCAATTTACCTGAATTATTTCAGAATTAAATTTGGATTCCAGATGTGCAGCCCTCTCTGCCTCGATGTTTTCCTCCAGTTTTTTTACTCTGGCCATAGCTAGCTGTTAAAAAAATAAAAGTTAAGAAGAGGTTAACATCGCCCACACCCACACACCCACCCCTCAAGTGCTTCTCGAAACTCTCAGCTTCAAAAGTACGACTAATATCAATCCAAACTTTGCTCAACTGCATTGGCTCCTAACTACTTCCAGATTGATTCATGTTCTGTGAAGTTTTACAAGGGCCACATTCGGCATACCTAAGTGATCTTCTCATATATAAATCAGCAGATATTTGTTTCATAAGAACTTTATTGCCTGGAGGTATTCTCAGTGGGTGGTGCCATAGTAGTAGAAATATTCAGAATCCAATATCCTACAAATAGACTGCTCACAAACGCCTTTGAAACTATGCCATTTTAAAAGGCCGTCAAAGTTCCTTATTTTGCCTAACTTTGGCCTCTACATGGTTTGTGACATTTTCTCTAGGGTGGCCATGTTTTTAAACCAGTTTTTATTATAAATTATAATTAATATCTGTGTAAAACAATTCAGAGGAGGCCTTTGAGAGAACCAGTAAAAGGCCCTTGAAATATACTGCTTGATGCACAGTTCACTTCAGCAGGATGGTCAAATCATCAATTGTCCTTGAACCCATACAGGTATTCGTCGATTTGTGACCCTCAACTGAGCCCACCATTTATGTAGCTAAGCAAGACAGTTGTTGTGAGCTTTGTCCCATTTTACGACCTCTACTGTTACTGTTGTTAAATGAATCACTGCAGTTGTTCAGTTAGATTTATTTAACATATTTGTTAAATAAACTTGGCTTCTCAGTTGATTTTGCTCGTCAAAAGGTAGCTAAAGGTGACCACATGACCCTGGGACACTGCAACTGTCATAAACCCATGCCCATTGCCAAGTGTCCAAATTTTAATCACATGACTAAACAAACGGTCGTAAGTTGAGGACTTCCTATACCCATGATGACGAACAAGTGGCACACGGAGCCCTCTCTGTGGGCATGCGAGCCGTCACAACAGGTCAGCTCCACTACATATGCGCGCACACCTCCTGCTGGCCAGCTAATTGTCGGGTCTCTACCGTGCATGCGGGAGACACACACGCATGTGTGTGAAGTAGGGGGAGTTGCTTGTGCATTCACAGGGGAAGAGTGGAGAGAGCGGCGTGCCCCCCATGCCCCATTTTTGGTCCCAGGAGACTTCAGGGAGGCCTGCTAGCCCCAAAATAGGCCACGGGGGTGTGTGCAGGCCTCCCACCGGCCAGCTGATTGCTGGATCTCTACCGCACATGCGTGGGAAGTGGGGAGGACACTCACGCATTCACGGGGGAAGTGGGGGGGTATGGTGTGCCCCCCCATGACCCATTTTTGGTCCCAGGAGGCTTCAGGAAGGCCTGTTAGGCCCAAAACGGGGCGTGGGGGTCATGAACGCATGCACGGGGGGCAGGAGCAGGGGGAAGGGTCCCGCACGCATGTGCAGGAGAGGGGGGTGTGGGCACACATGTGCATTCTGTCAATCGTGTCCGCTGTTGTTCGCATGCGTTTTCGGCACAAGAGGACAAAAAGGTTAGCCATCACTGTCCTATACGCTCATAACATATAGCAGTTCTTGTGGTGACTACTCTGGCCGTTTGAGAGGATGCTGGTTTTAGAGCCTTTCAACGGTCATTTTGAACAGTTGCTTCCATGAAATACACCTCTAAATGATTTACACAGCCTCCATCCATACTGCATAGGGGTAATCCTTGTTGAACAACATTCAATGACTTTTCAAATTTAGGACAGTGCTGAATGAGGAAGACTTATGACAGGTCCTCATTGTCACAGCCATTACAGCATCCCCACGATCACCTGATCATAATTTGGGTGTTCAGCACCTGACACACAGTTATGACATTGCAGCATCCTGCAGTCGTGATCACCATTTGAGACCTTCGCTGCTGACTTCGAACAAGCAAAGTCAATGGGGAAACCTGCAGGAAATCACTAACAGCAAATCACATGACCACAACACACTGCAACCGTACAGGATTTTCATAATGAAGTCAAATGGAACTGCTGCAATCACCATTGTAAGTTGGCACAGTCATATAACATCAGCCTTTACAACCAGGGTGCTTAGCAATAAAGTTGCCACTCTCAATTACCATCTTGAAAGGATGACTACCTGTCCTCTTGCAGAAAGTTTAACGAAGGGATAAGCAGGACAGAACAGAATAACAGAGTTGGAAAGGACCTTGGAAGTCTTCTAGTCCAGCCCCCTACTCAAGCAGGAGACCCTATACATTCCGGACAAAGGGCTGTCCAGTTTCTTCTTAAAAACCTCCACTGATGGAGCACCCACAACTTCTGAAGGCAAGCTGTTCCACTGGTTAATTGTTCTCACTGTTAGGAAATTTTTCCTTAGTTCTATGAGCTATGAGCTAACAAATGAATAAAGAGACTTTTACTACAAAAATCCCCTTCCAGAGTAGATTGCTTGAAATTTTATTCCCAGTTTTTCTTTGAAAAAAAAATTAAGATTCTCTGGCTCTTCTAAAAGAAACAGATGAACTGTTCTGACACTGATTTGTCTGAAAAGGCATACGGTTTCCTGACTGAGCAGAGGGTTGGACTAGAAGACCTCCAACATCCCTTCCAACTCTGTTTTTCTGATAACTTACTCTGATAACATTCATACTAGTTAAAACATGCTCATCTAAACACATTAAGACCCATTATTTCTTCCAGCACCTAATGGTACCATCAACATTAAGACACTGGGGTAAAAAATAAAGACTTTATCTATAAAGTCAATGCAGAAGTTGTTTGGCAGTATGTGCTAACTTCAATAAAAAGAATGTCTAGAAGCCAGGAAGTGATATTTTTATTTACAACACATTTCTTTTTTATAGGATTTTGGCAGGTAAATAAATCAAATTAGGATTCCAGTTCCAGATAACTGAGCTGGTAGCCTCTTGATTCATAAAACATAATAACCTAATAATTTATTCAGACTATAAATTCTTATCTCCTCCCCATAAACTTTTAAAATATTTCCTTCATCTCATATTTCAGATTACGTTTAGTCCATACATAATAAAAGCTACGGTTCAAAACCAAAAAAGAAAAAGAAGCAAAAATTAAGCCAAGAGTGTGTGAAATGCAAATTGCATATCAGCAATTTTCTGGTTCTAATAGAGATAAGGATGCCTGAAAATGTATAGACTGAAAAAATGTTAAACCAAGGAATCAAGGTTACATATTCTACAATTGACCTCAAAAACCACTAGAGGGCACCAAAGGAACACTAACGCTAAAACAACATTTTCCTTTTGGTATCAGATTGACATGTGCTGTGTTTAAAAATATCTTAATTACCTAAAAGAAAAATAATACCCAATACTCAGATTAGCCTCTTCTTGGAAAATTTAGAGGGCTTTCCACATAAGGTTGGGCAACAGCTATCTCAAACTGCTAGGATTTATTATTTAATGCCTAATCTTTTCCGCTCTTGAGTATAACCACAAGCCATTTAATTTCATCTCCTTTGTAATTCCAGACTTTAAAGGTTTTTCCTAATTCAATATTAGCATAATAAAAGGCTTTTTTTATTGTTCTTTTTAAAAAAAAAATATCCCTGAACTGTGTAGATCAGTGGTCTCCAACCTTGGCAACTTTAAGACTTGTGGCCTTCAACTCCCAGAGCTTTGCTGGCTGAGGAACTCTGGGAGTTGAAGTCCACAGGTCTTAAAGTTGCCAAGGTTGGAGACCACTAGCGTAGATCTATAGGCCCAAGCAAACTAGTTGCTCACTAAAAAAAAAAAAAAAAAAACTCTCCAGGGACTCTAATTTTTTTCCAAACAAACTTTTGGGCAACCTTTTTTTTATTTTGTATTCTATAGCACACTGATGATTTGGAGTGGTGGGATTCAATTTTTTTTACTACCGGTTCTGTGGGTGTCGCTTGGTGGGCATGGTGTGACTTGGCAGGTGTGGCTTGCTGGGCATGGCAGGGAAAGAATACTGTAAAATCTCCATTCCTTCCCCACTCCACTCCTTTTTACTGCAAAATCCCCATTTCCTCCCGATCAGCTGGGACTCAGGAGGCAGAGAATAGATGGGGGCGGGGCCAGTCGGAGGTGGTATTTACTGGTTCTCTGGACTCAAAATGTCCGCTACCGGTTCTCCAGAACTGGTCAGAACCTGCTGAATACGACCTCTGAGTGGATCCTATCTCTATATCTACCCTCCCTATTTTATTCCTGGCATTCTTACCCAACCTGATACACTCTGGATGTACAGGTAGAGCTCGACTTACAACAGTAAGACTTACAACAGTTCATTTAGTGACTGTTACAACGGCACTGAAAAAAGTGACCTCACACTTATGACCGTTGCAACATCCTCATGATCATGTGATTTACATTGGTAGGCTTGGCAACTGGTTCGCATTTATGACGGCTGCAGTGTCCCAGGGTCACGCCGTCCCCTTTTGCGACCTTCGGACAAGCAGAGTCAATGGGGAAGCCAGATTCTTCTTAACAACTGGGTTACTAACCCAACAACTGCAGTGATCCACTTAACAAACGGGGCACGAGAAGTCGTAAAGCGAGGCAAAAGTCACTTAACTCACTTCTCACTTAGCGACATACATTTTGGGTTCAATTGTGGGGACAAGTCCAGGACTGCCAGTATTATAATGAATTATAATTTCTAGGGTTGAGGGTAAATGGGAGCTGCTCTGCGAAAGGCATCAGGCTGGAGATCGCTGTCTTGTGCCGATTTATTTCAGAGGTTTATTTGTGGAGCGGTTCAGGCCTCTTCTATTCAGCCGATTTCTGCTTATGCAACAGACTTCCTCTGGGGGGCACTCAACTGGCAGAGGGTATCATTTCTCGGCACCCGTTTCCTATTTTATTGAATATATCTGTATCTATATTCATAAAATCAACCAGCTGGTTTTGTAGCTAAGGTGAGACTAGAATTCACTCTCCTGGTTTCTAATCTGGCGCCTGAACCACAAGTAGATAGCCTCTGTAATAAAAGCTCTTCTTTTAAAATTATGGATATGAGGCTGTATCAGGACAAAGCCAAATATAAATAGAATACAGGTAATCCTCAACTTACAACAGTTCATTTAGTGACCAGTTACAACAGCACCTACAAATGTGACTTATATTACCGTTTTTCCTACTTATGACCTCTGCAGCATCTCCGTGACCATATGATCAAAATTCAGATGCTTGGCAATTGGTGTATATTTACGACCATTGCTGTGCCCCAAGGTCATGTGATCACCTTTTGCGACCTTCCAAAAAGCAAAGTCCATGGGGAAGCCAGATTCACTTAACAACTGGGTTACTAACTTATTAACCGCAGGGATTCACTTAACGACTGTGGAAAGAAAGGTTGTAAAATGGGATAAAATCCACTTAACAAATGTCTTACTTAACAACAGAAATCTTGAGCTCTGTTGTGGATGTAAATTGAGGATTACCTGTATAACACAATGCAAAACAGAACAGGAGTTGACAAAACCCTCTCTCATGTGAGTGGAAATATCTGGCCAAAGCCCAAAGCCTCTCACAGGGATTTATAAACTCATTACACCAAAGTTGTGCAAACAAGAGAAAAGCCTCCTTCATCGGACTTAAATTACGGAAGAAACTGCTTTTTAAAGTATTGTCCTTTCCTTTAGGCCTTTCACTGGTATTTCCTTATCAACTTTTACTCCAAAGGGCCTCGACAAGGTCTCCTCGCTCTTAACAGCTCCTTTGCAATGAAACAAACCCCAGGAACAAAACGGAAGGCAGCTATCGGATACCAACCTCATTATTTGGTGAAGTTCTTACCTCAAGTTCTTTTCTAAGCCGAGTCTCTCGCTCAGCACCAAACTGAAGTTCGCTGGCCTGCCGCCTCAAGGCTTCTGAACAGCCATTATGTTCTCTTTCTAGCTCTTCTACTTTTTTGTGGACATTCTGCACTGTGCTGGTGCTTTCCTAGTGGGAGAATAATAATTAGTTCCAACTTCAGCATTTTCCCTGAAGAGAAAGAGATACTTTACTTTAAATCGGAGAGTAGGATCAAGAGTCCTCACACAATTCAGAACCACACATCAACTGGCAATTGTCCCACTGAAAGGTCCCCATGGTTTTTGACTACCAGTAGCCCGAAACACCACTACTTAGAAGCAGGATCTGCACTATCACTATCAATAAGTTTCTAAGTAAACATGTTTTAGTGGTGTTTTCTTCTTCTTCTGTATTCATTTACCTAGGACATTTAGAGGTTCACATGCCATTTTAACTGTTTCAACTTCAGATTCGTCACAGATTTCCATAACACAGTACTTCTGGGTAAAAGTAACAGGAGTAAAATTATTCTGTCGACATTATGGTTGTTGTTGTTGTTTTGAATTTATTCCTTTCCTTTACATTCCACCTTTTTGCCACAAGTCTCAAGCCAGTTTCTGCTTCAGTTCAGTTTCAGTTTCAGTTTCAGTTTGATTTTATTTGTAGGCCGCCCTTTTCCCTGAGGGGACTCAGGGCGGCTCACAGAAACCAGGGAGAGGGGAATACAATACAATACGATACTAAGACAACAACACATAATAAAATAATACGCAACATGCATACAACATTCGGGCGGGGTAATGGTCCTTATCCCCAGGCCTGACGGGCGAGCCAGTTCTTCAAGGCTGTGCGGAAGGCCTGGACGGTGGTGAGGGTACGGATCTCTACGGGGAGCTCGTTCCAAAGGGTCGGGGCCACTACTGAGAAGGCCCTCCTCCTTGTGGTTGCCAGCCGGCATTGGCTGGCCGATGGAATGCGGAGGAGGCCTAACCTATGAGATCTTATAGGCCGTAGGGAGGTAATTGGCAGAAGGCGGTCTCTCAAGTATCCAGATCCACTGCCATGTAGGGCTTTATGGGTGGTCAATAGCACCTTGAAGCGCATCCGGAGATCGACAGGTAGCCAGCGCAGCTCGCGGAGGATAGGTGTAATGCGGGTGAATCGGGGTGCACCCGCGATCACTCGCGCGGCCGCGTTCTGTACTAGCTGAAGTCGCCGGATGTTCCTCAAGGGCAGCCCCATGTAGAGCACATTGCAGTATTCCAGCCTAGAGATCACGAGGGCCCGAGTGACTGTTGTGAGAGCCTCCCGGTTCAGGTAGGGTCGCAACTGGCGCACCAGGCGTACCTGGGCGAATGCCCCCCTGGTCACAGCCGCTATATGATGGTCGAATGACAGCTGTGGATCCAGGAGGACTCCCAAGTTGCGAACCCTCTCTGAGGGGTGTAAAATTTGGCCCCCCAGCCTGAGTGTTGGATTAATAGCCGAATTTTTGGGAGGAAAACACAACAGCCACTCGGTCTTTTCTGGGTTGAGCACAAGCTTGTTAATCCTCATCCAGTCCATGACGGCTTCAAGTCCCCGGTCCATTACGTCAACCGCTTCATTGATTTGGCACGGGGCGGACAGATACAATTGAGTATCGTCCGCATATTGATGGTATCTAATCCCGTGCCTACGGATGATCTCTCCCAGCGGTTTCATGTAAATGTTAAATAGTAGGGGGGATAAGACCGAACCCTGCGGCACCCCATATTTTAGGGGCCTTGGGGACGATCTCTGCCCTCCCACTAACACCGACTGCGACCTGTCCGAGAGGTAGGAGGAGAACCACCGTAACACGGTGCCTCCCACTCCCACCTCCCGCAGTCTTCGCAGAAGGATACCATGGTCGATGGTATCGAAAGCCGCTGAGAGGTCAAGGAGGACCAGGATGGAGGGATGTCCTTCATCTCTGGCTCTCCAGAGATCATCCATCAATGCGACCAAGGCGGTTTCAGTGCTGTAACCGGGTCTGAAGCCTGACTGGAAGGGGTCTAGATAGTCTGCTTCCTCCAAGGACCGTTGGAGCTGGAAGGCCACCACCTTCTCAACAACCTTCCCCAGAAAGGGGAGGTTGGAGACCGGGCGGTAGTTATTAAGGACAGCTGGATCTAGGGATGACTTCTTCAGGAGGGGTCTCACCACCGCCGCCTTCAGTGCGGCGGGGAAGTTCCCCTCCCGAAGGGAGGCGGTTACAACCGCCTGGATCCAGCCTCGTGTCACCTCACTGCAGTTAGAAACCAGCCATGAGGGACACGGATCCAAAGCACAGGTGGAGGAACTCACAGCTCTCATGGCCTTGTCCACATCCCCGGGGGTAACCTCCTGAAACTCAACCCAGAGCTGTTGAACTTGGTCCCCCTGAGTCTCGGCTGGAACTGCAGATGTGGAGTCCAAGTCCGTCCGAAACCGAGCAATTTTGTCCGCTAAGAATTGGGCATATTCTTCAGCTCTGCCCTGCAAGGGTTCCCCCGCCTCCCTTTTATTCAACAGGGAGCGGGTTATCCTAAACAGGGCGGCTGGACGGGACTCAGCGGACGCAACCAGGGAGGCTATATGTGATCTTTTAGCTGCCCTAAGTGCCCTAGTATATTCCCTGGTGCAGGTGGTTACCATTGCTCGGTTCGATGCGGACTTATCGGACCTCCAACGGTGCTCTAGGCATCTCCTCCGGCGCTTCATCTCCCGGAGCTCCTCGGTGAACCAAGGTGGTCTCCGGGATCCGCTGCCACGGAGGGGCCGCAGTGGCGCAATCCGGTCGAGGGCCTCTGACGCTGCCGAGTGCCACGCAGCAGCCAGAGTCTCTACCGGACTGTGGGTGAAAGTATCAGGAATAACCCCAAGTTCTGTCTGGAACCTTACTGGCTCCATAAGACGCCTGGGGCGGAACCACCTGGTCGGTTCCTCCTCCCTACAGTGGGGGTTTGGCCTCCGGAAGTCGAGCCTCAGTAGGCAATGGTCTGACCACGACAGGGGTACGATGTCACTCCCCCTCAGACCAAGATCACACATCCACTGCTCCGAGAGAAATACAAGGTCAAGCATGTGTCCCGCCGAATGGGTTGGGCCTCGGATTACTTGAGTCAAGCCCATGGCTGTCATGGAAGCCATGAACTCCTGCGCCCCATCAGAGTTTTCACCGAGCGTCGGCAGATTGAAGTCCCCCAGGACCATCAGCCTAGGGAACTCAACTGCCAGCTCGGCTACTGACTCGAGGAGCGAGGGGAGGGCTGCTGCAACGCTGTTGGGAGGCAGGTACGTTAGCAGCAAACCCACTTGACCCTTGAGGTCCAACTTTAACAGCAAAGACTCACACCCGACAATCTCCGGAGCAGGGACCCTACGAGGAACTAACGACTCCCGGATAACAGCGGCCACACCCCCACCCCTTCTCTGGGCTCTCGGCTGATGCAGCACCTGAAATCCTTCTGGGCACAGTTCTACAAGGGGGACTCCTCCCTCTGGGCCCAGCCAGGTTTCAGTAATACATGCCAGGTCTGCCCTCTCGTCTAAAATTAAGTCCCGGACGAGAGGAGCTTTATGTACCACAGACCTGGCATTTAGCGACAGCAGCCTGAGTCCAGGGTCCTGATTACTTACGCCATCTGGTCTCGGAGTGGGACTCACAGGGCCGGAAGGAGGGATCTCTGTAATGTAGCGAACCCTCCTTCCCCGGTAATGGCCTGCCCTGAAGTCCCCGCCATATCTGCCCCTCCCTGTTACGACCGTAATACCCCGACCCTCTCCCGTGTCTCTAGCTCCCCCAACCACCCCCATGGCCCCCACTTCTCCCGGCAGGTCCTCCGAATCAGGCATACTCATTCATTCACCCAAGCAGTCCCCACAAAAAGTTAAAACACATAAAAATACAATGATAATGGATAATAAAAGTGGGATCATTCACTCAAGCACATACAATCCCATACACTCCTCATACCAGATAAAAATTGCGCGGATAAACGGTTGTGCAGATTGGTGAAGGCAGGATCTTAGAATTGGCCTTCTCGTTAATAAAGTCTAATGGGAGTCCGATAGAAAGCTGTAAATGGTCCAGAAAAGTATATGTCCAAAAGAAATACTGACAATGTCCACTGGAGGGAGTCCAAGTTCTTAACACACTGTCTCTCTGATGTAATAGTGCTGGGTGATGGTAAAGGTTTCAGATAAATACCCGTAATGACCACTAGAGGGAGTTCAGTTTCCCAGCTAGCACAGCACTCCTGAGGCAGTGATAATTGTAATGGTGGCAGCTGATGGTAATGGCTGCCACAGGGAGTCCGTAGATTAGTTTTTCCAGTTTTTCTCCTAAGCCAAGCCAATAAATGGTAAGATCTTTTAAAGTCCTGCAAACACAGTGATGAAATCGTGGCAAAACGCCCTTTTAAAATGCAGGGAGGGATAGGAGCGAAGCTGTAATGGAGACAGGAAATCAATTCCTCTGCCTCCCGGTCCCAGTCCCAGTCCAGTCTAGGCATCTCTCCTGGGCCTCCCACTTCCTCTTCGGGGCATAAACCAGCCCCAAAATGTTGATCTATCAGTGAGGGGGTTCGGCACTCCTCCAAACGGCAGGGCCAAAGCCTCCGCCTCTCGCACAGAGCCGTCGCCGCCGCTTCCCAGCTGTTTAGAGCGTCCGAGATAAAAAGCCATGCCAGGGAGGGTCTCGTCGTTCCGGAGCTGTTCCTGGAGCCGCTTAAAAGCGGCCCCCACCCGAAACGACCACCTCCCTGGAAAGGCTGAAGGCTGATACCCAAAAGGAACCCCTCCGTTACCATATTTGGGGTCCTGGGCGCCACGGTTAGTCTCTTCTTGATCGCAAACATTCGGAGCGGTGGGGTTCGGCAGCCATTCTAATTCCCACGCATGCGCCACAAGTCTCAAGCCAGTTTCTGCTTCGTTTTCCACTCACCCAATGTCTGCCACTCAGCATCAGTGCCAGTTTGCATTGAGTCCAGTGGATTACCCAGAGAAATTCCAATTTCAATGTATATTTGTATCCAGACCCCTCCACAATAAATCCTACGTGTTAACCATTGCTCCTTGCTGGTTCCCTTTATTTCCTAATTGTGTGCGGGGAACACGCACATGCAATCATCTAGGCCACTGGTGGTACGCAGCACCCTCTTTGTGGGCACCCAAACCATTGCCCAGTTTAGCTTCACCACGCATGTGCGCGTACCTCCCATCAGCCAGCTGGGAGATGAGTCTCTGCTATGCATACAGGAACGTGGGAGGGGGGCACACCTGCACATGAGGGAAAGCGTGTGCATGCAGGGGGGTGGGGTTGCACGGAGCTGCGCACATGTGCGAGGGGGGCGCATGCGGGGACCGCACTTGGGCACTTGATTCAGAAAAGGTTAGCCATCACTGATCTAGGCTGTACAGTATGATCAAATATGCTTAACATGAGAGTCCCAGGGTCCTTCAAAAAGCTATCACCACAGAGCTTTTTTATTATTACTGCAACAGATAAAAACAACAGCAATTATTATAGCGATATTTAGTTAAAACGTAACATTCCATTAATTCAAACGATTTCTGCTTCTGCCTTTGTTTCACTTTCTTTGTTGGCTGATATAGTAAGTTTTTAGAGAATCCTCCTAGCATCAAGCCTAGCCAAATATATTCCTTAGCTCAAAAGTGGGTATATACTCCTACCATCACACAGAGTATACCCTCTTTTTCAACACCGGTAGTCCGGTGACTTACAACTACAACTGAGCCCAAAATTTCTGTTGCTGAGAAAGTTGTTAAGTGAATTTTGCCCCATTTTACGAGCTTTCTTGCTACAGTTGTTAGGTGAATCCCTGCAGTTGTTAAGTTAGTAACAGGTTGTTGAGTAAATCTGGTTTCTCCATGGATTTTGCTTGTCAGGTCACAAAAGTGATCACATGACCCAGGGACACCGCAACGGTCATAAATATTAGTCAATTGTCAAGTGTCTGAATTTTGATCTTGTGACTATGTGAATGCAGCAACCGTCGTAAGTGTGCAAAATGGGCATGGGTCACTTTTTTCTGTGCTGTTGTAACTTTGAACTGTCACTAAAATAACTGTTGTAAATCAAGGACATATTTTTCAGAGTATAAGACGCACCTTTTTCCCCCAAAAAAGAGGGTGAAAATCTGGATGCATCATACACTGAATACAGCATTTTTGGCCTACTGAAACCCCACTCCCTTTGCAAAGATGGACATGCAGAGGGTTTGGGAGGCTTGTAGAGTGCTCCTGGGGGCTGGGAAGGATAAAAACGAGCAAAAAATGGGCCGTTTTTGTTCATTTTTACCCCCCCCCCAGCCCCCAAGAGCACTCTACGAGCCTCCTAAAGCTCTGCATGCCCCCTTTTTTCACAAAAAATGAGGCATGCAGAGGGTTTGGGAGGCCGCAGAGTGCAAAAACTTTTTTTTTTAATTTACCTCTTCAAAATCCTGGTGTGTCTTATACTTCAGTGCATCTTATAGTCTGAAAAATATGGTACCTGTACCGAAGAAGTGATACTTTAATAAAGTCATCTGCAAAAGCTGAGATGTTTTGTCCTTAAGGCTTTGCTTTTAGTAAACAGCTCGTTGTTTTATTAACTGATAATGCAGCATGTTCCTCTGCCTCAATTTTGTTATGTAAGAGCATTTGTGACAAGGAGGAGAATGTAATGATGTAAAGCAAGTCCAATCCAGAAATCATTGAATAGTTCTGTGTTTTAATCACCGAGAAACATAATCCAAAAGAGCTTCACGATGAAAATTAAAAGCAAAGGTCTTGAGACTATGGATTTTCAGATCTGCAAATTCTCATTGCAATGCATTAAATCAATTTAGAAAGGGGAACATGGCAGGCTGGTTATTAGTCTGCCAGAGCACTTCACCTCCTCCCTTGCTACATCAGTCAAAACGATCTCAGTGGGGCATGTATTTACTGCCACTGTTTAACTGTCTAACTCAATGCTTTCTCTGTCATTAATTTCTAAGCTTCTTGGTCTTGTTTTAGCACAGATGCCTACAACTCCTCTGTGAGCAGAAGAAAGATATAATTAGCTTGTTTGCCTGATAAGAATTCAGCAGCAAGATCAGAGTATTTAAAGCTGTACTGAAAACTAGTAATTTTGTTCTCCCTGAAGCGACATTTGCAGTCTTAATCCCAGATTCTAGGCTCACAAAAAACGGACAATTCAAAGATGACCAAATTAGAACTAGCTCTGCAGTCTTACGGTAGAACAAGCCTTCTAATCCAATCACGGTGACAGCCTGATATAGTAGAACAAAGCAGGTTGGTCCCTGCTGGTTGGCCTAACAGTAACATGCCTTCTAATATTTTTAGTTTTTCCAATCTCACCATCTCTATTCACTTGCTGCTCAAAACCATGTTGGATTAAACCCTTTATTTTCATCAAGCTTCAGTTTGTACTAACAATCAATGTTCCCTCTAAGCTGCGCGGTTGCCCAGCCGTGCACCTGGCAACAAAACACTGTGCAGTAGTTTCCAACTGCCGCGCAGTGGTTTTTGTGAGATGCTTTCCACGATAATAGGAGAGGAGAGCCAGCCTGGAGACAGCAATCAGTTCTAGGTCCACAAGGCAGAAAGTAGCTGAGAGAAGGGGCGTGGGGGTTGGGAGAAGGCATGGGACGGGCTCCCAGCAGCGGCTGCTTGGATTTGCCATTTGCAAGAGAGAGAGGGAGAGGGAGGGAGGGGGAGAGCGCGAGTGTGTGTATCCCTCCTTCCTTCAGCCCAACACTCTCGCTGGCATCCCAGTCAGATGAGAGTGACTGCAGAGGGTCTCCTCGAGTCTAGGGCAGCGAGTCATTCGATGGAAAAGTTGCCTCTTGGAAGGAATGACCCGGCTTGGCTCCTGCTTTGTCTCTCCTGCCTCGTCTCTCCTGCCTCTTCGCTTCTCCGTTCGGTCGTTGGGCAGCAGATCGAAAGTGGGAGTCAAGCCGGGTCATTCCTTCCAAGAGGCAAGTTTTCCATCGAATGACTCACTGCCCTAGACTCGAGGAGACCCTCTGCAATCCCTCTTGTCTTGCCAGGATGCCAGCGAGAGTGTTGGGCTGAAGGAAGGAAGGATACACACACAAGAGAGAGGGAGAGAAAGAGAGTGTTAGTGGGCAGACTTAGCACTTTGTTAAGTTTGTTTCTCTGTATGTTGTGTATATATACATGTCTTCATGGATGCAATTGTGCAAGCATTTTTTTCCTCTTTAAAAGAATTTTTGGATTTCTCCTCACCAAACCTTTAAGACTGAAAGAGTTAGAGTTGAAATATAAAGAGATTGACAGTCGCCATACTGTTAGATTGATAGGCAATTATGGACTATCTTGATTATATCCTCCTTAGAAAGAATATGCTACTGTATGGTTGAGAAAAAGATCAAACTTCATTCCATGGAAACCCAACAAAGTTCATAGGGAGGGTTTCTTTCTACGATGGGCTTCTTGGGTCAACAGTGAATATCAGTTATCAAAAATGTAGGTAGAAAATTAAGCAGGCAATTGGCAATTACAAAAAGGGAAGCCAACTTTCTGAATTCTGTTTCTTTGCATTTAGTGACTTATAAATAGACTAATATTCTCAAAACATGACCTAAATTACTATATATTTTAAATAGCTGTAAAGCTATGCTGAAAAGTTGTTCTCAAGGTATTGTGATAAATTCAATAAAAAGAAGGGAATTCTTGATGAACTTAAGGAGAAATGAGAGTATTGGGTAGTAAATGGACAAATAAAATTACCAATCAAAGAGAATATTTGCACATCTCTTCTCTCTCCGTCTCTCATCCTCTTTCTCTGTCTCTCTTCTCTTTCTCCTTATTTTCCATTCTTCCTTCACTTTCTCTCTTT
This sequence comes from Thamnophis sirtalis, assembly GCF_051295495.1. Taxonomy (NCBI): domain Eukaryota; kingdom Metazoa; phylum Chordata; class Lepidosauria; order Squamata; family Natricidae; genus Thamnophis; species Thamnophis sirtalis. Next base: position 78,541,559 of record NW_028261385.1, on the reverse strand, counting down.
TCCCTTCTCTCCTCTTTGTCTCTTTCTGTCTCTCTCATCCTCTTTCTCTTTGTCTCTCTTCTCTTTCTCTCTCCTTCTTTTCCATTCTTTTGTCACTTTCTCTCTCCTCCCTTCTCTCTCTTCCTCTCTTTCTGTCTCTCTCACCCTCTTTCTCTTTGTCTCTCTTTCTCCTTCTTTCCCACTCTTCTGTCACTTTCTCTCTCCTTCTGTCTCTTTCTCTCTCTCTCTTCCCTCTTTTTTCTTCCTCTCTTCCTCTCTCCCACTCTTTTATCACTTTCTCTCTACCGCCCAACCTGTCCCCATACTTATCTTCGACTGATCTTGTTTGCAATAATTTACCTTTTCTAAATAGGCAGAGTTCCCTTACCGGATCCCTCGCTCACTCAAACACACACACACACACTCACGCACAAAACCATTTTTCTCCATTCCAATTCGGATCCTATAAATCAATTGCTCTGTGAAACATCTGTGAAAAATTTCAGTTGCTCAGGCATAAAAATGTGCCGCTCAAACACTATACTTTTCCACACACACTGAAAAAAAAATTAGAGGGAACATTGCTAACAACCACTTCATACATTCTCTCACTAATTCAACCAGGCCTCTCTCCTATTGAATTAAAACATAGCCCCTGAATCTATGCATGACCCTAAACCATGCTTTAATGAAGTTGGATTCCCACATAACAAAAAATAGAACCAATTGCTGCAACAACTTAGCTCAATGGGTAAAGTTAGCCCTTTCCCCACTTTCATCTAAATTTCCTGTAGCAATTGTTCCGCACCCGCCCCCCTCCCCACCTGCCATTTGGTTGGTGAAATCAGTTAAGCACCTGTTGGTCACTTCAAAAAGAAGACCAGGTGGGTAACCAACCTTGGCAACTTCAATTTCAAGAATTCCCCTGCCCAGAGACACATTGAAGCCCAAAGGTCTTAAAGTCGCCATGGTTGGACACTCCTGGTGTAGACCCAACTCTTCCCCTTTAGTCTCTGCCTTTCGGGGCCATTTTGCTTTGACAGCACAAGCATCTGGTTCTTTCCAAGCAGGTTCTCCTCAGCCCAGAGATACTGATCAATCTGGTCATCAATTTATCTGTGGGGATAGAGGCTGCATAGAGAAAGAAAGAAGAGAGCTGATTTACTCTCTGCTACCTCACAGTGCAACAAAATCTGTCAACTGCTATGAGCTACAATGTTCTTAAGTCATTCCAGTCTTCCTTTAGCAGACAGTTCCATGGGATGGTGGTATAGGAATGGTCAGCCCTACGGCCACTCCAGGGGTGGGTTTCTCGCCCCGTTCCAACCGGTTTGGTTGGAACGAGGCCGGCGGCGTCCTCGCGCACGTGTGCGGTGTCCTCGCGCACGTGTGCGGCGTCCTCGCGCACGTGTGCGGCGTCCTCGCGAAGGCGTGCGGCGCACGCGTGCGTACTAGCGTCTGTGCGATGCTCCAGCTGCTCCTGGAGGATCGCGCAGGCGCTGTATGCGTCCTGCGCATGCGTGGAAGCGCAGAATTCATCAAAACCGGGTAAGGAGCGGGCACGGGGGCGCGCGCGCGGGCGCGGGGGGGGCCTTCGCCGTTCCCAGAAGTTACTTACTTCCGGGTTCAGCGACCAACCGGTTCGCAGGGACCGCCGCGAACCGGTTGAAACCCAGCCCTGGGCCACTCCAATATGAAGAGCCCTAGATTCAGTCTTCTCCCCCCGACCCCTTTCCATGGTTTTCAGCATCTCCATGCCATCACCCGGTCACATAATCCATTGATTTGGAAGCACATAATTTCCAACTGAATATCATCACCTCAAGTCCAGCTAAGAATACTGTCTTAATTCTTGAAAGTTATTTATTTCTCATAGTTGTCTGTCAGCCCCAATGATGTCTCTTAGGCGAGAGGCACTACCCCTGAGAAAGTAGGTCTGTTGTTTATGGGTCTTTGTGAATTAACAGTTACTACCAGATGGAAAGGGAGAAGTTTTAGTCATCCTATCTAGAACAAAAGGATTTCACAACAGTGATTCACATTCTTATTGCAACTCACACTGGCATGTCATAATGTCCTCCTCATAGAGCCATCCTTATAGACCACCCAGAAACTCCAATTAGCAACTAATACAGCAGCTAATTTGTAACCAGGCAGTCATTGTCATGAGCACATACAACTGTATTGTGAGCCCTATATTTGCCACCAGTAGGTTCTCACACACAATACAAAATGCTTGTGACATGCTATCAAGTTCTTTATGTGGGTTAGCACCTGAGCTGCTGAAAAGTTGCCTTCCTCAACCTCTTACCTAATACAACAAAACTGGGAGAAACTGCCTGTTGTTACCACCTTCATGAGATGAGGCAAAAGAGGCCTACAATTTTTTAGTTGAGTTTATTTTGTGACTTAGTGCCTTTTGAAGTTTGTCTAACAGGGGTGGGTTCTGGCAGAGACTACTGTCGCTTCGCTCAGGGATGCAATGTGCATGCACGCTTTATGCACACTGCATAAAATTGCTCTGTGCATGTGCAGAAGCAAAACCCAAGATGGTGCAGCCTATGGTGCCACCGGGAGAACCGGTTTGGGGGTGTGGCAGGCCTGGGTCGCTACCAGTTCCAGCGACCCAGGCCGCCAAACTACTACCGGTTCAGCCGAAACGGTCCAAACTCACCACTGTTGTCTAGCCTCACTTTTGTGGACTGGAACATCTAATAGATGTGGGCAGAATGGAAGAAACAAGAATGTTGCAAAAGACACATCTGAGCCCAGTTGGAGGGGATAGCATAAAAAAGAGACTCTGAATACTTATGCTTAGATTATGCTAAGTACAGGTTGAGTTGGAGAATTCTATTATATTATCCCATATGTATGTATGTATGTATGTATGTATGTATGTATGTATGTATGTATATATGTATGTATTCCAGCATAACTCTGTAACGCCTCAAGCAATTTCAACGAGATTTGGTAGACAGATGACTTACTCTCTAGAGAAAAATACTGTGGGGGTAAACACTCCTAGCACCCATTGAAGTGTGTGTTCTGTTAAGATACAGCCTGTTGTGCTGTACTGATATACTGACTTCTATTGTACAGTACAGTGGAGTTGCCATGGTAACAGCTTAACAGTACTCCACAAGCGGGCTCCTTCTGGTAAGGGGGAAAATCCAATCTTAGAAATTACGTTTGGTCCGGACATTTCCCCCCTATGAATAAATACCCAGGCAACGCCAAGTTATTGGGTAGTCAGCAATAAATATCTTTTCAGACATCCTAATATGTTCTTATTTCTTGTTTCCTCTGTTTGCTCGTCACTCAGGACCTGACCGCTGCCTTATGGAAACAGAGTCAGAGCTTTTCCAACAAGCATTTGGGATTTTATTAGAAAAATATATCATTTATTTAATTATTTACAGGCATTATATTTTATTAGTAATAATGCACTGATTAGTTCACCTTTGATGCTTTAGTATATATTGGTTTGCTAATGATGATTTCTGAAATAAATTGCCAGAAGCTCATCATGAATCTGTCAAAGTACAAATGCTATAAATACATATGTACAATTTTTAGTGTAGGATAGAGAATGATGTGGGGGAGGCAGTGGCTCAGTGGCTAAGACACTGAGCTTATCGATCAGAAAGGTCGGCAGTTCAGCTGGTTCTAATCCCTAGCGCCACGTAACAGGGTGATTTTCCGTTACTTGTCCCAGCTTCTGCCAAAATAGCCATTCAAAAGCACATAAAAATGCAAGTAGAAAAATAGGAGCCACCTTTGGTGGGAAGGTAACAGCATTCCATGTCCCTTTGGCGTTTAGTCATGCCAGCAACATGATCACGGAGATGTCTTTGGACAGTGCTGGCTCTTCGGCTTATAAAAGGGGATGAGAACTGCCCCCTAGAGCCGGGAACAACTAGCACATATGTGCAAGGGGAACATTTACATTTACCTTTTAGAATGATGTTAATTCCATCATTCCCAGTCAGTTTATCTGTAAGCCGCCCTGAGTCTCTCGAGTGGGCGGCATACAAATCCTAATAAACAGTAAACAGTAAACAGTCTCTTCACCTCATGAAGGAGATGTCTTCATGTTGTATTAATGGACTAGCAAATACTTGTTTGTATAACAGGCCATTAACTGCATTTAAATAGTTCAGCAGGCAACTTTTTTTTTTTTTTTGTAAAATGACATTCTGTTTTGTTGCAACTTAATGCTAATTTCAGTCAAAAAGGTTTATGGCACTTCCATCAGTCAAGGACTATGCCAGGTTTTCATTGCATGTCAAAGGCAAGCACATCTGCAAATTCAATGGCATCAGAGCTTGTTCTGGGAGGTGGTTTGAGAATTTTACGCAATAAAATTGGTGCAGATTTTGCCACTTAAAATGTCCACTCATCAAAATTGTAAATGAGAGGGCCAATTATGAAAGCCAAATTTAAACTGGGAGTGATAAATAGCTCCTACAAAGCAAAGTACACTGACACCAGTCATATAGGTAACAAAAACATTTTTTAAAAAAAATAATTCTGAAATGGCGATTAAAAATGGAAATTTAAGTTAAACTAATAACAGCTAAATTAAATTTACAGATACATTAAAAAGTGGAAGAGAGGAATCAATCACAATATGACCGGATAGCGTGCATCAATTTGACCATATATCTGCTTAATAAGCCAAATCAATGATACATTGGTATTCCCGTCATGCAGGAGAAAGCCAATTTCATCCAAATCAGAAAACTATGATTTATGGCTTTAACAAACCAATGTATGAATGCAAGCAATAGGTTCATCGCATTCCAAATCCATTAAATCATAGTTTTCCAGTTCAGATGAAAGAAGCTGTGTTTTACTTATGCAAAAAGGTGGAGGGGGAGGAAGGGATTACATGCGTTCAAAAAAAGATGTATTGACATTTCAGCTTATTAAAGCAAGCCATGATCCCTGAAATGTAATACTGCTACATTAGAATGGCATTTGAAAGCACAGCAAGTATAAAATGTAGTTATTTCTTACCATCCAATCTCACTATGTGAAAGGATATTGATTTCAATACTTAATCCTCACAACTCCAGTGGAATTAAAATAGGTCTATAGTGTATAACTAAAATAAAGATTCCTCTGTTATAAGTAAGCTTAGAACTTTCTCATGCAATGTTGGACTGTAAGCCACAAGATGATGCTGTTGTATTTGTTACAGAAAATCCAATCTTCTTTTAGGAAATAGGCAAAAGATTCAATATACATCTTCTAAAAGCCCATCGGTACATATCCCTCTGCTAAAAATTCTTCTAAGGGCTTATGATTGCACTTCTCTTCGCTACAGACAATCATTTTTATTCTATTTTCACAGATACGTCTAAAATAATATTTACAAGCCATAGCTTGCATCTGGTTCAACTGACTTATTTAAGGGACTAGATCTTCCATTTCAAAGTTGCAGTATAATTGCTCACAGATAACAGAAGGGAAAGTTTAAAAATCAAACTGTTGAAGTAGCAATGAACAAATACCAGATTTACCTAAAAATATAAATAATGCTAAGAAAGATCGAAGGAAAGATGAGAGGATGCCTGGCAGCAATATGGCCAGTTTTAATTACAGTGGATGCAATGTTACCCTGTTTCACTGAAAATAAGACCTCCCTGGATAATAAGCCCAATCGGGCTTTTGAGCTCATGTGCTAAAATAAGACCTCCCAAAAAATAAGACCTCCCCAGAAATATTGCAAAACAGCAACAGCCATGAGGTGACCACACTCGCCGCCTCCTGCACCTCAAAAATAAATAGGCCAAGTGCTTATTTCGGGGGTCCAATGAAAACAAGACCCTATCTTATTTTGGGGGAAACACAGATAGTAAACCTGAATAATCAGGTTTAGGACAGATTGGCATAGAAGAATCTATCTATGTGACTTCTAAGGATCGACACTCACCATAATCAGATCAAATTAATGCCTCCCCCCCCCCATTTGATTTTATATGCATTTATGAACTCACATACACACAAACAGACACTTTATTACCCAACAGTAAGTAATTTGTGGCTGTTCAGAGATAATTGAATTAAAAATCCTTGTGTCCTTCATTTTGGCTACACTACCATGGCTGAACTGTAATTCAACATTTCAGCAGCAACAGATACCCATTTCTGCAACCTGTTAGCAAAGACTGTTATTTTATTCTGTTATTCTATGTTCTATATAATAAAAGTATAAATTTACTTTAGATTAAAACTACTTTACAAAAATATTAGCAATCCAAATGTAACAACCTGAGTGCACAAGTAAATCTTCGGTTGGTACAATTTGTGATGCCAACCATAACTGAACAGGGAGAAACTTCTGTTAGCAGGGTCAGGAGTACCTTCTCTTAGAAGACTGTAAACTTCTAAAGATACAGCCTCATGAAAGAGGACATCCCTGCTTTTACTAGGCCAGTACATAAAGAAGTTGACCAATCAGATATCCAGACTAAGCAGACTTTAATATTTTAGTAAAAGTGTTGAATCTTGTTGTACAGCATCCTACCCTTTGAACTGCAAAAATATTTTTGCAGTAGGCTGCCTCCTTAACTACCTTGCACTAGCTGCAGCCCATGGTCTAACTAACTCTTACGGCATACCCATCTAAGGCATGCAGTACTATAATCATTTGGTCTAGAAACTTGGACTCTACTAGTGCCCTTTCAATATTAAGCAAAAATAATGAACGTGGGGGGAGCATAACCTCACACTGTCAGCAGGGAAGTTCAAATGTAATGTTAGAAAGTATTACTTGTTAGAAAGTATTACTTCACAGAAAGAAGAAGTGGAAGCTTGGAACCAACTTCCAGCAGAGATAATGGATCAATTATCAGTAAGCTTAAACATGTTTGGGATAAACAATTTTCCATCATCCAACAAAAAAAAAAAATAAACATTAATAAAATATATAAATAATAATTAAAAATGATAAACGAATAAAGGGGGGGGGGGAACCAAGCCAAAAAAACCCTCAAAGGACAGACTCAATGGCTATTTTCTGCTATTAGTTTTATATGTATCTATGAATTATTGTGACTGAGATATTCTGGCCAAAGATAGCATAAACAGATACCTTTAAGAAAAGATTAAAATTAAGGAGAAGGAACAGTCTACCACTATAGATTGACTATCGTGTTGTAAGAAGAGACATCAGCTTACAATATGCAAAGGGCTAACATGAAATAATATAATAGTACTGCCATTACAGGTAGTCCTCAACTTACAACAGTTCATTTAGTGACCATTCAAAGTTACCACACCCCTTAAAAAATAACTTATGACAGTTTTTCACACTTACAACTGTTGCAACATTCCCATGGTCATGTGATTAAAGTGTGGATGCTTGACAACTGGTTCATATTTATGTCCCATGGTCATCTGATCTGCTTTCACAACCTTCTGACAAGCAAAGTCAATGGGGAAGCCAGATTCACTGTTAGTAACTGTGTTACTAACTTAACAGCTGCCATGATTCACTTAACAACTGTGGCAAGAAAGGTTGTAAAATGAGACAAAACCCACTTAACAAATGTCTCATTTTAGCAACAAAAATTTTGGACTCAATTGTGGACATTAGTCAAGGACTACCTGTATTTTTAACAATTAATCCAATACTATATTTGGCTTATAATAAAGATATGACTACTTCTAGTTTAGCAGCATTGCCTAACGAAACAAAAGATACCTGCAACAAAAATTGGAGTTCCTTTCTTTCTGATTTCCAATGTTCTGCCTGACACCTAAATTCTTCTTCTGCCACTTTCATGATCTCTGACTCTATCATGTCCTTCTGTTCCTTCTGGCATTCCAAAGTCTCCTTGGTGAGGACACAGGTTAAAATGAACTTAATCATAACATACTGCAGGCTTTACATAGAGCTATATATATATAGATATATACATACAGGAATTAATTAAAGCTATCAAACATGGTGTTACAGATCCATGTTATTATTTCATTATTTTACCAGGGAGAGGAGGAAACAGTTTTATGAGGTTTCCTGTGCACTCAGTGAATCAAGTTGGAATGGATTCTACCTTTATTCAGATACAGTACAAGTTGTCCTCCAGTTACAGCAGTTCATTTAGTGACCGTTCAAAGTTACAATGGCACTGAAAAAAGTGGCTTATCACCATTTTTCACACTTATGACCATTGCAACATACCCATGGTCATGTGATTTACATTCAGATCGCTTGACAACTGACTCATATCTGTGGTGGTTGCAGCGTCCCAGAGTCACATGATCCCCTTTAGCGACCTTCTGACAAGCAAAGTCAATGGGGAAGCCAGATTCACTTAACAACCGTGTTACTAATTTAACACCTGCAGTCATTCACTTACCAAGTGTGGCAAGAACAGTCGTAAAATGGGGCAAAACTTACTTAACCAATTTCTCATTTAGCAACATAAATTTTGAGCTCAATTGTGGTTGCAACTTGAGGACTACCTGCCGTTGAAACTACTTAGATTGAAAGAAAAATAATATTTTTTTGCTACACGGAAGGGAAAGCGAGACATCGTTCTTTAATAAGCAAGAAAAACTGCCATTGTATCTGAACAAATCACAGCTCCAACCGTTCTGCTTGCAAATCAAAATCCTAAACTCTGTTTGAACCAGGTTTGAAATTCTGCCTCAAGCAAATAATTTACCACGGGGACAGTAACTTTGGTCACTATAAACATTATTGAACTGCAAGTCCCATCAAGCCTTTCCTGTAGATAGAACAGGTGGTGCTGATGGAAACTGCAGAGCAAAAACTATTGTTACACCATGTCCATCTCCGCTTTGTGGATCAGGCTAATTTTTAACGTGTGAAAAGCTCTCACTCTTTTCTATTTCTCAACTGACCCTGCTGAATTCAGCTACAAATCACTATTTTTTTCTTTCATGAAACATTTGCTTTAAACATCTGGCTACCCTGGACAAGGAGCCAAGGTGGCGCAGTGGTTAAATGCAGCACTGCAGGCTACTGCTAGATCAGCAGTTCAGCGGTTCAAATCCCACCAGCTCAGGGTTGACTCAGCCTTCCATCCTTCCGAGGTGGGTAAAATGAGGACCCAGATTGTTGGGGGCAATATGCTGACTCTCTGTAAACCGCTTAGAGAGGCCTGAAAGCCCTATGAAGCGGTATATAAGTCTACTGCTAAGTCTACTGCTATTACAAGAACATCCCTACCCAAAAGAACATCAACCTATACTCTTAGATGAGAGTAGGAAGTTACATTCTTCACCTTGAATGTCTTGGAGGAAGCAAGGAATGCAATTTATAAGAACACCACACGCTAGACTACGCAAATCCAACCTGTGACCCATTGGTTACATGTGTCCCTGGACAGCTAATAATGCCACCCCACCAGACTGTACACTTTTAAGAGTGGTGCAGTGGCCTAGAGGTGGCGCTCTCGCCTCATCATCAGGAGGCTATGAGTTTGATCCTCGGCAAAGTTAGATATTTCTCTCTCTAGGCACCATGAGAATATATCTGCTGAATATAACTCTGCATTGGTGACAGAAAGGGCATCCAGCCAGTAAACACTTGGCTCCATTCTAGTTTCCCAGACTCCGCAAGGGATTATGGGGTCATTAAAAGAAGATGACCAGATTGTATACGTTTAACATTATGTAAGTTATGTACATTAACTATATTATAACTTTTATATGTGGCCCAAGACAATTCCTCTTCACTCAATGAGGTCCAAGCAAAATAAAAGGTTGGCTATCTATGTTCTAGACCAGTGGCCTGTGGACCTCCTGGGGGTTCATGAAGGCTTGAAGAAATATTATTATTATTATTATTATTTAAATCTTGAGTTACGTCTTGGGGATCATGGCTACACGAATTATTTAATGGGGGTCCATAGTGAAGGTTGAGAACCACTCCTCTAGACTCTTCACTGGCCATTAACACATTTTTCCTTCACCTCAAGGAACATTGTCCTTTCAAAGGAGAAAAAAAAATCAATCTTCCACTTAATCATCTAGTTTTTAGCAGTTTGCTTACCTCTGTGCCTGAAAAATAAGACTTACTATATTTAGCCAGGGAAACAAGCCTGAGTTTAAAATCCTCCCCCCCCACCCAATCCTGCAGAGCAAGACAAAAGCTAATCTCTCTCTATCACTGTGTTTTAGAAAACATGTAATCATCAACTCATTTTAAAGGTAAACCCTTTGCCAAAAAGCAAAGATCCCTTCAGATAGTCAGTTCCAGAATATTGCAATCAGAAGCAAGTGCCAAAACTTTCTCTTTTCTTTTTCCCATTGAATCCCTCTTCAGATTGTGTCATATCTTTTAAACTGCAAGGTGGTGTTTTTTTGAGCCTAAACAACTTTTTTTGTGGAAAAACAGCAGAAAATACTACATGAATAATATTCTTATTATTATGTGTTTACGTTCTTCTGAATCATAAAATTTCTCTTAAATACAGCAACAGCCATAAAGTGGGTCAGAAGAATTGCAACCACATTGACCTTTTGGACAGATATGCCGATGCATACCATACAGAAGTGTTTCTGAAGCTTGACCACTTGAAGATGGGTGGACTTCAGCTCCTAAAGTTCTATGCTGTCTAAGCCCTACCCTTTATACATACAGTACGTCCTATGTTGACATATACCATAGACAATGTATCTCGACTTTGTTCAATTGAAGATGAGTGGACCTCAGCTCCCAGAATTTCCCAGCCAGCTATGCTTGATAATGATGGTTATCATTGAAGCTCTATACTCTATGGAGTGTTTGCCTTCACCACTAGGCCAAACTGGCTGGCTGGGGAATTCTGGGAGCAGAAGATCACCCATCTTCAAATGTTAAAGTTGAAAAATACTGCCATAGAGTATACCGCTCCAATGATAACCATCACCATCAATCATGAATTCCCTGAAGACACCACTAAATAAAGGCTTACCTTCAAAATATCATCCAATCTCATCCTTTCCTTCAAAAGGGTTTCATATTCAGCATGACAGGTACTAATAAGCAACTCCTTTTCTGATAACTCATTGATAAATCTTCGCTGTTTATCATCCCACTGACATTTATTGATGTGAAATGTTTTCTCTGCCTCATTCAATTTCTGCTGAAGAGCTCTGATGATTTCTATTGAAAAGAGATTCAAGTGATTCTCAAATACAATTAAAATGTGAATTAAAATGGCATAGGTTCTTCTCCTACAATATGCAAAAAGAAAAATATTTTACAATGAACATTGCAATAACTATTCTATTAAAAGCAACAATCCTTTCAAATTAGTCATTTTACATTAACAGCACACAAAAACAGGTTAAAAGACATTTCTATTAATGAAGATGTTTTGTTATACATATTTGTTACACCAAAGAACCAGTTTGGTCTAGTGGTGAAGGCATCAGGCTAGAAACTGGGAGAACTAAGAGTTCAAATCCTGCTTTAGCCATGAAAGCCAGCTGGATGACCCTAGGCCAATCACTCTTTCTCAGCCCAATCCATTTCACAGGGTTTTTATAGGAGGAAGGAATATTAGATGTATTTACCATTATTATTTGTAATAATAATAATAATAACAACAACAACAACAACAACAATAATAATAATGATGGCAGGATACAAATAAATAAAATACTCAAGACAACATACTATCCCAAATGATAATTTTGTAAACAATCCATGAATATAAAACTATATTTAAGGCTAAATATCTAGCCTTAAACACTCAACAAGTACTTTGTCTTCTACAATTTCTTGCCTATTTATTTTCATAACGGTCTCCTTAAAGTATTTAAGTCAGAGCTTTTAAACCAATGAAATTAAAATGTCAATATATAAATCTTAAAGATACCACAGGTCTATCCCTAAGTGGTCAAGGCTGAAGTGTTAGACAGATACTGTCCTGCAATGTCATTAAGAACACAGTAAGTCAGACAGGCACATGCATATTGGGGCCAATCTACAGCCCTAACAAGGAACAAGTAGTTTTTTTGCATAAACATTTTACATTAAACAATTGCAGGAATGCAGGAACAGATAATTAATATTGGTCAGGAAAAAGGATATAAAATTTAATGGATTTATGGAAAAGAGTAAATTTAAATGGAGGAAAAATGCTACTAGTTATACGTAAATTATGAATGTGCTTACTTGGCATCAGTTTATTATACTTGGAAAGCAAATAATCCACTAGCTGTGGTTTAAAGCTGCTATTCAGCCAAGTATACAACATAATCATCATGTTAATATCTTTTTAATTAGGTAGTAATGAGCACCCAACAGAATCACAACAATTTCAAAATTATGTATGTACCAGTTCTGCAAGGACTTTGGGACCAAATATTTTCCCATCTTTAATTTATATAGACACTGACTCTCTTGTTATTAAAAACAAATGAGATTACTGTTTTTTTAAAGAAATCCAGAAATATTTCCAAATTAATAAGCAGGTAGAAATTGAAATATGTATAATATAGGATGCTATGAAGATACTTATAAATATTACTCTATTAAACATAAACCAGAATAAAGAAAATGGAATAGAATGGAATGAAATATTAGAATCAGGAGACAAGAAAAACAATAATTCTGATGTATTTACTGCATTAAAGTATAAGAGATATAAGTGATGGGTAATAAAACATTACTAAAAATACAAGATTTAGTAAATGTAGATATTACAAATGTCATTTTTATGAATCATTATTCTAAACTGTTAGCAACTGCTGTTAGAAAACAAAATAAAATTAAAAAATGAATGCATCATTGATACAAAGAGAATCTTTTTTAACCAAGCAAAAATTGTAGAAATTACAAATTATTATTAGATTACATTCTACATATATAAAAATAGACTTTAAATTCAGAATCAATGAAACTGACTATGAAAAAAGTGTCAAACAAATTAAAAACTCTACATCTGAGAAATTGAGTAAGGAACATAACAATGATCTTAACCAAACAATCAGTAATGGTAACAAAATGGGAAAGACCCAGGAGATTCAGACCTGAACATTATAAGGTGTTCCTAAAATAATAACTCCCTATTTATGTCAGGAAAGCACTGTTACTAAATTATGTTAATAGGGGATATGTTCACAAATCTGTTCGTTATTTATTGTAAATATTCTGAATTTACCTTGCAGCTGTTCTATTTGTTTGTTTGCTCCGCCTAATTTTTCTTCTGATGAATGCCGTTCTATGCCAACTTCTTTCCTTGCTACGGCTAATTCATACTCCAGACTTTGTCGGACAGCTTCACTCTTCTCAACTTCTGCTCGTAGTTTTGCAATCTGGCTTTCATAGTTTGATAGCTATAAATGAAATAATACTTTTTTTAAAAAAATTACATGTAACTTTACTCATAAATTATTTTTTGAATACCCGTATTATGTAACTAACAGGGACGCGGTGGCTCAGTGGCTAAGATGCTAAGCTTGTCGATCAGAAAGATCAGCAGTTCGGTGGTTCGAATCCCTAGTGCTGCATAACAGAGTGAGCTCTCATTACTTTTCTCAGTTTCTGCCAACCTAACAGTTTGAAAGCATGTAAAAATGCAAGTAGAAAAATAGGAACCACCTTTGGTGGGAAGGTAACAGTGTTCTGTGCGCCTTTGGTGTTTAGTCAAGCCAGCCACATAACCACAGAGACGTCTTCAGACAGTGCTGGCTCTTCGGCTTTGAAACAGAGATGAGCACCACCCTCTAGAGTCAGGAACAACTAGCACATATGTGCGAGAGAAGCTTTACCTTTACCTTCATTATGTAACTCTTTACACTCAGATGCCTTGAAACAAATTGGGTTGAAGGGTTTGTGGAAATCATTTTGATTTTCCTTTTTTCCTCCTTCTTTTGACTATTGTTAAGATGCCAAAATGCCTTTACATGATTGTTAAATTACCTACTTAGCAATTAATATATTTACTGTAAAACATTACAAATCCATAAAAATCTTCAATGGCATGTCCTCCTCTTTGCAGTGTGTTTCCATCTTAGGAATGAAACAATTGATGAATCTCCAGTCTAGAAATAAAGCTGTTGAGTTCCAAAAGGTTTTGGATTTGAATAATAATGTATAGATAGAAAGAATAGTCTTCTTGATGCCTTTAAATGGAGAAAAGCTTTCCAATGATGAAACAGTTTAGTTTGTCATCTCCTGCTACAATAGCTCCAGACAAAAGCGTGTATTGATATTTCACAGCCTTAAAAGCTTGCATTGTCTTTTCCTCTTTGGAAGTGTATATTCTTTTTGACGCTCTCTTCTAGAACAATTCTGTGCCATCAAAGCTGAGGATCTACTGTGCTATTTCATCAATTTCATTGATAGCTTCTTTATCATCAGGATGCAGATCTTTGCTTCATTTCTATTACCACCAGCAACTTCATAATTCACTTTCACGTTCTGAAAATTAGAACGTGAAAGTCTAAGTCTATTAAATTACCACGAAGTTTGCATGATATTCATCATACTTTCCTTCACAATGTCAGTCACTTTTTCACTTCAAATGTTCCTTTCATTTGAATGCTGCTTTGTTAGCTGATTTTAAGTTCAAACTTTTCACTTGTTAATTGTTGAAGTGTTTTCTTTACTATTGAATTAAGGAGACTTACAGTAGCTCATATGCAATGTAAGACAGGTTTTGCATGTCAAGACTCTTTATTATTTTCACTTTCTGCTCTAAATTATTTTATACAGGTAAATCCTTGACTACCCTACCCTATTTAGGGACTGTTCAAACTTACCACAGTGCTGAAAAAGTAGGTTTACAACCAGTCCTTGAACTTACAATAATCCCAGGCCAGAGGTGATTTGCCAATTTTTTTACTACTGGTTCGCTTGTGGATGCATGCGCAGAAGCATCCGGGCGGGTAGGTGGAGCCTCCCGCTGCCACTCCCGGTTTGCCCATTCTGGGCTGAACCAGGAGCAACCCTCCTCTGCCCCAGGCTCACATGATCTCCATTTGCGATCTTCACAGTCAGCTTCTGACAAATAAAGTGAATCGGGAAGCTGGCAGAAACTTGCAAGTCATAGTAAATGTAATGCTGCATTGAACAACTACAAGTGATTTTCTTAACAACCATGATGGAACTGGCATCATAAGTCAGACATGGTCATGTGATGTTTCACTTAACAACTGCACTGCTTAGCAAGGGAGATGTTGGTCCCAAGTGCAGTTGTTAAGTGAGAACTTACCAGCCAGGCCTATATTCTTGTTATTGTATGATCCCTTTCCAGTCATCAGTGAACAGCAATGCAGTTCAGTGTGAAATAACACTGGAAATTGCTTTTTTAAAAATATTCCACTTTTGAAAATTGGGGAGCTTATCTTAGCACCCCAACTTTATAAGGACTGCGGGAAATTATCCATTCATATTTGTGAAAAGAGAAGAAGATAGGAAGCTTTTTGAAGCTGGGTTGTTGTTATTTTTTATATGGGAAAGATTAAAGGTAGGAATAGGAGGTTTCAGGGAGGTAAACAGCTTTTATTCCTATATTTAAAGCCTAGAAAACATGCAAAAATAAAAAAATCAAATTTTCCTAATTTTGCTGCTGAATTTCTGCAGAACAATCTCAATGAGGTGGAAGCTGTACGCAGCCTCCAGGCTATTCATCCATTGAGGAGAAATGCATTATTTCCAGTCTTCCAAGTCCAACAGGAATTGTATTACAAGCAAAATGGAAATTACAGCAGGAATCTAAGTAGTTAATTAAATCCATGAGCCCTCGGGAACTTTTGACTTGTATCTCTTAAACAACAATCCCCTTACATTCAGCTTTGGTTGTAAAAGCTAAATAATCCTATGTTTATTAAGATCAACATCTTAAACAGTTCATTCTGATTAATACCTTTTGGGCAGTGATGGGTTTTAGGGTTTAGTGATTGTGGTCTAGAAAACAGATTGATTGACATTTCCTGGCAAATGTGGACAGCGCCTGTAGAGTTCCTAGTGAAACATCAAGAAATCTGCTTTCTAGACCACAATCACTAAACCCTGCCAAGAGATATGGGTCATGAAAACTTACACAGTATATAATGCCATTTCTTTTTCTTTTGAATAGCCTAAGTCATCTAAACCTTACAGTGTTAAGGATCTCTAGCCAACACTGTATAAATACCACTGTACAAAAATAATATAATGCATTGTATAATACTGTATAATAAACAAATTTTATTGATACAATTTTATAAATAAAGGACAATAAAAAATGCTATGTTAGAAACAATTGCTGGGAACTCCAACGTGAAAAGCAAATTATGTACAACATTTTTTTTTAAATGCTAGAAGCACATCGACCTTAGAAGATCCCACTAAGGTAGATTATTGAGTTTTTGTTTAATCTCATACAACCTACCATTTGTTTTTTTAAAAAAATAAATGAAGTTTTATTCCCATGAGAATTATGAGAATTATACCCATATTCTGGTTTCTCGTTTAAAAAAATGAGGTGGAAAAACTCCAAGAAAAACAAAGAAAGAAACATTCGGAAGTATATTAAATATGGCTTCCCATGTTCTGATTATGACTTAAAAGTGCTTTGGATCTCATGAAGCACAGTACCTCTGGTACTCATTAAAGCAGCTTCCTCTTTTATGCGTTAGTGTGAGTCTGCAAAATGAAAAAATGCTACAGCTGTTCTAAGAGATGTACTAACTTTAATACCACAAAGACTGGACTGGGACAAGATTGAGAGAAGTTCTTTTAAATCAGGGTCCAAGAGTACACAAGTCTAATACAAATCCTTTCATTAACATTATAGATATATCAGAAATGTGTCAAGATGGAGAAGGCCATCCTTCAACATCAATAGGATGAGTAGTTTGTATAACTATGTTGCACACCCAGCCCCACAACAATGAAATTGTTACCTCTGCATTATGCTTAGCAGTTATGTCAAGTTTATCTTTCTTGGCTTGATGGAGTTTCCTTCTCAGATCTTCCTTTGTTTCCATATCAGCTTCACTGTGTTTGTGGAGAAATGTCTTTCCAAAGTTCCTGTTTAAAAATACAAGGGGTTTTCACCACAAATGATCTCAGTCATACCAGCTCTGAATTTTCAAATAATCAAGGCAGCAAGGTTGAATTTCTTACTCAGAACTAAGTCCCATTCAATCAATCAATCAATCAATCAATCAATCAATATGTGTGTGTGTGTGTGTGTGTGTGTGTGTGTGTGTGTTGTATTTGTGCTGATAAATAACTATATATATATAAAGGGTTGTGAGTCACCCTGAAAAATGAAGACAGGGTAGAAATAAACACAAATGATGCCGCTCATGATAAAAGTCAATCTTTTTCAAACCTTACATCTGTTACTTTCTCTCTCTTGAAGAAATAAAATTAAAAATAATGTTTATTTTGTTCTACTCTACTTAAAAAACGTGGCAGCATTGATCATTAATAATGCAGTTCTAATAATTTTGTAGGAGAAAGTCCAGGAGGAATGGCTTATCATGATAACTGCAACAAATAAAATATTTCGTGTGCAAAGCTTTTAAAGTATAGATGTTTTGCATTTTGCCAGTCCCTATACATTCATTTAAATGAGAAACAGAGGGAGATGTTGACTGGCTTCCTTGATGTCCAGGGAAAATAAGTTTACCCTGATGAATCCAGCCTCAACTCTAATTACTATTAATTCATAATTAGTGGAAGATGCACACACACAACTCTCTTAATGTTATCTTTTTAGGCACCAAAATATAAAATATATGAAAGTTGCATATAATTTTTAATTCACAAACCTCATTCAGCTTCTCAAATAAAAGGGAGAAGTTCACAAAACGAAATGAAATCTTATACCTAAGTTAATGAGGTAACTATGGCAACCACTCCAATGGAATAACAAGGGTTTTTTCCCTTGCATTGACAGTGTGATAAAATACCCATTTTATTTTACATAATATACCATGGAAAACTAAGCAATTTTTTAAAGTACTGCATCCACTTTTCATATAACATAGGAAGTGACTGGCAGAACAATTCAGGAATAAAAACAGTGATACAGATATGACATAACATGATAGTAAGCAGGAAAATAAAAATGTAAACATGATAAAACAAGAGGAAAAGCCATGCTGCTCCATTTAAAAAAAAAACCTTAATTGTCAGCAGGCAATACACAAAGTTTTAAAAAGATTTCCTGAAATATCACATCTTGAAGACAAAATGGAAACAAACTTCTGAAGGGGACTAAGTACACTTCTCTGAATAATTTTAATCTCACAGTTGAAATGGTCCTGTTCATTAGAACAGAAGCTGAAATTTTATCAGTTTTGTTACCCTAATAGTTGCCATTGTATTTGGTAAGTAAAATACAGAATTTGGAAAATAAGTTATTTTTTTTTGCTTTGATAAGTGATGTTTTGTTAATTAGCAAAACTGGACTGAAACCCATTAAAACCTTATATATGCATTTGGGGTGGGTGGGTGGTATAGTACATGTTTATATGTATGTGTGTATATTCTTAAAGGAATTTCAGAAATGGATGGACATCAATTGATGTTGTCTTAGATACATTTATAGCACAATCCCATATTTGTGTGTTATTTCCAACCAAAACTTGCTAATGATTTTATGATGCAGGTGTTGCAAATTACTTTTAAAAGCAACTATAGTTAGCTAACACAATCCTACAGAAAGCTGAACTTCCACTAAAATACCAGCACTATGGATGGCTTAAATTACCTGCTAGCTACTGCAGTAATATTACTGTGAAATATAAAATTATGAAGTATTAATAGCATGATTTGTACATTCTCAATTGCCATCTGTACTAAACATTTTTTCCCAAATATGCATTTCCTGCAGTTAACATTCTATTAGAAATTTCATATTATAGAACTAAAAATTGGCAGAAAATTGCATGGTCAAGAGTATTATTCAGAGAATAGAAATTTTCATAACTGTATTTTTTATTAATTATAGGAATTAAACTCACTGTTTCATTTCAGAGACAGAGTAATTCACTTGAGAATCCATTACAACTAATTTTCTGCTTTATGTTCTCTGAATAGCATACAATGCTATTGTCATAGGTAATATTGTCTGCACCACAAGATTTCAAACATCATTTGTTTTCCAACTCCTATAATACACAAATTTAAACAAACATCTCCGTCACATCATTTTTTTCAGTAATGTATTCGGATTTAATCACAAATTGTAGAATTTATTATTAAAGTATATGCCCAATAGTTTACTGAAGCAAGCAATGATAATCCCAAGAATCATAAAATTAACTTTAACTTTATTTATTAACTTTATTATTTCCATCTCCACTCATCTTCATGTTACAAAAATAGATTATAAGCTTAAGGAACAGTTTAGGAAATAAAAAATAGGCTTAAGAAAAAAACATAAATCTTGTCAGATCCTTATTGCTACCATAATCTAAAACCCAAAACAAAGACCCCAAACTCTATCCAAATAAATTTTCTGGATCATACAGACTGCCTAGCTCGTCAATTCAAGACAGGGCTCCTAAACTTTTTGCCTTTATATCTCTCTTTAATATAATATTGATGTTCATGCTTCCCCTAAAAAAACAAATGTAAAAATGAACACAAATAATTAAATTGATAACATGAAACTTTGCGAAAGGTGGACAACGTACACCTTATAATAACGTAACTAAACCATTCTGCATGCACAAACACATGGATTCTCTCTGGAGTTCACTCAAGGGAGGTACAACTCATAGTTTGGGAACCCTGGTGTAAAGTATGTGAGTACAAGATGGTCTTGAAGAAAGTATATCAACAGCTGCTGTGTAAACATCAACAAATCCTTGAAAGGGAATGAGAAACTCAAGATTGTTCCACCTTGATCCTCTCTGATATGGGGGAAACTGGGACAGGGAGACAATATGTCTAATTTTCAAGACTCAGTTATTACACAGTGCAACAATAAAGAGACTTTTCTGGGATCTTTTGGGTGTCTGTTTCCCGATCCAGCCAACCTCAAAGGGCTGAGAGGATGGAACTGTGGATACAACCCATCTCCCTAATGTTTACTAAATAGAGGGACGTCAAAATCATACCCAGTTAGAGTCCCATCATTCCTTTTTGCCATCAGGCTGCTCTAAAGCTTCATTCCTGTGCTCAAGTCAAGTTGCTTAGCAACAAGTCTTATTTATCTTATTTTTAAATGGTTGAAACAAATCGGAACCATCCCTAAATCAGTTGGCATAGAGTAAGATTTTTATATCATCTACCAGGAAAGCACCTTTGAAAGAGGGGCAAAAGCTGTCATTTGTACGTTGTCAAGTTTCTATCGTTTATATAGAGCAAGTTCACATCGGGCAGGACTTGAGATAACTTCTTCATACCTAAATCCCTAATTCATAGTTTTAGAAAAACCTCAAGGGTTCAACAAGTGGCAGTTTTCTCATTATATCGCCTCAGGGCTACGGAAGACTCCGCAAGTGAATTTATATTACTTTCATCCTGCTTCCTATAAACGAGTATTCCTCTTTATAAGGGCAACAACCGTAGGAGAATTTGCCGGATTTATTACCGCTGCTTGTAATCCGTTTCACACCTTGTTGATCAATCCGGATTAACCAACGGAGACCTGCAATTAATACATCTTTGGTGTTTGTTTGTCTTCAGCCCAAGCAAAACAATCCTCCTCCTTCTGGTTTTCAACTCTTCCCTCCTATCAATCTACCGTAACACCACCGTCGAAATCTGCCGCCCTCCCATCTTCGTACCTGTTTGCCGCGCCTGTATTTGAAAACAGGAATCATGAGATCGCCAAGCTATCGGATATGAACAATCTGCAAGGCACCGGGGTTTTTTTTCTGGGCAGGCTTTAGGACCCAGAGAGTAACAGGAAAGCCCGGACATTCATGCTAGCTTCACACTGCCTTTACAACGGCTTTTTCCGGTTAGAGAACAACTACTAGCGGTTCGCTCAGCGGCTTCCCGTCTTTTTCCGGTCTCAGGCTACCCATTGGAAGAATGTGAAATTGTGACGTAACGCGTTCTAAACGGGAGGTTTATTCGCCCGCACTCTATCTGCTTCAATCAGCTAAACTGGGCATGCGCTAAAGGAGTTGTAAACATTTTGCTCCCGCTCTGTTTGCCGCTTTAAGAATTTATAGGCGCTGTTAACGGGTGGACGCTAATAATGGATGGGGAGGAAAATAGATGCGTGAGTTGTTTTTGCTGTCCTCGGCACTTTAGCACGAGTACTAACATTTTAGCTTCCTGGATTCAGTAGAATGTATTTTCACGTTGTTTTACGTATTGCAGTTCATTTTTATTAAATTGCAATTGTAATATTCAAAATAAAAAAATCTTTATTTTTTAAAGAAAATATATTGCAATTCATACAGCAGTCTTGTGGAGTGTCATTTGATTACAATAGTTTATAAACAATGAATTGTGTTCACTGAATCCATATACCACAATAAATCATTACTTTTCAAGAGCGCATATTGCAAAGACCCCAGATGGAACATCTATGATCAACTCTCTCTTTTGGTCTTACACTGTCTCCAAAGAATACTAGCTCGGTAGGGTCAAACTTATATTGGTACAGCAGCATCACATGACCTATCTGGATCCCCCCCCTTCACTAAACTGGCGGTGGGCGTAGCCAACATGTGACACATCCGGCCCATGGGCCAGGAGTTTGACAGCCCTGTCTAGCTTAATCTAGTGCTGTGTATGACTTGCAGCTGATCTGGTGATACTGTCCCAGACAAATCTGGAGCACAATCTTGGGCTCCTAGACTCATTATTCCTCAAAGAACTGGGAGAGGTTGTGGCTGAGGGAGCATTGCACAGCTTCATATTATGCATGTTGTACTCCTTTGATCAGGAGGCTCCACTCACAGTCCCTCAGGCCCTAGTCACCTCCAGATTGGAATACTGTAATGTGCTTTATGTGGGGCTACCCTTGAAGAATATCCAGAAGCTTCAACTGGTGCAGAATACAGAGGCACAGGTTATGTGTGCTCCTTGAAGAGCACATATAACACCTCATCTTTATAAGCTGTGTTGGTTTCAATCTGTTTTGGGCCCAATTCCAGGTGCTGCCTTTCCCTAACTGTACCAGCCCATTCCATTAGCTCTGGTGGTGAAGGCATGTTATCATAGGGCAGGACTTATACTTCGTCTCAGGCCAGTGTCCTCTCCCTTGACACCCACCTTACACAACGCTCTCCCCATTCCCCACCAAGTTAGGCAACCTTCAATCCTTCAATTGTTTAGAAAATCCCCCAAGAGCTGGTTATATCATCAGGCCTGGGGGTCCTTGGAAAATAAAGACAACCATAAATGGCTCCACTGTGATTGGTATTTTTGCATTCTCTGGGGTTTAAATGATACTATTCTCATTTGAAATGTTTTTATTTTTTTTATCTATGCCATTTTATTCTATGGTTGCACATTGCCCAAAATCGCTTTGTATAATATGGGCAGCAATATAAATCTGATTAATAAAATATTAAAAAATCAAAATGATTGAAAGCAGCCTGAGTTTCCCAGAAAACAGCATCTTGACCAACTCACATCAAAATTGGAAAAAAAAATAAAGATCCACAGTGGCCCAGTCAAAATAAGAACCATCACAGAAGTGGTACTTTGCATTCATATAGGAAAGGGAGAGTTATTAAAAAAGAAAGAGTAACCACAAATGGAGCAATCCATTTTCGGCTCTCTATAGCATCCCATAGTACCTGTGTCTATATCGGAAGAAAGGGTTGACTTCTTCTGCCCAGGACCGAACAGGATAGAAGTTAGGGTTCAGGTGAGCTAACAATCAACAAATTGTGTTAAAATATTGTTTCATCTTAATATCTGAATTTAAATGACAAGCTATCTTTAAAATGACACTACTTCAGTCTCTTAATCAAGGTTGTCACAGAAACAACTCCAAAATTAAGGACTGATGCGTGTCCACTATTCCTGGCCTATTCCTGGAGGAATTGGATATAAAATAGAAATTGTGAAAATATAGGTAGAAATTCAGCCTTCTGCTATAGTACTTGTGCATAGTAATTACTATTTAATTTGAGTATTTGCAGATTATAATTTTTGGACTATTTTAGAACAAATGTTTCTTTTTAAACAGACAGACATCTCTAAATTGTGTTATTTACTTTCATGCATTTCTAAAGAAATCCTTGACTCCGAGCAACTATTTTTTATGCCCTGGAATATATTTCCATTAATTGCTAAAGGCAATTCTATCTGTAAAACATGATATTCTACACTACCTGAAGAACTTTACATTTTGTGAAATTACGGTATGTATCAGTTTGAATTAAAAAAGCATAAGATGAAGGTCAACTTTGGCCAAAGTGAGATATTCTTGAGTGGCAATTGGCCTCTTTGGGAGATCTAATTTATCTATGCTGCTTGTCAAATGAATATTTGGTTCAAGTATACCTTACTGTTAGTTTTTAAGCAAGACAATAGTCATTACAATATAGGTTTCAGTGTATTCTTCTACAAAGATGGAAATCATTGCTGCTAAAATATCTTTTCAGAAGCAAGATGAATAACAATCGATATACATTCATTTAATCCAGGCTATTATTTCCCATCAAAAGTTAATACAATGAAATAAAGCTTTCAGAAACAATATTCCCAAAGTTAGTCTATATAATGGAATCATTAAATTTACTTAGTTGTCTCATTCATATGAACGCAATGAAATTAACCAATGTACAAAATCCACTGATATGAGTAGGATGTATCTATAGATAACGTATAAGCACAAATACTTTTTTTAAAAAAATGAGCCTTCAAACCATTCAAGAGTTCTACATGATCAGCAGATTCCAATTTTATTAGTAATAATTTAAAACATATTATTTTGTTTCTTGTTCTGTAGAATTGACTCAATTACATGGATTGTATTAGGTAACTGTACAGTATATTCTTCTACTCTTCTTTTTTCCTATTTTGAAGATGGTGCTATTGGAAACTGATGGAGAAAGGATACAAGGTTGAAGTTAATTGTCAGAGTTTGAACATAATCCTGTAAGCATATTTTACAATACAATCTAATCCTGGGAGCTATTTCCCTTACAGCAGGAACATTTATCATTTTTAAAAGAATAGCATCAATAGTTTCAGAGGGTTTTTTTTTGTACCCAAAGCAATTCAGCTCAAATCAAAGTTTTCCCTGTGGGGTAAAAACATTAGCAAAACTACAACAGTTTGTGGATACTATTATACCTGTTTTCTTTTAAATCTGCATTTGAACTAGCCTAAGAGGAAGGTAGCCTGCTTTTATTATTCAAAACTAAACACAGAGACTTAATCTGCTCCAGTTTTTTTCCTTAAAGAGTCACAATAAAGCAGGCATGCCAGCAAATATTGTGAGACAGCTCTAATCTGTTTATACTCCTAAAACCGTTCCTGAAAAACATAAATTCAACATTGCTCTAGCAGTACTGCTTTTTCTGTATCCAATCTGGAAATCTAGACATTCAGATAATGGAAAGCACTAATTTTGGTTTTTGAAATGCATTTTTGTTTGTATTCAATGCAGTGATTTATGAATGGATGGATTACTGTAATGCACTTTACATGGACCTGACTTTGAAGAGAATCTAGGTTCAGCTAGTGCAAAATGCAGCAGCATGGACAATTACGTGTGCTTAAATCAGCACATATTACACCTCTGCTCTGCAAGCTATATTGGATATCAGTTTGCTTCAAGCTGCTGCTGATCTATAAAGCCCTACTTGACATGAGGCTGGGATATTTGTGGAATCACCTCATCCCAATTACATCTACTAGTCCCATGAGATCTGACAGAAAGGGCACATTGCAGATCCAGTCTACAAAGGAATGTCAGCTGATGGCACCCAAGAGACCTTTTTCTGACAGCCCACCCTTTGAAATATCATTTGCCCTGAGGAGAGATTGGTCCCTACTTTGTTGGCCTTTCAGAAGAGCCTGAAAACATGGCTTTTGTCAATTGGTTCAGAACTTGGTGGAAAGCCTGCTAAGAGGTTGTACTTTTAGATACAACATAATCTCCACAGATTATGTTCTAAAGTTTTTAAGTGTTTGTTTTTTAATTTTGGGATGGGGTGGAGTTGGGTGTATTGTTTTCTGGATTTTTAACTTCATAAGCCACCCACAGTCACATAAGCGAGATGGGTAGCTATAAAAAATTAATAGATTCATTAGGAGAGCCAATAGATGTGATCCTTTTAAACACTGCAAAGAAATCAGGAGACTAAATGAAGTCCTGCCTCAGCCATGAAGCCAGCTAGATAACTCTCAGCCAGTTATTCCTTCTCAGCCCTAGGAAAAAGGCAAAAGCAAGCGCTTCTGAAAAACTTGCCAAGGAAACTGTAGGGACTCATTCAGGCAGTTACCAGGAGTCAAGAGTAATTGGAAAGCACATCCAATTTCATTAAGGAATGCAAGATTTCTTCTTTTACTCAAACCTTCAATGACTGAATTTGCAGTATATACTGGCATAAAATGTGGCTATGTATTTGATTCCTTAGTGTGTCTTGTGCAAATACAATCAGTATAATTTTATATTGCACAAGGCTACTTTTCTAAAGCAACATATTAAGTATATATTAGTTAGAATGCAACTACAGACACTTATTAGGTTATGAAATGGCACTCTGAACTTCACAGCATATATTTTTGTTCTTTGTACCATCATAGTTTTCAATATTGAATATACAATTGTATCTAATATGACAATGCTTACCTTACATTTTGAATTAGCAATCTGTGTTTAATATTAGTGTATTGTATAAATCCAGCTAGTATCACCTGCACAAAGCTACTCATGAAGAAATGGCAGCATTTCATGTTATTTAGATGTGAGCACTAGATTTATTGCATTTGTATTCATTATTCCCTTTTTGAAGCTCATGGCAGTATTTTAAGTCATTATAAGACTATGACCAATTTAACTGAGTGGAAAAATAGGTTCCAGGGTACCTATTTTCTAGTTGAATATGGATTTGAATTGATGGCAGGTACATACATGTTATATAAGATTAAATTAATATTCCAATAATCTATAATTCTGTTCCCTCTGGCAATCAAGCAGACTTCTGGAAAATCAGGAAGAGAGTTGGGTCACTTTCTGTCATGCCACATGCATCATCTCCTACCCATCCAGCCTGAGGAGATTCATGCTGCTATCAGAGGCACAATGTTGCTTTATGCAGCTGTTTATCACAAAGCTAATAAATTCTGTATACCAAATAAATCCAATTATTACTTCAAGAAACAGAAAACACCTCACTGACTGCATTTTACAACACTCTGAGCCACAAAACAATCACATTTTAGCTTAGAGTATTATGCAAACCTAGCAGAAAAGATTTAATTACAGTTATTATGTAAAAAGCTAGAATGATATAGTGATTAAAGTACTAGGCTGGTTCAGGTCTATCACAGCTGTGAAGGCCCATTGTGACTCTGTGCCTGTCACTCTCGGTCTAGGCTCACACATTATTTTGTAGGGCAAAAATGGGGCCAGGATTATAAACATGCCTCAAACCTCTGAAAGAAAGGTAGAGTATAAATTAGTCATACATATAAAATAATCAACATTGAAAAGTCTACATTCTAGTATGCATTCTATATAAAAATGAAGATAGGTCTCTGCTGAATTTTGGCACAGAATATTGAACTCACAATGCCATAATCAGTTTGAAAAGAACCAGTGAATATCTTTAGTCACACCAGTTTAGTAGTAACTATACTGGCAAAATTAAACATGCAAGAGTCACATTTGTGAGATAACAATTTGATAAATAAGCAAGGTATGAAAACCCAGCCGTTGTGGCTCAGTGTGATATACTACAAAACTGAGTTAAGAATAAATTTAACTATTAGTCAGAAAGCATATTATATGAACAGTCTTTTTTATTAATAGCTACTGTTATTAAAAGCTACATCAAGATTCTGCTTGGCGACACAATTTCCTAATACAGAACTTTAATCAAGTCATATTGTACAGTGCAATTTAAAACCCATATTATTTATGTATTTACTTTTTAAAATCTAAATACGTCCTTAACTATCATTATAAAAAAAAATCTGCCTGGATTGGCAGCATTTTCCGGAGAACTCAGCCATGATTTTTACATTTCACTGCCTTGTTTTCATCTCGGAAGAGAATGGAAAAATTGTAAAACTAACGACCTAGAGCATGAATCCTACTACAAACCTACTAAAATTATACTCGGCAAAACCTTCATCCGGAGCAAGTTTATATCAAAGCCAGGCTGACTTATTCCCAAAGAAAACACTCTGCATCCGGGTGAATGCAAACCTTTTATGTCCTATCCACGGAGCATTATAGGATACCCAATAAATATGACCTTTTTTTGTTTTTTTGTTTGTCACAGCAGGATCAAGTACCCCACACTAACAAAACCTGGCTCTGCATAGGATGTTAAGGGAACCTGCGGCTGACCCTTTGGCGATACCATTAGGCCCATTCAAAGTTGAAGCACACCCCGCCCCCGCGCTGATAACGAACTCCCTCTTGTTTGCCTTTCGGCCTTGCAAGAACGCGCCAACAGAAGGAGGAAAAGGCGGAGCGAACCATTGTGCTCGAAGGAGGAGGATCCCGATCAATGAGGCTCTTGGGCCGGCTCTTGGACTTTTCCCTACCACTCTCTCTCTCGACTTCAATACACCGCTGATCCCCTACCCAGTAAGAAAACCAAGACGGGCCAGAGAACTGTACTCGCAGCTTCTCCCACCTGACTTTCACCCCCCTCACCACCCCCTGATTTCGAGGCAAATCTTTTGGTGCGCGCCGAGTCGGAGCGAGCCTCCGAGGCGGCTGGCGCGAGGAGCGGCGGGTGCGCGCCCTCGAGCTCGCGGCGGCCGCGGTTTGGCTATTGCGGGGGGAGGGGGAAGGTAGAGCAACGGGATAGCCGCGGCGGGGTAGGAGGAGGTGGGGGTGTGGGAGAGGGTTCGGCGCGCGTGCGCGCGGGTCAGGTAAGCGGGGATCGGGGATGGTCGCGCTCCGGCGGCGGCAGGGAGACAGAGGGTGGCTGCCCTTTTCTTTCTTTCTCCTGATGATGGGGGACTTTTCTTCCCGCCAAAACGGGAATGATGAAGGCTTGGGTTGGCGGGAACCGCCGCCGCCGGGAGAAGGGCGGGTTGGGAGGTTTCTGTGGCGCAACCCCGGACCCTTCGGGGGAAAGGGGTGAAGGGCACCGGTGGGCTTAACAGCCGTGCGCTGCTCCCTTCAGCCTCTCCCCTACTGCCTTTCCTTCTCCTTCCCTCGCTCCGCCCGCGGAACAGCGGCTTATGTTTTTGAGGACGGCGCTCGCCTGCAGCAGCCCGGCTCGGTTCCCTCCGCAGACTTGACTCGCCTTTCCCCCTCCCCGCCAGCGCAGCGAGAAGGAGCAGCATGAGCCGCGATTTCAAACCGGGAGACCTGATCTTCGCCAAAATGAAAGGCTATCCCCATTGGCCAGCCCGGGTAAGCCCCCTTTCGGCTCTGTCCCTTCATTTCCTTTCGCCTCCCGCTGTTTTCCCGGTTTAAAGGGGGTGGGGAGGCTCCGGATGGTTCAGGACCTGGCCGATCGACCCTTTTGGCTCTGTGGGGTCCCTGGCAGGTCCTTGAAAATCTCCCTTTGAACTTAATGTATCTCCTTGGCCTTTGTTTGGGGGAGGGGCGTGTTTGTTTTGGGGAAGTCTCATTACATATAGAATAACAGTTGGAAGGGACTTTGGAGGTCTTCTAATCCAACCTCCTGTTTTGGCAGGAAATTCTACACCACTTCAGACAAATGGTTATCCAATACCTTAAAAACTTCCAGTGCTGGAGCATTCACAACTTCTGGAAGCAAGTTGTTCCAATGATGAATTGTTCTAACTATCAGGAAATTCCTCCTTAGTTCTAGGTTGCTTCTCTCCTTGATTAATTTCCACCCATTGCTTCTTGTCCTGTCCTCAGGTGCTTTGGAGAATAGCTTGACTCCCTCATCTTTGTGGCAACCCCTGAGATGTTGGAACACTGCTATCATGTCTCCCCTAGTCCTTTTCATTAAACTAGACAAACCCAGTTCCATACCCAGATACCCCACATGCTTCTTTTTTTAGCCTTCTTGTTTTGATGGGGTATGATCTACAACATATTTTCCACAGCACCCAAAGGCCAGACAAGGAATAATGGATGGAAACTGATCAAGGAGAGATTCACCCTAAAAATTAAGGAGAAATTTTCTGAGAGTAAGAACAATCAACCCAAGGAACAGCTTGCCTTCAGAAGTTTTGGGTCCTTCATCACTGGAAGCTTTCAAGAAGAGATTGTCAAAAATGGTATAGAGACTCCTGCTTGGTGGGGAGATGTTGGGATAGATCAGGGGTTGCCAACCTTTCAGATCTCTGGGATCACTTAATTCATAATTTTAAATCCTGCGGACCACTACTATGATTTTTTTTTAAAAAAAAAATAGTATTTAGTGCAATATAAAAATGCAAATAATTTTTCTGCGGACCGCCAAAATTTTCTCATGGACCACCAGTTGGTGACTACTGGACTAGATGACCTACAAGGTCCCTTCCAACTCTTGTTACTCTGATATACTTCTTCGGGTACATAGTGTCGATTCAGTACCCTAAAAGTGGCAGGCTACTTTTGGATTCAATTCAGCACCTTCAACCTGTTGAGTTTTATTGCTTAGAAGGATGTGTGGACCAGGACATTTCAGTATGTTGATGAGTTAGCATGTTGTGTGACTACAATTTCAGCACTAGGGATCTAACCTTGACTTTGTCCAAATCAGATGGTTTGTAACTTGGTAACCTCCTTGTAGAGAAAGCTTTTTAAAAGTAATTAAAATGATAGCCTCGTTTTAAAGGACTCTTAAATGTATAATTTTATTACTGTTAGCTTTAAAATATCAGATGATTTACTAGTGCTACTGAATGCAGTGCAGAAATTGTATAGATGTCCAAAAGTGTTTAGTTAAGTTATATAATTGCTGTTAAATGTAACTAAGATTTCAACAAACCACAGATCCAGCTCTTCAAAATATAGAAAACCGTAGTTCATAGCCAAGTCTTCATAATTTTGCAGCTGAACTCTTTTATCGTTGTGGGGTTTTTTTCAGATTAGCAATTATAGTAGAAGTAAATAGCTTTGTAGTAGTCCAGTGGAACAAAATCTGTCTTGATATTAGAACCCGTCATTTCTGGATTTTCCATTTTTTCACCTAACAACTAAACACATTATGTTCACTCCTTTAATTACATCATTCAAACTGTTGATTAACAACATGAAGTAGCAGAAGTAGCAGTTGGTAAAATTTATTAGCTTCTCTTTTTTCATTTTAATGCCAAACTACACTTTCTAAACAGTTTACATCCGACAAATATAAATGATCACAATTGGATTATAACATGCTTATTCAATATGTTAAGGGACTATTGCATTAATGAGTAAATAGAGACAGAAAGGTTTATGTTTGCATTGTTTTCCTTTTTTATATGAATTTCTGTATTCCAGAAGAAAACATAGATGTACAACCAAAATGTTGTTTGGAGATAGTGTTCCTCCATTCACCAAACGAAGCTATGTTACCAGGGATTACACAGTTGCATGATCCCAGGAATAATATGCATTTGGCTTAAGGCACAGACAGTGCACCAATGCCTGCTCCAAAATAGATTGTGGGCCCTTTTTTAGCTCAAATAAGGTATTTTTCTGTCATTGGCAGCTATCAGGAAATTCTACAAGATGCATCTTATTTAAGAAGACACTGACAGTTATGATATGCATGCCTATACCCACTTCAAAGCACCATTAGGTTTCTGATGCAAAGTGTACCACATCCTTAGCAATTACATGATTATGCTAAAATATAAGAAACCAAAAAAGTTTTAGCACTCAAAGATTCACACCTGTATTGTGCCATGAGCATTCAGAAGCTCATACCTGATGTGTGGTTAACTGTTGTTGATTAATGAAGTATATATCTAGGTAGAATGAAATATAAATGGAGAATTAAATGGCACTAAAGTAGAAAAACTAATGAGTATCAAATTCAGTGACAAGTTTGAACATATAGAAAAAACTGATCTCAGTTTGCTGTTAGTTGACATATAGTTAGCAGTTGTTCTTGTTCATGTTAAATAAATAGAATAACTATTCTGGATAAAATCTAATTGATCATTTATATATTGGATATTCCCTTTAAACTTTCTTCGTTGACATATAGGCAACTATACCATGCAACCTTCTATTATCTTGACACTGAATGGTTCCTTAGAATAATGGACTGTTGAAAATAAAAGTCAAAATAAGTAGTTTCTCTCCAATCCTGGTTGATCCCCAAAAGCTAAACAGGGTTGGATTTGGGTATCATTGAATGGAAGACTACCAGGAAATGGCAAGACATTTTAAAAAAAATATCCACAAAAGTAGCAAGCCAGTATGCTGTTTATAAAGAAAAATAAACTTAAATAACACATATATTCTTAGACGGGAACTAGAAGTTGAGCTTGACTTGGGGGAGACTTTATTAAAATAAATAATCTTTCCTGTATTGTAAATTGCCAGTACACTTCTTCTAAAGAACAGTAAACTTGGGTACATAGATTAAACTAAGCCCAAATAAAGCAAACTGAATAAAACAACTAGTTTTTCATGTGCCTTGACCTAGATTTATTTATTAAATTTATATGCCACCCATCTCATTATCCAGAGTCACTCTGAGCAAGATGAAGAGACTAAGTCAGAATCTGAAAATATTCCATAATTATTAGTATAGACACAAATAGGATGCTGTTACAAGTGACAGAATGAATGTAATATACAAATCTATATTTCCCATGTTCAGATACTGCTTAAGCTTTTGCCACAAATATACTTAGATTAATCTCTATTAGGTGATATTGTATACATTCATTCATTGTCCCAAGCATGCCACTATTAAAAGGGACTATCTTATTAAAGTAAATCTTAGAGGAATCACATTTTTCAGTCTTGGATGGAAGCAAATTATAGTTTTCATAAGAATACAGAAATGTTATGGTTGCATTTAACACATTGCTTTTTTAAAAATCCTTTGTTACCTATAAATATTTGGATTAGATTTATCTTTTTATTTAGTTGTTGTTTGTTGCTGTAGGTTGATGAAGTTCCTGATGGAGCAGTGAAACCACCGACAAATAAAATGCCTATATTCTTTTTTGGCACTCATGAAACGTAAGTCTTTTTAGGGCAAAGTTACATTAGACAACGGGACAAATCAATCCCTAATATTTTATTATTTCTTTTTAATAATGTCTGAAAATATTGCCACCAAGCCTTTTATTCTAAAGGTCATTTCTAAAACTGGAATAAGATAAATAGGCAGATAACATGCCTAATTACAATATCAGATCATTACAATTCTTATAGTTTGATGATGTGTAGACAGTACAACTTTAAAATGCAAGAACGTATTTCTTCCGTTAATATTTATGCAACAAGATAATTTAGTCATTCTTTGCTTACAAGCTGGCTTTCTTTTGATTTTCATTTAGAAGGTGATGATTTTATTCTTGTTTTCTACCGTGCTTCCAAGTGCTTAGAATTAGACAGATATAACTTTAGCATTAGCACCCATTTATGTCTGCCATAAGTACTAGAGATAGTCCTCAACTTACCGACAGTTCTGGGTGTCATAAAATACGGCACCACCCCACCCCCGTGATCACATGACCACATTTCAGGCACTTGATAACTAGCTCACATTTATAACTTCGCAGCATTCCACAGTCACATGACCTCAATGTATGACTTTTTTGCCAGTTTCCAGCGAAAAACACCCACTCAGAAGAATAGGTTCAGACTTACAACATCATGATTCTCTTAGTAACCATTATAAACTTGGATCCAGTCACATAGGTGCCTCAATTTTATGACAGAATTTGCATAATTGCCCAGAACTACCAGTAAAATTAAGTATTGTAATGAAACAGTACATTGCCTGCATTCTACGAGCGATCCTTTGCAAGGCAGAGCTGAGGACTACGTCCAATTCCTCGCGGATAAAGTTGCTCGGCTTCGGGCGGACCTGGACTCCAATTCTGCAGAACCAGCTGAGGCACCAAGGGATAATCTGGTAGGACATCACTGGATTGATTTTCAAGCTGTTACCCCTGAGGACGTGGACAAGGCCATGAGAGCTGTAAGTGCTTCCACATGTGTACTGGACCCGTGCCCCTCCTGGCTGGTTGTTAACAGCAGGGAGGTGACACGGGGCTGGATCCAGGCAGTTGTTGCCGCCTCCCTTCGGGAGGGGGTCTTTCCCCCCGCATTAAAGGCGGCGGTGGTGAGACCCCTCCTGAAGAAGCCATCTTTGGATCCAGCCGTCCTAAACAACTATCGTCCAGTCTCCAACCTCCCCTTTGTGGGGAAGGTTGTTGAGAAGGTGGTAGCCTTTCAGCTCCAGCGGTCCTTGGAGGAAACCAATTATCTAGATCCCTTCCAGTCGGGTTTCAGGCCTGGCTACAGCACGGAAACCGCTTTGGTCGCATTGATCGATGATCTCTGGAGAGCCAGGGATGGAGGTCATGCCTCCATCCTAGTACTCCTTGACCTCTCTGCGGCTTTCGATACCATCGACCATGGTATCCTTCTGCAACGACTGCGGGAGGTGGGGGTGGGAGGCACTGTTTTACGGTGGTTCTCCTCTTGCCTCTCGTACAGGTCGCAGTCGGTGCTGGTCGGAGGGCAGAGATCGACCCCTAGGCCCCTAACGTATGGGGTGTCGCAGGGTTCGGTCCTGTCCCCCCTCCTCTTTAATATCTACATGAAACCGCTGGGTGAGATCATTCGACGGCACGGGATAAAATACCACCAGTATGCGGACGATACACAGCTGTATCTGTCCGCCCCGTGCCAACTCAATGAAGTGATTGACGTGATGTGCCAGGGCCTCGAAGCTGTTAAGGACTGGATGGGGGTTAACAAGCTTGTACTCAATCCAGATAAGACCGAGTGGCTGCTGTGCTTCCCTCCTACTAATTGGCCAAGTGTTCCATCTCTCAGGCTGGGGAGTCAAACAGTACGCCCCTCAGACAGGGTCCGCAACTTGGGAGTCCTCCTGGACCCACAACTGACTTTTGAACATCATTTGTCAGCTGTGACCAGGGGGGCATTTGCCCAGGTTCGCCTGGTGCACCAGTTGCGACCCTACCTGAACCGGGAGGCTCTCACAACAGTCACTTGTGACCTCCAGACTGGATTACTGCAACGTGCTCTACATGGGGCTGCCCTTGAAGAGTATTCGGCGACTTCAGCTTGTCCAGAATGCAGCCGCGCGAGTGATCATGGGTGCGCCTCGGTTCACCCACGTAACACCTATCCTCCGCGAGCTGCACTGGCTGCCTGTTGATCTCCGGGTACGCTTCAAGGTGCTAGTTGTCACCTACAAAGCCCTTCATGGTATTGGACCTGGGTACTTGAGAGACCGCCTACTGCCAATTACCTCCACTAGACCAATTAGATCCCACAGACTAGGCCTCCTCCGAATTCCATCAGCCGGCCAGTGTCGACTGGCGACTACCCGGAGGAGAGCCTTCTCTGTGGCTGCTCCGACCCTCTGGAACGAACTCCCCATGGAGATTCGTACCCTCACCACCCTCCAGGCCTCCCGCATAGCCCTTAAAACCTGGCTGTTCCGACAGGCCTGGGGCTAAAGGCTCGCTGCCCCACTTCGAATGGTATGATTGTTGTGATTGTTGTGTTTTTAACTATGCATGGTTTTTATGTTTGTTACTTTGTTTGTATTTCCCCTCCCTTTTGAATTGTGAGCCGCCCTGAGTCCCTTCAGGGAAAAGGGCGGCATACAAATAAAGAAATCTAAATCTAATCTAAATCTAAATCTACTAAAACAAATGTTTATCTGGATATTTCTTTATCAGAAAGGCAGAAATGTAATACCAAATAGAGAAGAGTTAAGAGAAAGGAGGACTAACTTAATATGCATAAAAGCATAGCTTTTATAGCATAGCTATATAGCACAGCATAGCTATTTTGCATTATACAGTTCTTTCTGTTTGGTTGTCACTGCAACAATGTTGCTGAGCTAGTTGAGTGTTATTGGATTAATTGGTATCAAATATAAACTTCAGTATCTTGCTTGTTCCTTTCCAGTTTTACATTGCATAGCAGTAAATATTGCATGGCTCATTATTATTTAGTAAGAAGACACATAGTATGCTATATTTATAAAGAGTACTTATTCCTGTCCCAAGTGGTATAAAATCCTAGCATTTAAAAATATTGTAAACAGTTTTTGTAAAGAGTAAATATTATACTCTTATGCAGATTTTTCCCCATTATTTCCTTTGTAGTGCATTTTTGGGGCCAAAAGATATATTTCCCTATACTGAAAATAAAGACAAATATGGCAAGCTAAATAAAAGGAAGGGCTTTAATGAAGGATTGTGGGAAATTGAGAACAATCCCAAAGTTAAATTTTCCAGTCAGCCGGTAAGTTATCTTATAATTTGATTTCTATTAATAATTTGCATCTCAAGATTTCTTTCAGAATATCCATGTTTCTATGTGCTATAATCCAAATTACTGGATAGATTATAGAAAAAGTAAATCTCAAAACATCTTAATTGTAGTTGAATAGACCAAGCTTACCAGAGTAGACCATAATAGCTACCCATTATATAGTCAAAAGCCAGTTCTCCTGTAACATCCATTATTACTGTTTTCCATAGGAAGCAATAGTTATAAAGGACTTCCAGCACCTATGTGCTATTTGCAGTGATTGACATCTCACACAGTCATAAATATTTGTTCCCAGATATTGGAAATTTCTGCTTATTCTTGAGAGAAGGAATGTTCTGAAGATTTTAGAATGAAAGCCCTCTTTTCTCTATTCCCTGACAAAACAATTGAGAGATATAAGTATTATATGTATATCTCTCATTTCCAGGAGTATACAAAATATTCTAGAAACATTCTACATTGTGGAAATCGTTTAGAAACCAAAGTAGCACATAGAAAGAGTGATGGAGAAGCTTGATTCCATGTTTTCTATCATTAAAAATGTAATGTATGCCATACCATTGACATGGCAGTGATTTCCATAGTATAACAGTCATTACAATTAATTGAATTTTATGTTTCATTGAACTTAACATTTATCCTGCAAGCCTGAAAATACTAGGTTTTTTTTTCTGATGCAAGTTTTTAAAAATAATGTAATAACAATTTTAAGAGAACAATTGCTAAAATCCCACCCGGGGTAATTAACTCATTTAGTATTACCTAATTAAACTTAGTTCATTGTTACTTACTGAACAGCTATATTTAAATATTATGAGATGCTCTTAGACCATCCTCATGGTAAGGTGTTCCTAAGAGAGATGAGTAAAGAGAAGAAAGTTATAGTGTTTCTTTATTTATTATATTTTTTTAAAATCTTGCCTTTGTAACTTTATAAGTAC
This sequence comes from Thamnophis sirtalis, assembly GCF_051295495.1. Classification (NCBI taxonomy): domain Eukaryota; kingdom Metazoa; phylum Chordata; class Lepidosauria; order Squamata; family Natricidae; genus Thamnophis; species Thamnophis sirtalis. Next base: position 78,505,162 of record NW_028261385.1, on the reverse strand, counting down.
CTCAAAGCAGTAAACATTCATAATACTCCTTCCTCCTATTTTCCCCATAACAACCCTGGTTAGGCTGAGAGAGAGTGACTGGTCAAAAGTCCCACCTGACTCTTGTACCTAAGGCAGGCTTAGAACTCACAATCTCCTGGTTTCTAGGCCACGTTAACTGCCATCAACAATGTAGGCTCCCAGCTGAGTCATCCAACGCTTGATTATCATATCACCTAGCCAGCTAAAGCAAGCAGATACTTGAATTGGCAAAAATGGTATAGGAAGATGTTGGAGGTAATTGGTAATTTTACTGACAATTTTTAAGGCAACCTTCACCTGTATGGAGAATGTAATTGAAAAATCGCTCATTTAATTTTGCCAATAAACTCTACGGATAGTATAAAATGACTAACAGATAGCATCAGATGATGGAGACCTTGTATCAGATGGTACTCAACATCTGATGCTCAACAACATGCTACTAAGAGCTGGGGATATTTAAAAGTATGAACATGGGAAACCTTTACATAGTGAAAAATGAAATGACTAGTACACATTGACATCTTGGGTAGTAGCAAATTGAAATTAACTAGAATTGGATGTTTCTGTTTACCATACTGTATACATTGCCCTGAAATCAGATAAACCAGGAGTATCAAATTCAAGGCCCATGGGCTGGACCCAGCCCTTAGGGTGCTTAGATCTTGCCTGCAGGGCCATCCTGGAAACAGTGATGGACTGGTCTGTGGTGCCTATTGCAGCTGAAAACTGAGCTCGTGAGGGTTGCCCGCAGTCCTCTGGAGTACTGTTTTCGCTGGAGGAGGGTTGCAGGAGGCCATCACAGCCGAAAACAGCTCATGTCGCCCCCAACATGAGTGACGTCGAGCTGATCATGCCCACCTTGGCCATGCCCCCCCCCCCCCCCCGATTCACCTGAGGTCAAACACACAACCCTGATGTGCAATATAAAATATTTATATGGACATTCTTTTAACTGACAAGAATGGAAAATATTGTTGCACTTTTTTTCCAGTATCTATTGCTCAGTTACTTACATTTTTGCATTTTTTCAGTCTCAGCCATCAATTAACACTACAGTTGTTAAAGAAATAGATCAAGAAGAAAGCATAGACACTACAGAAGAAAATGAACAAAAAATGGGTCCCAAGCGAAGAAAATTAACAGCTCTTATTAAAGTAAGTGATTTTAAAGTTTTAAGGAGCTGAATGCCTATGGAGATTCTTAATCATCCAGGTCATGGTTGTCCCAAATGTGCTTTTTCAATAGGCAACTGGACTTCTGAAACATCTGATTGTTCTTTGAAGACCTTTCTCATCTAAGAAGCTTCCCCAAAAAGTCCAGTTACTCTTGGGGGGGGGGCATCTTTGGGACAACCATGACCCGGATGACTGAGAATCTCCATAAATACAGTCTTGTGGCTGTAGTCAACATCTTCCTACAATAGCTCCATAGTTTAAAAGAGACATGGTGATTGTAATGAATTACAGACAGGTGCTGTTTTGTATACTTACACATTCTGAAGCATTCAATTTTAATTTCAAGCCTTGTATACTCTACTGCTTTCAAGTTTGCTGAAAACCAAATCAAATAAGAACACAATGAAGGCACTTTAAGTTTGCTAAAAAAACATTTTTAATGGAAGATGCCTATACAATATATACAAGTGCAGCCAGGTATGGAAAATACACACTAAGTAAAAGGTTAAGTGAAGAAGTGTGAATGAATCATCTTATAACTTAATAGGTTTACAGCCTGTAGTCAAGTCTATCCAGTAAAGGAAGAAATTTATAATAGAACCCAAGGCAACAAGAAATAAACATATGCACATCAAAAGGAAATAGGCCCTAAAATGTACTTCTTATAGAGATTGGAGGATCTTTACAACAGTTTTGGAGCACTAGAAGTTTGTTAGCAGGGATTTGAGAAGAATTGATACAAGCGTGTCTTACTACAATTTTTTCTCCTTTTCTCCTACCACTCAAAATTTCCATTTCTACAGAGGCACTATGATAGATAGCCTTGATAGTTTGATTCAACCTAGACCTGGGGGAACTTTCCAAGTGCCCCTAGATCCTCACTATAGATAGCACAGTATTATTTATTGTGTCTCTGCTTGTTCCCTGATTTCTCCTATCAGTCACATGGTAGCTGTCTTTTGACCAGTTGGCCGCCCATGCCACTTGCAATATCTGTGTTCTCTTCACAATCTTCCTTGGGTTCTTCTTACTTCTATTCCCTACTTACAACCAAGAGATGGAGTAGTTCTGAACCTGTGGAAAGTAACAAATTTGACTCTGACACAACTATACAGTTTCAAAAGATTGCATTTCCAATTCTTGTAAAGTATGTACACTAAATCTTGAAGAACCCTTTCAAGGGGCAGCTGAGGCATATTCTTTGATTTTTGACTATATTATTGTTTTACACTCCTTAGAGGTTTTTAAAAAAATAAATAATAAAAGGGGGTTTTCCTTGGTGAACAAGGAAAGTCTTCAGAACCTGCTCAACTCTGTCAACTGATTCCTAGACTTCTGTGTCAAATGCTGTTGTGAACAAGAATATAGAAGACACACCAAAAGAAGATCTGAGTTAAGTGCATGCTGGACTGTTGGCATATCAAAGACTGTAGCTCACAAGACCATAAAAATATGCTTGGATATAGATACAACTGTTTAATAAGTACAAATGCACAATGCAGTTTAATAGGTATAATAGCGCCCTCAGCATTCTCATCAGTGGCTAATCAAACTGAAGAACGAAGACAAATAAAATTCCAAAGGAGATTTTCCAAATGAGAAATGGACTGAAGACAGCAGTGTGAAATACAGTAGAAGGAAAAATTACAAAAAATTTGGACAAGAAGGCTAAAATTGAGTAAAGGAACAGAAGTGGGAAAGCAATCAAAGAAGAAAAATCAAGATTTGAGTTTCCGTTTTATTAAATAATTAACTTTAATTGAATTCAGTTAGATTTACTTTCAAATAAATGTCAGCATCTTGGTCTATAATTGACTAAAGGGGAAAAATGAAAAGTACTTTGAGTACAGAACAACAGTATTAAGATAAAAGTTTGTTTATGAATAGCTTAATTTGCTTCTAAGAAATAAAATGAATGTCTAGTGAAGAGATGTCCTATTTGCTTTTCTTTAAATTAGCCTTATCTTCATACACATTGAGAACAGAATGAAAATTAATATTGTTGCTTTTCAAAAGAGGTTTTGCTTACTGTGGATTACATAATCACTTTGTTTGAATCCTCTTTATATTCCTTACAGAGAAGTGGCTGTATCAGCCCTGTGATCTGAAATATTGCCTACAGGCAAAAAACTTAACAGTAGAAGCCCTTTTTTAGCAGCAGACGGCAAACATAAATATTGAAGAGATGAAGTTTTTGCTAACAGTGAAAACTAGAACATCTATCTTTAATTATTAACTGTTGATCACACCATTATAAGGATCTAATTATCCAACCTCATCAGTTTTATGTCCCTTATTACAACTATGCCCGGTGACTGCTCAGGAAAAAGATCTTGGATTAATAATTGAGTGAAAATGACCACCTTATGCATACCTGTAAAAAGAAGGGATGGGGTTAAAGACAAATTCCATGCTAGAAATCATTGTAGGAAAATGTAAATATTGCTAGACTATATAAGAGTAATATAAATATGCAGCATAACTACAGGTGCAGTGTTTTGTTCTGTTGTAGTAATTGAAGTTCATGTGAATGATAAGAAAAGGTTAATTAATGAACAGGCCAGCTGATAGGGACTAGTAGCTGGTTTTGAGTGAGAGTTTGGATTTCTTAACTTTTATTTTTTTTTATGCATGCATAACAGAGATGGGTTGCTCCTGGGAGGCTCCGCCCAGATACTTATGTGCAGAAGTGTCACGGGAGCGCACCCAAACCAGTAGTAAAAAATGGGCAACCCATCACTGATGCGTAACATATTTGGGGAGTTCAAATAGCTCACTGAACCATAATCTAGTAAGCACATTTTAAGTCATTCTCTTGTACAAAAATAGCACATACCGTTTATGTTCACTGTGTTGTAAGAATCCTTAAATGGAATTATTAAAGTGAAGTATTAATTTCAGATTATGTGATCTGTCACTTAAACATTGCTTCATTGAATAAGTTAAGCTTGTTGGTCAAAATATATAGGAGTGTATCTATAAACAGGATTAACCCTTTCTCTATCCTCTTTTCAGTTTACTTCTTTTTATTACAATGAGTTGAAACTCAACCTCAGCTGGCAAACAGCATTTTTTTTCTGCAATTGCATGAATCTATTTTTTTCCAAAATTTGGGCCAGTTTTCTGTGTTTGCCTGAAGTGTTGGCATGATTATTCAAAGGACTTCAATCATTTATTTGGAACTAGATTAAAAAAAAGAAATCCCAAGTAAAGGGAAGGAAGAAAAATTGATAATTGTAAACAGTGTTAGAAGGGGGGGGGAAATGAAATGCCTGTTTTCTGTGTGGGATATTGTTATAGGATTGTTTTGAAAATGTGGGACTATGTGCATACTGTAATTATAACACTTGCTTGTGGCTTTTTTCAATAGCTTTTTAATCTGTGAAACTTTTAAAAGTCTGCACCTGCTGTGGCAGTAGCAGGAGGTTCAACTTGTCTCCAGCATTTCCTGTAATGTAACCTTGTGTCATCAATGCTGCAGCTATGGGAAAGTTAGGGCTGAGTGTTGAAGTTTGAAGTAGTGATTGTATTTGTACAATATGATAATTTACATCTTGTTGTTTACAAACAGCAATAGTTCAAACCAAAAGTAGATGCTAAAAACTACCCTTCAATATTGCTTGTTTCATTTTACCTTAGCTTATGCAAACTCACTATAGTTTCTTCAAAATAATGATTTAATTTATATACAAGCCAGGTCAGTATCTTGCAGGAAAGTCTTTGTTATCTTTTCCATTCCCTTTTCAAAGTACTACCGTGTGAGCAATCTGTAATTTCAAAAAAAAAATCATGTACCATTGTTATATGGAGAAAGCAAATAGACTATCTTTGTTCGGATGAGAAATAAGTATTGTATAAAAATTATACTTTGTATATAATAAGCGTGATTAACCAAAATATAATAAGCAATATAAGAATGAAAAGAGATAGAAAATGCCAAAAAACCTGATAATGCGAAGAATGTATCCTTGATGCTGTTCTTTCTAGTAGTTCATTGAGGGAGTGATTCTATAAACACCGCTTAAGGCTGCGGTGGTGAGGCCCCTCCTGAAGAAACCGTCCTTGGATCCAGCAGTTCTTAACAACTATCGTCCAGTCTCCAACCTCCCCTTTGTGGGGAAGGTTGTTGAGAAGGTGGTGGCCTTACAGCTTCAGCGTACCTTGGAGGAAGCTAACTATCTTGACCCCTTCCAGTCTGGCTTCAGGCCCGGTTACAGCACTGAAACCGCTTTGGTCGCATTGACCGATGATCTCTGGAGAGCCAGAGATGGAGGCTACGCGTCCATCCTGGTTCTCCTCGACCTCTCAGCGGCTTTCGATACCATCGACCATGGTATCCTTCTGCGACGACTGCGGGAGGTGGGGGTGGGCGGCACTGTTTTACAGTGGTTCTCCTCCTACCTCTCGGACAGGTCGCAGTCGGTGTTGGTGGGGAGGGAGAGATCGTCCCCGAGGCCCCTAACCTATGGGGTGCCGCAGGGCTCGGTTCTGTCCCCCCTGCTATTTAACATATACATGAAACCGCTGGGCGAGATCATTCGGAGGCACGGGATTAAGTACCATCAATATGCGGACGATACGCAGTTGTATCTGTCCGCCCCGTGCCAACTCAATGAAGCGGTGGACGTGATGAACCGGGGCCTTGAGGCTGTTAAAGACTGGATGAGAGCTAACAAACTGGTACTCAACCCGGAAAAGACCGAGTGGCTGTTGTGTTTTCCTCCCAAAAATTTGGTCAACGTGCCACCAATCAGGCTGGGGGGGCAAAATTTATACCCCTCAGACAGGGTCCGCAACTTGGGAGTCCTCCTGGATCCACAGCTGAGTTTTGACCATCATTTGTCGGCTGTGACCAGGGGGGCATTTGCCCAGGTTCGCCTGGTGCGCCAGTTGCGGCCCTACCTGGACCGGGAGGCTCTCACAACAGTCACTCGAGCCCTTGTGATCTCTAGGCTGGAATACTGCAATGTGCTCTACATGGGGCTGCCCTTGAAGAGCATCCGGCGACTTCAGCTAGTTCAGAACGCGGCCGCGCGAGTGATCATGGGCGCACCACGGTTCGCCCATATAACACCAATCCTCCGTGAGCTGCGCTGGCTACCTGTTGATCGTCGGGTGCACTTCAAGGTCTTACTTACCACCTATAAAGCGCTCCATGGTAGTGGATCTGACTATTTGAGAGACCGCCTTCTGCCAATTACCTCCCTGCGTCCCATCAGATCGCACAGAGTAGGCCTCCTCCGTATTCCATCCGCCAGTCAGTGCCGACTGGCGACTACGCGGAGGAGAGCCTTCTCAGTTGCAGCTCCGACATTATGGAACAACCTCCCCGTGGAGATCCGTACCCTCGCCACAGTCCAGGCCTTCCGCACAGCCCTCAAGATCTGGCTATCCCATCAGGCCTGGGGATAGGATTACTCTCACCCCGCCCGAATGTTGAGTGAATGTTGTGTTTTATGGATAATTTTCTTTTATTCACGATTCTTTTTCTTTTTAAGTCTTGTCTTGCACTCCCTTCCCCTGATTGTTGTGAGCCGCCCTGAGTCCCCTCAGGGAAAAGGGCGGCATATAAATACTCAATAAAATACTAAAAAAAAAAATACTAAAGCTCCAAGAGAAAGATCAATTTTGCCTTGATATGTACAATAATTAGAGCAACTTAAAAATCAAAATGTAGTTTAGAGAGGATAGTAATGCTGATACTTCATAAAATTTTATCTGGGCTTCCAGCTCTTGAAACTTGAATGTGTGCATTTGATTTCAATATCACATCAACTTTTAAATGCATACTGTCTCATACGTATTTCCTCTGGTAATATTTTCCCTTGGAATCTCAAAAATATGGTTGCAGACTTTTGTATATGTATATATGTGTATATTTATTATATTTGGTTGTTATTAGCAAACATATAATCTGACTATGGATTAGGGGATTAGAAAAAAAATATTTCAATTTCATAATTTAAAAAAGGCTTTGTACTTTGCCCCAGGCCATAGTTTAGCTATAATTTATTGAACAAATAGCTGGTAGCCTGTATATAAATGGATTTAGTGGAATAAAATGCAACTGGCTACAATTTAGCAAGTAATACAATGTGCCAAACTAAAACTAAACAATCACATAGTGGTTCAATATGTGAATTTAACCAAACTATTGTTAAATATTTGTGCAAATATTTGTTCAGGTTAATTGTTATATGATTATTATATAATTAATTTAAATATCAAAATAATAGTTGAGTAAATCTAAAGATGTGCATCATTGGTTTGAAGATTAAAAAGGCTTAATTTTGTTTTCAGACAAGGGCAATCATACTCAAGGAAGAATTAATTCTGAGTGTAGGCATTATTGAGTTTAATAGATGATAATTCAGCAGCTTTTACAAGCCACTTGAAAATGTGAGACAAAATAGGATTTGTTGGTTTCACTTAACCTATTGTCTAGTGAATACCAGAATGGGAGGTTCAGCCTTAATGTCTTTAAATATTAATTAGATAGTATACATAATTTTGTAAGTTCCATCTCTCATATGTTGAACATCTGATGCATTCTCTGATAGCAACAATGGCCTTTTTGCAGAACAAAGAAGTTGAAAGAGGATATTCAAGAAAAAAATATTTTACATTTACCTGCTCCAAGTAAATATAAAAATGAGTTTTTAAAACATGACAAATATGTACTCCTTTATATTTGGGCATGTTTATTTATCCCTTCTGAAAATTAAGACGGATTGATAGAATATAAGAATAAGAGCTATTTTGACCATGTTCGTAAAAAAATATTCTGATGTCTTGTTCTAAGGGATCTGCTAAACCAGACAATGAAACTTCTGAAGCTGAAATTGAAGAAAAGGAACTGGAAACTTTAAAAGATGATGATTCTCCAGAAAAACCTAGCAGTGAAGTATGTTGATGTAAAGCATTTGAATTATTCTGCATTTTATTGCATTCTAATTCACACAATATGAAAAATTGGGATTTTTCATTCACTCATACTTACAGCTCTGCTATTTCTCAAAGAAAATCACCAAATGATATTACATATTCATCGATTGATAGATTCAGAAAATGATACATTGAGGGTTAGTTAAAATTATTTTAGAGCAGATATACTTAGGTTTTCTTAATAGTAAATTGGTTAAAAGTGGTAATTAGAACAATGTGACCTACAAACTGCTTCTGAAACTTTTGTTGTCAAACTTGCTTAAATATCCTCAAGTACTTTGCTGATTCTTTGAATTCTAAGTGTTATTTTGGGAGGAATATTAGTCAAGCAGAGGCTATTAATAATCAGTATATATATTTATTGCAAATAGCACTGCAAATTGATTTAAATTAATAACTGCTTTGGTGTAGATTTTTTGGTAAATTTGATTGCAGTTTTTGTTTTATGTTAAAATGTTAGTTTGAGTATTAAGAACTCAAAAGTTCAGTAATTCAGAATGATTTTAATAATGTTCTTATCCATAGGATATGAATAAAACAAGTGATACGTCAGTCCCTAAAGTTGCTAGAAGGGGGAGAAAAAGAAAGGTAATACTTATTAACTTATACAAATATATTACGATGTCGATTTTATTTCAAACAATAAATATATACTTTAAATAAAGAATACTCTTTCAGAATATTTTGCTAGGCTATGGCATTTATAAGATTGCTCTTGTCAAATCCAGTAAATATATTTTTCCACAAGGAGCATGAAAAGTTAGTTTGTCTGAAAAATAAGGGTCATTCAGTTCACAAAAATGACTTTAAATAGGCATGGATCTTTAAACTAGCAAAGACATCTTACTTTTCTCTTTAGTTTTCTTTTCACCTACTTCAAAACATGAACAGATTATAGAAGCAAGAGAGACAAACAGAGAATTATTCTACCCCATATTAATAAGCACTGGAATCTTCCATTTTGTTTCTTCTCATACTCAAAAAACCTATGGTGGTCTCCTAGTGGGTAGAAATTTCTGCTTTTCTGCTCCCAGGCTGCCACTTCATTTAAATCAATGAACTGTGTCAAATGTTTTTTAAGTCAAATATATTATATCCTTTCTGAAAGGAGGAAACAAGATGTTTCTTGCATGATTATTTTTGACAAAACCATTTTGGCTCTTAAAATTATAACATTGTCTTCAGTGTGTTTCCAAGTGGTTTATTTTATTACTTGCTCCAACATCTTCCTAAGGATTATTGGGATTGTGTTTTCATTTCTTGAAGAAAGGGGCTGCCCTTGAAGAGCATCTGGAAGTTCTAGTTGGTGCAAAATGCAATGGCGCACATGGTTTTGTGCAGACCTTAGTGTACACATATGTCATATGTTGGATTTTGCTTTTCATTAGCATTTTGTTAATTTTGCTAGTATTTTCCAAAGTTTGAAAAGAAATAAAACAGTAACTCATTTTTAAGTAATTTTCCATTTGGAACCAGTAGTATAATTCTGTCAAGTTTATGTAAATACATTATTTTAACACAGGCTGAAAAACAGGCAGAAGTAGAAGAAGCAGCAGTGGTGGTGGCAGGAGCAACAGCAACAATTACAGCTCCAAAAGCTAGTCCTAAAAGAGGAAGGCCTGCTGGTGAGTTATAACACATAAAGCATTCTTAAAAGGGAAAGAAAGCAACAGAAATTTTGATACATGCATTCTGCTAGGCATTATACTCTGTTCCTTAGTATTGCTTGATAATAAGCATTAGTGAATTTATTTGCAAAGCAAATAATATTTGTGATTGAAAAAAATCAAACAAGGCTTTTTCATATTGGATTTTAAAAATTAAATTGAATTAAATTAAATGGACTGCATTGAATGAAGATGAATTATCTTGGGCCATATATATAATATATAATATAATTAATGTATATAAATAACAAACTTCCATTACTGCTAGCTATCCAGGGCCATGTGCATCCTTGAGCTGCAGGTTTGGCATGCCTGCCTTAGTTCATAAAGCTATACAGTATTTTTATTCCACTAGACTCCTGTAAGACCTAAATTTGTGTGGGTGAGAATACGTGGTCAGTTTATTACATAAATATTGAGCTGAGAATTCTCTGGAACAGGAAGCAAATAGCCAAAAATATGTGGACTCAGGTGGATGGGAGGAAAAGGCCTAGAATTTTAAACTTGAAGAAAATACATATAGCTAGATTTTGTAGGAGCCAGATATTTTGTTAATATGACTTCTCTTCAGTAAAGCACCTTATGTAACTCTAATGTTTAAAAGCTTCTGTTGCAAGCAAACTCCTGAATAAAGGGTGGAATCTATGAAGAGTCAACATTTATTTTCATATCTACTATAAAATGTATATACTTGTGTTCATTAATAGCTATATTTATGTAATACAAGAAGAGTAACAGCAGTTTGGTCTATCTTTAAATCATTATTAGTTTGCTTCGTTTTATAAGCATCTTGGTTTAAAATATATTTTGAAAAATTGTCTTCTAATAGGAATTATTCTAATGAAGGAATTGCATTTTAAATAAAATTAAGTTTATGAGATATATTCTAATAAGTACGCTTTATTAACTTATTAATGGTTAAATTTTGTCTTTGGACAAATACTGTTATTGAAAGTTAATACAGTTAATTAAATCATTTTTAAATGACACTAGCTACTGAAATAAAAGTTCCGAAACCAAGAGGGAGACCCAAATTGATAAAACCACATTGTCCTCCAGAGGGTGACAGGTAAGCTTATTTTTAAATGTTGCTGTTTGTTCTATAGCGATATGAATATACCATGTTTAAGTGTAGATATTGTATAGAATTCTATGCATTGGATCTAGATTTAGCTGCCTTAATGAGGCTGAAATGCATATTGTTACAAAATATATATATATATAATTCATTGTTATCCACTATTTCTTTCTCACATGTAGAGAATTAATCCCATGCAATTTTCATATAGATTGTGACCTTAAGCATTGTTTTAGACCTCTCAATAACTTTTAGTGCTTGAAAGCATTCTTGGCAGGCTTTGTTGGTTAGAAATTTGAATCACTGCTTTCGTAGTTGACTGCTTCCAAAAGCTGGTATTACAGATCCTTGAAAAATCTAAATGTGTCATCTTCCTAGTTACCTATTTACTTATTTGTATCTACATTAGAGTTTTGCCATACTTCATGGATCTGCTTTAGAGGAATTTCCATCTCATTTAATACAGCAACCAGATTTCTAAGTTCAGTTATGTCCAATATATTTTGCAAATTATTTGTGGTTCATCAATCCCATATTAGAATTGTGAGCCTTTGTACTTTTTTTTTTAAAAAAAGAGCACTCACTTTGTCATAATTAAATAGCCAACATAAAAATAGTACAAACATTCTTAAATTACTGTGATAAAATAAAATCCCAAACAGAACAGTGAAACCAAGAATAAAGATGTTATTTTATCACAGAAAAATCTGAATGCATAGATTACCTAAAATGCCACTGTAGTAGTCCTAAAAGAAATCAGTCAAAAGGTGGGGACTATACCTTATGAGTATTTTTCTTACTGAGGTTCTGGACCCATCACTTGTTCTTATTAGTCCAGATTTTTGGGGGGATCAAAATATTGTGCCATTTATAGATGATAAAAAATAAATGGTGGGCTAATGGTTTGAAGGTGAATTGTAGGATTTAGATTAAAAGATTATTGTATCAGTAAGAAAGATTCTGTTTTCCTGTTAAAATAGATGTTCCCCTCATGAAACTTGGGTGGTTATTTTTTCTGATAAGTATCTGTTCCTTCTACGTTGTGAATTGGGGGAGAGGGGGTCATCTCAAATGGACCTTTAGAGTAGAGAATCTGAAAACGCATTCCAGAAGACTCAGTCATAAGTGCAATCGCAAGGGAATCTCTTTAAACTCTACTGATAAACAGACTCGCTCTCTTAAACAAGTGCAATAGTTTTCTTTAAACTAGATAACCCAAAATACCTAAAGGAAAGTGTATGCAGCATACATCATTCTGAAATTTTGAAGAACATTACTTCAAGCACCGGGATTCTCCATTCAGCTGCTTGTTTATTGAACTGCCAAAGATTTCACTGTCTTCAAAGTTTGGTTATCAATTTTCTTTTAAGTAGGTGTTATCATATCAAGAGATAATACTTTTTTTTAGCAAACACAGAACTAAAGGTAAATTTGCTTTTTTAATATAATTTTTAAATTTGAAAATAAAGCTAATATTTATTTTGTTTTGATATATTTTAGTATTCATGAGGAAGATAGGGGTAAGAAAAAGAGTGTTGAAGAGAAGCCACCCAAAAAACAGCAGAGAAGAGATGACGAGAGTCAAAAAGAGGAGGACAAAATTAGAAAAGACCCAGATAAAAAGGAAAATAAAAAAGACACAGACCTGAAAAGGAAAAATACTACTAAAGTGGGATCAGCATCTGCCTCTGATAGTGAAGACGATGGAGAAGAGCAAGAAGGGAATAAAGTATATGAATTTTATTTCTTTCATTTCAGATACAGACAAATGTCCTTTATATATTGCATAGCAATTTTTCTTGAGCTATTTTTTTATTAAGTACTGTCAGGCACAAGAAACCAGGAGCCAGGCTAGAGTTCAAAAGCATTGAGAATTTATTCTATGCAGTGTATACAAGAATCTGATCTACTAATAGTGAAGGCAAATTCGTGGCAGATAAGAATCAGCGGACTTCAAGCGGGGACGGACATAGGTCTCTTTCGGGTGGTGGGGTAAGGACTCCAGACTGATGATGCGTTTGACTCCGCTGTCAGGCACAGCCTAGTCATCTCCTACAGTAAGATGATACTATTTGATGTATTTTGAGTCCCATGTTAATAGGAGTGTTTAGATTCATGATAAATTCAAATATAAATACTGACATTATGACATATTATATTTGATGCTGCCTTTTCTTATGATGCTTCTCATCAGCTATAACTTTTCTTTCATCTAGTAGCACTATGAAAGTTAAATTATCATGAAATATTCCTGCAGTCGTGGCTCAGTTGTTTCTTTTCATTTTGTTGAAAGTTTAATTCAGTTTCAAATACCTGGATAAAACAGGATTTCATAGGAATTAGTAAATTTTTAAAATGGAGTGGAGAAGCAATGCAATGGAATGTAGATTACATGTAACTTTTAAGAATGATAGAATTTTTACTCAGGATCATTCACCTGGTGTAAAATTAGAATAAACAGTTGTTTTAACAACTAAAACAGATGTTTCAATAATAGTTGTTTCAACAACTAAAACCTTTCATTCCTGTTCAAATTAAAATGAAAAAGAAGAAAAAAGGAAGAAATGTTCAAGGATCGCATAGAAGAAACATTTTAAAAGGCCAGCATGAACGTGAAGTAGCAGAAAGGAAACGTAAACAGGAAGAACAAATGGAGGGAGAATCGTGAGTATATCAGGCAGTTAGTTTTATAGACATTAAATGGTTATATGATTAATTACCTTTTCACATTCCAAGGCTACAGGAATAATTCAGTAAGAATCATGTACTGTATAATTCAGTCTTTTATTACTTAGCTTTATAACTTTTTCTTTTATTTATCTGCCTTTCTCTAGACAATATAATATAGCACACTCTTCTTTAGAATCTGGTCACAATTCTATGAGATATATTGGGCTGAAAAAGTAACCCAGAGTTACCCAGTTGAGGATGGCTTTGTGCAAGATTCTCCCTAGCTCCATCATAACCATTCTGCCATATCAGAAGAAAATGAAGAACAGCTAACTAACTTTATCTAAGATTTACATAAAAACACCAGTGGGCAAATTTCATTTTTTCCTCATGAAACTGATAATAAAAAACTGCAATCAAACCCGAAAGCTAAATCAGGCTATTTATTAGAGAATTACAACAGCATCCAAAATGTTCTAACATGATGTTTTGAAATAAATAGGGTTTTTCATTTCTTCTTAGTATTCCATAATAGGAAACAATAGGAACATGAAATAAGCCCTTTTATTTTATCATAGGGCCATGCAAAAGCTCCAAAATAATTATTTTTCAACGTTAATCGATTTTCAAAATATCCATATCATACTATAGAAACAATGTTTGAACATGATTTTTGCAATCTGTCTGTATATTGTTTAATTTATTAAAAAATACAAAAATCATCCCTATTAGCGAATTCTTGTTCATGGGCCTTTTCAGATTAGGCTTCCAAAATGTTTTTGTTTCATATCCATTTCCAGTTCAAAACTAGGACTCAGCTGACAACAATGTAGAATTTATTCTGGGATAAGAGTGATGGGTAACCTAAATCATTGTCAGGAAGCACTAGCTTAGTCCAACTTTTAAGATTTAATATTGTTAAATTTTGATTTAATTAAATTTTTAAAAGGTTATTTGATCTACTTTTCAGTATTTAATAATTCTCCCTTCTGTCACATAAAAATTGCAGATTGTAATAGTAATAATTTTGGGAGATTTCTGGATACAACACAAAGCTTTCAAAGGCTGTTTGCAACCAAGGGCTTCATATCCTGCAGTTCAATATACTTTATGAAATCGGCTATTATGCGACATTAATTATCTCATTCTGAATCAGAACAATGTTAGAAACATTGACTGAGATAATGGCAGCACTAGAGAAATAACTTTTTATTAGATTTGTACAGTGCCTTTTCATTTAGGAGCTGAAGGCAGTATTTGTGATGCTCCCTTTCCTATTTTTACCTATAATAAACTCTGAGCTGGCTTGGATGGAGAAGGGCAAAAATGCAATAGCTATTTAGAACTCGATGTAATACTCTAGATTTTATACAAAATCATATGCAACCTCCCAATTTGATGAATGTTGTGTCTTACATTCTTTCTGAAACAAAATCAGTCATTTATTCAAGTTATTTACTTTGTAATGATTAGCATGACATTGTACTCATTTTATTCTTTGAATCTGTAGTCTAATTTAAATTGAATATTTTGAATAGGCAGAATAGAGAAGAATGCAAGAAACCAGAAATTAAGAAGATAGAGAAAAAACGAGGTCAGTGGTCAAAGCTTGTTTTCTAATTCTTAAAGTATTTTTACTTGGTAATGTAAACAGTATTAACCTTCTGAATGAAATTATGTAAGCATTTTAATACAACATATATATATAATAAATTCCATTTCCTTATATATATATCTATCAATATATATATATATATATAAACAAACAGAAATGGCATATATATATATGTTGTATTTGTGCTGATAAATAAATAAAGGGAGACTAGTATAGATCTATTTCAAGCTATTTAGCTCTCATCAGCTAGCCATACCCTTACTGGGATTAGAACCTGTGCTGTATTACATCTTAGGCAGATGTGTTAACCGCTAAGCCACAAGGTTCTCCTCCTTATCAGCTGAGCCAGGGAAATAGGTATGTATTCAGAGTCACAACCCCTGGTATGCCCAAATATGGGAGGAAGTCTACTGCTTCCATTCTCTGTCTATCGGCTTGTCACAAGAGACCATCCAGACAGAATCCCAATATTTTTACTGTTGCCTTTGTTACATTTGTGTTGTATTTGTGCTGATAAATCTGTCTGGATGGTCTCTCTCCTTCTCCCTCTCTCTCTATCTCTCTCTCTCTCTATCTATCTATCTATATGCCATTTCCGTTTCTTAATTTCTGCCTGACTAGTAGGATAAATTTGCTTTATGTCATGAAAGCTGCAATAGTGGTCAAGATTTGCTCTTCCTGTTTGTATATTGCATAGTGTTTGCTGTGCTTTGTAGATTAAGCTCTGAAATTGTTAAGGACCAGTTCCTCTTCAGATAGTTAACACTTCTCAGCCCAACCTACTTCCCAAGTTCTTGCTGTAGGAAAATACTGCAAGAAGAGGATGATATGTGTTCTGCATTAGATCCCAAAGAAAAAGTGAGCTATAAAATAACATTGCAGGATCTTTATTATTATACTCTTCGGCATCCTCTCGTATAGCTTAGTTATCTACTTATTCTTTCTTCTATATGTAGATAACATAAGTAGTGTTGCTTTGGACAGTTGGTTTTATTAAAACAGTTTTATTTTCTCTGTAAGCAAACAGCATTCCCTACGTTTCAGCCATATGCATACAACATTATTTTGATTATAATTCAAATAATTTTATTGGTTCATCCCTTTTGATATATATTCTGCCATTTAGTTTAAAATATTCAAAATACTTATCCCTTAACTTTTTAAAAAACATTTAGAGACGTCAATGGATTCTCGGCTCCAAAGGATACATGCAGAAATAAAGAATTCACTCCAGATTGATCATCTTGTATGTATGTTATATTGACTCCATTTTGTAATGAGAAAAACAAAGTTGCAAATTTTGTCACAAAGCTATTTACTTCATACATAATTTATTTCATTTTTTTGTACGATTTTTGAACCATTTTAGACCCACTTGCATATTTATACAATCTGTTACTACTACAACTCTCAGAGACTTGAGATACTATACTGATACTAAAGTAGAGTAAAATATAATTATATTTTAAAACTTCAGTGAATAATAAAATCATTTAATTGTTTCTCCTGTAAAATTATATTAAACTCATGCATATATTTAATTATGTCTTGCTAAATTTGTAGCAGTAGTGAGTTTTCCCCCCCTAAGAAATGAAACTTCAAATGCTGTTATAGGATGTGAACAGATGCATTGAGGCTTTGGATGAACTTGCATCACTTCAAGTTACAAT
This sequence comes from Thamnophis sirtalis, assembly GCF_051295495.1. Taxonomy (NCBI): domain Eukaryota; kingdom Metazoa; phylum Chordata; class Lepidosauria; order Squamata; family Natricidae; genus Thamnophis; species Thamnophis sirtalis. The sequence goes on along the minus strand of NW_028261385.1, from coordinate 78,488,318 downwards.
GCAACAAGCTCAGAAGCATGCAGAAATGATTTCCACACTCAAAAAAGTAAGTTCGGCAGCTAATTAAAAATAATAACCTTTTATGAATTTTCATTATAATCTTAAATTTTTCATGAATAAAATTATAATTTAGTACTACAATTGGTCCATTGGTTTATCCATTACAAACTATTGTCACAAAATATGGCATTCAACAGCTACATGTTGTACTCTCATTTATAAAATATATGCTTCCCCCCGCCCAAATATCTTTTCAGATACGAAAGTTTAAGGTTAGCCAAATTATAATGGAAAAATCCACTATGCTCTATAACAAATTCAAGACTATGTTTCTTGTTGGGGAAGGTGATTCTGTTCTTTCACAAGTACTAAATAAGTCATTAGCTGAGCAAAAACAGCATGAAGAAGCAAACAAAACCAAAGAACAGTGGAAGAAAGGATCAAACAAGAAATCTGAAAAAGACAAAGAACAAACAGGTCTGTACAATTCACTAAAAATGCATATGTTCATTGTCCCAACTGTGATGCATATAATCATTTATATGTCAGTTTGAGACCTCTGAATTAAGAATAAAAACACATTTATATTGAAAATCAGAATGTAAACATTTTTATCACATTAAATTTTGGAGAAGAAGTAAACCATTTCAATGTTAAAAAACATTTAATAGTGAAATGTACACAAACAAACACATAGATGTATGATATTATTGTTTTTAGGCTATGTAAATCTTATTTTGGGTGGGTTGAAAGCTATTTTTTCTGAGGCTGTTGTAACTTTGTAGTTTTGTTAAATAAAAGGTCATAAGATCTCCCTATAGGGGAATAGCAAGCATCTTAAAGTATATTACTGTAAATAATACAATAAATAACAAGTTGGTACATAATTAAATTGGGTCCAACTTTGTGCTCAATATTACTCAGCTCAAACTGTAAAGTAGTTTGTGTAGAATACAAGGTAAATAGTACAAGGCAGTACTTATTCTGATTCCTCCTGTACATCAAAACAATGTCCCAAGCTTTTCTACAAAGTTAGATATGTTAAGCTTCCATCTATCTTTACAAGATTTTAGAGTAGGGGTGTCAAACTCAAGGCCCAGAGGCTGGATCCAGCCCACGGGGTGGTTAGATCTGGCATCCGGGGCCACCCTGGAAACAGCGAAGGACTGACCCACAGTGCCTTTTCTCTGGCAGAATGTACGGGCCACCACAGGCACCCCAACACGAGTTACAATGAGCTGGCCACCCCAACCCTGGCCATGCCCACTCTCCCCCTCCCCCCCCCCCCCGAGGTCAAACAACCCTGATGCGGCCCTCAATGAAATCTAGTTTGACACCCCTAATTTAGAGATTTATAAAATGTTTAGGCAGCTTCCAGAGTGCTCCTGGGGGCTGGGAAGGCAAACATGAGTGAAAAACGGGCCATTTTTGCCCCAGCCCCCAGGAGTACTCTACAAGTCTCCTAAAGGCTTTGCATGCCCTTTTCTTGACAAAAATGTGTCCTTTTTGCAAAAAATGGGCCATTTTTGGGAGGGCTGAATAGTACAAAAACTTTTTTTTTTTAAATTTGCCTCTTCAAAATCTTGGTGTGTCTTATACTCCGAAAAAAACGGTAGATGTATAATTAACTTATTTTTTGAATCATTTAACATGCTAATAAATATTTTTTTAAAAAACCATTAAAGGCACAAAGGTAATGAATGGTGCTTCTGAAGGTCAAGATACAAACCAGTCACAACAAAATGGGGACACCACAGATGAAAAAAAAGAGAAGCTAGATTCTGGCAATAAGAAAAAGTAAGTAGAAGGTTTCCAATCCTAAAAAAATAATGAAAATATGCTACTTCAACAATGTTTTGGCTGTTGTAAAATGTGCATAATCCACTCAGGGACAGGACAGTGTTTTAATAAAGTGGATTAGTTAGAAAGCTACCGATTGTGATAGTACTTTGGATTTGGAAAATGACCAACTAGGCAAAACTCTAGTGCAGTGATGGCTAACCATTTTTGGCTCGGGTGCCGAAAGCACGCACATGTGATATGGCCTCCCTTCCGCCCCACCCCCGTGAATGTGCGCATGACCTCCGTTACTCCTCGCATGACCGCATGACCGCCACCACCACCCGTTGCCCCTTACATGCACGCACGACACACACACACACACACCCTCTTGAAGCCTGGAGAGAGTGAAAATGGCCTCCCCCAGCAGCCCTCCGGAAGCTGGAAATAGCCTGTTTCTGAACTTCCTCTAGGCCCATTTTTCCCCCTCCCCAGGCTTTGGAGGCTTTACTGAAGCATGGGGAGGGCGAAAACTGCCTCCCCTGGCCTACCACAGGCCCTTCAAAGGCTGAAAATCAGCTGGCTGGTGTGTACATACACGCTGCAGCTAACCTAGGGCAATAGCTTGCATGCCCTCAGAGATGTCTCTGCATGCCATAGGTTCGCCATCACGGCTCTAGTGAAATGTGCATTTTGAATCTTGATTCCACCCTTTTTCCAATTTTTCTCTTGAAATTAGTATCTATTTGGCATAAGGCAAGGGAGGACCAATTCCAGACCTCTGCTATAATCTTAATATTTTCTTCTGTTTTATACAACTTCTTGTTTGCTTCTTCTGAACAGCAGAAATGAAATATTATTTATAGTTTTATTTTAACTCAATTATTTTCTTATATATACTACACTTAGTATAGTTATTTTATACATCAAACACATTTTTATAATCAATCCAAGTTATATATTTTAGAAAGATACAAAATATTTTTGTCTGCAGAGTTATTCAAAGTGAAGTTTTCCATAATTGGTACTGTGTTTCTTCTATAGGATGTCTAGTGATGGAAGAGAGCAAGAAAAGACGAAGGGTTCCACCGCTGAAAATGAATAAATGAAACATAATTTTTTGTAAAGTACATATTAAAGAGGACTTAAGGGTTGGCAGCTAGAGAATGCTATAACTTTTAAATAATTTTATAGGCATAATATTTTAATGTGTACAATTTGTGAGGGGTATGTAAAGTCAAGGTAAACATTTTTTCAAAGTATTTAAACATCCTGATAGCATTTGGCTCAGTATTAATCATCAAAATAGTTCAGATGAAAAGATCATATTCTTTTAGAGATTGAAAAGTGTTTATACGTTTCAGGATTAGTTCTATAGTAACTTTACTGACTACTGTATGTTTTACCTTTTGATTAATGATAAGAAAAGTAACCTTTCTTTTAAATTGCCAAAATGCTCTACTTGTATAAATCTATTTTACCCATGTTTTTCTGTGTATAGTTTTCAGAGTTGTTGTTTGCCAAAGTGTCGGTTTACTGTGTTTTGTAAGAAGCTGAACAAATTTTGTAGCATTGGAGAAGTTATGTATGAGTATATTCATCTGGTTTATTAAAAAAGAAGCTAGTTTTGTTCTTTGGAGGTAATTGTGCCAATTTAATATGCTTTGATTTCCTGCTTTCTGTATTCTTGATACTGTACTAAAGATGCTCATGTATCTCAGTCGGCATTGATACACATTGGTCACAACATATTGTCTTAAAACCATTTTTTAATTTTAAAAAACCCTCTACATTTTAACTGGCAATATCTCAGTTGATTCCAGCCTTAGTGACCAACTATTGCTATATCAAAGTTATATTCCCACAATGACGTTTAAAATATTGCTCTTAAAACTTCTTTTGGGTCTCGCTATAACATTTAAGGACAGTTAAAACTGTACAACCTGAAGTATTTCTCAAATGAGTCAACCAAACTAGGCAACCATCTCTCACTTTCCCCTCCATTTTGATCCTTGTTGCTCCTTACCAGGTTAGAATAACAAAATATCAAATTATAGTGATTAAGGTCATATATTTTGCTTAATGGCAAATTTGGAGATTTCAATCCCAATGTCTCTCTGGGGAAATATTTAAGTACTCTTTTGGGGTTCATTTTCACAAGGTAAAAAAACCATTGAAGTATTTGTATTGTAATTGACAGCAAAAGGTATTTAACAAAGTAAGTGTACTTTCCTAGTTGATGGTTAAAATTCTATTCTTTTCTGTGAGAAATGTACATGTAATCAATACCATATAGACATCCAGGGATCAAACTTGCTGCGTGACATCATCATGTGATATATGGCAACTTTTTCCCTCTTCACTAAAATGGGGGTCAGTGTAGCTAGCACATGTCACATCCGGCCCACGGGACATGAATTTGACAACTGCTATCGACTGTACTGCAGAACATACAGATGTGTGTGTATACATCTATGCCAGAAAAAAACAGCCTGCCCACTGAAAACAATGCAAAAGGGAATATGATATTTTATAGTTATAATCCAATATTTTACATTTATTTTAATTAAGATTATTGTAACTGGGGAACTAAAGCACTGAGCTTGATTGTCACATGAACACATCTGTATTTCTTGAGGCAAAAATTGCATTCTATTTCAAACCTCTTTGCATTCCTTGAAACTAGTTACTCTAATGTTGCTACAAGGACAGCAGGTGGCACTATTACATTTAAAATAATTGTAATATAGATCACAAAGCACTTTTTGATGCTACAGTATTTCAGAACTTTCAATGTGGAAATGGGATTATGGTTAGCCTTAACATAATCACATTTAGGCTGTAAATGCTGAAACTCCTGGTTATAGTGGAAAACTTTGGAGACAGTTTTAAGAACCCATGTGCTTTTGGCTAGAATACAATAACAAAATATGAGCCACATAACCAATAAGCAGAATTTTGCTCAGATTAGTAGAATAGGAAAAGTCAGAAAAGAATCATGGGATACTCTTTATATATCACAACTACAGCGAGATTATTATATGCACAAATATAGAAACAAAGGGGTGGTTGGTGAAAATGACTGCTTGCTCAGGACTAGTTTTATTAGAGAAAAGACAATATATTTATTGGTGAGTGGAAATCCCTTACAGACTATTGCAAAAAAGGGGGGAAACTTGTAATTTATGGATTTGATGATTACACAGGATAGATTATAGAATAAGGGTCATTATATAACTAGAGAGATTAAAATAATTGTATTTACAATTTCAATGCTTTGAAGAACATTGGAAGCCAGTCTCATTTTTTTCTTTTTTTCTAATTTTGAAGATTTTTTTTTGCATTTTTAGCTTTTTCTTTTAATTCTCCCTTTCTCTTTCTTATTTTTGTTCTATTTTAGTTGGTGTTAATTCTTACCATTGTTAACATTTTCAATTTAAAAAGTGAGGGTGTAAATAAAAGATTAATGAGATAGGAAAGATTTTGCTACAGATTTTTCATGCATGCTTTTATCTTCCTAACTTTGCACAAATTATACTTCAACAATCACTGATTTTGCCCCTTTATGGACAAAAATAATATAGAAAAGCAGTGGGGATAAAGGTGGCATTTTAATTGCTTTTGCCATTAATTGTATTAACCAGAAGCTATAATATAGATGTGGGGAAATGTTCTTATTAAACTTTATTGCTCCGTTGTCCATTCTAACCAAAGCCAGTAAGAGAAAATTTAGGAATCCATACTTCCCAAATTTCTTACATTTATATAACGTATCAAATTGATTCTTACCACATACTGGACTCCTCACATCCATTTTAAGCTGGTCTAGTCCCTTGCGTAAAAATAATTCAAAATAGAGAATAAAAATTTTATATACACCCATTTTCACTTCCGTTCTTTATTGTTTATGCTCTTGAACCAGCCTTCCCATCTAGATTGAGAAAGAATACATTAAGTGTTCCCATGTAATCCATAGAAGGGTGGCGGGGGGGGGGGATACATTGCAGAGATAGTCTCAAATTGTCAGAACTGCTATATGAGGAAGTATTCAGTAGCCTGGCATAGTAATAGCGATAGACTTAGACTTATATACCGCTTCACAATGCTTTACAGCACACTAAACAGTTTACAGGCTCAACATATTGCCTCCAACAATCTGGGTCCTCATTTTACTGACCTCAGAAGGATGGAATCCACATTTTCATTAGCCCTTTTCATAAACTGATTTGCAAATTGAAAAGTGAGTTAAAAATGAGTGACATTCTGCTACTAAAAATAAGTTTATTGAACAAAACACTAGTATTGTGAAATAGCCATTTTACTCTGGCCATTTAGATGGCAGTTTTCATTAAACAGAACATCATTTTCTTGTTGGAAAATAGTTCCTCAGAATCATATCCAGGTGAGGAAATCTAAAAAACCCTTTAAAAACAATCAAAAACCTGTTTTGCTTCTTTCTTGGTGCTGTTTATGAAGTTTTTCATTGTTTTTGTTCATATCCTTTGATTTACAGAGCTTGTTATTCACACTCTTGTCTCTTTGCTCGACAGAGATTACCTTCCTAGGAAGGCCATCTCCTTTTCCTCTCCCTGGAACAACCTGTGCTTCCTGCCCCAAGTTCCCTGGCCAATCCTCTCCTGTAGTCTATGGCCAACATCCATTGTAGCGCACAATCTGGCAGGAACTTCTAAAGGGCAGTATTACAAGACACAAAGACTTCAACATACCAACTGGCCCTTCCAGTTTTCCAGGCCATTAATGCCCTCTGCAAAGTTGGGCAATGGCTCTCTACCATGCATTTTCTGTGGACTAGCCCGCAGATCAACCATCTGCTTTTACCTGCAAAATAGCACTGCAGGCCACTGCACGTTTCATTTCCCTGGAGAAAAGGAAATGCTGTTGAAATCACTAACATATGCAGCTAGATTGTAAAATACATAGCAGGTGACAACAAGCAAAGCATGGCTTTTAGAATTCTTTGCAACCCTTTCATAATAACTTTATTCAGTCATATGACTAGCAAGGATGAAGACAGGGGAAAGGCTAAAAATGAAAGGCCACATTCTGTGTTTTCTTAACTGCCTCAACCATCTTAAGGGGAATTACAGTAAGTGGATTTTTTTTTCCTCCTGGGCCCCAACTAAATCCGGTCTATTTGTCAAAGTAATTGTTTTTTTGCCAGCAGTTTTCCTACAGCAAAGTTGGTTCTGTTCTATTCAGTATTTAGATTTTTACCCAAGATGACCCAAAAAAATCCAAAGTACCTTTATATAATTTCTTCCAATGTTCCCATTGAGCCTGACAGAATAAAAGCAATGTGCTTTCAGCAGCCTTGTCAAATGCAGGCAAGAGGCTCGTAGAATTCTTAAGAATGGTAGAGAGTCAAATCCAATTCTCTGCAGGAATCCAATTTGTATTTATTTCATTATTTGCCCATTTATTCAATTTAAAGTATCCATGACAAATGGCTGTTTGGCCTGTACTTCATCATATCACCTGAAGGGGAGACTATCACCTCTAACCAATTGATTCTCATGATTACCTTCTGAATTTAATCAATGCAACCTAACCCCATCAGTTCTGGACCCAGAGAGGCTTTCTAGAAGGAAATATTTGTCAATGTTAATCAGAGCTGCCACAAAATCAGAAGTAGTAGTAGTACTCTTGAAGGTTTTTTTATGGCCCTTTTTTGAATGGGTGATTTCATCACTGATGAAGTTATGAAACAAATTAGTAAATGAAATAGCCATTACGAATTAAGGGGAATATACGTGTCCCAGGATAATTTTGCAAGATCCAACCTGGGTCTGTCACCAAGACCAGAGGTTTTGTCTTCCGAGCTTTTGGACTTGTGCTGAAGCCCATCTTCAGTTTAGGAGAAATAGCCATTCTCCTAAACCACGCTGGGTTGATGAAGCATGCGAACAGCATTGCCCCCTGCCATAATGTGTTCAAAACAACTATGTGTTACTGCTCATAGTGATGTGTTTTAAGCCAGGAGATCTCAAGGATTGTCTGGCTGCTGTCATGGAAGAATTAGCTGACTCTGTGTCATTGCCCAAGGGACACCCAAGTGATTCCTACATTCTTCAGGGCAGGGAGGCCTCTTCCTTTCCCCCCAATGTTACTGCTAATGAAACTAAACTGTACTGTCTCATGGTTCATTTTGTCTCTAATACCTGCCCCTCCTCTTTCAAGTATATCATGTCCTCTTACAGAATCTGCCTCACTTGAAGAGCTATTTGTTATTTAGCAGAATGCAAGATAATAATCTCTTTCCTCCTACAGTGTATTCCAATTTTTTGTGTGTGTATCTGTTACCAAGGAGTACAGCTTCTCTCAAGTATGCGAAGTTTAGAGGAACATGATCATGGAAACTATTATCTGTAAAATCTACAAACCCACTAGGACCGTAAATACATAGCTCCCTTAGTGATTTAAAAATAGGCATACAGTAGGAAAAAAAACATGAGCACATTTAAAAGCAATACTTGGGTAGCATTCTTATTTTTTTAACCTTTCCCTTTGGATATATACAAATAATGAATTTAGAGGCATCAAGCTTTGCACAGAAACAGTCCTAAATATAATATCCATCAGATTCCCATACAGTTTCGGAAATAAAAATATAACTAGAAAAACTGGTAGGCAATTACATAATTTAGACTTAACAAGAATTTTGCAATAAAGAGCTGAGAAGATAGATTGTTAGTGGCTACTACACAGGCCCAACATACATAAAACAATAATGATGCTACTCAAGTTACTTCCTGGCTGCATGTCAGGAAACAAGTGTAATCCTTTGCCATCTATTTAAGACAGTGGTTCCCAAACTTGGCAACTTTAAGACTTGTGGACTTCAGCTCTGCTGGCTGGAGAATTCTGGGAGTTGAAGTCCACAAGTCTTAAAGTTGCCAAGTTTGGGAACCACTGATCTAAGATGTTCTGCAGTAGGTGGGTATAAGTGGGAAAGCTGCTCAATAGCTGACTTTTCCATCAAAAGCATAGGTTGCAATAATAAAACTGCCAATTGTTAAGTTTCACAACTTTTCATTGCCTCCACCACCTCCCAATAGAGCTTGCAGTGGATGAACTTGCAGTGGATGAACTTGCAGTGGATGAAAAAACAATGCAAGACAATGGGTTTGAAGACACAAATAAGCCAGTGTAGCAGGTGTGCCCACGGGGTCACAAGGAGGGGGAGGGGCAGCCAGGCAGGAATGCCTGTGGTGGGGCAGCAGGGGTGCCAGGGTGAAGCAGGCAAGGCCAGCCATCTATGGCCAATTGTTTTATTCTGGGCCACAGGATAGGGTCAAAAGAAGCAAGACAATGCAGTTGAAACTGTTTTTTATGTGTAATGTATATTATGATCATCCTGTGGACACCTGCAGTGCAGAAAATCTGAAATCACCCCAGCCCTCAAACCAAAGCCATAGGAGGAAAAACAGAAAGCAGTATTATTTGGGAGAAGCCCATTTCTGAAATTGTTCCAATCTGCCCTTCAAAAGCTTTTCCCCAAAGAGCAGAACTTAAACATAGTTTCTTAAAATACAAAATATTCAAGCCTCCTCAAGTAGGCAACATTTTCCCCCATATCAGATAAGCAATATCTCCAAAAACCTGTGTATGAAAACTATGAACTCTGAGGATGTGCTGATATGACTCATACCCATTTCCATGGGAAAATATTCTGAGTCTACGTTTTCTGGGAAATCTCTTTCTCTCTGCCTGGGGACTGCCCAAGCAGAGCTTTTATTGCAAAGAAATGCTATAAACTGTTTTATTACATTTTGCAAACCAAGGAAATAATAGATTTGGATAGAAAAGTGCAGAGGTGGAAGGAGGTTTCTAGAAATTCTACAATCACAGTGGCAGGGTTTTTTTTTTAAATCCCATTATCCTAACTTAAAAGGATATGGACAATTTAGAAACACACTATCATATAGTGTTAGTGAAATGCTTTTTAGGCTAGAATGTATTCAAAACATGAAATATGAAGTCTAGAAATGCAACATTCGGAAAAGGAGCAGATGGCAATCCTCTGCTGCTGAAACTCTTGGAACTCTTTGCTTTAGTTTGAAACTAGGTAAAAATAAAGGTTCCCCTCGCACATATGTGCTAGTTGTTCCCGATTTTAGGGGGCGGTGCTCATCTCCAATTCAAAGCCAAACAACCAGTGCTGTCCAAAGATGTCTCCATGGTCATGCTAAATGCCAAAGGCGCACGGAACAGTTACCTTAGTATAATCTTTATTGTCATTGTACTTAAATACAACGAAATTAAATATAACCTTCCTACCAAAGGTGGTTCCTATTTTTCTGCTTGCATCTTTATGTGCTTTCGAACTGCTAGGTTGGCAGAAGCTGGGACACTCTGTTACACGGCGTTAGGGATTCGAATTGCCAAACTGCCGACTTTTCTGATCAACAAGCTCAGCGTCTTAGCCCCTGAGCCACCATGTCCCTAGTTTGAAACTAGAAGCATCTAATTTGCAACTGTTCTTTCTCTTATCCCACTAACAGAGGTACCTTTTCATACCTCCATGTAAATTGCTACAATAATACAAGCAAGCAAGCAATTAATTAGGCCACAGTGGAGTGAGTTTCTCAATCTCTTGGCAACTTTTTAAGACGTATGGACTTCAATTCCCAGAATTCCCTAGCATGTTGGCTGAAGTCCACTAATTTTTAAAGTTGCTGAGATTAAAGCAGCCCAGTTTTAGAGGATGGGAACAAAAGCAAGTGTGACAGTATTGTGGGAGGCAAAGAACAGTATATTAAGCCACGCTCTTAACCAAATCCTAGAGCAGAAGAATGCATTTAGCTGAAAAGTCTGAATATAGTTCTGTGAATTAAAAAATATACACGGAATTAAAAAATATACAAGGAATGCAATCTTACAATGCTGAGTTATAAGTCATGTACTTACCTTTGTAAACTCAGGCAAAAAGCTTCATTTTGACAAGTACTGTAACATTGTTCTTTTGCCCCCATTGCATTATTTTGCCCCTTCCCTGATTTCAACCAACATAGGAATTTAAACTTTGGTTTTAAATAAGTTTAAATTGCCCCAATATTCAACGTATTTTAAGGATGCAGAACACCTAATCATAAATCGTCACAGTGTAAATATGATAAGTCAAACCAAAATGGAGTCTCTCTCTCCCTCTCCCCTGATAATGAACTAGATCCGAAGAGAAGAAAAATTATTTTTTTGCTACAATCTGGGCTTTGATATTTGACCACTTAAATGCTAACATCATTAAACAAGTTGCCAAAACACAAATACACAGCTGGTGGGAGGAAAATTTAATTAGAATTTGACAGCTGGGTCCTCTGGCTGAGACTCAGAGGAGTCATTTCTTCCTTCAATACTGAATACAAACTAGACCCAGCTGTTCCCCATGGCAGCTTCTGGGATTGGTGGAATTAAGAGTTGTAATGTTTTCTACCTGATTTATTGTTCATTGTGTAAACCCGCTATAGGAGTGAAAGTAGGGATGCAATAGAGTCAGCGTAACATATACCTCACACCAGAGGTGGTATTCAGCAGGTTCTGACCAGTTCTGGAGAATCCTAGTGGACATTTTGAATAATTCAGAGAACCGGTAAATACCACCTCTGACTGACCCTGCCCCTATTTATTCTCTGCCTCCCGAGTCCGAGCTGATCAGGAGGGAATGGAGATTTTACAGTATCCTTCCCCTGCCACACTTACCATGCCACGCCCACCAAGCCATGCCACGCCCACCAAGCCACGCCTACAGAACCCGTCGTAAAATTTTTGAATCCCACCACTGCTACACACCCATAGTCTTTAATAGTGGCTGATCTGATAGAAAGTATTTGCAAACCGTATTTCCCCAGTTCATACCATGGACTTGCAGATACTGAAACATGCACTCATTTAGGATGTTCTCAGGATCTAGAACTGTGGGTGATTATAACTCAGATTTTCCTTACCACTGATTTATTATGTGGCAGCAAGTCATTTTTTAGTCTTAGCAGGCGCACAGATTTTCTCCATGATAACTTATCCCTAACCCCACCCACCTTGTTCTTGGTCATCCTTTTGTTCTATTTCCTGGAAGGCATTAGAACAAATAAGAAAATGGGATAGTTTGGGAGGCACGAGTGGCAAGAGGACCACAGAAAAGATAGAAGGAAAGATAGGAAAATAATCCAAGGAGGCAAGTTATTTAAAAAAGGCTCACAAATCCAATTATATTTAAATAAATATATTTGAAAGGTCAGCCACTCAAAGCAACTGAGATGCACATGAATTCCCAAAAGAAGTGAGTGATGTGAAATAGCTGAATTAATTGTGGCAGCACAGCAATATCGTCTGCATAGCAATGCTTAATCTCTCACAGAGAGAAGCCGGAGACTCTTAGCAAAAACATGGGAGAGATCCAAACACCAAACTGCCAATTTTGCGATCCTGAAATGCTGTGTTACAACCACTAATAAAATGATTGCTAAATAAAATATAGAGAACATTTATTAACAAAGTTAATAGTAAAACACAACAAAACTAAAAAAAAAACCCTAAAAATCTGACGATATCCTTCCAAAAAAAGTCTTGCCCTTCAAAAAACAAAATAATAGAGAGATGAATAAGGATCCATTGTCACAGGATGCCAAACTGGAGCAGGGACACCATTCTCATCATTGGTCTTTTCTCTGCCAAGTAATTCTTCTCCTGAAAGAGAAGATAGACACACACACCACACTTGCCTCGATTTTGATACTAGTGTAAGCAGGGGTGGGTTGCTGTTGGCCTTACTGTCCGTTTGGTGCAAGCACAATTTTGTGCAGTTGTCCATAAATAGGTCTGTGCATGCACAGAACATTAAAAAAATGGGAAAAAATATGCTGCGCCAACTGGGGACACAGTTCAGAGGCATGGCAGGCCTGGGCCGCTGCTGGTTCCAGTAAACCAGGCCAGCAAAGCACTACTGGTTCGGCTGAACCAGCCCAAACCAGTAGGAACCCACCTCTGAGTGTAAGGCAGGAGAGTTTAACTTTCATTGGCCTCTGAAATAAGATTATGAACAACTGTATCAGGGACAAGGATTAAGATGTAAAAATAAATTGGAATGTGTGCGTGGGTGTGTGTAAACATAAAGCAGAAATACTGAAAAAGTTGTCCATTGCTTAATTACAGGACGATTTATGTTCCAACAGGCAGTGAAGCAGATGATACCATATGATTTGGTCTTCTTTCTTCTTGACCTCAGTTGAAAATTCCTGGATCAACATAAGGGTAGGCAAGGAACTCTCCCAGCTTGTTCCCATCTGCATCATAATGGAGTGTTTGGAAACAGACATCACAAAAGAATGAGGGCTCTTGTGGAGCAAGGCTGTCTTCATTCGTTACCCACCTGTAAGGTCCAATGCAAAGAGGGTCACTTTGTGAAGAAATTCATTCATTCATTCATTCATTGCTTTGAAGTTGCATCAATATCTGACTCTATAATCAGCTTACAAACATATACATAAATACCATAATTTTAAAAACATTAAAAATATTGATATTATCAAAAATACCTACAATCCATAATTATATTATTATAAGCATAATACCATATTACCATAAGTTACCAACCAATAAAGATTCATTCCATGTTCAGGTACCTCTAAACCTGCTTGCTTCAGTTCCTAAGTGCATATTTAAACACACATTTGCAGAGGCTCCTAAATATTAAAAATGAGTGAAGCTTGCCAATTTTAACTTTGAAAATAGACATGTATCTAACCAGACTTCAGTTTTTCCCCCTACTAAAGAAAGATGTTTGTTAGGAATATAATCTAACGGTTGGGTTGGCAATATATAAATCATGTAACAATGTTGTATGTTTCTTTAAATCATACTGTAAAATGTGATTGGTTGCTATTTTTCCTCAATCGGCCATAAGAGGGAGCCAGAATGACTATTAGTTCTCTCTCTGGTTGTCAGATGCTGGGCTGATCTGATCTGATCTGATCGCCGTATTGTAAATTTTGCAACTGTTAGCAAACTTTGTGTACCGGATTGATTATATGTTACTGGACTACGTTATTTGGATTATTCCTTAATTGAAAGACGTTGATGACTGACTGTCTTAACTGTGTATGGCTTGGACTGTTTGATGGACTCTGATATCTCTATTTCCACGAAAGTAAAAGCCTATTTAAACTGCAGTGTCTCTGTATGCTGGTTTGTGTGTTCTCCAACTCTCCGCTGAACGCACTCGCTCTCCCAACTGGGAGCTTACCTAATAATGTTGGTTGTAATTATGATTGCAACTTCAAAGAAAAAAGAGAAGGACCAAGACAGCACATTTCTTCCAGTGATAGGATTCAAAAACTTTTACTACCCGCTCTGTGGGCGTGGCTTTGTGGGTGTGGCAGGGAAAGGATACTGCAAAATCCCTATTCCCTCCTCACTTCTGGGGGAAGGTTACTGCAAAATCCCCATTCCTTCCCCACCCCACTAATCTGCTTTCCAGCTTCATTCTCCTGTTGAGGGTAACAAAAGATCAGCTGGGAGGCAGCAGGGGTGGGGCCAGCCTATTTGCCAGTTCTCCAAACTACTCAAAATTTCTGCTACCGGTTCTCCAGAACCTGTCAGAACTGGCTGAATACATCTCTGATCTCTTCCTGCTTCATGTCAGAAGCAGCAATACTGTTAAGAGTTCTCCACTTTTTCTGAGTTTTTCATTTATGGAGTAATATTAATAGCAAATAATCCAACAAATTACCTACAAATGTATTGCTCTGCATTTTGTTACCAATCTATTAAATGTAGTTACATGGGCAACATGGAACAACGTTCTTCAAGAGATGTGGATGCCCCAACCCTGGTGACCTTCTACAAGCTCTAAAAACCTGGTTCTCCTCAAACTCAGGTCAGTGTGGGATGATCCCATTCGCAAGTGAAAAAGTGGAAGATATGATTATTAGCCTTGGTTATTTTATTTTCTGTGTGTTTGCCTTGGTTTTTTTAATATGATTGGTTGCACAGTCAGCCAGATATTTAGACAGCATCAGGCATTTTTATCCATCTACCTAAAGGACATGGGATAGGTAAATGTTGGGTTGTCTCATACTATTCCCAGAACTGCACGCATTCTTCTTTGTCAGGTGTTGGCTGGCTCTCTGCATCCTCCCCATTGATGGATTGGTAGAAATGATTGTGATTCAACTGAAAGCGGAAATATTGCCTACAAAGTGCAATGAGCTTTGTATCTGCTGATCTTGGCTACGGTTGTTATTTTTAGGTTCCTTACAGTCAAGGTTGCCTTAATCTTCCTCGTTTCGAAGTAATATTTCCTGATCAAGGATTCTTTGACATTCTTGTTCTTCAACATCTTTCATCTGTTCTAGCCTGCTTTCATCTGATCTCAACAGGCTGTTCTTATTTTGCAACCTGATCTACCATTTTGGTGGTGCACTGTTTAGCTTTTTTCATTTGTTGATTTTGTATCCAAGATATTTAGTTATTACTGCAGCCCTGCTATACCTTAGATAGTTTGTTTCTTGGAGTGAACTTTTGCTTATATTTTCTTTACATATTATATTCTCTCTGTCTCTCTATCTCTGTCTCTCTTCTATGTCAAGGGACAGAACATATCTGATAATCCCATTTTCCCTACAACGGCCATATGAAGTGGGTTTGGTTGAGAAAATGTGATTGGCCCAAAGTCACCTAGCCCACTTTCATGTCTATAACTCACAGCCCCTTGCTTTCTCACCCAGCACCTTACTTACTACATTAACCTGATTTTAGTTTTGTTCCTTTGTTTTTATGTTTCTAACCACCTGTAAGCTATCTAGGGTTATTTCTGTAAGATAGGCAACCGCTTAAATAACTGTAATGGGGAAAGCAGAAAACACTATCTAGAATGAAGCTAATAAAAAAGGATTTTCTAGGAATACACATCCCCTGTGCTTTAAAATGAGATGCTACCTCTATTACTGAAAAAAGCAAACACATAGCACTGCTTGAAACCTACAGTATTTCAGGAAGATGAAGCAATAAATCAACATTGTTTTACTTCAAATCTTATTTGCTTTTAGTTAGAAACATTATTTGCTTCGGGGTTATAGGTGAGAGATAACACAAGACTCCGAAGATAAATATATTATATTGGCATGAGTTCACATGATAATTTTAGATAAATAATTAACTGCAAAGTGGTTCTTGTTTGTATTACGTGCATGAAATGGTTGTTAATGATATCAAATCTTCAGTTTCCAAGGGCATAAAGAAAAAAAAAACAAAGAACACAAAATAGTTGCTTAATCAATATATTTAAGGCCGATTTATTTATATTCTTGATGCATTTCAAGCAGTAATATTTTTTCAAGATAATACTCTAAAATAGTGTTTTCTAACTTTGGTAACTTTAAGGTAGAAAGCCACTTTGGTGAAATTGTTAAGGCATCAGGCTAGAAACTGGGAAATTGTGAGTTCTAGTCTAACTTTAGGCAAAAAGGCAGCTAGATGACACTGTGTTCTAGGAAGGAAGCAATAACAAACCACTCCTGAAAAACCTTGTCAAGAAAACTACAAGGAGTTGTTCAGGCAATCTCAGAGAACTGGACACGAGTGAACCGAAGGGGGGAAAAAACATTCAAGATGTTTGGATTTCAATTTCCCCAAGAAAACTGGGAATTGAAATCTACACAAAAGCTATCAATATTGAAAAAAACACTGCTCTAAAATGTAAATTGAGCAAAAAGCCTATTTCATATGCTACCTCAGTGTTTCTCAAACTTGGCAACCTTGAGATTTCAAGTCCCAGAATGCTTTGCTTGCCTACAGTGATTTTGATTCTTATTGTGTGTGTATGTGTGGTTCAAATTTACTTTCTCCAATGGAAACATCTGCGCTGTTACTCACCTGGCTGTGTACATTTTGCACACAAAACACTTTTTAGTCCATAGCCAATGTTTTTTTGTTAACAAGGGGTAGAGGCTTCTGTCTAGGCAGTCATCTCGATGAATAAGCCTTGTCAGATAAAAGATTGAGAAAGGAATTGATTAGTCTACACTAGTACAATGAAGTGGGACGTGGTGGCTCAGTGGCTAAAACACTGAGCTTGTCGATCAGAAAGGTTGGCAGTTCGGCCATTCGAATCCCTAGTGCCACATAACAGAGTGAGCTCCCATTATTTGTCCCAGCTTTTGCCAACCTAGCAGTTCGAAAGCATGTAAAACTGCAAGTAGAAAAATAGGGACCACTTTGGTGGGAAGGTAACCGCATTCCGTGCTCTTCGGCATTTAGTCATGGCGGCCACATGACCACGGAGATGTCTTCGAACAGTGATGGCTCTTCAGCTTTGAAATAGAGATGAGCACCGTCTCTTAGAGTTGGGAACGACTAGCACATATGTGCAAGGGAACCTTTATCTTAGTACAATGAAAGGGAAAGAGAGTCAGGCACCTTTATATAATTGATAGTATTTGTTTCAAGGCAACCAAGGCTGCAGAATAAGCATACACCTATCATTTAGAGAAAGCCAATGCCCAAACAAAGGAGCCAGGGTGAATAGAAGGGAAGCAGGAACTAAGAATCTGAATTCTCTTTAAATACCTTTCCACACGCAAATCAGCCTGTACGAATCAAACAAGAATGGTGGGATGATTGGGGAGGAGATGAAAAGGTAATGGATCCCCAGAACACCAGCAGAGAAAGCATAATTATAGGTAATAACCCCTTTTGCAATGCTAGCACATGAAGAATGGAAACACAAAGAATCTCAAATTCCAAGAAACAAGGGTCTTACCTGATATCTGTGATAATAACAATGTGCTCACAATCTCCTTGGTGACAATAAAGGTACGGGAAACCTATTTTTATGTTCAAATCATTAAAGGTATAGTCTTCCATTTTAGTGGCATAAAGATTTCCATAACCTCGGTCACGGGATTCTGACCACTCAATAATTGTCCTGAAATTAGCAGAGACAATATTTTCATTCTCTAAATTGATGATAGGTAGCCCTCGACTTACAACCACAACCGAGACCAAAATTTTGTTGCTAAGTAAGCTTTGCCCCTTTTTATGACTTTTGTGCCATGGTTCTTAAACAAATCACTGCAGTTGTTAAGTGGATCCTTTGGTCATGAAGCAAATCTGACTTCCCCCATTGATTTTGTTTGTCGGAAGCTGGCTGGAAAGGTTACAGATGGTGATCACATGACCCCAGGCCAGCGCGATGGTAACAAATACATGCCAGTGCTAGGTGCCCATATTTTGATCATGTGACCATGGGGATGCTGCAGCGCTCCTGAAGTCTGAAAATGGCTATATGTAACTTCAAACAGGCACTATACAAATGGTTGTAATTTGAGGACTACCATTATTTTTGCTACAGCAATTATCAAAGAGGGGGAAAAAATCAATAAACCAGGTGTCCAAGCTAGAATAGAAAACATGTTCCTCTCAACCAAAAAAAAAACATTTTGTTTCAACATGCTGGACAACATTCAAATTAAGTCCTAGAGCAGGGGTATCAAACTCGATTTCACTGAGGGCCGCATCATGGTTGTGTTTGACCTCAGGGTTGCCGTAGGAGGGGGGCATTGCTGGGCCCGTGTGGGTGTGGTCCTCTGCCAGCAAAAATGAAGCTTGGGGGGACCATGCGTGCCCCCTCCCCAGCTCCGTTTTTGCTGGCAGAGGGCCGCAGGAGGCCGTCCCAGCCAAAAACGAAGCCTGGGAGGGCTGCACGCAACCCTGCCAAGCTCCATTTTCATTGGCAGAGGCACTGTGGGCCAGTCCTTCGCTGTTTTCAGGGCACCCCCGCAGGCCAGATTTAAGTACTCCTTGAGTTTGACATCCCTGCCCTAGAGCATGATCCATGGGGACTACAAACAGATCAGGTAGAAAATACATGATACAATTACATTGTTAATACTGCTGCCTTAAGAGGAGAAGTAACGTGATCAGACATAACTTGTACAAAGGATAGTGGGACCTCCACAATTTTAATAAGAGGCAACCTATTCAAGGGTCAGGAGGCAACTTCTAATGCATTTAGACATGCAGCAAATTCCAACTGGAAGACTAACGGTGATAATTCTCAGAACTCCTGGATATCACACCAATATTTGGAAACCAAAGGCTGAGAACCAGAACTAGAAATTCTTTTGGAGAAAAAATAAAGCATGCACTGCAGAGCATTTGGACAATCAAATCAATGGGCAAAAGAGCAATGCTTAATCCATCTGCTTCCAAATTTTGCTCTACAATCCAAGTCCCATCATTTTAAAAGCCCTGTCTTCAGAGTTCAAAAGATCTTGAAAATCAAGAGATCTTGGTTAGTAGAAGGCAAGAGTTTTCTCCTATTAACTGTCCTTTTTGTCTACCCTTTAAGTTTATCTGTCATCTACTAAGTCCTGATCAAGAAGCAAACTGTCATGGAAATATATATCTTCTTAAATCAGTAAATTCAACCATATACCATATTTTTCAGAGTATAAGACACACTTCCCCCCCCCTAAAAGTTGGTGAAAATTTAGGTGCTTATAGTCTTGTTTTGGCCTCCCGAATCTTCCGTACATTGCACAGCCCCCAAAGCACCCTGCAGTGCTCCGCATGGCCTGTTTTTGTCAAAACGGGCCCGTTTTTTTGGCTCCCAACCCTCTGCACATCGTGTTTTCGTCATCCCCGGCTCCCAGAAGCATTCTACAGTACTCCACATGGCCCATTTTCACCAAAAACATTTTTGGCAAAATTGGGCTGTGTGAAGCACTGCAGATTGCTTCTGGGGATCTGGGAGGGTGAAAAAGTGATGCTTAGAGGGCTTGGGAGCCCAAAAATGAGCCATTTTTGGCAAAAATAGGCCGTGCAGAGTACTGCAGAGTGCTTCTGAAGGCTGGGGAGGGCAAAAACAGGTCCCTTTTTGATGCAAACGAGCCATGTGTAACACTGCAGAGTGCTTCTAGGAGCTGGGGAGGGCAAAAACACGATGGGCAGAGGCCGAAAACTTTTTTTTTTAAAATTTCCTCCTGTAAATTTAGTTATGTCTTATAGTCCGGTGCGTCTTATAGTCAGAAAAACACGGTAGTTGCAACTAACTTGATGGAGAGGCAGTCTAGGTTAGTAAGACTAGGGTTCACAAATGTCAATTATTCTTTACCTGCTCAAATCTCTGCATTCAGCATACCTGCTATCATTATAAAAAACACCTTCAAAGTAAAAGAAGGCAGACTTGTAGAGATCCTGGGGGAAAGGAAGAAAGATGAGGAAAAAAATAGTTTGCTAATTAGAATACACAGAATTACATATATGGATGATTATCACATCTCCTTCAGTTCCAGTTAAATTTTTGAAATGCCAACCTAACTCATCATTACATCACATTATTGTGTCCAGTAGCCAGGTTTTTAGCAATAGATTGATGCATTTTAAGAAAAAAAAACCAAGACTCTATGGAAGCATTTACATAGTCTAGTCCTTTCCTTAAAATGCATCAAGATAAATGTGGGTTGCACTCTATGGGCCAGAAAAAGGGGGCTGCAAGACTAGATGGAGATGGAGTCTTTCTTGCTCTTAACCACTACTTGCCTTCTAGGAATCTTTGATCCAGTCTTGAGTGGAAAAATATTTGCTTCTAATAGATGGGTCTCCTTTTGACCTGACCCTTACAACTGTCAAACCCCCTTCAAAGTGTCAGGCCCCAAGAACCAAGAAAGACACATGGAGTTCCTGCTGAGTAGTTTCCTTCATTGTTCCTGATCTATAGGCAGAAATCTTGCCAAACTAAAGTAACCATTCGCATCACTATAAATCAGACCTGGGCATTTTACAGCTTGTGGGCCACATCTGCTCAGTGGGCGGCCCATGTCTAGCCTGCAGCATCATCAGTGCAGTGTGGCAATGTTGGAAGGTGGGATGTCAGCACAGCAGCGACAGGGGGTGGGGCAGCAGTAGTGCAGGTGGCAGAATGGCGACAGCCATCCCCAAGAGTCACACTTGTTCATGTGGCCCGTTGGTAAAATCAATTGCCCACTCCTGCTATAAATATACTCTGGGAATCCCTAGGGAGGAGAGTTTTTAACTCTTGTTCTCTCAACCAAACTTTCCAAATTTTGCTGCCTCTTTGTCCTCTCGAATGCAGCCCCTCCCTGCTGGAATCCAGACTACATTCCACCACAAAAGTGATTCAGACAGATTTCCTGCTACACAACAAGAAAACAGCAGCATGTCGTCCTGCTTTTATAGAAAACCAGGAGTTGGCACATCAACTCCTCAAAAACCACCTTCCAAGCATATCATCTTAAGAGTACTCTATACATTTCAAATCTAGCAATATTGTTTTTAATTCAACAAAATTATGATTAATACTTTTCTGTAAAAATAAGTGTTATATTAAAGAAATATGAAGTTTTATATTAAAGTTTTATATTAAAGAAATGTAAATTTTTAAATACTATCAATACAAAAACATGCATAGGGTTTTTTTAAAGAAAAATTGTTCCTTTACAAAAATTCCTCAGAGGAAACAAGGATCAAGTCGACCTGATAGCACAGAGAC
Source organism: Thamnophis sirtalis (assembly GCF_051295495.1). Lineage (NCBI taxonomy): Eukaryota > Metazoa > Chordata > Lepidosauria > Squamata > Natricidae > Thamnophis > Thamnophis sirtalis. The sequence continues at coordinate 78,467,014 of NW_028261385.1, read as the reverse complement.
TTTATTTCCTTCCCTTTTTCTCCTGTCTTAGATATCCATCAGCCTTTTTCCGTGTCATTTTAATTTATCATCATGGCTGAATGCTTAGGGTTTTTTTTACATTTTTAATTTTTGTGGCACTTTTCTGAGAATTCCAGATATTAAGCAATCTAAAAGTATAATTCATAAATCAATCAGAAAAATAAAAAGGCTGACTTAAAAATAGAAAAAGCCCCATTCAGTTCCTACTTACATTAAATTCACCTACTTATTACTTGTCAAATGAAGAAAACACTTTATTTGTTTTTCCCCAGGAATTGATAAACATACAAGGGATCAATAATTCAAACTTTAAGAAACTGTTTTGAAATTAAAATTTCTTTTTTGGAAAGGCTTTAGAAATCAGTATTATGATACCTTGCTGATATTTTCTGGGGCCTGAGCAGGATTATTGCTGAACTCGCCACCAATCTGAAGGTCACTAACACAAGAAATGCAATCTCGAAGCTCAGTAAGTTTTTGGCTCCCGAGGACCAACAGTGTCTGATACGGCTTCCGAAGCTTATGCTGTAAAATAGAGAGGGCAAAACAAGATCAATCAAAACATTTCTGAACAGGCAGAATTTACACATCAGGTTATTTCATAGTGTAGTTCTGGTTTAGTAAGTTGAAACCAGCCAATCAGCCCGTTGCAAGGAATATAACCAGTCAACTCTATCATTACTTCTCCATATCTAAATGTGATGGCTAACCTTTTCCAGACGAAGAGCTAAAAGCGCAAACGCGCCCAAACCCCCAAAATGCAACACATGTCCCCTGCGCATGCACCGTGCCCCCATGCATGTGTACATGACCCACACACACACCACCCCTGTGCATACACATATGACGCCACGTATGTGCCCTACTATGCATGCATGTGTAACACCCCCACACGCACCATGCGCAGCAGACCCGAAGGCCAGCTCGACGGCAGGGGGTGCGGACGCATGCACACCGGAGCTGAACTGGGGCAACGGCTCGGGTGCCATCAGAGAGGGCGCTGTGTGCCACCTCTGGCATGCATGCCATAGGTTAACCATCACAGCCTTAGACTGTTTCGTCCAAGAAACCAAGAGTAAATATCATCCATATTGGAAAATTACAACATATGAGGTTTGTATCATGAAGGCTACCAGATCTGAACTCTCCAAATCTAGGGAATGTCTTTGTGGCTGTCTAGCAGTAATCTGAATTTTTGCAATCCAAATCTAGTAACATTAATGAAAAATACATTTAGGTGCAAACAACACAAACTTTACATATTGTTCTTCATTTGGCTTTAGCTAAGCATATTCTATTCAACTGTAATTGTATTCAACAATGCCTAGCGTTAAATAAACTCTAGCTTAGTGTGATATGTGATCTAGTCACAGAATTCTATCATTAGTGCAGACATTTCAATAGGGTCCCTGTATTGATTGGCAAGTAAGAGTCCCTTTGACCTCAAATGGCAAAAAAAACAGACCAAGCAGAAAACATCCTGCAGCCAAGAAGGCTACACACCCATTTGCACTCAGGTGACCCTAAGAACACAAATAAATCTCCAAATGGCCTCAATGACTCTCTAAAAGAATGCAGATGACCAGCTGTCCCCACAATCCAGTCAGAGCTGAAGAAGTTTCTTGGATGAAAGAAAAACAAGAAAGTCCAGTTGCCTCCTGAAAAAGCACCTTTGGTTCACCTTCTAAGGCAATTCTGGAAGGATTAGCACATTCCCTAATTAAGTGGGATCCAGCCAAAGCTGGAATTACTTTTCTTTAAAATAAAGGGCACCTTGTGTTTTGAAATCTTTCTGCAGAAAAGTAGATTCTACTTTGTCATGTTGCCAAAGGACCATACACCAGCAGGCTATGATTCCTCACACAAGATTCCAGAGAATAAATTGATCTATTTGTTAAGAAGCCATTAAAATAGATGCTAAGCTCAATTACCAACCTTTTGAAATATAACTGGATAAAAAATGTTGAGAGTTAACACAAGTTCAGCTTCGTCAATCATATTCCCAGGATCTTTGGGCCTTTTTCCAATTGCATGAGATTCCTAGGAGGGAAAATACATTGGAATGTGAGTCAGATGCTTCATATAATAGAGATCAAAAGACCTGCATAGATATTCTATCTGCCGTTACCAATCTTCCAAGTATGTTGGGAAAGCAGGGCAAATCTATTTGAAGTAGAGCTTGATCAAGTAATGTGAATGGTAAAAGTCGTCTTAATGGAACGATTCCAATGTTTGTTGCATGCTAGTTAAACAAGTGAAAGGGTGCAGCACTTACTTCCCACACAATCCTCAGTCAAATTCCTAGGCTATGGACTGCCAATTAAATTGCCAAAATGTCACACTTGGTTTCAAGTAAGACACAAGGTTAAGATGTGTCATGCCACTTCCATCAAATGACACCCTTTGACAGTTATTGGGGCAGAGTTTTCTTGAAATTAGAATGTAAAATCCAAAATTCTGTAATTATTATGTAGTTGGAATAACTTCAATATATGATATATGAGACTAAAACATATGAAGAATGGTTGCAGGAACTGGGTATGTCTAGTTTAATAGAAAGAAGGACTAGGGGAGACGTGATAGCAGTGTTCCAATATCTCAGGGGTCGGCACAAAGAAGAGGGAGTCAAACTATTCTCCAAGGCACCTGAGGGTAGAACAAGAAGCAAAGGGTGGAAACTAATCAAGGAGAGAAGCAACTTAGAACTGAGGAAAAATTTCCTCACAGTTAGAACAATTAATCAGTGCAACAGCTTGCCTCCAGAAGCTGTGAATGCCCCAACATTGGAAGTCTTTAAGAATATGTTGGATAGCCATTTATCTGGAACGGTATAGGGTTTCCTGCCTAGGCAGGGGATTGGACTAGAAGACCTCCAAGGTCCCTTCCAACTCTGCTATTTTATTGTATTCTATTGATACAGGAAGGGCAGCAAATGAGAAAGGAAGGCTTACCATCTCATGAACAAATGTTTCTTGTCTACATGCACGATCAACAAGGATGGTTTCTTCTCGTCTTTCCAGAGCTTTCTGCCGAATTCTACAAATGAGAAGAAAGAAAGAAGGGGTAAATGAAGACTCAATCACCCAGGCTCAAAAGTATCTTTAAAAAAGGTTAAATCATGGCAACTGGACCAAAGTTCATTAAAACTGGGATGTTTCATTACTCATCCAAGTAAACATCTCAGTTTTAATAAACTTTGGTTCAGTTGCCATGATTTAATCTTTTTTTAGAAAAGGAAAGAAGGTGAAGGATAAGTCCCTAAATCTAAATGTAGGGTCTAATACTCTTTTAAATCAAACTTATAAAAATAGAATTAAGCACCACATTAGAACTCAACAACTTTTTATTCCAATGCGATATGAGCTATCTGCAGAATAGGATCAAAACAAGTCAACATCATGTTCAGGATGATGCAAATAGAGCTCAGCCTGTTTTTTAATCTGGGATTTAAAAAAATAGGTGGAGATCCAATCACACCACCACACTACTATTAACTACCATCTTGAGCTTTTTGACTACACCCTGTGAGAACCAATTACACAGAATGCTTTCACAGATAAGTGTTTTCTGGATGGATACGTGGGATGATCCTGGGCAGCTCTGCAAAGTGTTTAATACAGGAGTAGTCCATTTTGATCAGTCATCTGGGATTCTGAGAACACGCAGACATGTTCAGACAAAATCCATTTACCAGAAAGTCCAATCAGAAAACGATTCCCAATCATTTCTTCTGACCCCTGATGCACAACTTTGCCCTTTTTTCTCCCCCTTAACTTTGTCCCTGGGCTTGTCAGTGATTAATAAATAAAAAGCTGGTCAATGACCAAAACTAATGTACTTTGACTTTAATTAGCAAACATTCATAATGTTAAAAGCTGATATTTTATTTTTCAGTATAGCAGCTTGCAATCTGATTATGAAAGATTGTTGACACTTTGGGGGAAGAGGGGAATTTCCTGGGGCCCAGGGAGGCATATCTGTACTCTGCATCACTTCTCCCTGATCAAGATGGTTGAAAATACGGGTAGTCCTTGACTTATGACCACAATTGAGCTCAAAATTTTTGTGGTCAAGTGAAACATTTGTTAAGTGAATTTTGTCTCACATTAAGATCTTTCGTGCCACAGTTATTAAGTGAATCAGTTGTTAAGTGAATCTGGCTTCCCCATTGACTTTGCTTCTCAGAAGATTACAAAAGTTGATCATGTGACCAGCGACCCTGCAACCATCATAAATATGCCAAGGGTCTGAATTTTGATCATGTGACTACAGGGATACTGCAACGGTTGTAAGTGTGGAAAATGGTTATAAGTCACTTTTTTCAGGGCTGTTGTAACTTTGCACAGTCCCTAAATGAACCATTGTAAGTCAAGGACTACCTATACATCATTTGAAGAAGGCTAATCACAGTGAAAGAGCAGTAATCACTTTTAATGCTATTTCAGTATTTGATATAGATAAGCTCATTCCTCAGAACAACTAATAATCAAAATAAGTGGTTTAACTTGATAGGACCAAATGCCTCAGCCTCTCAGATAAGGTTGATTGGGAACTTTATAGAAAATTAGAAGAAAAATTAGAAGAAAAAAATCAATAGGCAAGCGGACATCATTTATATTACATCTCTTCTCTATAGTTACGTTTTTATTTCTCTCTTCTCTTCTGAAACACCCATTTCCCTGCACCAAACAATGCAGAGCAACTGTGCAGCTGTTAACTAGACATTTCTTTGTAAGATTGATATACTGCTTCGTTCTACAGCAGAGATTTCAACCTTAGGAACTTTAAGATTTGTGGACTTCAATTCCCAGAATTCATAGGAGCTGGCTAGCTGGGGGATTCTGGAAATTGAAGTTCACGGTTGCTTAAAGTTGCTAAGGTTGGACACCTCTGCTCTAGAGGCTTTAGGCAGTACAAAAATACCAAATCACAATTTAAAAACAATGTAATAAAAACAATAAAACTGTAAGCAATAACAAACTACAATAGTACCCATTTTCCCATAGCTACTTAATCAAAATAGATCATGTATGTGTTTAAATACTATTAGCTATTTCCCCAAAGCCTGTAAGTGAAGACCACTCTTGAGGGCATAAGCTTTTCTAAAGGAAGGGAATAGCCAAGAACATCCATATCTATTTCTCTTTTGCCCCCTGTACCTCAATAGGCATTTGATAATTGGCCAAGGCAGTTTGCAAGAGCACCAATGACATGCATTCAACATTCCAAAGGTGTCCAGGGCCTTGCTGATTCAGCTTATAAACACATAATAAATTACAAACTGTTTAGGAAACAGATTTAATCTGATAGCGAGAATACAATACAGATGTAGGCAAGCTTTGTGCTAGCAAAAAAAACCCTCAATAATACAGTAAAAGATCCAGCATAATGGAAGCATTATTGGAATCAAATATGTGGTCATAAAATTATTGGGAAGAGTTGTAAACAGAATATTTGGCTTTATCCAAAGAGTCTGTAAAGAGGAGGTTACCCAAGGCCTTACAGAGATAAACACAACATCTCTTTGCATGTTAGCGTATAGTGAAATACAATTATGACAATTTGTTTAAATTTAAATTAAATTTAGTACTGAATAATGACCTAAAGTCTATACTAGTAGTATGCAATCAGACAAACTAACATATCATAGTTTGTCTACTTTGGTTTGGAACGCTGTATCCATCTGCTCATTGCCTTAGTTCATAAACTATTCTTAAAATTACTTGTGGATTAGAACAAACTTCCAACTAATCAGAATTGCAACTGAAAATATAATGCAATATACTTAAGAGTTATTAAGTTGGTATCTTCAGGTATCACTTCTGTATCTTCTTTATCAGAGCTCTTCAGTGCAGCAATGCTAAAAACAATACAAAAATTAATTGCATAATTGTAGGAAAAGTCAACCTGTAAATATATAAATACCGTATTTTTCGAAGTATAAGACGCACCATTTTCCCTCAAAAAAGAGGCTGAAAAGCTGGGTGCGTCTTGCACACTGAATACAGCATTTTTTGCCTCCTGAAACCCCTTCACCAAAATGGTTGTGCAGAGCCTCTAGGAAGCTTTTACAGAGCTCCTGGGGGCTGGGGAGGGCAGAAATGAGCAAAAAACGCCCCGTTTTTTGCTCAATTTAAAACTCCCCCAGCTGGTACTCATCTGAAAGATGAATTGTCTTTTATGCTTAAAAAAATGAGAAGCAAAATAAAAAATTAACAGTTCTATAATACAGTAACACACAATATTAAACAAAACATTTTTTGTCTACCAGACTACCAGTAACCTCTAGAGCCAGTACTAATTTTGTATAGGAGAACAGCCTTTGTTAGTAAAACTAGTTACTGTTTCCTGTTTCTCTTAGTAAAAAATCAAGTATTCCTGTATTAAGAAATATGGAGTTGAGACAAAAATTAGCAGCTCTAAATCTGCCTCACTAATAATATGTTTTGAAGTTTTCCCATGACCCCAACATCATCTTAATGATGCTTATTCTCTTTTCCCACATCTTTGGCTGCAATAAAAATATATACCGTATTTTTCAGACTATAAGGCGCACCAGAGTATAAGACGCATCAAGATTTTGAGGAGGTAATTTTTAAAAAAAAGAGCTTTTGCCCTCCCCAGCACCCAGGAACACTCTGTAGGCCTCCCAAACCCTCTGCATGCCCCATTTTTTGTGAAAAAGGGGCCTGCAGAGAGTTTGAGAGGCCTGCAAAGTGCTCCTGGGGGCTGGAGAGGGCAAAAATGCAACATGTGGGGAGTTTGAGAGGCAAAAAACGAGGCGTGCAGAGGATGTAGGAGGCCTGTAAGTGCTCCTGGAGACTTGAGGAGGGCAAAAACAGCCCCATTTTTTTTGAAAAGGGGCCCAATTTTTGCTCATTTGTGCCCTCTCCGGCTCCCAGGAGCACTTTGTGAAAAAGTGGATGTGCAGGTGCCTTGCAAAATCTGTTTGTACAGAGCCTAATAGATTGCAATATCTGCCTCGGTCAGTTGAACTGTTTGCATTTCATTTTAGGACAGTTCTAAAACATATAGGCATACACATAGCATAATGTTATTCCAAAGGACTCAGTATATGTTCATGTGGAAAGAACACATCCAGAGGTCATAGTGCACCTGTAGAGTTGGCGTCTAATTTTTTGATATTTAGAGGAATTACTGTCATTTGTATCTCAATAACTGTCTGGTTTGGCACAGCAACCAAACAGAACACGTATAGACTTCAATGGATAGTTAGGACTGCCAAAAAAACAACTGCAACTAGCCTGCCTTCCATTGTGTATGCTGCATGAACCAGAAAGAGGGCTGAGAAAATATCTAAAAACACTTCACATCCTGGACATCAACTGTTTCAACTTCTCCCCTCTGAATGCCACTATAAAGTATTGCATGCCAAAACAATTAGATTCAAAGATAGTCCCACCCACTAGTGCCATCACTCTGCTGAATACATAATTCTCACAGCACTGTCCTAGGCCTAAATATATTTATCTATGTAGTAGGCTGTATTGATATTATTCTAATCTTTCCTACTGTCCCTTCTCTTGTTGGTATCTATGATTTATCACTTGTATATTATGATTAATGATTGTAACTACGATCTATGATATAGGACCTATCACTTTGTTGTTTATATGTACACTGAGACAGTGGTGGGTTGCTGCCGGTTTTACTACCAGTTTGCAACCCACTTGCACGGGCACACAACGTGCACTGTGCGCATGTGCGCTGTTCAATGTAAATTGTTCTGCGTGCATGCCCAGAACAATTTACAGTGAACTGTGCATGCGCAGTCACTAAAAACCAAAATGGCAGCAACCGAGCAGCAGCAAGGGAACCAGTTCAGGAGTGTGGCAGCCTTGCGACCCAGGCCTGAATTCCACTACTGAGTCAGCCAAACTGGGCTGAACCGGGAGTAACCCACCTCTTCACTGAGAGCTTATACACGGGAGACAAATTCCTTGTGTGTCCAATCATACTTGGCCAATAAAGAATTCTATTCTACTCTATTCTATTCTAATTCTAATTCTATTCTGTTCTGTTCTCCTATTCCTATTTCCATCCCATCCCATTCTCAACCCTTCTAATACTAAGCAGAGCATTCCTATCAAAAACAGAGGCATTCACCCTTACATGATCACTGGAGTGACTTGGGATCCATCACTCTCTCTTCATAATCTCACAAGGTTGTAGTTACATAGAAAAATAGGGTGGAGAGAACATCGTCTCCACAACTTTCAAAACACCTGAATGAAAGATGGAATAGAAACCAAATTACTGTACTTTTTCTTTGAGACAGTATACATTTTTGCTGCAGTGGATAAGGACAAAACACTAAGGCTGCAATTCCAAAGGGAAGCTGAACAGTTAGAAGAATTCCAGGATTGACAGCATTCCTACCACCCTTCAAGCACAGAGTCCATAGACTCTAAATCTATTTCAGTCTTCATCCAGAGTTTTCAGTAGGCAATGACAAAGCCCAGCAGACAGCAATAGCTGGTCCATAATGTAGCCTAAGTACATTTGAGGGAAGCTACCGTTCCATTTTTGCTAGTACCGTTTTATTGATTGACTGAATATTTGCCATTAAATCCGTATCGATACTTTGTGTTATAGTTCTCCATTAATCCCAGAGAGGCTTAATTCTAAGCAAATGTATACATGATCAGGCTGAAAGTATAATTAGGACTAGAGCTATGTATAATTAGAAACAGAGCTATGTTTACACTGAAAAAAACATGAGTCCCTGAATTTAATAGGACTTGATGAAGTGAGAACAGAACTCAAGGGGTGTTAATATTGGCCAATCTTGTCTGAACTTGATTAGACTTGGAAATTTGGAAATTACCATATTTTGGGGACTATAAGAGGCACCGGAGTATAAGACGCACCATGATTTTGAAAAGGTAAAGTTTTTTTTTAAAGTTTTTGCATTCTGCAGGCCTCTCAAACCGTCTGCACGCCACGTTTTTTGCAGAAAAAAGGGGAGGGACATGCAAAGGCTTTGGAGCCTTGTAGAGTGATCCTGGGGGCAGGGGGAATGAGCAAAAATGCCCATTTTTTGCTCATTTTTGCCCTCCCCGGCTCCCAGGAACACTTTGCAAGCCTCCCAAACCCTCTGCACATCCATTTTTGCAAAGGGGGTGAGGTTTTGGGAGGCCAAAAATGCTGTATTCAATGTATAAGACTCACCCAGATTTACACCCTCTTTTTTGAGGGAAAAAGGTGTGTCTTATGCGGTAAGCAGAATGGGTTTGGATGGGAAACTGCCAGGGAATATAAAGGTGGGAGACTTTTCAAAAAATATTTTAGAAAAAGGTAAAGACAGAACACTTTCATGCTACTTCTAAAAAAACCTCTGCACAAATACATCGATGCAACTGTCAGGCATTGAGAAGGTGGAAAGATATTGATATAAAGCAGTATTTTTAATCATGCCTTTCTAACATGGCTGCTAGCATTGCCGCTTCCCCAGAAGATAATGCAGGTTACTTTCAGGAATATGGGGTGGGGGGTATTTGTCATTAATCAATGGGAAACCAACTACCAGCCGATGTCATGAATGTGCAGTTGGGCAGGATTTAGATTTCAAGCAGGTTCTTCTCCGAGGTCTCTTTGAAGATGGTTCATTTCAATTCTATGATACTGTTACTATGGTCATTAATGAGGTTCACACTACTCCATTAAACATAAACAGAAGCTGATCGTGTATTCTTTGCCTCTATCGTAGGGATGTCAAACTGGAGGCCCGCAGGCCGGATGCAGGCCCGTTCAGGCCACGTTCATCCCAGCTCTGCAAGGAGAAAAACTGGACACCGCGAGTTTGACACTCATACTCTATCGGCTTCCTGCAATACTTTTCTCTCGAACCACTTCTCTTTTAAGCTACTGCTCTTCCTATAAGGAAACAGCTATGTCCACACACACACGACAATCCCTTCCCCAATCAACAGCAGCATGTTTACTTAACAAATGGAGTTAGAGTACAGATAGTCCTCAACTTAGAACAGTTCATTTAGTGACCATTCAAAATTGCAATGGCACTGGAAAAAGTAAGATATGACCCTTTTTCAAAGTTATGACCTTTGCAGCATCCCATGAACATGTGATCAAAATTCAGATGGTTAGCAACCGGCTCATATTTATGACTGTTGCTGTGTCCCAAGATTCAGTGATCACCTTTTGCGACCTTCTGACAAGCAAAATCAATGGGGAAGCCACATTCACTTAACAACCAGTTTCCTCACTTATCAACTGCAATGATTCACATAACAACTGTGGCAGGAAAGTGGAGCAAACCTCACTTAACAAATGTCTCAGTTAACAACAGAAATTTTGGGTTCCATTGTGGTCATAAATTGAGGACTAGCGGTATTGGTAGTCTTCGACTTACAATCACAACATTTCTGTTACTAATCAAGACAGTTGTTAAATGAATTGTGCCTCTTTTATGGCCCTTTTTACCACAGTTGTTAAGCAAATCACTACAGTGGTTAAGTGAATCATGCAATTTTTAAGTGAATCTGGCTTCCCCATTGGCTTTGCTTCTCAGAAGCCAGATGGAAAGGTTACAAATGGTGCAACTATCATAAATACACCCCAGTTGTCAAGTGTCCAAATTTGGATCATATGATCGTGGGGATGCTGCAACAGTTGTAAGTGTGAAAACCAGTCATAAGTCACTTTTTTCAGTGCCATTGTGACTGCAAACAGTCACTAAATGAATGTTTCAAGTCAAGGATTACGGATATTTCAGGCCTTCCCTACTCATTATCTTCCATCTCTCTTATGTTCCAAGTGTTTCTCAAACTTGGTAACTTCAACTCCCAGAATTCCAGTTTTGTTCCAGATCAGACTTTGGGGAAACGATTTTAGATAGATCAAGGTTAATATTTTTCTACAACTGCCCCCAAGTTTTGCTACAACTAGTCTCTGCTTTGCTGGAGAAGATACTCAGAGACTACTTGAAAACTCTTTGTAGTAATTCCCCAGTTCACACAGAATCTAAGCTTGTGACAGAGACTGAAATCACAAAAACCTTTTAAAAGTTCTTGCCATAAGAACACTAACTTTTTGATATTTAGGGTAGCCACAGCAATCCTGTGATGATTTTAATTTAATCTTCTATCTTCTGTAAGATCCACATTCTACCAGCTCTGTATTGCCAAAAGTATGCAAGGAATTGACTGCACTACTAAGGAATCTCATCTCTCTGTTACCACAGCACAAATAGTTACAAAAATGCACAACCTGCAGCCAGATATGAGGTGTGATCCCACAGCAAACCTGTCTGGGTCAATGTGCCCTAGAATGGGGTGATCGTCAGCTGCCATATGAGAGAATGTGTATTGGGGAAAGTTTTGACTCTCTTGACCATCGACTGTTCCTCAACCAGGGTTAGATGTGAGGTCATATCATCAAGAAAGGGTTAGCAGAATATTTTTGTCACCCATATCCATCTTGTGAAACATCATCTCCCTTGAAGGAATATTAGCCCCCATCTTTCATGTCCTTCTGGA